>NC_139021.1:27064438-27710951 GCF_964662115.1 Mustela nivalis | reverse complement strand
TTATTTCTCTCTAATAAATATATATGTTTATATATTATTTATATTCTGAAAGAGTCAAGTTCTTCCTTCTTTTTACCTATTTACAGAGCTGTTTTCTCTAATTTCTAGTTCCTTCTAACTTCTGACCACTTGGAAAACATACCCACTTTGTGTTTCTCTCCACACTATGGCAAAAGACTTTAGTGAGAATTTTCAGAATTTTCACTTTCATTTTTAAATTTTTTGCAGCTTGTCAGTGTGGCTCATAGAAGGTTATGTGAGAAGCATCAGCACATATTTTTCTAAAATCCCCTAGTCCTTTCACTGGCAACATATTTTTCAACATATCTGGCATAAGGTCAAGTTCTTTTCATTATTTGATTGTTTACTGGTGACTTTTTTTTTATGGTATGTGAGGATCATTTCATTAAGTATTGTAATCAAGAATATTTATAATAGACATCCAAAACAGTTTAAATTATAATTGGATTACTACTTAAGATTCAATCAATATTGAACAAGTATTATTTTTTAAGCATCATGGCAATAAAACTGAAAAAATATGAAGTGTTACTCTAGACAGAAGCATAGTCAACACTTGCACTTTTTCCAGGAGAAAAGTTCATATAATTGAGTATCTGTGATATGTATTCTTTCTAATATGTAATTTTAGAAGGCCATTGTCTTTTAATTTAGTTCTGAGATTACCACAACATTTTTTCCTTTATTGTGTTATACTTTTTATTCTCTACATTTTTTATGATTGTAAATCTTTTATTTTTTTAAGATTTTGTTTATTTATCTGACAGACAGAAATTACATGTAGGCAGAGAGGCAGGCAGAGAGAGAGGAGGAAGCAGGCTCCCCACTGAACAGAGAGCCCGATGCGGAGATCGATCCCAGGATCCTGAGATCATGACCTGAGCCGAAGGCAGAGGCTTAACCCACTGAGCCACCCAGGCGCCCCATGATTGTAAATCTTATGGAAAAAACAACGTTTATCTTATTTTGAAGAGGGTTAGTACTGCACTTAGGGGAAATACAGTTAAGAAACTGCTATCAGCCATAGCTTGTTTGACAACAAAAATGCTTCAACAACTCAAGGGATAACTAATTAATTTCTCCTTAAGCAGAAAGAAATATGAGGAATAGACTATAGTAACTAAAATTGAACACCCTACGTCCTTATATTGTATTAAGCTCATCCTGACTGTTGAAAATAAGTCAATTCATCAGACAAGGCAAATAGATAAGCCTAATCCTTAATCTTAGAGACACTTAACTGATTTTTTTAAAAAATTGCTTTTCCCTATTTGAAGCACATTTAGGTTTTATGCCTTAAACTGTTATTGACTAGAGAATACTCTGCTAATGATGAGCTATGAAAGTTAGCTCAGAAATGAATGATTTTCTTTCAATTAGTATTCTAACTTAGTAAGAAAATTATTTAGTTGAATACTTGATTATGGATTCAATCATAGAACTTTTGACAACTGTGAGAATGTGTCATCAAACTTTCAAGAGCTGTGGAAGGTCTAAGATTTTACCTACAGGCAAGCTAACAGGTAACCCGCCACAGTTTCAGAGAGGTTGGCAGAAGACACGGGACTTTTTGGGTCAGGCAGAGACATTTATCACTCATGTCACAGCAAGTAACATGCACTTCATGTTTGTGCTTCCTTCTCCTTCAGGATGGGTGGTGACACAGAGTGGCTCAGTTAAATGCTGGACACACATTGGGTTTTGCTTCACAGATAAGGAACCTTAGCTTTTTTATAATGGGTGTAAGCAAAATGCCTCAAAGGGTGGCATTATTTTTACTAAATTGGAGAGCAAATAAACTTGTCTTCTGCTTTAGCAGGAGACACTATCTCTACCACCTAAAATGTTTCATTATATAAACAAATTTGGAAAGACAATTCAGAAAACCAACCTGTCAGTGTCTCTGCTTGTAAGATAGGCAGAAACACCAGAGACGTATAGAACATTGTTTCTCAACAAAACGTGGTATCTGAGCATAAAAGATTCTTACTACTACTTCTGATAAACAAAACAACAGTGTTCAGTTTGAGCTACAGTATAAATCTGGCATTAATAAATTGAGATTAAGAATTTAGATATTTAAGGATACCTTGTGGCTCAGTCAGTTAAGCCTCTGCCTTTGACTCAAGTTATGATCTCAGGGCCCTGGGATCAAGTCCCTCATCAAGCTCCTTGCTCTTCGGGGAGATCGCTTCTCCCTCTGCCTGCTGTTACCCCTGCTTGTGTGCTCTCTTTCTGACAAATAAATAAATAAAATATTTTTTAAAAGGAATTTAGATATTTAATTGATTTTTATATGCTCTTAGATATTAATGACTAACTCAAACTTCCAATGTAACAGCTAAGTTATATAGTTTTAACCTTAGCTACTTCCACAGGAATGTGTCAAGAACTTTAAATGTTCTGAGATTTTACCTCATTTACGAGTTAAAAAATTATACTGACCCATTTCCATGAATACTGATAGATAACACCAGACTACTAGCTCAGAGATAAAGGGCAGTTTATTACTTTCAGCAGTAGCAGTAGGCAGAGTAACAATTATTTTTTAACTGATTCCCCAAGTTTCAATCCCTACACAGTGATGTTGAAAGACCAAGTGATACCTAAACACATAGTGGGTTACATAAAAGAGTAACCCTGAGCTTAGAGAACCCAATTATTTGATAATGACTTGTAAGAATGTCTGTTCTTTGCCTCTGAGGTAGATATTATTTCTATCTTTGAAGGCTATCCAATATATAAATATTCTTCAAAGCAGCCAGAAGAAAGGGCAATTAGATCCTTACTTAAAGATATGCAAATATCTGAAAGACCCACAGAAATTGCTTTCCAACAATGAGTTGCTACAAATCATGAATCATGAATAATAGAATTCTGTACTTTAAATATTCTGGCATAAAGAACAGAAGATAGAAGAGAGTCATAGAGGATAGAATAGAAGATAGATATCTATAGATATGTCTCTCTCTCTCTCTATACACACACACACACACACACACACACACACACACACACACACACACATATAATTTCAAAGATTTTAATTTATTTGAGAGGGAGAGAGTGAGCGAGAGTGAGTAAGAACAAGTGGGGAGAAGGGCAGAGGAAGACGGAGAAGCAAACTCGTTGCTGAGCAGGGAGCCCAATGCAGGGCTTGATCCCATGACCCTGAGATCATGACCTGAGCCAAAGGCAGACTCTTAACCAATTGAACCACCCAGGTGCCCCCAGAAGATATATTTTTACCAAAATAAATACAGGTGGCAACATGGAGACATACAAATTTTATAACTTCATCAGCAATTGTATTGAATTGTATTGAAAAGCATTGTTTGACTGGTTTTGCTTAGAATTCAGGAGGTTTGCAGGGACATCTCCAAACCTTCTGTTGCACATCTAAAACAAGAATTTATCTATTATAAGCCAATAACTTAGCAGAGAATGACACATTTTTCAGACAGGGGGATATTCTACCTTCTTTCTTCCTGTTTACTCTGAATTTTATAATTCTGTAGAGATAGCTAATAGAATTTGAAGCTTAGAGAGGCTTTTCACTGTATATAATATACAAATGTAATATCTTATAATTGTCCTGGCAATTTAATGTCTTCCTATAATCTTGTATTATGAAAGATTGCAAGGCAGAGAAGCAGAAAGTTTCCTGCATATTAGAGTAAATAATTTCTTTCGGTACTAGGAAGAAACATGTCATGTAAAGAGCATAGTCTTCAAATTAGTAACCTGAAACACTAATGAGATGGTGCATTTCTGGAACTAGGATGATATCTATGTTATGTAAGTAACCCCTCTCCCCCAAATAAATAGGCCACATTATCTGAATCACAAAGTCCTCTATAAATAAAAGAGAGTAACATTTGCCAGTAGATATACAGCTCTCTACACCTAAAAATGCCCACTCAGCTTTATGAGTGAGAAATAGCCCCCTTTTTCTTGTTTTCATCTTCAGTGGACCTAACACAACTCTTTTCCTATAATTCTCAGAATTCCTTTAGAGTTTTTAAATGGCTGCCACTTTTATACACTCTATTTGACTTTGGGATAGTACTGAACGTATCATCTACTGCATATGGTAAACCAACTGTTCTATAATTAAAAAGAAATCCATCTCCTTGTTTTTTCCACTCTGTCACCACACTGCAAGTAGCAAGGCACTCTAGGTTGATTCTTTCTACCAGGCACTATCCCAGCCCTCTCCTTTTTTTTCCTCTTATTAGTAAAACGGAAATTAATTAATTGCTTGATTAGTTATTTTTTACTACCATTGAGATCTGTGAGATAAGTGATTTTTTCCCTCTATTTTGTCTAAATCACTTCTAGCATAAGCATACAATAAAGAAAAGTAGTTTTGAATGGGTGAATGAATCTGATACTCTACCTAAAATCCTCTCTTTAAAGATTTACCTTCAAAGATTCCCTTCGGGACTCTGTGCATGCCAAGTTTTTCATATGTGTTCCACTATCTCATTGACTAGTTTCTTCCACTCCATCTTTCAATCTTCCTACTGCTCACAGGCAATTTTTATTGCTGTTACTGTTCAGATATTGCCTGAGTTAGCCCAGAAACAAATTTCCCAAGATCTTCTTTCAGGGTCTTTGACTTAGCCATCTGCTTATATTATCTGTTCTTCCTTGAGGCCTAAAGCAGAGTTGTCCAAATTTACCCACCTTCAGGATTTTCTAGGGCCTATAAGGAGATACCCACAGGCTGGAGCCAATCTTAGGACAATATCAGTATATTAGTTGTATGAAAGTGAACTATTCAATTTCAAGACCTAACAAAGAGGTGACTACAAATGCAACCCAGTATATAAGTGCAAGAGTGTTTGTACTTTTTCTTGAGTTTCCAGAAGTCATAGAATAATTGTTTAGTTTTGGGAAAAATATTTCTACAGGTTTTTTTTTATGTCCATCATAACTTTCCTAGTGATTCAACCTATTAATTTCCTTTGCACAGATCCTGGAGAAAGAGATGTATGTTATTCTCATTCTCAGCTAAAATTTTATCTGGTATGTGATGACATAAAAGTAAAAATAAATTATATTGTTGGGTGAATTTATGCTAATGTAAATAAACACATTCTTTAACACTGAGTGTCTTCTTTTACTTGAGGATTTTCCCTAGGTATTTATTTATTTATATGTTTCATTAGGCCGTGGAATTTTTTTTCTCATCCTTTGTTTTTTTTTATCTTCCAAATGGCTATGAGACTCATTTCTTGTGAGACAACATATATATGGTTGATTATTCAGGCAGAAGCAACAGTCTATAAAAATCATGAACACACAGTTTTATTGTCATCTTTATTGCTTTTCTAAGCCAGAAGATAGCTTCCAAATCACCCAAAACTCTTCTCTTAAACCTGCCCATGGAATATGGACTTCTCAGATTCAGTTTCTGGGAAATATATGGTTATTTCTTATCTCTTAGTTTCACATTGACTTTCAAGTTGTTATGGATACGGCTTTAAAAAAAAAAAATGTCTCCTTGATAACATGGAGTTAAAAGATGAAAAAGTGCCAGATGATTACTCTACCTACATACTCTAATCTATCCATATTAGCTGAAAAAATATAAGAGACTAGCTTCAACTCTATAAAAAATTAGAACCACAGTGTGGCTTTATTAGTTATTTTTATTGGAGCATTTAGTGAAATTTAAACCTTCAACTTGTATTCATCCAGTTACACCCTTTGTATGAAAGAAACCCACTGTAAGAAAAAAAATTAAAATTTTTAAATGTTTGTAAGTTCCAAAACTATAGTTTGTTGGAAGGTTTCTACTCTATATAAAAACAAGCAACTATATAATTATTTAAAACTTTTAGTATTTTAATATAACCATTCTGTTGATGTTTGTTACTTTTTGATCAGGCCAGTGCTAGTTTGCCTCTCACTATTCTTTAATGACATCCACATCGAAAAACACCACAGGAAATCTAGTGACCACAAGTAATTCAAAGGTTTATTACTCACTCAGGCATAAGCAGAATAAAGGACTTCATCGGTGACTGGGCCCACCAGGTCATGTGGACTCCTGGACTCTTTGATGTCCTGGGGGAGGGAAGAGAAAGGAGAGGGAGAGAGAGAGAAGAAAAACAGGAGGGAGAAGGAGGGAGAAGGGGGGAGAGAGCAGGAAAGAGGGAAGAAGGAAGGGAGAAAGATCTATTCAATAAAATATTGTAAGAACAGGGGCACCTGGTGGCTCAGTGGGTTAAGCCTCTGCCTTTGGCTCAGGTCATGATCTCAGGGTCCTGGGATCAAGACTGGCATCGGGCTCTCTGCTCAACAGGGAGCCTGCTTCCCCTCTCTCTCTGCCTACTTGTGATCTCTGTCTATGAGATAAATAAATAAAATCTTTAAAAAAAAATTACAAGAACACAATCACAAGAAAAATCACAAACACAAATCTCAAGAAAATAGCAGGCAGGATTTTTGAATACGATTAAGCTTAATTTGGGGTAGCCTGTTGCATTTTGGGGAAAGGGACAGGATGCTCGAAGAACAGAGGGGCTGGGCTGGCTACCTCTCATCCAACTTGTTCTTTGCCCAACATAGCAGAAGTTGAATAGGTGCTGGGAAGCCTGATGATGTCTGCCCAGCACATATTAATGGTATAACCAGATTTCATTTTGTTACGTGTGGGTGACTTACTGCTTCCAATTTACATACACATATGTGCACATAGACGTATACATATGCAATATTGTATTTGCGATTGCTACCTTCATTTTTATTATCTAATTTTTAAAATCCAAGGTTTTCATATAGTAGATTTGTGTGCTAATATCTTTTTTTCAACATAGAAACAATTTTGAACTCCTTGTTTTCCTGCAGGGTATGGGTCATCAACAAAGGATTAAAGTATTTAGATATATTTTTTGTTGGGCCTTATAAATATCATTAATCAATTTCAAATTGTATTTTGTGTGTTATCAGGTGTGATTTCTTTTGATAATTTAGTGAACGACTAGAATTCAAAAGTACTGTACATAATTTCGGAATGTAGCATTGCCTTGAGCATCAAAACACTTGTCTATTCATACTTTCACCTGGAAGGCTGTGTTTCACTTCGAAACAGGTATGGTAATGAGGATAATGCAAGAGTACTGCTCATAAATTATGAACTCTGGAGGCTGCTGATTCCATTACAATTTCATAAATATTGTTTGTCCTCCTTAATTAAGATACATGTTTGGCACATAAATGTAGAATAATTCAATATTCTATTTCCAGTGTTCATCTTATGTGATAATTTTGTTTCTGTTTGTGATTATTGATGACTTTTTCTTTATTCAAACTCTCCTCTCCTTTGGCTTCTCTCCTTCCTGGCTCCTAGAACTTTTTCAATATGATTATTTTTGTCCCTTAAAAACCGATATTGATGGGGTACCTGGGTGGTTCAGTCGTTAAGTGTCTGTCTTGGGCTCAGGTCATGATCCCAGGGTCATGGGATTGAGCCCCACACTGGGCTCCCTGCTTCTCCCTCTCCCACTCACTCTGCTTGTGTTCCCTCTCTTACTGTGTCTCTCTCTGCCAAAGAAATAAATAAAATCTTTTTTAAAAACTGATATTGACTAACGTTCTATTTTTGACTCTTTTCTTCCACCCTACATCCTTGCTAGCTTTATTCACTTTCTCTCATGATCTCAAATATTACATACTCAAAACTTACAAAGTTATTATCTCTATTTCTGGTTTTCAACTAAACACTATATTATGTATATATATGCATATATGTATTCTGTAGGCAAAATCACACTAATTATTTCTCACCTAAAAAACACTTCTTTTTTGTCTTTGTTTGATTGTCTCCTGTCTCTACCATCAGTGGTGTCACTAATTAATCAGCAAATGTACATTTAAGAACACAGAGTCTTCCCTGACTCTTCCCCCCTCCAATGCTTCCTCTCAAAAATATTAGCAGATCCTCTGGCTGCTATGCCCTAAATAACTTCCATATTTGGACACTTGTCTCAATGTTACAACAACTCCTAAGAGTTCAGCCTTTTCTTAATTTTCCAGACCACCAGTCTCTCCCTTTCCCTGGAGGGTAGAGTTGCCATGATACTTAGTTTTTTTTATACTGCAGTTTCTGTATGATTCTTTCCTAAGTTACAAACATGGACAAGTCATTTGACGGCTCTGAGGATTTGATATTTTCTCATCACCTAATGACTTAACATATAGCATCCAGGGCCTTCAGATTCTAGCTCCAGGAGCCTCTTCTGGGCCATCTTCTGCACATAACCTTGCCCTTCCAGCCATGCAAGACACATTCCCATTTTCTATAAACATATCCTTCCACAATTCAATACTTGTTTAATCTGGAATGTCCTCCTTTTTCCCCCCACCTTCCATTGCGTAGTTCATTCTTACTCATTATGAAAGACCTAACATTTTATACTCCAGGAACTTTTTACGGGCTCCTTTGATTTATACAGTCTATGTCATTGAATTCTCAAAATCACCCCTTCTGTTAGGAACTACTACTGTCCTGATTTTCAGTTGATGGGGATTTGAGGGGTTAAATAATTTTCACACTTCCATTTGGTAAACCAGTCTTTGACTATGTGATCTTAATCATTAAGTAGCATTGACTATCCTATGAGCTCCTCAAGAGAAACAGGCACAGAAATTATACTGCATCCCTGTTAATTCCCAGTACAGAGATCCTCACAACTTGAAGTTGTTTAGTGAAATCTTGATTTAATTAGCCAAATTAAGTTACATGAAGCCTCTACAATGAGGGAGATCTTTCTCCAATGGAGTGATGCCTCTTAGCTAAAGTCTCTGAACACAGTTTAGTCATATGTAAGTTAATAATAACAATAATAGAAATAATATATTGTTACTGAAACACATGATACATTTCATAATATATTTCATTTGAAAGAAGCAAATATTGTAATTTATCTCAAGTTCTTAGAATTGATTTTTAGCATATAATGGGCACCCAAAATAATAATAATTATTATTATATTTTGGATCATTATACTTGTTGTATCCAAGGATATCAGTGTGCATGCCAATACAGTCTGACTGTAGATGATCTTTATCAGTGTGGCACATTTAGCACTCTGGTTAGTAAATTCTAGTATGTGTAAATACCAAGAGCACCCCTTATTTCAATCTGTTTTCAACACCATTTTAAAATCTCTTCATGAGAGCCCACATAGCAGGTTCCCCTACTAATAGCTTTGAGAACAAATTTCCAGTATTCCAGAGTCTTCAGAGGACTGAATACATATTTCCAAGATATAATGAGCACTAAATAAAGAAGACTCAAGGTGCTAAATTTTTTTTAGTTTTTTTTTTTTTAGTTTGTTTCTTTGTTTTTTAGTTTGTTTCTTTGCTTGCTTGGGTTTTCTTTGTATAGGACAGAAATTAAATTTAAGATAAGCTATAAGGAAAGGTGAAAGGCAATCAATTGATAAAAAGACAAGTTTGACAGATACAAGCACTAGTCTCATGGAACCCTGGAATATGTTTGATCACTTCTAATAAATACACAAATTATGTGGGAAACAAAAATCTTATTTTGAGTATCACAAATGATGAGAAATCCGAGGGAAAAGAGCATAAGAATAAATTGATAATATTCACTAACACTTAAAAAGCACTGGCTAAATACCAAGTATTTCTTTATGTACTTTGAAATTATTGGCTCCTTAGTATTCATGGTAATTCTATTGGATAGGTATCAATTCAAAAAATTTGTGAACATTTTTTTAATTAACAGTAGCTAGAAAAAGATGAACAGCAACAAAAAAGAAAACCAGTACAAAGAAGGAAATAATAAAGATTAGAGCAGAAGTGAAATAGAAGCTAAAAAAACCCAATAGAACATATCAATGTAACTAGGAGCTGGTTATTTAAAAAGATCAACAAAAGATAAACCGTTAGCCAGACTTATCAAAGGAGGGAGAGGACTCAAATAAACAAAATCAGAAATGAAAGAGGAGAAATAATAACCAACAACACAGAAATACAAAGGATTATAAGAGAATATTATGAACAATTACATGCCAAAAAATTAGACAACCTTGAAGAAATGGATAAATTCTCAGAAATATGTAAACTTCTAAAACTGAATCTGGAAGATAAAGAAAGTCTGAACAGACTGATTACCAGCAATGGAATTGAGTCAGTAATCAAAAGTTCCCACACAAGCCCAAGTCCAGGAACAGGTGAATTCTACCGGACATTTAAAGGAGAGTTAACACCTATTCTTTTCAAACTATTCCCAAAAAATGAAGAGGAAGGAAAATATCCAAATTCATTCTCTGAGGCCAGCATTACCCTGACACTAAAACCAGATAAAGGCATTACCAAAAAAAAAAAAAAAAAAAAAAAAAAGACCCATAGCCAATATTTCTGATAAACATAGATGCAAAAATCTTTAATAAAATATTAGTAAACTGATTCCAACAATACATTTAAAAAAATCATTTACCACAATTAAGTAGGATTCATTTCTGAGATACAAAGGTGGTTCAATATTTGCAAATCAATCAACATATCATACAATAAGAAAAAAGATAGGAACACCTGTGTTAAACATCTGACTCTTGATTTCAGCTCAGGTCATGATCTCAGGGTCATGATCTCAAGGCCCTGTTATCAAACCTTGCCTCAGGTTGTACACTTAGCATGGAGTCTGGTTGTCCCTCTCTCCTCTCCTCTTTTCTTCTTCCTGCTTGTGCTCTCCTTTTTTTCTCTCTGTTGCTCTCTCTCTCTCTCTTAATCTTAAAAAAATAAATAAATAAGGATAAAAACCATAGGATCATTTCAATAGCTGCAGAAAAACCATTCAGCAAAGTACAACATCCATTCATGATAGAAACCCTCAACACAGTAGGTTTAGAGGGAATACTGCAACATAATAAAGGTTATATAGGGAAACCCACAGCTAAAATCATACTGAATGCTGAAAAATTGAGAGCTCTTCCACTAAGATCAGGATGAGATCACTCTCATCACTTTTATTCAACATGATACTAGAAATCCTAGCCACAGGAATCAGAGAAGAAACAGAAATAAAATCATCCAAATTTGCAAGGAAAGAAATAAAGCTTTCACTATTTGCAGATGACATGATACTCTATAGAGAAAACCCTAAAGACTCCACCAAAAACTACTAGAAATGATAAATGAATTCAGTAAGGCAATAGGATACAAAATCAAGATAGAGAAATCCAATGCATCTCCATACACTAAAAATGAAGTATCAGAAAGAGAAATTAAGAAAATTTCCCATCTACAATTGCACCAAAAACAAACAAACAAAAAACAAACAAAAAAACCGGGGTGCCTGGGTGGCTCAGTGGGTTAAAGCCTCTGCGTTCAGCTCAGGTCATGATCCCAAGGTCCTGAGATTGAGCCCCACATGGGTTTCTCTGCTCAGCAGGGAGCCTGCTTCCGCCTCTCTCTCTGCCTGCCTCTCTGCCTACTTGTGCTCTCTGTCAAATAAATAAATAAAATCTTTTTAAAAATTACCTAAAAATAAACTTACCCAAGGAGATAGAAGACTATACTCTGAAATTAACAAAACACTGATGAAAGAAATTGAAGACAACACAAACAAATACTCCATGCTCATGGATTGGAAGAACAAATATTGCTAAAATGTCCATACTTTCCAAAGCAATCTACAGATGCAATGCAATCCCTATCAAAAGACAAATAAGCATTTTTCACAGGACAAGAACGAATAAGCCTAAAATCTGTATGGAACCACAGAAGACCTTGAATAGCTAAAGCAATCTTGAGAAAGAAGAAAAAAACTGAAGGTATCACAACCCTAGATTTCAACGCATACTACAAAGTCATAGTATTCAAAACAGTGTGGTACTGGACACATAGATCAATGGAACAGAATAGAAAGCCCAGAAATAAACCCATTGTTATGTGGTCAGTTCATCTTTCACAAAGGAGGCAAAAATATGCAATGGGAAAAAAGACAGTCTTTTTAACAAATGGTGTTGAGAAAATGACAGTTACATGGAAAAGAATAACTGGACCACTTTCTTATACCATACACAAGAATAAACTCAAAATAGATTAAAGACATAAATGTGAGACCTGAAACTGTAAAAATCCTTGAAGAGAACATAGGCAGTAATTTCTCTGACTTTGACCAGAGCAACATTTTTCTAGCTATGTCTCCTGAGGTTAGGGAAACAAAAGCAAAAGTAAACTATTGAGATTACATCAAAATATAAAGTTTCTACACAGCAAAGGAAACCATCAAAAAAAAACTAAAAGACAACCTATTGAATGGGAGAAGATATTTATAAATGACATATCCAATAAAAGGTTAGTGTCTGAAATATATAAAGAGCTTATACAACCCAACATGAAAAAAAAAAATATATATATATATATAAACAAGCCACAGTCCAATTAAAAATGGGCAGAAGACAGAGACAGACATTTCCTCAAAGAAGATATACAGATATCAAACAGACACATGAAAAATATGCTAAAAGTCACTCATCATCAGGGAAATGCAAATCAAAAATAACAACGAGACATCATGCTGCACCGTAGTCAGAATGGGTAAAATCAAGAAGACAGGAAAGAACAAGTGTTGGGGAAGATATGGAGGAAAAGGGAACCCTAGTGCACTGTTGGTGGGAATGCAAATTGGTATAGCCACTATGAAAGGCAGTAGCATTTTTCTGGAAAAATTAAAAATAGAATTACCCTGTGATCCACTACTAGATATTTATGCTAAGAATATTAAAACACTAATTTGGAAAAGATATATGCAATCCTATTATTATAAGATATATGCAAGATATAAGTTATATGCAATGCATTATTATTGCAGCATTATTTATAATAGCCAAATTATAGAAGCACTCAGAAAATCTGATATATAGACACTATGGAATATTACTTACACATAAAAAGAATGAAATCTTGCTATTTGCAAAAACATAGATCAATCTAGAAACCATTATACTAAGTGAAACAAGTCAGTGAAAGAAATACAAATACCATATGATTTCACTCATATGTGCAATTTAAGAACAAAACAAACAAGGAAAGAAAAAAGCCCCTCAAAAGCCAAAAAACAGGCTCTTAACTATAGAGAACAAACTGTCAGTTACCAGAGAGGAGGTGGGTGGGAAAAGGGCCATAAGAGGTGAAGGGGATTCACAACACACTTATGATGAACACTGAAGAATCTATAGAATTATTGAATCCTAATATTGTATACCTGAAACTAATATAACACTATATGCTAACTGTACATTAAAAGTTATAAAAAAAATCCAACCTACAAAAAAATAAAATTTCATTAAAAATTTAAAATATAAATAAATTTAAAATAAATATTATAATAAATTAAACAATAATAATTGCAGTTTACTGAGTGCTTACTTTGTACTTAATACTATGCCAAGAATTCGAAAATATATTAGCTCACTTAATATTCACAACCAACCTGAGAAAGGGACACCATTCTTATGCAGAACTAAAATATATTACAGAATTCATCAAAGTACAGGCTCAGACACTTTTTTCATAGTATATATGACTTTTCACATTTCAGAATATTTATTTCTGCAAATTTTATCCTTTCACTAAAATGAAAGTTTCTTCAGGGTTGGGCTGGGTTTGAAGAATCAGTCTGTCTTCCGGAGTACATTTCACATATCTGATCTGCAATAGGTATAATGCACATTTTATTATTATTTTTTAAAGGGACAGCACTCTAGGTCTTTTCACAGGAGTTCATTAAGGGCTAAACTTTTTCTCTTTCTGTAGAAAACGAAATCTTTTGACTCATCTTTGCAATAATCGCCTGCTTCTGTGTGTGTGTGTGTGTGTGTGTGCCCAATCTCTCTTCCTACTGTTTCTTTTATTTTTTATTTTTCTTATTTTTAGAGATTTTATTTATTTATTTGTCAGAGAGACAGTGAGAGTGAGCACAAGTAGGGGGGAGCAGGACACAGAGGGGGAGGCAGGCTTCCCGCTGAGCAAGGAGCCCAATGCAGGACTTGATTACAGGACCCTGGGATCATGACCTGAGTCAAAGGTAGACATTCCACCGACTGAGCCAGCCAGGTGTCCCCTAATGTTTCTCTTGTAAATTGTGCATAAAAATAAATAATTTCCCTGATTGAAATCTTAAGCAATGCCCCATCATGTTGTAAATTATTTTGCCCATTGTGATCTGGACTGTGCTAGCTATTGTTTCTTTAGATCTCAGAACCCCATGAAATAAAAAAAATGTCTCTGGTTACTGTTTATTTTTTTGTTTGTTTGTTATTTTAGAGAAGAGCACTAATGCCTGAGGTGGAGAGGTTGTGGAGGGAGGGGGAGAGGTAGGGAGAGAATTTTAAGCAGGCTCCACACCCAGTGGGGAGCCTGATGTGGGGCTTGATCTCGCAACTCTTGAGATAACAATGGGAGCCCAAATCAAGAGTCAGATCCTTAACTGACTGAGCCACCCAGGTGCCCCAGTTCTATGGTTCCTTTAAAATGTAATGGTTCCTTAACTCTTAGACAATTATTTTAGGACAGTTTCCTTCCCAAGCAAAGCCCGAGACAAGTTCTAACTATAAGTAGTTTATTTGGTTGATTCCAGAAAAGACATTAGGAGAATGGAGAAATGAGACAGAGTAAGAAAGGCAGCCAATAAAATGTGTTATCAAGCAGGTTACCCCAGAGGACAAGAGGAGCTTAATCCCACATAGTGGCCATTTCAACTAAGAAAAGAGAGTGGGCCATTTTTACATCAACTTCTATCATTTTCAGGGCTTATTAATTCCATGAACTTCCAGTAAACTTAATAATTCATCAGTGACCAGAGAAAAACCTTAGGCAAATGTGACCTCTCTGAAGCGGTCAGGCTGAAGGATATAGGTAAGGCATTGAAAGTGTCTGTTCAAATGATGTTACTATTATATGTCATATAACAATTCATTTATTTATTTGCATTTGTTTCTACACCAATAGATTGCAACTTGTAAAGGGCATAAAAATTTCTTTTATTTAGCTCTGGATCTCCTACTTCCTAAGCTCAACAAACATCTGCTGAATTAATTAAAATAAAATAATCAGAAAATAACATGACATTGTGGTCCCTTCTACTTCCCTAATAATGTAGAAGAGCCCATCAGCTAAAACTTTTTCTTTTTTCACGATAAGCATATAGAATAACAACTGTGATATAAGACACATTTGATTTTAGTTTCTCCCTTAAAACTGGAGTGAAAAAAAGGATATATGGTAAATTTGTAGATCTAGTCTTGAGTTGTGCTAAAACCATTGTGCTAGCACTTTTCAGCGCTGCACTGAACAGATAGTGGGTCATCGGGCAGACACTGAATTATCTGGCTACAGGTTCTACAGACACGTTAGTTCAATTACTTAAACTGGTAGTGACCACTCTGTGCTTTTTTGTGGCAGAAAATCAGTAGCTGAGAGGGAATCTATGACCCAGGAGGCATTTTACTGAAGCTTTCATTTATAAATAAGAGTAACATTAGGCCAGAAAGAAAAAAAAATAGCAAAGGAAAGGAACTTTAAAAAAAATAAAAGTATACTAGTTTCCCCTTTAAAAAATGGATGCTTAACTTTCTAACTTTCAACTAATCAGGTCCATATATTGTCTGAATGTTGTATATCATAAAATGTACCCTTTCATAAATTACTTCTGATATATATATATATATATATATATACACACACACACATATACATAAATAAAATGGCTGTGAGGGGGGAAAAAGCATATGCAAAAAAAAACAGTTAAAAATTTAGGAGTTTTGGGGTGCCTGGGTGGCGCAGTGGGTTAAAGCCTCTGCTTTCGGCTCAGATCATGATCCCAGAGTTCTGGGATCGAGTCCCACATAGGGCTCTTTGCTCAGCGGGGAGCCTGCTTCCCTCCCTTTCTCTCTCTGCCTGCCTCTGTGCCTACTTGTGATTTCTGTCCGTTAAATAAATAAATAAAATCTTAAAAAAAAAATTTAGGAGTTTTGTTAGAGTCCATCACATGAAAAAGGAGGCGTCCTTTCTAATCACGTATGAAGTCAGTTCTGTCCTTCCTTTCTCTCTTAGACACAGATTAATGATTCCTCAGACTGCATTTCTTTCCATCACTAGAAACTAACCCATCAAGTTAAAAGCATACAAGGAATGGAGAAAGAAGCATATCCTAAACAATTTTGGTCTAAAGAAAATTAGGATAAATAAATCAGCAATGGTTTATGATCTTTAAAGAAAACAGTATGTAGTTACATGATTTTTTTGTATTAACTCACAAATCTTTTGGTTTTGCATAACCCTCACAAAAAACCAGGATCTTTACTGACCTTTGGCAGTCTAAGAGGTAAAATTTGTCATCCTTTCCCTCACAACTGTATCCAGTTAAAAGGCAGTGGGGCCAAGCAGGTAAAGGTTGAAATACATGCTTTATTTGATAGAAGCTGGATTGAGGGTTTGACTTTGACATGCTACCACCTTGCCTTGCTAAAACTGCAATCCTGAATTAGATTCACACATCCAGCTCATATTATAACGGGATGACCATGGGTCTTTGCCATCCAAAAGGCTCACTACTTGGAGAACAAAAGAATGACTGTGTGCTGCCTATAAGGTGGCTCCAAAATCAGCCCGATATTTAAGCTGAACAAAGCTATTTCCGTCAGCACATCTGCAATTAGCACTTGGGGGAGAGGCCCAGAATAGTACCCTAGCTCAGCATTTCAGAAAACAGGACTGCTATTTGGCATTATGGGAAGGACAATTTCAGTACTGCTCAAGACTGGTTTAAACATTGCTGGAGAGTTTGCTTCTTGGCCCCTTGCCATATAAATGACAATGGTGCCCCACCCTGCCAGTGGTACACCACCGCCACCACCGGGACCACTACTACCACCCATGTCTGTGTGCGCGGCACGCTAACACACACACACACACACACACACACACACACACACACACACACAAAGCCTCCAACATTTCTGAGTATCTCCTGATTGAGTTGTAGTCAAGCTGAAGTCTATCCAAATGAAACACGAAATCAAGAAAATTTAAACCCCATCCCTAATAAGTGTAATCATTCATCAATGACTAATCATATATTAATTTTGTGCAACTTTGTTGTCTTAAAAATAAATAAATAAGGGATCATATATTGCTTCTGTTCTGCTAATCTAACATAAGCTGTTTAATTCTTAATTAGAAACACATTTAAATCTAAGATATTTTAAGGAAAACACATTAATTCTAATACAAGTATGAATTAATTAACTTTGTGAAAATTTAATTTCATAGTAAGCACAAAGATCATTTTATTCTATTGTCGAACACAATACAGATTTACAAATCTGACAAAGCTGGAGCTGGTTTTAGACAGATAGATAGATGGAGACATAGTATTAACTAAGAAAGACATATAGAATCATTGATCAAAAACTAATGATGTACTCCATGTTGGCTAGCTGAACATAATAAAAAAATTTAAAAAAAGAAAAAGAACGAGATAAAGGAAAAACAGAAGAAATATCATGATTATTCTCTTTGGACAAAAAATCAAAGATAATGCAGAATACCTGTTTCTAAATACAGCATTCTGGTCTAAAGGCCATAAGTAACTATGTTAGGCCCAAACAACTCTAACCAATACCCCTTCCAATATGGGATCATCCACATCAGACTCTTTAGGTTCAGGTCCTCTCAAATCCTTCCAACAATTGACAAAACGTTTTGCCAGACCCCACACCAAATGGAAGTTTTGTACGAGCCGCTGCATAAGGAGAAGTACTCATGGCCAGGAATGAGTGTCAGTTGTAGTTAAGGTTCCCATAATAATGATGATGCTAATGATACTAATGTTACTATTAATAATACTAATAGCTAATGTATACATAAGTTCCGGATTTACTTTAAAGTGCTTTTCCAGTACATCTTACCTATTACTATCATGTTGGTTTATAGCTTCTTTGGGGCTATAGCTTGATATGCATTGCCTGAGGTGTAATTCTCTGTTGGGACTGGAAAACTGATCTTTACCCTCCCTAATTATATGAGCTTTTAACACCTTGCCCTGTCCTTGAGCCTTGTAGGTAGCAAGGGAAAGGGTATTTCTCCTTATTTCTCAGACTGTTCTTTAGATTTCAGCTGTGAGAAGGAAAAAAAAAATGCCCTGAACAAAATCACTGATAGCCACATAACTTTAAATATTGTCCTTTACACTGACTTTATTTTTATTGGATTAATATATATTATATGTACTATTCTTAACTCTAAGTTTTCAAATGTAAACTAGACCAACAAGAACATTTACATTATAAATTTCTGCCATTTTATGAGAATGTACCTGATAGTAATATTTGTTAAAATCAAGCATGCATGCTTTGGACTAGACGCTTCATTTTTCCCAACAGCTTTTATTTATTTATTTTTTTAAAGATTTATTTATTTATCTTAGAAGGATTGGGCAGAGGGAGAGGAAAAGAGAGAATATTCAACAGACTTGTGTTTAGTGTGGAGCCGAGTAACACAGGGTCCCATCTCACAACCCTGAGATCATGACTCCAGTTGAAACCTGAAAGCTGGACACTCAACTGACTGAACCACCTAGGTGTCCGCCCCCACCCCCAACAACCGCTTTTAAAGATCTAATAGATTAAGTTCATTTTGATTTCCTCGGGTTCTTTTCTCCTCCTCTAAGCCTTCTTAGGTTATGAAAGATATGTAAGTGCAAATTACAGAGCAGAATACCTGGCATATGCCTAGTGATCAAAAAATATAAACCTTTCATTCAAAATCTTGAGGTACTAAAATATTTCTTACCCAAAAGAACTACTCCTAAATTAAGATACTTACCTCATTCTTCAAGCCTGTTAACCTACTGTCATTTCAGTGACGGTAGTAGCCTTATTACCATGAATAAGTATTGCATTTCTACATTTGTTTTATAATTGTCCTTACAGGTTTCATTTTCAAGACTTCATAAAAATCATGTGAAAATTCTATTATCTATATATTTACTATTAGTCACCATCTAAACTTTTCCTTTGTGTCAATATAGTCTTCTTAATTAAAAGCTGCATAAAAATGCTGATATTCAAAACTCTGACATTTATGTTTGAACAGAATTAATAGATAACTTCTCTCTAAAATATTGGTCATGTCTTACTTTAAGCGGTTAAGCAATTTATTATTCATTGTAATTGAAAATTTAAATGTGATAGAAACCAGTTGCAAAAGCAAATATGGCCAGCGTTTTTGGTTCATTTGATCCAAGCATGTAGACTTAAAGTGAAAGCAAATTGAATACTTTTTATATTAGGTCTATTTCACATTCATTATACAGATTTATCCTGTAAGTGTGGGTGTACTGGCCACTGAATGACTCTAACAGGTTTATTTAGCAATGGGAAACTCAACTGCCTGCAGTTTTCTGATGATTTTATACACTTTCCGGCTCCAGTCTTTGCAGTTTTCATTCTTATATCTGGAATCACTGTCCAGTGTTCTTCCCTTCGTTATCTCTGGCCATCTTTACGGCCTGTTATAGGTTTTCCCCTCTGAAAAGCCTTCAACGAACACCCCTACCCTGCTGCTATCCAAGTGATGAACGCACATTCAGACGTATAATTAAAGTCAGAAATATGTCCCCTTATTTATACTCAAGTAACACCTATATTTTGATGGCATCTTTCAGAATTCATGAAATTTTTTGTCTTTCTTTCGTAGTCTTCAAATTCCTTGAGGACAATGATGATCCAATTTGTTCCCAGTGCACATAGCGGGGACTCAATTTGATGTATATATTAAATGAATTGGTAAGTTAATAACTGGATCCCACTCATGGTTAATTATAATTTTGTTGATGTCAGTTACATTCCAAAGACCTTTCAAAGAATTTCAAAGAATACCTTTGCCGTGGCTTTTATTTTAAATTTCTATGAAAAATTATTTTATTTAAAACATTTACAACTCCAATATTACTTATATTTGAAGATATTACTTATTTAAAGTCCCACAGGGATAGCGATGTGTGTGGCAGGGTACTCTCTTGAAGATTAATTGTAATTCTGAATATCTGCTAATAGTGAAAAATGGATTCTTTATCAGTATATGAAAAACTACATGCCCTTCAAATTACACAGAAAATCATGTACACCTTAAAGGAACTGCAAATTAGTGGATTTTATAGGAAGAAAATAATAATTAGAAGTTCAAAGTTCTATTTGTTCTATCTTTTCCACTATGAAATTCCATATTACTAAAAAAAAACATTGACAGTTTTATGACCTAGTTTTTTTTTTTTATAAAAATCTCTTTGTAAAGAGTGTTAGAATATAGAATATAGTATCAGAATAGAAAAATGGGCTTAAATTTCTATGACAAAACTCCCTTCCAATATACTCATTAACTATTCAAAACTAATATAAAGAGTTCTTGTATCTTACAATGTGAAAGCATATGTATTAGCTTCTGTAAGAAAGAAAAAATATCACACAGATGATTTTCTAACTCAAGTTACTTACTGTCTTGTTGCAAAATTTAGTTTAGAAATATGTAGATAATCAGCACTTAGTATAATTTGTGAGCAAATGCCACACAATGTGCTGGCAATATAGAAAGTACTAAAAAATACATTTGAAATATGAAAGAAAGATTTTTAACAATCCGTAATACAAAGTTGGGATGAGGGGCCTAAATTATCTGAGTAAGTTACTCATTTACGCGATTTAATTTTGTAGTTGTAAACATAATCTACTTCTTTATAGAAGTGCTGATTTTTGTCAGAATAGGAAGCTCTGATTCACTGAAAATATTCCCTAACCTGATGTGTCCAAAATATATTTTTCAGTCAATCATAGGTTGCATGATGCCCAAGTCACAGAAGTTCAGTACATATAAGCAGTCCCAACAAAACAAGCTGGTTTAACTTCAAACCCAAATAGTTATCATGAGTTCAGACATCTCTCTTAACTCATAGATATAAATACCCAACATCCTATTAGCCATCTTCACATGATGGTCTAAAGTTCACTTCTCGAAAAGGAAACTATAATGAACTCATCATCCTCCCAACCCGGCTCTCAAACAACAAATTTAAATAAGCAAAATAAAATAAAAACAATATATTTCAAGTATTCCTATTTTAGTAAATACAACCAGATTTGAAGCAATAACTCATTCCTGCTTGAAAAAAAATCATCTAAAAATTACATGTAATTTAAAATTATACTTATGTTTTAGATATAAAATAAAATCATCTCTCTATATATACTTGCATATATACTTATATTTAGTATATATATGTTTATACATATAAAAATATGTATTTAGTATAAAGGTGCTATAAACATTTGTGAGAATGTTTTTCTGTGACTCTAAATTTTCAAATCAGTTGAGGTTATATCTAGGAACACAATTGTTGGATTATATGGTAATAACATGTTAAGCTTTGTAGGAAATTACCACGATGTCTTCTACATGGTGTACCATTTTGTATTGCTACCAGCAAACAATAATAATTCTTGCTGCTCCATATTCTTGCTAACAATTGGTATTGTTTGCTCTTTTGTTTTGATTTTAACAATTCTAATAGTTTGTAGTAGCATCTCATCATTGTTTAAATTTAAAATCCCTTAATAAGAAGTTATGTTGAGCAACTTTCATATGCTTAATTGCTATCTGTATATCTTCTTTGGTGAAATGTCTGTTCAGATACTCTGTACTTTTTAAACTGCATTGTTTTCTTGTTTCATATTGTTAATTTTTAAATTGGAATGTTTTGGATAAAAGTCCTTGATCAGATTTGTGTTTTTTAATTAGCTTATTTTATTTTACTTTATATCTTATTAAGACTTCGTTTTTCCAGAGCAGTTTTAGGTTTACAGCAAAATAGAGGGAAAGGTTAAGAGATGTCCCATTTACTCTCTGCTCCCACATATTCATGGCTTCCCCCATTGTCAACATGCCCCACCAGAGTGGACATTTGTCAAGACTGATGAACCAACAATGACACATCAGAATCACCCAAAGTCCATGGTTTACATTATGGTTCACTCTTGGTGTTATACATTCTATAGATTTGGACAAATGTTTAATGACATATGTCCATCATTATAGTACCATACAGAGCATTATCACTGCCTTAAAAATCTTCTCTGCTCAGCCTATTCATTCCTTTCCTACAGCTAAACTCTTGGCAATCTCTGATCTTTTAAATCTCTATAATTTTGCTTTCTCCAGTATATCATATACTTGGTATCATACAGCATGTAGCCTTTTCAGATCTTTTCAGATTGGTTTCTTCTGGGGAGCCTGGGTGGTTTAATGAATTAAGCATCTGACTCTGGATTTTGGCTCAGATCATGATCTCAGGGTCATGAGATCCAGCATACCCGTTGCCTGTGGAGCCTGTTTAAGATTCTCTCTCTCTCTCTCTCTCTGCCCCTCCCCATCTCTCTCTCTTTAAAAAAAAAAAAAAAAAAAAAAAAAAAAAGAAAGTGTCTTTCACCTAGTAGTATGCATTTATGATTCCTCCCTATCTTTTCGTGGCTTCATAGCTCATTTCATCTTAGTGTTGAATAATGTTCCAGTGGTGCCACAGCTTATTTACCTTTTCACCTATTGAAGTATATATTGTTTGAAGGGTAAGTTCTAGCAGTTATAAATAAAGATTCTATACTCATCAATGCGCTGGTTTCTGGGCATGACTTCAAATATTTTTGGTAAATACTGAAGATCACGATTGCTGGATCCCATTGTAAGAGTGTATTTAATTTTAAAAGAAACCACCAATTGGTCTTCTAAAGTGACTGTCCCATTTTGCATTCCAAGTAGCAATGAATAAGAGTTCCTGATGTTCCACATCCCTGCCAGCAATTGGCATTGTTGGTGATTTAGATTTTGGACATTCCGATAGGTGTGTTGTAGTATTTCATTTTTGTTTTAGCTTGCATTTCTCTGATGACATACAATGTGAAGCATCTTTTTATATACTTATTTTGTCATTTAGATATCTTCTTTGGTGAGGTGTTTAATGTGTGGTTGTTGGTTTTCTTATTGTTGAGTTTTAAGAGATTTTGTACATTTTGGACAAAAATCCTTTATCAGAACTGTTTTTTCCAAATATTTTCTTCCAGTCTATGGCTTATTTTGACATCATCTTTCACATATCACAAGTTTTTATTTTAATAAAGTCCAGTTATCAATACTTTCTTTTATGGATTGTGCCTTTGGTGCCTTTCTTCCAAAGTGTGTAATATGGAGAGGGAGGGAAAATAGTAACTTAGGTGTGGATAACCTGCAAATGTTATATCTCAAATGAAAGATCAAAGTTAACATCAAAGATTATAACTCTTGTTGATTTATTATGTGCCTTTGAAATAATGAGGTGGAAATGACATTTTATGTTTATTTTCATCTTCCTCAAAACATATAAACCTGTCTAATTATGAGAAAAACATCAGAAAATCCCAATTGAAGGATATCCTACAAAATACCTGGCAAGTTCTTTTCAAAACTGTCAAAATGGAATGCCTAAGAAACTGTCATAGCCAAGAGGCAGCGAGGAGACGTGACTACTAAGTGTAATGTGATATCCTGGATGGAATCTAACAACAACAAAAGGATACTAAGTAAAAATTATGGAAATATGAATAAAGCACGAGATTCACTGATAAAAACATAGTAATAATTGCCATAAAGTTAGCTCACTAATATAAGATGTTAATAATAGAGGAAACTGGGAATTATTTATATCTTCTCCAATATTTTCCAAATCTAAATTGTTCTAAAATAAAAAGTAAACTTGAAAACCAGCAAAGTCCCAAAAAGAATGATAAATTCTTTTTACTAAGGATGAACAACATGAAAATACTACATAACTTAGACAATATATTTATTAAAAAGATAGTGCATTCCTTACAGAATTGTTTGAATACTAGTTAATATAACATCTATATTTGCATATTGTAAGATATATTTTATGGCCTAAAAATGATCAATTGCTATAAGTCATGGACTCACCAATAGCATGCATATTAGATTAAAATTGGTTATTTTATTTTTAAAACTTCTGTGCCATCATTGATGTCTTTAAAGCCAGTTTGACCTAGTAATAATTTATAGTGTCATGCTAAAACTTCCCAATATGATGGATTTATTTATTTTTTTCTTATAGTTTGTTTTTTCCTTTATTTGTCTTGATTTGACTTTATTAGGTGGATACATGATATTTTACTAAGAGTTCACACACTTAAAAGTAGGACTAATCTGTCATTTACTCATTTCCAATTAGTCTTTTCTTTTCAACATTTTTATAGTTAACTTGTACTCTCTGTGTGACAATATAAACTTGTTGAGTTGTGACAAGGGCATTGATGCTAATCAATATGCTATTTGCTTCCATACAATTCTCAGTACCTTTGAATTTATATGGGATCCTATGAATAGCTTTGGGTCAAAGAAATATAAGCAGAAGTATCATAAATTACATCTGGACCGAGATACTACAGATCCCATATAAAAATTTCAACACTTCATCTTCTCCTGTTGCAACAACCTACAGTGCTACAACATAGGAACAAAGATAGCTCAAGCACCTATGTGGAACAGAGCTCTCTGTTGATTTATGTATGACAAATGACAAGAACAGACCAAATAATAAGTTGATGTTTAAACTGTAACTGTAGGGGCACCTGGGTGGCTCAGTGGGTTAGGCCTCTGCCTTCGGCTCAGGTCATGATCACAGGGTCCTGGGATCAAGCCCCACATCAGGCTCTCTGCTCAGCTGCTTCCCCCTCTCTCTGCCTGCCTCTCTGCCTGCTTGTGACCTCTGTCTGTCAAATAAAAAAAATAAAAATAAAAAATAAATCTTTAAACTGTAACTGTGGTGTAGCTTATGCTACTCTATAGGTCTTTTTTTTTTTTTTTTAAAGATTTTATTTATTTATTTGACAGAGAGAGATCACAAGTAGGCAGAGAGGCAGGCAGAGAGAGAGAGGAGGAAGCAGGCTCCCCGCTGAACAGAGAGCCCAATGTGGGACTCCATCCTGGGAACTCGAGATCATGACCTGAGCGGAAGGCAGCGGCTTAACCCACTGAGCCACCCAGGTGCCCCTCTATAGGTCTCATACCATTCTAGAACCGTGGTTTATTTTTCTTACCTGACTCTCAGAGAACTTTGTTTTCTTTTATTTTAGTAATGTTTGTCATTGGGGTGAGGCTTGATTTTTTTTTTTAATTTTAAAGATTTTATTTATTTACTTGAGAGAGAGAGCAGAAGCAGGGGGAGCAGCAGGCAGAGGAGAGGAAGGAGAAGGTTTCCCATTGAGCAGGGAACTCTGATGAGGGGCTCTCCATCACAGGAACCTTGGATGGTGACCTGAGGCGAAGGCAGCTGCTTAACTACTGACCCACCCAGGTGCCCCGGGGCTTAATTTTGGTCAGTGGAGATCCTGTACCACTATGTTGAGAAGGCTCCCATTCAAAGGTGTTATATTTCTGCATTAGTTGAAAGAAACTTTGGTTGTTCCCATCCCAGGTTTCCTAAAGTTTTACCTCAAATACGTACTAAGATTTTGCTTTCTTTCCTCATCTCTCTTCCAGTGAAAAATATCCCCGTAACTACTCTTGAGGACTGCCCTATATTTTCTGACCATGGTGATCCATTTTGCTGATTTGTCATGGCTCTGGTCTGGTTCCATTCTGCACTCCTGGCCACTGACCTTTTACTTCAGACTCGGGTTTTGTGCTCTGGCCTCTTGGTTCGGAGGCACTATTCTTGGCTCTCCTCATGTTCATCTGCCTCCAGGTCCTGACTGAGCTGTTATTTGTTTGTGTGCCCCCTTCTTGGTTTCTATATGTATTTTGCACGGGGGAATTCATGAAGATTTCTCCGATCTATTTTGAATGAGCAATTAATCAAAGAATCTACAGTATTGAGCAACAAAGGGGTGTTCCATGACTCCTAGTTACTTGAGAGACTGTGTCTAGTACTTTTGAAATGCTTCAGGTCCATTCAGTGTAATTTTAAAATAGCAAAGCTAGCTTTTGTTTTGTTAATGTTTTGGGGGTGTATCTTTTTCCACCTTTGTTTACAAATTTACTGTGTCATATTTTAGCTCAATTTCTACTGAATAAAATATAGCTGTATTTGTTTTTTGTTTCTGTTTCTTTTTAATAACCCAGTCTCATAATCTTTGTTTTGTAATTGGAGAGTTTTAGTACAATTTATATTGATTGAGATTGTTGATAGATTTTGATTCATTTTTTTCCTCTTGGTTGGCCTTACTTGAACTTACTTTTTCCTTTCCACTAACCTTTTCGATTGAAAAAAAAAATCATTTTTTTTAAGAATATTCTCAAAACATTTGTCTCAAACAATTTAGAGGAGTATTCAAATTACCTGTTTCAACATTAACTATGAGAATAATTTTGTTCAACTTCATTTTATTATCATAAGTAAAAAATAGATATATGGCTCACATATTATGAATTACAGTCCCATTACTTCCTTTCTTGTCCTTCCTAATTACACAAGTGATATAATTTTCAGTGTCCAGTATTTTGTTGCACCTTGTCTAAAAAAGCATGTGATTTATATCATCCATACTCTTAGGATCATACAATCAAGTTAAAGGAGAGCAAGGTATATGCACAGATAACAGAACACTACTACATAGGGTATAGAGTAATAGGTATTTTAGTCCACATTTGGTCAGCAATGTATGTTTCATATTAAGAAATTTCTAAAAGTTACACTATTAAGAATACATAACTCTTCATTTTTTTTTTTTACTAAACTCTAACTAAAATGTATTATTTGCAGTGTTTCTTTCCTAAACAGAAAGCCATCAAACATAATTTAACATTTTCTCAGTACCACAGAGTAATTAGTTTCATTAATTAAAGTACATTAGTTTTACTCTGGGTATCTGCCCTTTCAATTTGCTGCTTATTCTCTGCTGTGATTTTGAGAAAGTCATTACGTTAGTATGAATGTACTGTGGCTAAATAAAAAAACAAAAAGAATTGTAGGAATCCAAGAAAGATGAAGTGTGAATGAAAGACCAGAGTCATTCAATATTTCATTGAAAATAAAATTAAAATAACTGATATGAGGAATAAAATTTAAGCAAATTTCTGATTTAAGCAGAAATTTCTGTAATCCTCTGTTGGGCCAAGAAGCAGATGTAATCTCATGCCTTTCATTCAAGTCCTTAAAATTGGATGAAAAGAACACTATTTCTTTGTACTCTTATCTTAGCCTTAGCCTTGAACTTTTCTTGGAACAGAAGTAAAGAGAGACATTGCAACTCTGACCTCATTTCTAGCCTGAAACTTGAGACAGCACAAGTGGTATGAGTCTTGGGAATTGCTTAGACTTACAAACACTCTACTTTACCCCAGGTAAAGTATACATTTTTCCCAAAAGAAAAGAGAGAAAGAGGTAATCCTGGCCCAGTCAAGTTCCAATCTTTAATTCCATTAAGAAGCAGTCAAATATAGAGCTTTCAATATCACCATCGACATGTCTGAATCCAACTACAGATTCTAGGGAACATCTTCAGCTACTAAGAAAATATAGAATTCAAATTAGCCATCTTGCTAAATACCTGAATTCCAAGAAACTACAAAATACATGTAATCCTAATGGAAAAATAGTAACCTGAATACAATAAGAAAGTTGTTCAGTTCAGAGAAAAATTTTAAAAAGAAAAATAAGGCAGAATATGGACCATCTAAGATCAATTTCTCACAGAAAACTCAAAAAATTTAGGAGAAAAATGTTTTATCCATCTTCCAAGGGGATGGACAATGTCATGTTGTAAGGGCCTATTTAGCCAGAGCAGCCCTACCCCTGTCAAACTGCCATTTTGTTGTAAAGCTTAAATTGACAACCCCCTCGCCCCTGGGGAACTTACTTAAAAGCAAGTCTGGGAAACCAGTCCCAGGTAACAGCCCAAATACAAGGGTGGGTTAGGTCAAGTGGAGATAACGGCCCAAATGCAAGGGTGGGTCAGTTCAGCTGGAGACATTCTATCAGTGGGGGCACATACTGTCTCCTAACTACCAAGGTGATGGGCTAGTTTCCATGGCTACCATGGGGTGAACTGTAATTCAATTAGCCACCTCTGTGTGGGCAGGCCCAACCACATGACCTTTGCTCTGTAAAAGTTAGTGTGGAAAGCAGGGAGGGGTCGTCCTTTCTGTAAGGGGTGGCCCCGACTGGTCTGTTTAACAGTCAGTCTGATTCTTGATGCTTGGCGCGAAATAAAGCTTTGCTTGACTTTTGCTTTCTATCAGTCTCACTCCTTTGACCATGAACCTATTATTGGGGGACCCAACATTGGGGACCCAACAATGTTTGCTAAAGAACTATTCCAATCTTTATCAAAATATGTATATAACATAGAAAATTGTCCTTATGGAATAATTTTCAAATTAACAGAAAATACATATTTTCTCAAGTTTCACCTTTTCCCAAATAGTCCATGAACATTGATATTTATTCACATCAAAGTGATGAATTCTTCTAAATATCTGACAGGGTAACAAGTATAGTATCTTCCCCAGGCATTACTGTTTTGCTGTGGCTGTAGCCACTGATCTCATTGTTGTTGAAATATTATCTCCCAAGGATACTTAAATTGTCTGCTTGAACTATCTCCCAGTTGTCTTCAATGTTTCAACTCTAACTTACACTTAAGTCATCTAAAATTTTTCAGGATGAGTAGGCAAGCATGCGAAAACAGGTGGGAGTGGCCTGCTTCCAGGTATACCTGTATGTTAGGTTAGAACCAATTATCGTCCACAGTTGTACTGGTCTTAGAGTTGAAATCAAGTTATCCAAATTTGAGTCTGATGTAATAGATAAGAGCTCAAACCCTGGGGACTGGTTGTTTAAGCTACTGAGTCTTTCTTCTTCTAACTCTGTGATCTTGGGCAAGTTACTTAACCTCTCTCTGTCACATTTTTCTTGGCTCTAAAATGAGGATAATGACAATCCTCATAGAGTCATTATAAAGATTGAACAAGTTTATAAAATTAAAAAAAAAATCAGAACAATGCCTTGTACATAGAAAGTGCCATGTAAATATTAGAGTTTAACCACTGAGCTCTCCTTAGGGGGAGGCTGGTGTGTTTCTCAATCTATTTAAAAAGTTCGGCATCTAAATTCCTTTCCTCTCAGGAAGATCCTTGTTCCTTATGATGCTGAACTTTCCTGAGCTCTGCATTCCAAGATATTTTTGGTGGTAACTTCTGTCTAGACACTATGACCTGATATTCTTTTTTCCAGACCAGTTGGGAAGGTTCTGAGAGCTGCCTTTAAATGAATCTTCTGAAAATAAAACTTGCTGACTCCAAGTTGACAATCTTAAAATAGTAGTTTCTCAAGCAAATTGTTCATCATAACAGGAGACACAGCTACACGAGAAATTTTATAATATGACCACATTTCAATACATGTTCTTAGCCAATTATGTGCAAAGCTCAAGGTATAACATTAGTAAAAAACTGAGTTGTAAACAAAGACACAGTTAAACCATCTTTTCATTAGTAGATCCAAAGGATACCATAATTTCAATATAAAGCATTTCTTTTGTGTGTGTGTGTGTGTGTTTAATTTCTTTTCAGCATAACAGTATTCATTGTTTTTGCACCACACCCAGTGCTCCATGCAATCTGTGCCCTCCCTAATACCCACCACCTGGTACCCCAACCTCCCACCCCCCTGCCCCTTCAAGACCCTCAGGTTGTTTTTCAGAGTCCATAGTCTCTCATGGTTCACCTCCACTTCCAGTTTCCCTCAACTCCCTTCTTCTCTCCATAAAGCATTTCAACCCTGCTGAAGAACTTGGGCACTTCCTCTGTTGAGACTGGAGAACATGATATATTTATAATTACTAATCACCAGACCTATACAGAGCCTCACAATATTCATTTCAAATGTCCAATGTTGAGGTTAGAAGAGTTAGCACTAAATACTATCAATTCTTCTGTTAGATGTGATGGTTTAGTACAGTATTAGTTTAATATTTGAAATGTAAACCAAATTTAGCATATCTTTTTTCTTTATTAAATGGCAAAAAAATTAGTGATTTCTTATACTAGATACGGTTATTAAAATTTATCATCACGATATTTGTCTTCCTTTCTGTTAGTTATTTAATTATTATATGCTTTATAATTAAATTTATGTCAAGAAAAATGGATATTTACATATAATTCTTTGCCAAATGTATGTGACTTTTATACCACTTCCCACATACAAACTCTCCTATGCAGGTAATTTGACGGTATTTGCTCATTTAAACACTATCTTTCCTTTCATATAAATATGTCACCAGTACCCATGGGCAATTCTACAATATTTAGAACTGTAAAAATTATTATGCAAAATTAAATAATGTATTTAAACATTTTTCACAATCATTTATGTTCATTTTTATTTTCTTTAATGTTCCTTTTTAATAAAATGCTAACTTTTTCTAAAAGAACAAATTCAACATTCATGGACTGATGGTAGTTTAGCTATTTATTTTATAGAATCCTAAAGCAAACAGTCAAATCTGGGACTTAAAAGGGACTGGAAGTGCAGGCATGCGAAGGAACGTACACCAGATACCACAATTAAAATCAGAATTGGGATTCATCTCCATGTTTGTCCAACTTACATTTGTATAATTTTCTCAGCACTGCACAGTTCCCTTAAATGCACTTAAAATACCCAACGTATTTAAATACCTGGAAAGATGATGGGATCTTTCACTTTATATCTGGATGATTAGTCTTACGCAGACACAGTCTGATTTCTAACTTCTCTATTGATGATGTAAAGGGGATAAATACATTTTCAATGTAGACAACATATGTATTATTTTAAAAAGTCACATCTACTCTCAGTATGAAGAGCTATTAAATAGCCATGCCCAGAATGTCTTTGCCATCATCAACTCTCAGTTATTGAGATCCACTGGCACTATGCTAGACACAAGCAGGGCATTTTAAATGCTTCCTGAGTTTCAGTTAATCTGCACAGATTTATTTCAATGACATGTATACCAAAACACTTCTTTGAAAAAAATGCAATGTACCATCTGTCAGTGCTTATTCCAACAAAGAAAATGTCTTTTTTCCTCCCCCAAATCATTCGTAATATTGAAGAGAGCTAGAAACACAATTGCATGCCATAGTTCCTCCTTCATGCTTCTGCCACTTTCTAAGTGCATTTGGCAGAACAAAATTAATAGCTGAGAGAGACTGAGAAGCGAAAATCTGAATGGAGAAAAAAAAAACATTAATGTTTTAAAATATTTACATTCCACGGTGAATCCACAGTCTTTTGTTTTTATTGCTAGATTGAAAATGGCCTTCATCAAACCACAGAAATATTTTAATTTTCAGTTAATTAAGAATGAATTATGCTTCATCTTCTAAAGGGTATATAATACATGGAGTTTAGATAAGTGAACTCACAAATAATTTGTTAAGTTTTTTCAAAGGGTATCTTCTTGGTTAACATGACTTTTAATATGTTCATTTTGCCCTACCAAGCAGTTTAAAAATAGATTTCAGGAAACACACAAAAAAATCTTTTCAAGATCATGGCTTTGAACTATATTGCCATCACTTTGAAAAAATAATCAATTGGATTAAGTATTTAGAAATATGTTGTAAATCTCTTAGTCAAAGGAAATGAAGAATAAAAGAACTACCTCAGTGATGTTGAGCTGGTCGTATCTACGGGTCACTACTATCTGGTCTCTGTTTCTAAGAACACAAGAGGCTTGAATTCCCTCAACCTTTATGTCTATATGGCATAATTGAGCCATTCCGATGAATATATGTAATAATTAAAGATTAAAAATGCATATATTAGCATAATATGTATATATAATTTATAGTTGTTTTTTACTTTATAATGATCATGTAAATGTAGGATATCAAAATTAAGTGTTTTAATTTATAGTGGTATTTCTATGTTGATTTTATTTTAATAATAAAATCTTTAACAAAACCAGGCCTGAGTCACTATCTGTTTGGCTTAGCAGAGAATGATACCTCCATATCTATTTATGTAGCTATCTATGTATCAGTCTACCTATCTAGATTATTATATACCTCTCTTTGGTCTTACTTGCCTATCAGCATTCCTCTATTGTCTTTAAGACCCAACTCAAATTATACTTCCCTCACTCTTCTTCCACTCTACAAATAATTTTATTTTACCCTTTTCTCCCATAGTACATCAATACATTTTTTTAGTTGTTAAAGATGTTTCAATTTGCTTCATATTAATACCTCCAAATTTGCCTATGGGTTTTCTAAAAGATAAAGATTCCAGTCCTTGGGGCACCTGGGTGGCTCAGTGGGTTAAAGCCTCTGCCTTCGGCTCAGGTCATGGTCCTAGAGCGCTGGGATGAGCCTCACATCAGACTCTCTGCTCAGCAGGGAGCCTGCTTCCCTTCCTTTCTCTCTGCCTGTTTCTCTGCCTACTTGTGATCTCTGTTTGTCAAATAAAATAAATAAAATCTTAAAAACAAAAAAAAAATTCCAGTCCTTCATGTTTTTACTTTTTAAATCTCTCTTATTCCATCCTCTCAATCTGTATGTTTTGTCCTGAGCTCTTTAGATGCCTTCTTGGTTTTTACTTTTCATTTGAAGTGAGGGTCTGTCTCATTGTCTAAGGACTTTTCTTCTGGAACTTGAAACTGAGTTCATTTCATCTAGCAAGCTCTACAATATGTTATTGTTATTATTATGATCTCTCTTCGTCATTCCCTTGCACAACTCACAATTTCAGTTTCTTTGTTTCTCTCTTGATTTGCATTTTTTTTTTTTTTACCCACTTGGCAAAATAAAATCATTATATTCAACTATCTGCCTCCTGTACACCTTTACCAGCACAGCTAACATGGCTGAGAAAAACACATAAACATGCTGAATTGTCTGAGGCTAAATGAGCATCATTTGGTCCATCTTGCTTTCTTTTATTATTCATGGGCCTTCCCTGATCTTAGATAAGCCAACGCCTGAGGTGGTATACTAGACCTAGTTTCCTAGACTTACCTACCTAACCAAAGAACAAGACTGTTAACAATTGCCTGATCTCTCACTTACATGATCAAATAGTCCTCTTACTGGATGATTCCACAAAGTACATGAACATGCCATTATTTTTCCCATTTTATTAAACAAACTTACAAACAAAAAGCTTTGCTGTTCTCAGTGCTCCTTCAACACTAACCAACTTATCTCCTAATCTTAAGAGCCAATCTTCCTGGAACAGTTTCCTGTACTTATTTCTGTACTTACTCCAAATTCTGTCCCCCATTTGTCTTTTTTTTAAAAGACTGATTGATTGATTGATCGATTTGAGAGAGAGAGAGAGCATAAGCAGAGAGAAGGGGCAGAGGGAGAGGGAGAGGGAATAACGGGTTCCCAGCTGAGCAGGGAGCCAGTGACAAGCTGGACCCCAGGACCCCGAGATCATGACTTGAGCTGAGGGCAGCCGCTTAACCGACTGAGCCACCCAGGTGCCTTTCCCCACTTCTGTCTTCAATCCACTCAAACCAGGTTTCAATTACTCCCATCTACTAAAGTGCTCTTTAAAAGATCACGGAAGACCCACATTTTGGCACACGAAATGTCATTTCTGAGTCCTTACCTTATTTGATGTGCCAGCAGCATTTGAAGTATTTGTTTTTCTCCTCAAAACAAGTTCTTCACTTAGCTTCCAAGATGCCATTCTCTCATGGATTTCCTCCTCTCTCTCTGTCCATTTCTTAAGACTTTCTTCATTTTACCAACCTGTAAATGTTGAAGAGCCCCAAGACTCCATCCTTTAACTTACATGGGTTTTTAATCTCCACTCTCTCCCTAGAGCTTCTCAGTCTCATGGCTTTAAATATCATGTCCATGATGATGACTGTCAAATTTTTAACTCCTGCCTCGACCTCTTCTTTATATACTAAAGTATGCAAGTGTTTTCTTGTCATATTCTGTTCAATGTCTAATAGGCATTTTATGATCAATATGTACTAAACAAATATTTTTATATTAGCCCAATGTTACCTAACCTAATGTGCTCTTTTCAAAGTACTTCTGTTGAAAATCAACAGATGATTCCATTTTTCTGGTTACTTGGGGGAAACAAAAACAAAAACAAAAACACAGCATCATGTCTTTACTCCTCTCCTTCTCTTACTCTACATTGAGCCTGACAGCAATCTTGTCTGCCTGACCACCCTTTACCATACTTACTGCCACTACCCTAGTCCACATCATTTTCTCTCATCAGGGATTTTGCAACAGTTTCTGTAATAGGTGGAATTTTAACATGACCACTATAAGGTATCTTCTTATTTGGGGAACAACCTGCAATTTGCTGCTAAACGTGGCTCAAAAATGAAATAGCTAGGCTTACTGATAAACCCTAAAATCTCTCCTGTGATTATGTTACATCATAAGCCAAAGGTGAAGAGGCTTGGGAGATGTAATTAAAGTCCCAATTAATTGAATTATTCAAAACGAGATCATCCTGGTGGGTCTGACTTAATCAGTCAAACCTATAATAAGAGGTCCCAGAAGTCAGAAACAGGAAACAGATTCCCCTGCTGACCTTGAAGCTACTGTGTTGTGAGAGGACCATGTAGCAAGGAACTTTGAGGGTCTTCTAGAAGGTGAGAGCAGAACCCAGCTGACAGGCCCCTCCGTCCTATAATCAGAAGAAACTGGATTTAGCTAGTAACCTCCAAAGTTTAGAAGAGAATTGTGTGAGCTTCAGGTAAGAACAAAGCCTGCTAAAACTTTGAAGCCTTTTAAGATCCTGAACAGAAAGAAAATTCAATTAAGTGATGCTTGGATTTCTAACTCATGGAAACTGTGAGATAATAAATGTGACTTGTTTTTTTGTTAACTAGCTATATTTGGGTAATTTATTAGCAATAAGAATAATACAACTCCCTAACTGGTCTCATGAATCTCTAAAATTACAACTCTCTCAACATTTTATACTTCTCTACTCTTTTAATTTAACCTAAAACTTTTTAATCAATTAACCTATTTATACTTAATTATTCACTTTGCACATTCTCTCCCCTAAAAGAGAAGCTCTATAAGAGTGGGGACTTTTGTTGATTGTATTCATTAACAGAAGATTCTTCTTCTTCTTCTTCTTCTTTTTTTTTTTAAAGATTTTACTTATTTACTTGACAGAGATCACAAGTAGGCAAAGAGACAGGTAGAGAGAGAGGTGAGGAAGCAGGCTTCCCACCCCTGATGCAGGGCTCAATCCCAGGACCCTGGGATCATGACCTGAGCTGAAGGCAGAAGCTTTAACTCACAAAGCTACCCAGGGTCCCCACATTGACAGAAGATTCTTAATACTTACAAGCATGCCTGGTCCATAGTATATGCTCAATTGCTTCACAGAACAAAAAACTACTCTTGTATCTGTAATACAACACTGTTTTGAAGTTCATACATCCTAGAAAATTCCAATGTTTATGTTTCTTTTGCCATACTTTGCCATGAAAAGCAGATTGGGAAGAAAAATCATTTTCATTCATATCCATATATGGATATTTCACCCAGTTTATTGTGTAATCTTAGAGATTAGGAGGTAGAGTTTATTTATCTTTACACCTTAAATTAATATATCATAAATAGTGCTACATAAGCATGTGTTTGGCCACTTAATTTTAGCTTTTGCATCTGGAACATACATGAAACTAATGATAAAAATGGAAAATATACATTATAACCAGTCTTAAATCTTCTCAGATTTAATGACAAGTATTGCTCCTAACTAGTTAAATAGACAATTGCATCATGCGATGCTTATACTTTTCTATGAAAAATCATATTAGTTGTATATTATAAAAACTCCTAGAATATAGCCCTATAAATCTAATTAACATCTAAAATAATCTTTTTATTTACTTCTTAATATGAGGAAAGTGACTGCTGACATTACAGAGGTTCTTAGGGACATGAGTTGCTGGTTAGTACCAAGAAAAGAATAATGTTAGATACAATGATTTTTGACAGATACAAATTCTGGCAGACAGCAGCTAAGGAGTACAGAGAAGAGAGGACAAGCAAGGTTAAGTGGAATCTTACAGAAAAGGAAACAGACTGGCCTAGGACAGAGTTTCTCAACCTCAGTTCCACTGAAATTTGGAGATGCTGTCCTTTGCACTATAATATGTCTAGCAACATCCTTGATCTCTACCCAGTAGATGCCAGCAGCATCCTCCTTCCAGTTAGAACTACTAAAAATGTCTCCTGATGTGGCTAAATGTTTTGGAGAGTGGACTTGCTCCCCCTCTTCTTCCTCACTGAAAATTATTCCTATATAAAATTAAGCAGGATATTAAAGTACTAGATCTAGAGTATCAGAAGTCATAAAGTTCTAAATATGTAATTAGCAAGCAAAAATCATCTAATTTTTTTTTCTTGTCTTGTCTTTCCTCTTTCTTCTTTCTTTCTTTCTTCCTTTCTTCTTCCAAAAGAAATTATAATTCGTACGAAAGATAACTCTCCCTGGGATGTGTTGGTAGACAAGAACTCAGCATGTAAACTCGCTTCTAGAGGAAGTGATACAGGCAGAACCTCCCCCACAATGAAGCATGGGATGTGGACTTTACAATTATTCTTTCATCTAGAACACAAGCAGAAGCAATAAAAAAATGAGGAAAATAAGAATTGTCCCTACAACTCAATTACAACTCCCCACAACTTAATTATTCTTAGAGTGTTCACTATAAATATTGTTCTTGATTTTGAATATGGAGAGAATGGGCATAGCTGTTGGCATAGAATATGAGCAATTGAAAAGGAAGAACAGTAAACAGAACCCAAACCGTATTTTTAAAATGAAGGAAAAACTCGGTTCAGGCTTTAGGCATGGAATTAATAATAAATTAAGTACAATGTATTTGGGTAAACAAAGTAGAGATATAACAAAGATTAAAGATGAATGAAATGGAATAGTGATATATAAAATAATACAGAAAAAAATCTATAACAAACAAACAACCATTCAGGAAGAAACCATCTAAGGGAATAGAATAATTTATCTTTAACAAATTCTTTGCACTTTAGTAACTGATAGACATAATGAAATCCATGGACAGAACAAAGGCAAAATAATAAGACAAGTTAAAGAAATGAAAAGGAACAATAAGTAAGGAATGAAATAGAACACATGCAATTATATACACAAGTAAAGGAATTAGTTGCCAAATAACACCATTAGAGAGATAATAATAAAATAACAACAGAACAATAATGATAATGAACAACTGAAAAGACGGATACGTGAGGATTCAGAGTAGACATATCTAAAAACGAAATTACTGACATGATGAAAATAAGAATGGGAGGAAAACTTTTAACAATGGTAAGTAATTTTAAAGACATAAAGATGGCTGACCAAGAATCAAATCAAACATAGATAATTGATAATCCTGAGTAAACAAACAAACAAAATGAAAATTAAAAGCTATTTTGGGGGGGACCCGTGTGAGTCATGCAGTTAAATGTCCAACTATTTTTTTTTTAAGATTTTATTTATATATTTGATAGAGAGAGACAGAGATAGTGACAGCACAGGTGGGGAGGGGAGGGAGAAGCAGGCAGGCAGGCTACCCACTCCCTGCAGCGGGGGCCTGAGGAGAGACTCCATCCCAGGACCCGTGGATCATGACCTGAGTCCAAAGCAGACGCTTAATCAACTGAGCCACCCAGACAACCCAAGTGTCCAACTCTTGATTTTGGCTTAGGTCACAATTTCAAGAGTCCTGAGATGGAGCTCCACATTGGACTCCGCACTGGGTGTGGAACTAGTTTAAGATTCTCTCTCTTCCTCTGTCCTCCCCAACTCATGCAGGTAGTCCCTCTCTATCTCTCAAAAGAAAAAGAAAAGAAAAAGGAAAAAAGAAAAAATAGCTATTTTGAGAGTAAATGGTAAATGAGTATAAAAAAGTATTCATTTTTACTTTAAATTCCATAATCTAGGGGCGCCTGGGTGGCTCAGTGGGTTAAAGCCCCTGCTTTCGGCTCAGGTCATGATTCCAGGGTCCTGGGATCGAGCCCCGCATCGGGCTCTCTGCTCAGCCTGCTTCCTCCTTCTCTCTCTCTGCCTGCCTCTCAGCCTACTTGTAATCTCTGCCTGTCAAATAAATAAATAAAATCTTAAAAAAAAAATAAATTCCATAATCTAAAGAAAACGAGGCAGAGATTACTACTGCATATTATATAATGCACACAAAATTGCTTAAAACTGCATTAGATTATATACATGCAATTGCATTAGAATACATATATTTATATGTTTATATTATTATTATTAGAATGGCTCCTGGATATATAATCAGATATAAATATATTTATATATATGTTGAATAGGATATAATATATACCATATGATATCTATATATTATAAATACTGCTAAAATCAAGGACAGAGACAGAGATCAGCCGTGAAGTGTCCCTGAGCACAGAGAGCCAGTTTTGCCATGCAGACAAAACTTGATTTAGTTTATTTTGCAAGGCTAACTTGACCTGGATCATTTTTTGCTTGTGCCTCTGGGAATGAAAAGCAAAACTTGAACTGTTTCCCAAGGCCAATATGAGATAACCACTGAAAATTTTAATATTGTAACCCATCACTGTGAAGAATCAACAGTCACTGCTTTCTCACTGTGTAGTTATAACGACATACCCCAGAACCTCATTCCATATTCTGTTTTGAAAGCTTCTGGATTGCAAAGTGTCTTTTTGGTGTATGCACAGTCAGTGTTTCTTACTTACTACTTCAGTGATTTATTGGTTTTACTTTGCTGTTTTGAGCCTTTGACACTACCTATATCATATATATGTATATACTAATAAACAATATATAATCTCCAGAGTAAGTTACTTAAATTTAAGGATACAATGGAATCCTACTTTTTCTGGGTAAAAAATTAAATTTCTAAATCAATGAAAAATTAGTCTCATATTCCTTTGATCCAGATTAAGAAAAAAAAATTCCAAATTCATTTTAGGATTCACTATGACATTCTAAAAACCTGGAATTATATAAATTTCTAACTAAATTCAACTGCAATTTTTTATTTAAAAAAGGAAAGATTCTGAAATAAAAAAAGCAATGAATTATGACTAACCCTGTCAGGTATTGAATAAATTATAACAGTCAACTAAGTAATAAATGAAATATTACCATATTCCTAGAGTAGTACCTTAGAGATAAATTGATTTAAAAAGAGCAGCCAGAAGTATATAAGAAACAGCGCAGATGATCATGGAAGGAAGGGAAGAAAAACGGAATGGGAAGTCATCAGACAGGAGACAAACCACAAGAGACTCTTAACCATAGGAAACAAACTGATGATTGCTGTAGGGGAGAGGGGTGGGGGGATGGGGTATGTGGGCAATGGCTATTAAGGAGGACATGTGATGTGATGGGTACTGGGTGTTATACACAACTGATGAATTACTGAACACTATATCTGAAACTAATGATGTACTATATGTTGGCTAATCAAATTTCAATTAAAAAAAGAATATCTAAGAAAATATATACATTTAATTCATGATATTGCTGGAATTTTACAAACTTCTTTAGAAGATAATTTATTTTAAATAGTCTTAGAACAATTGATTGCTGTTATATATATACTACAACTACTTTTAAGTATATTAGAAAACCACAACAATAATACTGTATTACTATTTCATCCGCTGACAAGCTCCTTACTTCTTTTGTACTTGACCGTGGAAAGTCTACCATGTGATCATTTAAAATCATATAATAGATCAATTTCATCTCAAGTCCTTCTTCACTTGTCTTTCCAACTCCTTCCATTCATTAAACATAAAAGTCAAATCTATAACTGGCTTATAGGACCCTAAAATTAATCCAGTTTTTCTGCTACTTCTCGGATCCCCTTGCTACACTCTTCCCTATTGTTTCCTTAAGTCCACCCACTCTGGGCTCAGTTGGTGGCCCCTGCCTGTCTCCTGGGCTCCTATATCAGCACTTGCAATTCTTTCCCCTCAGAGAGCCCTGTTGGCTTATTCTCTCCTCCTTCATGTATGTGAGCTAAGGCTGCCTTCTGCAAGAAGAGTATCAGCTTCCCCTTTTGCTTAATGAGGGTATCAGCTCACAAAGCCAAGACCTTTCTAGTTTATTCATTGCTGAATCTCCTGTATTTATTACAGAGCCTGGCACAGAAGAGAGTCTCACGTCATCTCTCAAATACGTAGATGGATAAATGACTGATTGAAAGAATGAATAAACTTTATGTTTAACTCCTTCAGTTTTTGTATTTTTGAAACCAAAATCACTCAGCTGGTAAAAATAAAAAGTATGGTTTTAAAATGTTATTATTGTTGTAATATAACAAAGATGAAAGATGAAAAGTGGTGCTTTTTATTTTATTTTTCCTGTTTACACTTCTACAGGAACACTTTAACTCAAGAAATGGAATAGTCTGACCTAATGGAGAGTATTACAGTGAATCTAAACCAATTGTGGGTAGGAAATACCAAAAAGAGAGAAAAGGTCAATAAACAAATTATCATCCCCAAACATTCACATTCCCAGTTAAGTTTTGTGTCCTGAAAAAGGTATTTTTTTTCTTCCTCAAAAGGTTACATAGTTTGCTTTGGTTCACACATTTTTTCCCCCAATAGACTAGAACCCCATAGAGAAAACAGCCCAGGGCTTGCATAGATACTTTCTCTAGGCTCAACAAATATTCCATGAGTAAACTCAAGATGTTTTTCCAGATACCTTGCATCCTAGTCTGAGTATTAAGAATGTACTTCTCAGGCCCTTGACTGTGACAGTGGTCCTTTTTCTTATTGCTTGGGGGACATAACATCTTATTTCAAATATAATTCTGAGTAATTTCTATCTCCAGGATTTAGAAAGGGATTGAGATCCTGAGCCAAGTGTGAATGTAGCCTTCTTCATTTGCGAGCTGTGATTCACTGCTTACTGTCTTTTTTCTCAATCCTTGATGTGTTAAAGGTATGTGCTCTTAGTGTTGGAGTGGCTCACTACTTCACACTTTGTTCAAGCTGCTACTTTTTATTCTAGCAGATTGTTTGAACTGACTACGAGTGAAGGCACTAGTTCCCCACCTATGTTCTCCTAAGGATAGTTTATGTCTGGGAATTGCTTTGTTTGCTCTGCTCCACTATTTTCCCACCTTACTAGCTTAATAGACACACCTACACCTCTCCTTCATAAGGTTGAAAATAAATAGGGTTCTGTAATCTTTAATTCCTTGGCAGAATTTGTTCCCCATTTTTGCAATTTTGAAACTTCACTCTAGCAGAGTGACTCTTCTGCTCTGTGTTCCCTCAAGATTTCTTTAAATTGAGCTAAGATGAATTGCATACTGAGCGAAGCTATCCAATATTTCACCTTTGTTGTCCACTGCAAAACAGAAATGGATCGTTCTCTTGGGTTCTTTCCTTGTAAAAGAAATGAGGATAATAGCCAGTGGCAAAATTCCTGTCAAAAAGGAATCCTGTTGGGGAAATGTAATTTAAAAAAAAAAAACAAAAAACCTTTTCCCAACCTAGAAAACTTCTCTGCAAAGGTAGTAGAGAAAGAAAATAGTTTTATTATTGAATAAGCATTGAACCAGAATGGACGTACATCACAGGCAATCTAAAAACATCTCATGCCCTTATAAATCTGTCTTAGTCTGGTTTGGCTCCTATAACAAACACACCACAGATTAAGTGGCTAACTTCCTATGGGCACCTTGCTCCAAGCTGCAAAAATACCTTCTGTAATAAAAATATAGGAAATTTGCTTTTCCTCCAGATAAAGTTTACTAGCAAATACAGGTAGACAACGCGATTACCAGGTAAAGAGCAACGTGTGACAAATGGTACTGTCCAATTCTCCTGCTTAAGGACTAGGACTGCTTATCCTAAGAACATGTACGTAAAGGGTTGTATCTGCTTGGCTATTGTTATGGACCAAATGTTTGTGTGCCTGAAAAATTCATATGTTGAAATGCCATCCCCCAGTAGGACGGTATTGGGGGATGGGGTCTTGGACTAAGAAGTAGGATGAGATGAGGTTAGAAAGGGAAAGCCCTCATGAGTGAGGTTAGTGGCATGGAAAATGTGATGAGAGAGCTCGATTCCCTTCCTTGCTCTCCGCCATGTGAAGATACGATGAGAAATCAACCGTCTGCAACCCAGAAGAGGGCTCTCACCAGAACCTGACCGTGCTAGCATTCTGATTTCAGACCTCTAGTCTCCAGAACTGAGAAATAAATTTCTGTGGCTTATAATCCACGCAGTCTGTGGTTTTACAGCAGTCCAAATGGACTAGGACAACTTTATGAGAGGACAAGATGCCTTTCTGTCTTTTCGATCTCTTATTGGATTGCCTGTGATTTGTTTCACATCCTGGTTTAATGTTTATTCAGTAATAAAGTTGTTTATTTTCCTCTACTACCTTTCTGGAAAAGTTTTGTGGGTTGAGAGAAGACATTTTTAAATTACATTTCTCCAACAGCATGCAATGTCAACAAAAATGTTAATAAAAAATTAAACAGGCAGATATTCCAGGACATAGTTTCTTAAGTCAGCTTCTCATGGAGTCATGGTTGGGTTGGTGGTGCTGGAATTTTGCTGAAATTTGCTGAATTTTGTCAAGTTTTGCAAAGTCCCATACCTCATGTCTTATAAAGCCCAACTGATTCACCTGAAACTCTAGCACCTTCACCTAATATGGACCAAAAATCTTTAGCAATTTATTGATACTGAGGGAACAATTTCTGACTATACTACCAGTACATCTGCTCTTTTTCCCTACAGATCTCTTAATTAAAAAGAAAGAAAGAAAGAAAGAAAGAGAGAGAGAAAGAAAGAAAACAAGCAACACCTATGCAAATTTGTACTGCAACCATGCAATGATGATCAAAATGTGGATATGATCAGTTTAAAACCTAAAAAGAGGAGATAGGGAGGTGTGCCAAGTACCTAATACACACGGAAATAGATAGATAGATAGATAGAGATACACACACACACACACACACACACATATATATATATATATATATATTTTGAGAGAGAGAGAGAAAGAAACTACATGGTTATTAAAGATTGAAATGTACATCCCTTCAGATGTAATTCAGTGTAAGCAAATAAAAGTACTAAAGCTATAAATCAGTGGCTTAGGTAAGATATCATCCTTCTTGTCTCATAGAACATAGGGAAGATTACTTTTTTTCATAAAAATTTCTTTTTCTTTTTTCTTAAATTGAGGTATAATTATATATATATATATATATATATATATATATATGTGTGTGTGTGTGTATACACACACACACATATCTATGTGTAGTATTTGTTTCAGGTATACAACATATTTGTATATATTATGGAATGATCACCACACTAAGTACAGTTAACATTCACCACCACAGAGATTTTTTCTTTTAAGATTTACTCTCTTAGAAATTTTGTACATTTTTGACTCTCTTCACCCATTTAGCCAATCCTCCACTCCCACAGACCCCTACATCTGGGAACCACCAATATATTCTCTGTATTCATAAGCTCGGTTTTTTGTTTGTGTTCAGATACTCCATATAAGTGAGATCATGTGGTATCTGTCCTTCTCTGTCTGACTTATTTCACTTAGCATAATGCCCTTGATGTTCATCCATGTCACAAAAGCAAAATTTTATTCTTTTTCATGGCTAAAGAATATTCATTACACATACACAGACATACCACATTTTCTTTATCCATTTATCGGTCAATGGACAGTTAGGTTGTTTCCATATCTTGGCTATTATAAGTATTGCTTCAAAGGACATGCAAGTGTAGGTATCTTTCCAAGTTAGTATTTTCATTTTCTTCAGATAAATACCCAGAAGTGAAGTTACTGAATCATACAATGGGAAAAGTCAGTGTCTTTAATAAATAGTGTTGGGAAAACTGGACAGCAGGCAACAACAACAACAAAAAAAAAAAAAAAAAAGAAAAGAAAAGAAAAAAGAAAGAAAGAACCACTATCTTACACCACACACAAATACTAACTCAAAATGGATTAAAGATTTGAAATCCTAAAACTCCTAGAAAAAACATAGGTGATAAGCTCCTTGACATTGGTCTTGGTGATAATTTTTTTTATTTGATACCAAAGATATAAAGAAAATGACAATAAATAAGTGGGACAAAATCAAACTAAAAAGCTTCTGTACAGAAAAAGAAATCATCAGCAAAATGAAAAGTCTGGGAGAAAATATTTGTAAGTTACATACCTGATAAGTGGTTAATATCCCAAATATATAGAGAACTCATACAGTTCAATAAGAGCAAAAAAAATCTCAAACATTTCAGTTAAAAATGGGCAGATGCGGGCCTGTGTGGCTCAGCTGTTGAGTGTCTGCCTTGGCTCAGGTCATGATCTAAAGGTCCTGGGATCCAGCCTGTCATTGGGCTCCCTGCTCAGCAGAGAACTTGCTTCTCCCTCTCCCTCTGCTCCTGCTTGTGTTCCCTCTCTCGCTGTGTCTCTCTGTCAAATAAATAAATATAATCTTTTTAAAAATATGGGCAGATGATCTGAATCAACATTTTCCCAAAGAAAACATACAGATGGCCAGTTGGTTCATGACAAAATGTTTAACATCACTAATTATTAAGGAAATGCAAATCAAAACCACAATGAGATAACACTTCATACCTGTTAGAACAGCTGTTGTCAAAAATATAAGAGACAGCAACTGTTGGCAAGGATGTGTAAAAAGGGAACACTTGTGCACTGTTGGTGAAAATATAAATTGATACAGCCACTGTGCATAGAAGATCCTCAAAAAATTAAAAATAGAAAGATTATTATTCTTAAACCAGCCAGGCTCAGCACCTCTACTGTCTTCAGAATTATGCACAATAAAGGAAGAAAAAAAATTGCTAAAATCTTAGGAAATCCTAAAAAATCTTTTTATGCCAATACCTCAGGGCAAGGATTGCTTCTACTTAGACATTTACATAACTAGGAAGGTTTCCTTTATCTCCCCTGGAATAGAGAATATCCTTAAGATGATTTGGCATTTCCATCTCTAGGCAGAAACCAGGTTGGTGTAATTGTCTCTGAATTCCAAAGAACTAGAACTTTTAATAAGTGTTACACTCAAAACTTTTAATAAGTGGCCTGCGTTTATTGCAACGCCTAAGTTCTTAACTTGTAAAACAATCCTTTCTGTTACAGATACCAAGTCATGGGAATAAAAACCCTACTCTTGTCAAAGCAAAACTTAAGATCTCTGAATATATAGTACAAGAAATAGTTGCACAGTTTTTTGATGAGTCTAAACTTCCCTAAACCCATTCAAGGACTCAGCAATCATCCAACTGTCTAGTATGTAATACAGTATGCACTGATATGAGTTGTCTAGAAGTGGATTCTGCAAAGAACAGGTCTTATTTATTCAGAACCAGATGTTTACCCATCCTTTCATTCTTTTTTCTTAGCATTGCTTGCCCAATTAAGATACCCTTTATCCTAAAGGCAGATAAACACTCAGGACATAGTGAGGTATCCGTACTACTTGCCCAAACAAGTGAGTAGAGGCTGTTCATTTACTGCAAATTATGACTGTCCATAGTCACACACAAAGAGATCTTATTTATTAAAGGGAATGCAGTGATTTTAGCATTTTTCCTCAACCGACCTGTACAGGCTACTGCTAAGGGAAGTTTATCAAACAGTGCAACCAAATTAAAAGCCGTAGTGAAAACTACTAGACTGAAAGAAGAAAAAAGAACAAGTTAAAAGTGGTTTGGGGATACAACAGGAACGTTAAGGAGACAGACTTCTTTTTGTCTTAGACTTTATTTAGTTTCTGGATGAGGATATATATCTACTTCCTGTCTTTTTGGATTTCATATGGTTACAAAAGTCTTTTATGAGTACATTCTTGAGTATCAGATCCCAGACTCCCTTCCACTTTAGGTAACTAGTAATGCTTGACTCTTCTCTGCCTGCAAGCCAGGTTAGAACCTCCCTAGGTCTCACAAAATGACAAGGTCAATGCCAGTACTTCTTCTTCTTCTTCTTTTTTTTTTTTTTGCTAGTATACTTTTTATGATGAAGAATATTTACATTTGATTCCAGATATTGATTTTTATTTGTTTGTTTTTGTTTTGAAGCCTATAATCAAGACTCAGAAATGATCGACTTTTTTGTTGTTTTTAAAACTCTAAAAATCTTTCTATGAAATAATTAGTACTTAAACAGATCTGAAGTGTTCCTGTTGTGAATGTAGCTGACAATGTGAATTCTATATCATCCTAATTGGAAAAGGATCTCATTATCAGTACTTTCCACGCAATTACATAGATATTTTTTAAAAAATAAGGACAACAGTACTATGAGTTACATTTATGGCTAATGCTCTCAGTTCCTCATTATAATGGTTGGAAAATACAAAAAAAGATTGAGAAAAAATATATCTAATACAAATTTACATGCTTTGATGACTTACATGGAGGAAATGAGCAATATATTTCTGGATAAACTATTTCTAGAATAAAAAATAACCTATTAATGGTAAATACATGGGACTTTTTTTAATATATAAGATTTTTAAAAATATGAAAGTCCAAGTTACTATACTTGTAAATGCACAATGTGTAAACTAAAGAGTAACTAAACAATAAACTTATAATCAAATTCTCTGATCTTATAAATCTAATATATATCACTTTCAATCATTTATTCTAGAAGATAGTATTAACTACTATCTAAGCTTCTAGTTTAAGAAAACATTTTATGAAGTGCTATGGAGGATTTAAGATGTATGACAACTTTTCTTTTATCCTAGAAGTTTAGATTCTAGTAAGTGACAGAGTTATACAGGAAAACAAATATCAATAAAATTCTTATTACAGACCTAACATATATTATGTCCTCAAAATACAAATATATACAAAAGCAAAATCTAAATAAAGTCTAAATTCCAAAGGAGTGACTGACTAATCTCCAAATGTGCCTGAATACAACAACATCATGAGAAGACAAAAGTTAGATACAATTTAGAATCAAAGGAATCTGAGAAATGGAGAAATAACTGTTCTTTGGGCACCAAAAATATTTCGTTTTTGGTATGAAATTTTCTCTAAACCTTGAAGCACTGATAATGTTCAGACTTTTCAATGAGAGAAGCAAATAGCGTGGAAACATAAAAATAAAGATAAACTGGAATTAATAAATTCTTCAGTTAGGTAAATGTGGGTTAACTTAAGTGACACAGTCTTGAAAGGTACATTGAAGTTATACTGAAAATGATATTGCATACTCAGTTTTATATAGAAGGAAACACATCATGATGGAAACTTTTGAGCTGGGAGAGATAAGATATTCATTATGTGGTGTACTAACAAAGCTTTGAGTTTATAGAGCTAATGAAGATTTGGAAATGCACTAGTGGATTTGGGAATGTGGCTGAAGTCCAGTGATCATGTTGGGTGGTTATTTATAATTAGTATAAATATTAAAACCAATATATTAAAAGAGAAAAGACTATCTTGGGAATGTTGCATTAAGAGAAGCTGGGAGGGGGCACCTGGGTGGCTCAGTGGGTTAGGCCTATGCCTTCAGCTCGGGTCATGATCTCAGGGTCCTGGGATCGAGCCCCGCGTCGGGCTCTCTGCTCAGCAGGGAGCCTGCTTCCTCCTCACTCTCTGCCTGCCTCTCTACTTGTGATCTCTATCTGTCAAATAAATAAACAAAATCTTAAAAAAAAATAAAAGAAGCTGCAGTCTGATAAATATGACTTACAGTCAGATACCTGTAAGTAGAGGCATAAGAAATAGGAAGAGCCTTGGAAGAATGAAAGAATGCAGTATCATGGAATATAATAAATGATAAATATTTCAAGAGGAAGGACAAAATGAAGCTTATGAAATGCTGCACAGAACTTCACATTTTGTAAAGAATATTATTTGAAAGATACCATGGTTTTTTAAAAAATATTTTATTTATTTATTTGACAGAGAGAGAGAGCACAAATAAACACCAAATAACCACCTTTGGGCTGGCAGTGGATGAAAGAGTTATGGGTAAATCCCATAATGTCACATGTCATGAGTCATAAATACTTCTTATTCAGAAGATCTTTTCCCAATGTGGATTCTTCTTTTGGGACAAGCAGGCAAAAAACCCCAAATCTGTCATTTGTTGGATAAACAGATTTTTTCTTAACTCTAGGAAGTGTATCTGTTTATTGGAGATGTTTGAGGAAACTTGAGAGGTTTGCGGGAATTGCAAAACAGATGCAAGTTTCTGGGCAAGCTGAGCTAGAACATTAACCTCTTTAGGTGGGAGGAGGGGGAAATCCCTGGAACCTCAGAAGGCAACTAGGTCAGGAAACTCCATCTCAGATAAAGACAATTTTCAAGCTATCTGGAAAATTATGAACTACTGGTCCTAATGTTGTCAGATGAGGTATGTCAGAACATATCTACTTTAAGACATCATTTTACCTACAGATCGTAATTCTTTACTTTGGAAGAGCTCCCATTCTTTATCATTTATTTTTCTGAATGCAAAAGAGTATTATGTGTTGAAAATAGGTTTGTATCTGTCTGGGACAGGACAAACAACCTAGAGTCAACCATTTTATATTGCTAGATTGTATTTAAAGCTGTCTAAAATAATCTCCGATACAGTTTCATAAACTTCTCCATTGGTTTGCTAACATATGTTCAAGGGGCATTCTTACTATTTTCATTTTTTTCAAACCAAACCAAACCAACCAACTATATAGCTTACACTGAGCATGCTGCAGATACCTGTGTACTGATAACTTTAGGACCCACTTTTTGTCATTTGGGCAAAAGACTCTTAGAACACATTTGTAAACTACACTTTTTATTTTATTTTATTTTTTTAAGAATTTTAATTAATTTATTTGACAGAGTGAGCAAGAGAGCACGTGCAGGCAGAATAGCAGAGGGAGAGGAGGAAGCAGGCCCCTGAGGCAGGGCTCGATCCCCAAGGTCCTGGGATCATGACCCTAACCAAAGGCAGATGCTTAACTGACTGAGCCTCCCCTGTAACTTACACTTACTCAACAGGTAAGTACAATCAAACACATGAACTATTTAAATATATGTTTTGTTGTAGGTGGATTTATGGCTGGGAATTTATCTGATGGCTTGACTAATAGAGTTTTTGTTTTAAATTCTATTTGTTTAATATCATCTTCAAAGATAAAAAAAAAAATAGGGGTGCCTGGGTGGCTCAGTGGATTAAAGCCTCTGCCTTTGGCTCAGGTCATGATCCCGGGGTCCTGGGATCGAGTCCCACGTCGGGCTCTCTGCTCAGCAAGGAGCCTGCTTCCTCCTCTCTCTCTCTCTCTCTCTCTGCCTGCCTTTCCACCTACTTGTGATATCTCTCTCTGTCAAATAAATAAATAAAATCTTGAAAAAAAAAAGATAAAAAATAGCTATGTTACATTCTATCAACAGAAAGCAAAGAGCTAAGCAAATCCAAAACTTCCCATCTGCGAAGAAGATTATGAAACAAATTACAAAATGTATTCCCTCTAAACAAAACTGATATTAACCAATCTACAGTCCTTGGAGGTATTCAGGATATTTAAATTAGAGGAGGATTATTATTTCAAGGGAAGAATTGATAGATAATTACTATCAATTCCAATGAGAATAGAAGTGACCCCCAGCAAATACAATTCTTTTTAAATTTCCTGGACAGTACACTGTCAATATATTCCTAAATTTTATTTTGACAATACCCTGAGTATCTCAGCAGATGAAACTTCTTTGATGTTCATTGGTTTTTTGTAATTTGTCATTTGGATGCTGTTGAATACATACCACAATCACCGCTTATTATAAATATGATGCAGTGAGCATATAACTTCCCAGACACTTGGCACCATCCAGACTTCCTGTCTTTCTTATTCATGTCAGTGTTTGTCCTCTCTGTTAGCATTGCTATAAGCTGAAGAAATTATTTCTAAGTAGTCAAGTAATTCAGACTCTAAATCTTTTTCAGGGCTTATAAGCTTCTCGCTTAAAAAATAATCTCTCATATATTTTTTCAAAAAACTCCATAATATAATATTTAACATATGATATTTTTGCAAATGCAAAGGATACATTTTACAAATGCCCCCAACGGAATAGAGAGAATATATATGGAATAAAAGCTAGTAGTAAAAAATAAAGTGTTGCAGTCTAGTCAATCCTTCTCTAAACCCTAAATTATTTCATTCTTCATCTGAAGATTTTTAAGTAAAAATCTTTAGATAATTCAGATTAGGATATTTATATCTTTTATTGTGATCTGTAACCATGTATGTGTATCAGAAACTATATATAAAGTGTAACTCACTGAAATGACCGGTATGTTACAGATGCTTATACTGTATACCTGACTAAAATACAGGTTCCAAACACACAAATGTTAGAGTTTACTAAAAAGCTATATAAGTATAGATTAGAAAATAAAAATACAGGGGCACCTGGGTGGCTCAGTAGATTAAAGCCTCTGCCTTCGGCTCAGGTCATGATCTCAGGGTCCTGGGATAGAGCCCCACATCGGGCTCTCTGCTCAGAGGGGAGCCTGCTTCCTCCTCTCTCTCTGCCTGCCTCTCTGCCTACTTGTGACACCTCTCTCTCTCTGTCAAATAAATAAAAAATATCTTAAAAAAAAGAAAATAAAAATACATATAAATATAGTTTATGAAAATTAGTTTTTTCATACTTTTTCATGTTTGTTTCTCATGTGAAAGTACACTTATAGCTTATAAAACATATGCACATTAATCCAACAATTTTAGTCACTGATATATAATAAAAAAATATACAGCCAGATGTATTGACATATACAAGGACATTTGTTGTAGAGTTATTTTCTGTAGCATCAGAACTGGAAATAAGGTGAATGCTCATAAATAGAAGAATATTTGAATAAAGCAGTATATATTTCAATTCTAAAAAAATAGTGCAGCCATAAAATGAATTAAGTTAATGTGTATAGATTTCCAAAGCTATAGTTAAATGAAAAAAAAAAAAAGAAAGATGCAAGTATGTAAAGAATAATTACAAAAAACTTTGATTATGTAAGCATTTACATGTATTTCTGCGGTGTAACGTAGGATTATACTAGCATAGAGAAAACTATGGAAGCAAACACACAGAACTGTTAATGTGGGTTATTCTGATGATGGTTCGACTGAAGAAGTTTGAAAGAAAAGGAAATATAAGCCAAATAGAAAGGAAAAAAAAATAAAGAGATGATTGTTTCTATAAATAAATACAAGTAACAAAATCAATTCCTGTGTTCCCAGTTAGGATGGTAATAGTCTGAATAAATAATAAGTCTATTGAAGTAATAGCTCAAGAAAGAAAAAGAAATGCAGAACGCTACCCTGAATTCCAAAGGTGGAAAATTGAAGCCTCCATTTTCACTTTCTGTATTTCCTTTTTTTTTTTTTTTTTTTTTAAGACCTGGGTGGCTCAGCCTTTAAGCGTCTGCCTTCGGATCAGGTCATGATCCCAGGGTCCAGGAATCGAGCCCCACATTGAGCTCCCTGCTCAGTGCGAAGCCTGCTTCTTCTTCTCACACTCCCCTCTCACAATTAATTAATTGTGTTACCCCTCTTGCTGCGTCCCCTCTGTCAAATAAATAAATAAAATCTTTTAAAAAAATAGGTTTTATTTATTTATTTATTTATTTATTTATTTATTTGACAGAGAGAGTGAGAGAGAGACAGAGTGGGGAGAGAACATGCAAGCTGGAGAAGGGAGGAGGACAAGCAGACTCTGTTAAGCACAGAGCTCAACGCGGGGTTCCATACCAGGATGTAGAAGTCAGGACCCAGAGATCACAACCTGAGCTGAAACCAAGAGTCTGATGGCAACTGAACTGAGCCACCCAGGCAACCCTTCTCCTGTATTCCTCAAGAAGAAGAGTAAGGGATCTTTTTGATAGGTTTCCACTTTTCTTTCTGTCTCTCCTCGTTGCTGATAACGACTCCATTAATGTTGTTAACATGCACTAACACACATTATGCCATTTGATTATTTAAAACTCCTTATCAAGAAAGCATTACCAGCATTCTCATTGTATATCAGTGGTCTTAAATAATTTGTTCAAGGTTTTTATCATTTGTAAATGCAGAGTGGTATTTCAAACTGTATCTGTTTATCGAAATTTCGATATTGGCCACAGCAACTTCTTTCAAGACATGTCTCAAAAGGCAAGGAAAACAAAACTAGATACTAGCTTTTAGGACTTCATCAAGATCAAAAGTGTCTGTAAAGCAAAGGAAACAGTCAACAAAACAAAGAGGCAACCCATGGAATGGGAGAAGGTATTTGCAAAAGACACTACAGATAAATGGCTGATATCCAAAACCTATAAAGAACTTCTCAAACTCAACACCCCCAAAACAAATAATTAAATCAAAAAATGGGCAGAAGACATGAACAGACACTCCTCCAAAGAAGACATAAAGATGGCTAATAGCCATGTGAAAAAAGTTCATCATCATTTGCCATCAGGGAAATTCAAATCCAAAGCACATTGAAACACCACCTTAGACCAGTCAGAATAGCAAAAATTGACAAAGCAAGAAACAACAATGTTGGAGAGGTTGTGGAGAAAGGGGAACCCTCTTACACTGTTGGTGGGAATTCAAGTTGGTATAGCACTTCAGAAAACAGTGTGGAGGTTCCTCAAAAAGTTAAAAATAGAGCTACCCTATGACCCCACAATTGCATTGCTGGACATTTACCCCAAAGATACAGTTGTAGTGAAAAGAAGGGCCACATGCACCCCAATGTTCATAGCAGCAATGTCCACAATAGCCAAACTGTGGAAAGATCTGAGATGCCCTTCAACAGGAATGGATAAAGAAGATGTGGTCCATATATATACTGGGACATTACTCAGCCATCAGAAAGGATGAATACCCAGCTTTTGTATAAACATGGATGAGACTGGAGGAGATTATGTTAAGTGAAATAAGTCAAGCAGAGAAAGTCAATTATTATGGTTTCACTTATTTGTGGAACATAAGGAATAGCATGGAAGACATTAGGCGAAGAAAGGGAAAAATGAGGGGGAGAAAATCAGAGGGGAGATGAACCATGAGAGACTATGGACTCTGGGAAACAAACTGAGGGTTTTAGAAGGGAGGAAGGTCGGGGGATTGGGTATCATACACAAACAATGAATCATGGAAAACTACATCAAAACGAATGATGTACTGTATGGTTACTAACATAGCATTAAATAAAAATAATTAAATTAAACATTAAATTTTTTAAAATGATTGCAAAAATAAATAAATAAATAAACATAAACATAAAAACAAAGGAAGAAACAAATCAGAGTGAACTTTATTCACTTCCTTCCTGCCTTGTTCTTTTTTCTCTGAAACTCTCCTGTATGTTTTGGATCAACATTCAAGACTTCATTTAAGGCTTGGGGAAAATAAATAGTGTTTTCAGTTTGCCTACGGCTGAGCATTCACAGCCAACCTGAAGAGCAATGTGACTATTCTATACTATTCACCTGGCTACTGGAGTGTCATACTGGGGTTTGAGACCAAGACCTCAGATACAAATATAATTCCCCACCTTGTTTTTCTCACTGATATTCCCACTCCCAAGAATTTCACAGCTTATGGGTGACTTTAGCAGCATTATTTGGGTATTTTAGTGTCTGCAGGGGAAAATAATCTTAATACAAAACTCCTATAAACACTTTTTTAAAAATTGAGCTGAAATTCACACAACATAAAATTAATTATTTTCCAGTGAACAATTCAGAGGCATTTTGTACTTCCATAATGCTATACAACTGCCACCTGTATCTAATTCCAAGCATTTTATTGATTTATTTATTTTTTTAAAGATTTTATTTATTTATTTGACAGACAGAGATCACAAGTAGGCAGAGAGGCAGGCTGAAAGAGAGAGAGGAAGAAGCAGGCTCCCTGCCGAGCAGAGAGCCCGATGTGGGACTTGATCCCAGGATCCTGGGATCATGACCTGAGCTGAAGGCAGAGACTTAACCCACTGAGCCACCCAGGCGCCCCTAATTCCAAGCATTTTAATCACCCCAAGAAGAAACCTTCTATTTCTTAGGCAGTTATTCCTTATTTGTCCCTCCTTCCAGATTGGAACCAACACTAGTGTTTAATCTTTCCTGAATTGACAAATTTCATGAACAGAGATCATTAAAATCTCTAGGCCTATTTCTCCGTGTATATAATTGGCACTGTATACTCATATCACAATTCAACGGTGAAGAATACATGAAATGAGGTATGGAGGACATCTGGCACAACAGTTGGAGCATAGCAGACCCTGAGGTAAGATATTATGTCCCCCACCTTATTCCCCCACACTCATTAATGTTATATATTGAACAGAAAGACCTACTCTTTGCAATACACTGATAGGTCACTCTTTAGCTAGGAACATCTCTGCTCATACAGTTTCTTGTATAGTAAGTGTCAGGGAACAAGGGTTGCGCCCCTTTCAAGGGTCCTAGCTGGACCAAGAATAAAATGGACGTGAAGCAGATTAACAGGAGAAAATCAAATTTAGTGGTGTCTGTACAGGGAACTCACACAGACACAGACATTCCGAAGGCAGGCAGGCAAAATGCAGGATCCATGTCAATCTGAACTAAGAAGGCAGTAGGGGTTTGGGAGGAAAGGAATGTATTTCACCAGGTAGAAGAGGAACAGGTGTTTGGTTATTAGATGTTTGTTCCCCCACAGAGAGGTCACTCAGATAACATTTATCTCTGCTAATAACCATTATTCTGGGGAAGACGCCCAATTTAGATTCTTTGATGTAGATAAGAAAGAGGTCAATTTTCTCCTGAACCCATTAGGTCTTGACTGCCTTCAGCCCAGAATAATCTTCATGTCAAACCAGCTGATCTTGGGGTGGCCTGCCTTTAGCCCCTACATGTAATTTATCTTTTAAAACTTAAACCTTTTTGAAAGACAACAAGGAAGAAATACAGAGGGGATTCGAGTGGGTGGAAGGAAGGGGTGGGGAGCAAAGGAGATTTTAGTTCTCTAACACACACAGGAAAGTGCAGACCCTCAAGTGAGCTCGGATGCTGAGCAGGAGGCAGGACAGAAGCCTCATTTCACTGAATTTCAGCTCAACCCCTTTCCAGTTGGCTACCCTGCTCTAAATGAGCTCTCAGACAAAGAAAGGCATTTCTAAAATATGAAAGAATGCTAAAGAAGACGATTCATGGGGTGGGGGGGGGGAGACTGAAATTTCCTAAAGGACAGTCTCTCCGTCATTAGAAAGTCACTTTCCCAAGTTAGCACTGCACAGCAGGAAGGCTTTTAAGGCCTCCCATTTACTTATAAATGAAAGCCAGAAAAGCAGAAGGAGGAGAAAAGAGCTGGAAAGTTTGAATGCACTGTAAACAATGAGGCGGTGAAAACCAGGTTTCTAAGAAAAGGAAGCATTGGAAGGATGCCAGGCAACTGAATAATAACTAAAGTGGAAAGGATAGGAAAAAAATCTTGTAACTCCAGCTGAAAATTAATTAGAAATATAGAAGGTGTGTATGTCTGTGTGTCTGTGTGCATGCTGTACGCATGCGAAGGGTAAGAAAAATTCTTTCCTTCTAAGTTCTTTGGCTGCTCTAATAATTAAATTGATAAAAGACAGATTAACAGGAGACAAATTTCATATGTATAGGAGCCCCCCAAGTATAGGAGACTCAAAGGGACGGCCAGGTAGTTGAGGCTTAGGACCTCCAGAGCTAAGAGAGGGGCAGGGGTCTGGGGACACAGAGGGAAGAAAGACCATTCTTGTGCAGGCAAGAGCTGTGGAAAACAAAAGTCCTGTTAATGCAGCTAACTTCCTCAGGCAAAAAGATAATCGCTGTAATAGCTCTCTTCCTGGTACAAGCCCCCTTTAGTTGTAAATTTGGGCAGTTAAGGGGGAGGTGAAGAGCTGTTCCTGAATCTACTGGGTTTTGATTGCCTTTAACTCAAAGAAATCCTTATGCCAGAGACATATGGGGTGGCAAAATCTGCCCTCCTCTAAGTGTGATCTTAGTCCTGCTTTGTATTTATACCTTCACTGAGACAACAAACTGGGAAGATGCTACCTCTGACTCTTCTCTCTCTCTCTCTCTCTCTTTCGTAATTCAAGGCATTCGAGAATACATAATTTGTAAGAGTTTAGAGGGAAAACCTCTCTTAGGAATTTATATATTTTCTAAAAAAAAAAAAAAAAAGGCAAAGCATAAACAGTAAACAAAAGGCACCCAGGCACCCCTTAACTTTGGATTTTAAAGCAGAACTCTTCTGGAAATTGTTTATTCTGAAGTGTTAATTTTTTTTTTTTAAGATTTATTTATTTATTTGACAGACAGAAATCACAAGGAGGCAGAGAGGCAGGCAGAGAGAGAGGAGGAAGCAGGCTCTCCACAGAGCAGAGAGCCCGATGTGGGTGGGGCTCGATCCCAAGACCCTGGGATCATGACCTGAGCCGAAGGTAGAGGCTTTAACTCACTGAGCCACCCAGGCGCCCCCTGAAGCGTTAATTTTACCCTTCCTTCATTTTTATTTTGAAAAATATTTTTTCCATTATTCATTAAATTTGTTTTTTCTCCTGTTAATCTGTCTTATGTCAGTTTATTTATTAGGCCAGCCAAATAACCTAAAAGAGAAAAGGGGAAGAGTTTTCTTCCTCCACAGTATTCACTAGTACCTGGAAATGGAGGAGGAGCCCTGGGCCCAGTAATGGACAGATAAACAGGTTGCCATGCTGAATACATGCACAAATACATACTTAGCTCCTTCAAGATGAAAAATCTTATTTATGGGGTGCCTGGGTGGCTCAGTCAGTAAGCGTCTGCCTCTGGATCAGGTCATAATTCTGGGGGTCCTGAGATCCAGGCCCATGTCAGGCTCACTGCTCAGCAGGGAGTTTGCTTTTCCCACTCCCTTTAACCCTCACCCCTGCTCATGCTCTCCCTGGAGCATGCTCTCTCTCTCTCTCTCTCAAATGAATAAATAAAAAATCTTTAAAAAAGAAAAATCTTATTTTTAAAAAATATTTTATTTATTTATTTGACAGAGAGGGAGAGATCACAAGTAGGCAGAGAGGCTGGTAGAAAGAAAGGGGGAAAGCAGACTCCCTGCTGAGCGAGCCAGATGCCCACATCACATCATCTCCATCCCGGGACCCTGAGATCATGATCGGAGCCAAAGGCGGAGGCTTAACCCACTGAGCCACCCAGGTGCCCTGAAAAATCTTATTTTTAAGATATATTTTAAATTAAAACTAAATTAAAGTAATTGAGAAAGACAGGAGTTTTGGAAACATCTAAAATTTTTGAAATGCACTTTTTTAATCAACTATAAGAAAGCTAAGTCCATTCAAAATATAAGAAGTAAAGAGCACTGTTATGTATTATACATGTTGATAATTCTGGCCACATAATCTTCAAAAGCACTGGTCTCTTAAAATGCCAATTTTTTTTTTTTTTAAGGGTGGGTAAGAAGAAGACATTCCTTTTATCAACACTCATTCCTGATTGTGAGGCTCTGAAAATCACTTTTCTTGCTGAGAAATGAGTAGGAATCCTCCTGTTTTGTTGGATTAGACTATTCTGTGGAGTTTCAGAGCAAGATAACATTTGCTATTAGGTATAAAAAACACAATCAAGGAATTGAAAATAGTTACATTATGAAATATATTTAAACAATGTATAGACCTTATTAAAATAACTTTTGTTTTCCTTTGATAGGGAAGATTCAACCAAATTGTTTAAAGACACATTCATATAAAGCTCATGAAATATAGTATAGATTTAACTATCTCTTCAGTATAATTTTTTTTTATTTCAGCAAGAAGGGAAATATAGGCTTTTCCTGGCTTTGCACAAAATACCATGAAGAATTAATGCCACTTTATATAAATTGAACTAAAAGGCTCATTTGCTTGAGATAGCTAGGTAACTCAAGAAAATTACTTTTTAAGCTTAAATTGTCCTTACAACTGGCTCAATTTTTTTTTTTATTTTTTATCAGAGGTTTCACATGTGCAAATGGGTTTTATTTTAACTTACTGTATTTGTTCTTAAGTTATTTTTAAATCTCAGAAAGGATAATAATGAAGAATCACTTTCCTGGGACTTTTGTTTAGGAACATTTTTAGTGGGTCTCTCATTCACATTAAAGATATGTAGGCTACTTTGGTTATTTTTATATTTTAAACAAGTCTTTCTATAACTACTGTATTTATAGCTATTGGGTAACTTAAAGAGAATTGTAAAAACATAGGACAATTCTGAGTCTTTGTGAGGTATTTCTAACACTTTTCTTCCTCATAATTAATGCAAATAAGTTGCATATACTACACAGGTAAGAAAACATTCCTTCCTAAAAGAGAAAAGCTGGGATGTATTAAAACATAAATCTAGTATTCACTTAGGAAATTAAAGAAGGAAATTGAGTAACAGATGAGTGGCATCTGGATAGAACAAAATACTATTTCATTAAACATTAAAGTTAGATTTAGCTCAAGAGGCAACTGCTGGACTAAATCATAAAGTTATAATTTTGCCAAATGCTGGAGAGTATGTAATATGAAGAGTTATGTTACTACTTTAGAAAAGATACACAGTAATTGGTATTTGAAGATCACTGATGGGGTACATAAGTGGCATCAAAATTTTGAATCACGTAACTTGAACCCATTCACCAGCACTATATCCAGTTACTTCTGTAATATTCTTTTTTTTCTCATACTTTTTTTTTTTTCTTTAAAGATTTCATTCATTTGACAGAGAGAGATCACAAGTAGGCAGAGAGGCAGGCAGAGATAGAGAGGAGGAAGCAGGCTCCCCGCTGAGCAGAGAGAGCCCGATGCGGGACTCGATCCCAGGACCCTGAGATCACGACCCGAGCCAAAGGCAGCGGCTCAACCCACTGAGCCACCCAGGCGCCCCACTTTTTTTTCTTTTAACTTGAGATATACTTCACATACTAGAAAAATTCACCTTTTTAAAGTGCACAATTCAAGGATTTGTTTTACTATATTCACAGGTTGTTAAACTAGCACCAGTATCCAATTTCAAAATATTTTCATCCCTCCCAAGAAGAAATCTCCCATCTTTTAGCAATGAAATCTCATATCTTTTAGCAATGATTCACTATCTTCCCACCACCCCAGCCCTAAGCAACCACTACTCTACTTTCTGCATCTATTGATTTGCATATCTTAAGATTCTCTTTGATATGGTCATAGCCAATGTATTCTTCTTTCTAAATGCCCATTTTCTCAAATCTGTGTTTGTGTTCATTATTCTATAGTGAGTCATCCACTGAAATATTTAACAATCACCAAGCTATAATTTTTCCCTTCTCTGAATTCCCTAAGAAAAGGAATTATATTTAAATTATCTATTTGAGTTTACATGGCAATGGATAATGCCTGACATACAGTGGATGCATGATAAATGCTTGTTGAATGACTTGACAGAGACTCCACTAACCCACTCTTACATATTACAAGTTTATCATGCCTAAGACATAGTTATAGGAATATCCACATACTTGGTCTGGTTGGTTTAATTCTTTCAGTCAAGCTATAAGGAAGGTAAAATTACTCTACTTTATAATGAGGTGAATTCATCTTGGAAGTTTTACCCAACTGGGACTTAAGCCAAGTTATTCTAAGATCAAGTTGTGTGCTTTTTTTTATTAAATGCCAGGGTCCAGCCTCGGCAGGTCCAGGTGTCCCAGAAGAAGGGGCGGTGTTGGCGAGAGGAATGGGAGAGCCACAGAGTGAGTTCTGGTCAGTAGTCAGGCATCTCCATTTTATTCTGATTTTACAGCTTCTTATATCTGCAGTTTACTTGGGGCAGGGGTTACATTCATGCAAGGACATCAAAAGTATTCATCAGACAATTTCTCTTTGTTCAGTACATGTTATTCTAGTTAAGCTATAATGGGTACAGACTGGCGCCAGGGATGGGGGACAGGATCTTGCTTCTTGAGTAATCATGTCTCTCAGAAAGCCAAGGGAGGGAGCACAATTATGTGCTTTTTGGTAACTTTTTTTTTTTTTTAAGTCATGAATTAAGAAGAGATATTTCTTTTTATGTAGAAGAGAATTTTACTCCCCCTGCTACTTGACAGGGATTAGCTTAGGGCTTTACAGTATTTATCTTCACCATATTGCAATGTTTAGTGCTTTTAGTGATATTTTCTTTCAGGTGAAATAAACCTGAAAATTAGTTGTTCAGGTTCTTATAGCTAATACATCAAAGATTCAAATCTAAGTACTTCTAACACCAACACCTGTCCCATTTGGTTAAATTGGATAAGATTGGCTTTTGTGAATGAATTTTTTTGATAGGCAAATCACAAGTTCATGAAGAAGGAAAAAGTTTTTCTCACAACAAGAAGGAAGAGTAGGGTAGAAAATTTTATAAAAACTACTAGAGTTTTTAACTGAAAAGCAAATTAGAGCAATACTAAATTACCATCATTCAGCCCAAAAGTGACAAAGTATTTGAAAACACACACCTAAAAAAAATATTTAAGTGAGGGGCACCTGAGTTGCTCAGTGGGTTGGGCCTCTGCCTTCGGCTCAGGTCATGATCCCAGAGTCCTGGGATTGAGCCCAGCATCGGGCTCTCTGCTCAGCGGGGATCCTGCTTCCTCCTCTTGCTCTCTCTGCCTGCCTCTCTACCTACTTGTGATCTCTGTCTGTCAAATGAATAAATAAAATCATTAAAAATATATATATATATATATATTTAAGTGAAAAATGGGGTAAAAGTAATATAGACTATTATACGGCTATGGGAAATAGTGTAATTGATATTTTCTATTAACACAGAGAGGAGAACAGATACATTGTTAAAAGAAAAATGTAGGGCACCTGGGTGGCTCAGTCCCTTGAGTGACTGACTTAAGCTCAGGTTATGATTCCTGGGTCCTGGGATTGAATTCCACATCAGGCTCCCTGCTCAGTGGGGAGCCTCCTTCTCCTTCTCCCTCTCCCATTCTGCCTGCTTGTGTTCTCTCGCTCTCTTTGTCAAATAAATAAATAAAAATCTTTTTTATAAAATGTAGATTAACACATATGGTGTGATAATTAAGTACAAGAACAGAAACAACAAAACAGTTTTGGAATATGTATATGATATGTGTAACATTTCTATGCACATGGAGGAAACTGTGGAAGGTACCCACAATCTTATCAACGTTGCTTTCTTCAGGCAATGAATAATGGGACAGGGAAGAGACAGGTGATGATGATTATTTTTTCTTTATATATTTTGCACTGTTTCATTTGTTATGGTTATTGTACATTATTTTAATTTTGTAATTTTACAGTATATTTAATAAAATCAAGCAAACCAAGTGGCCATGAGATAGAAAAATTTCCAGACAAGAATACTTTTAATCAAGAAAATTTAAGAACACTGGGTACAATAGGTAAATAAAGATATTTAGGAATAATGCAGAAATATAAAAATAAATAAGTAAAACTTCCTGATTTCAAAATAAATCTAGAAGATGTGATAAATTAGACCTGATGCTAGACAATACTGCATACAAAGAAATTCAACAATTTGAGCATATCAAAGATTTTTACGGGACTAAAAATATCTGAATTTACATTGTTTCTTTGTTAAAATGTTAAAATTTATTTAATATTAAAAATATATAACAATGAAAAGACAAATTCAGTGAATCAATAGAGCATCCCTCAAATACTTACTTGAAGGACTCTTCATTTGGAAGTTAAAGTCTATGTGCTGCAATTTACCAAAAGGTAAACTTCAGACCAATCAGTAAAAGGAACAAAAATTCCATTTTGCCTTTGAGCTATATTAAAATTAAAATTTCATTTCAATTTAAGGTAAAATTCACAGTTTAGAAATGTGAGGTTTTCAAGGTGAGTTTTGACAAATATTTATTGGAAGTGTTGTACAGACTATTTAAGAAACTAAGAAGTATCTGAACAAAACAAACTTTCATTTCCTTCCCCAAATTAAGGTGATACATTTCCTTGGTTTTAAGGATGAAATAAGGACTGGAGAAATGTTTTCAAAAGACCATCTCCCTCCTAACCCCCCCCCCCACACACACACACAATGATACGGGAGTGGAACTAATACCCTGAAAAGTTAATTGGAAGGAAAAGAGAAGACAACAAGGTCTATCACATGTGTGTGTGTGTGTGTGTGTTCATGTTTCACCATACCAGGAAAGATTTGAGTTTTATTCACGTAGGTGGTAAAGCTGAAACAGAAGCAACATACATAAGAACAAGGAGACTTCCATTTCTTTTGGAGCTTTTATTCTGCTAAAAACTTAGTTCCTCATAAAACTTTGACTTGACAGACAGTTTCTGCTTTCACTGGGATGAAGAATCAAGAAGGGAAACTTACTCTGGACTTCTCCCTATCAACAAAGAAGTAGATGATGAATTGGAAGTAAGAGGGAAGTTGTATAGAAAGTTACCTGGCTTATTTTAGATTCAGAGTAGGAAAGTTGAACAACTTACCTAGTCTAAAGGAAAGTGTATTTCAAAAAATAATTTTCAGTGATATAGGTATGATGACATATCCAGACATTCCAAAAGAAAAATCAACTCTAAAAGTCAGAATCTCATTTAGAAATTCTAAAGAAAAGAAAATAGACAGCACTTTAAAACAATTTAAATAAGAAATCTAATAATTTTGATTTTATGCTCAAAATTAATTTATAAAATTCTAGTGAATCCATAAATGTTCTGATATTATCTCATTTGTTAATTTAATTACACATTTAAAGAAATAAGCTCCAGTAGGAACTGGAGTTATAAAAATGATATGACACAGTCTCTGCCAACAAATATATCATAGTATTCACATGGATCCTTATAAAAATGTATCAAAAGTTAAAGCACAGTATCCAAACAACTTCAAAAAAATAATATATGAGTTACAACAAAAACCACAGGTTTTATATTGGCTTCCCAAGATTTACAGGTGCTCATTAGGAGAAGAGGTTAAAGGAATTTCTTGGAGAGAGAGCAATATGTTTAGAAAAGTATTTCAGAAAAGTATAAATAGTTTGATCAGACTGTACCAAAGACTGTGATATAGGGACATGTTACAAAGTATGTTTAGACTGATCATGGAAAATCTTGTACCCCATGATAACGAATCAGCATACTTATCTTAGAAGCTTTGGGAACAGTACTCTCAGACTTTGTAAACAGTATAGAGGAAACTTCAGGTACAAAGAGAAATTAACAAAGTCAGGCTTAAAATAAGGTAATGGTCTTGGCTATGGAGAAGAGATAGAAAAACTATTTTGGATAGACGTATATTATAGGCTTTCTATAGTTATGGTCAGAATCAATAACTGATTTAGGGGAATCAATGCTTCAAGATTATTTTCTCCAAAAATGAAATATGGATGTCCTTGTTTATAAATATGGATTAATTAATTTCCTTGTTCTGAGAAAAATGATACAAAGTGGAATAATAAGTATTTCTCCTCTGTAGATGGAAAACAGGACAACTATTGACAAAGGTAATATCCATGATCATCTGAACTTAAGCCTCTTGTATCAAAATAAAAATGAGTTTTCATATATGACTCATTTTTACTTCACCATTAAGCAAAATTATACAATGATATAAACTTAATTTCATGTATCTCACCAAGATAGTCTAGTATTTAGAAGAAAATTTAAAAATGTGATTTGGGATATTTGTAGCTATTTTTTTCCTTCAGATGATAGTTAAAAATTTTTACTTGTTACATAAATGGTACTGCTGTAGATGATGGAAACATATATGTGAATAAAACTGATGAAACTTTAGACCTCATGGAACTTTCTTCTGAGAGGTGACAATATCTATTGTAGCATTATTACCAGTAGCCAAGATACAGAAGCAACCCAAGTGTACAAATAGAGGAATGGATAAAGAAGATGTGGGATACACACACACACACACATATAGACAGATAGATATAGCATATATATAGATATATATCTAAATAAATATATAGATATAGATATAGATAGTATATCTATATAGATACAATAGTGTACATATATGTGTGTGTGTGTGTGTGTGTATTACTGAGATAGTGGCACTTGAGTATAGATCTAACAGAGGTAAGAAAGTGAGCCATACTAATATTGGGGGAATGACTGTTCTGGTGAGAAGAATGGACAAATTCAACACCTCTGAGACAAAATAATGCCTGGTGAGTTTGAGGAATAAGAAAGAGACAGTGTGGAGGAGGAGTCAAGATGGCGGAGAAGTAGCAGGTTGAGACTACATCAGGTAGCAGGAGGTCAGCTAGATAGCTTATCTAAAGATTGCAAACACCTACAAATCCAACGGGAGATCGAAAAGAAGAAGAACAGCAATTCTAGAAACAGAAAATCTACCACTTTCTGAAAGGTTGGACTTGCAGAGAAATGAATCCAAAGCGACAGGAAGATAGATCATGGGGGGCCAGCTCCCAGCAAGCAGCAGAGCAACAAAGCACAAAATCAGGACTTTTAAAAGTCTGTTTTGCTTAGGGACATCACTCCAGAGGCTAAACCAGGAAGAAGCCCATGCGGGGTCAGCATGGCCCCAGGTCCCACAGGGTCACAGAAGGATCGGGGGTATCTGAGTGTTGCAGAGCTCAGAGGTATTAGAGCAGGGAAGCCGGCTACAGAGACAGAGCCGAGGAGTGAGCTCTCAGCTCGGGGTTACCTTGAATTGGTTGCAGGCTCAGTGGGCTCAGAGCACGGCCGGAGGCCGGGGAGACGGGAGTGATTGGGTGCTATTCTCCGAGGGTGCACTGAGGAGTGGGGCCACAAGCTCTTGGCTCCTTCGGGTGGGAGGCTGGGAGGCCAACATTTTCATTCCTGTCCTCCGGAACTCTACAGAAAGTGCTCAGGGAACAAAAGCTCCTGAAAGCTAACCGGAGAGGATTACTTAGCCCGGCTCCTGATAAGCATGAGGCAATTACACCTCAGGCAAAGAAACTTGAGAATCACTACACCAGGCCCCTCCCCCAGAAGATCAACAAGAAATCCAGCCAGGACCAAGTTCACCTACCAAGAGGTGCAGGTTCAATACCAAGGAGAGCAGCGGAATTCCGGAGGAGGAGAAAGCAAAGCACAGAACTCATGGCTTTCTCTGCATGATTCTTTATTCTTGCAGTTAATTTCAATTTTTTTTTCTTCTTCTAAATTTTTTTAAAACATTTACCCTTTTCTTTTTTAATGTTTCTTAACTAGTTTATCTAATATCTATCTATCTATCTATCTATCTATCTATTCTTTTTTACATTGTTTCTTTATTTTTAAAAAATTTTTTTTTTCTGAACCTCTTTTTATCCCCTTCCCCCCCCACACACAATTTGGGGTCTCTTCTGATTTGGTTAAAGCATATTTTCCTGGGGTCTTTGCCACCCTTTTAGTATTTTACTTGCTCCTTCATATACTCTTATCTGGACAAAAGGACAAGACCAAAAAATTCAATACACACACAAAAAAAACAAGAGGCAGTACCGAAGGCTAGGGACCTAATCAATACAGACATTGGTAATATGTCAGATCTAGCGTTCAGAATGATGATTCTCAAGGTTCTAGCCGGGCTCAAAAAAGGCATGGAAGATATTAGAGAAACCCTCTTGGGAGATATAAAAGCCCTTTCTGGAGAAATAAAAGAACTAAAATCCAACCAAGTTGAAATCAAAAAAGCTATTAATGAGGTGTAATAAAAAATGGAGGCTCTCTCTGCTAGGATAAATGAGGCAGAAGAAAGAATTAGTGATATAGAAGACCAAATGACAGAGAATAAAGCTGAGCAAAAGAGGGACAAACAGCTACTGGACCACGAGGGGAGAATTCGAGAGATAAGTGACACCATAAGACGAAACAACATTAGATTAATTGGGATTCCAGAAGAAGAAGAAAGATAGAGGGGACCCCAGAAGGTATACTGGAGAGAATTATTGGAAAGAATTTCCCTAATAAGGCAAAGGAAACAAGCATGAAAATCCAGGAGGTGCAAAGAACACCCCTCATAATCAACAAGAAAGGTACACACCCCGTCACCTAATAGTAAAATTTACAAGTCTTAATGACAAAGAGAATATCCTGAAAGCAGCCTGGGAAAAGAAGTCAGTAACATACAATGGTAAAAATATTAGATTGAGAGCAGACTTATCCACACAGACCTGGCAGGCCAGAAAGAGCTGGCAGGCCAGAAACTGATATATTCAGAGCACTGAACGAGAAAAACATGCAGCCAAGAATACTATATTCAGTTAGGCTATCATTGAAAATAGAAGGAGAGATAAAAAGCTTCTAGGACAAACAAAACCAGAAAGAATTTGCAAACACCAAACCAGCTCTACAGGAAATATTGAAAGGGGTCCTCTAAGCAAAGAGAGAGCCTAAAGGTAGTAGATCAGAAAGGAACAGAGACAATGTACAGTAACAGTCACCTTACAGGCAATACAATGGCACTAAATTCATATCTTTCAATAGTTACCCTAAATGTTAATGGGCCAAAAGTCCCAATCAAAAAACACAGGGTATCAGAATGGATTAAAAAACAAAACCCATCTATATGTGGCCTACAAGAAAGTCACTTTAGACCCAAAGACGCCTCCAGATTTAAAGTGAGGGGGTGGAAAACAATTTACCATGCTAATGGACATCAGAAGAAATCTGGGGTGGCAAACCTTATATTAGATCAATTAGATTTTAAGACAAAGACCATAATAAGAGATGAGGAAGGACACTACATCATACTCAAAGTGTCTGTCCAACAAGAAGATCTAACAATTTTAAATACCTATGCTCCTAACGTGGGAGCAGCCAATTATATAAACCTATTAATAACAAAATCAAAGAAACACATCAACAATAATACAATAATAGTAGGGGACTTCAACACTCCCCTCACTGAAATGGACAGATCATTCAAGCAAAAGATCAACAAGGAAATAAAGGCCTTAAATGACACACTGGACCAAATGGACATCACAGATATATTCACAATATTTCATCCCAAAGCAACAGAATACACATTTTTCTCTAGTGCACATGGAATATTCTCCATAATAGATAATATCCTGGGTCCTAAATCAGCTCTCAACCGGTATCAAAAGATTGGGATCATTCCCTGCATATATTCAGACCACAATGCTCTGAAGCTAGAACTCAATCACAAGAGGAGATTTGGAAAGAATCCAAATACATGGAGATTAAACAGCATCCTTCTAAAGAATGAATGGGTCAACCAGGAAATTAAAGAAGAATTGAAAAAACCCATGGAAACAAATGATAATGAAAACACAATGGTTCAAAATCTGTGGGACACAGCAAAGGCAGTCCTGAGAGGGAAATATATAGTGGTATAAGCCTTTCTCAAGAAACAAGAAAGGTCTCAAGTATACAACCTAACCCTACACTTAAAGGACCTGGAGAAAAAAACAAGAAAGCAAGCCTAAACCCAGCAGGAGAAGAGAAATCATAAAGATCAGAGCAGAAATCAATGAAATAGAAACCAGAAAAACAATAGACAAATCAACGAAACAAGGAGTTGGTTCTTTGAAGGAATTAATAAGATTGATAAACCCCTGGCCAGACTTATCAGAAAAGAAAAAACAAAGGACCCAAAAATAAAATCATGAATGAAAGAGGAGAGATCACAACTAACACCAAAGAAATACAGAAAATTATAAGAACATACTATGAGCAAATCTATGCCAACAAATTTGACAATCTGGAAGAAATGGATGCATTCCCAGAGACATATACACTACCACAACTAAACCAGGAAGAAATAGAAAACCTGAACAGACCCATAACCAGTAAGGTGATTGAAACAGTCATCAAAAATCTCCAAACAAATAAAAGCCCAGGGCCAGACGGCTTCCCAGGGGAATTCCACCAAACATTTAAAGAAGAACAAATTCCTATTGTCCTGAAACTGTTCCAAAAAATGGAAATCGAAGGAGAACTTCTAAACTTATTTTATGAGGCCAGCATCACCTTGATCCCAAAACCAGACAAGGATCCCATCAAAAAAGAGAACTACAGACCAGTATCCTTGATGAACACAGATGCGAAAATTCTCACCAAAATACTAGCCAATAGGATCCAACAGTACATTAAAAGGATCATACACCACAACCAAGTGGGATTTATTCCAGGGCTGCAAGGTTGGTTCAACATCTGCAAATCAATCAATGTGATACAACACATTAATAAAGGAAAAAACAAGAACCATATAATACTCTCAATAGATGCTTAAAAAGCATTTGACAAAGTACAGCATCCCTTCCTAATCAAAACTCTTCAAAGTGCAGGGATAGAGGGCACATACCTCAATATTATCAAAGCCATCTATGAAAAACCCACCGAAAATATCATTCTCAATGGAGAAAAACTGAAAGCTTTTCTGCTAAGGTCAGGAACACGGCAGGGATGTCCATTATCACCACTGCTATTCAACATAGTACTAGAAGTCCTAGCCCCAGCAATCAGACAACAAAAGAAAATTAAAGGCATCAAAATCAGCAAAGAAGAAGTCAAACTACCAATCTTTGCAGATGATATGATACTATATGTGGAAAACCCCAAAGACTCCACTCCAAAACTGCTAGAACTTGTACAGGAATTCAGTAAAGTGTCAGGATATACAATCAATGCACAGCAATCAGTTGCATTTCTCTACACCAACAACAAGACAGAAGAAAAAGAAATTAAGGAGTCAATCCTATTTACAATTGAACCCAAAACTATAAGATACCTAGGAATAAACCGAACCAAAGAGGCAAAGAATCTATACTCAGAAAACTATAAAGTACTCATGAAAGAAATTGAGGAAGACACAAAGAAATGGAAAAATGTTCCATGCTCCTGGATTGGAAGAACAAATATTATGAAAATGTGTATGCTACCTAAAGCAATCTACACATTTAATGCAATTCCTATCAAAATACCATACATTTTTTTCAAAGAAATGGAACAAATAATTATAAAATTTATATGGAACCAGAAAAGACCTCGAATAGTCAAAGAACATTGAAAAAGAAAGCCAACGTTGGTGGCATCACAATTCTGGACTCCAAGCTCTATTACAAAGCTGTCATCATCAAGACAGCATGGTACTTGCACAAAAGCAGTCACATAGATAAATGGAACAGAATAGAAAGCCCAGAAATAGACCCTCAACTCTATGGTCAACTAATCTTGGACAAAGCAGGAAAGAATGTCCAATGGAAAAAAGACAGCCTCTTCAACAAATGGTGTTGGGAACATTGGACAGCCACATGCAGAAAAATGAAATTGGACCATTTCCTTACACCACACACGAAAATAGATTCAAAATTGATAAAGGACCTCAATGTGAGAAAGGAATCTATCAAAATCCTTGATGAGAACACAGGCAGTGACCTCTTCGACCTCAGCTGCAGCAACTTCCTAGGAACATCGCCAAAGGCAAGGGAAGCAAGGGCAAAAATGGACTATTGGGATTTCATCAAGATCAAAAGCTTTTGCACAGCAAAGGAAACAGTTAACAAAACCAAAAGACAAATGACAGAATGGGAGAAGATATTTGCAAGTGACATATATCAGAAAAAGGGCTAGTATCCAAAATCTATAAAGAACTTAGCAGACTCAACACCCAAGGAACAAATAATCCAATCAAGAAATGGGCAGAAGACATGAACAGACATTTCTGCAAAGACGACATCCAGATGGCCAACAGACACATGAAAAAGTGCTCCATATCACTCGGCATCAGGGAAATACAAATCAAAATCACGATGAGATATCATCTCACACCAGTCAGAATGGCTAAAATTAACAAGTCAGGAAATGACAGATGCTGGTGAGGATGTGGAGAAAAGGGAACCCTCCTACACTGTTGGTGGGAATGCAAGCTGTTGCAATCACTCTGGAAAACAGCATGGAGGTTCCTCAAAATGTTGAAAATAGAACTACCCTATGACCCAGCAATTGTAGTACTGAGTATTTACCCTGAAGATACAAAAGTAGTGGTCTGACAGGGCACATGCACCCGAATGTTTATAGCAGCAATGTCTACAGTAGCCAAACTATGGAAAGAACCTAGATGTCCACATCAAGGTCCACATATATACCACATCAAGAAGATGAACTATTGGGATATGCCAATATACCACATCAAGAAGATGTGGTATATATACACAATGGAATACTATGCAGCCATCAGAAGAAATGAAATTTTGCCATTTGCGACGACGTGGATGGAACTAGAGGGTATCATGCTTAGTGAAATAAGTCGATCGGAGAAAGACAACTATCATATGATCTCCCTGATATGAGGAAGTGGAGATGTAACATGGGGGTTTAAGGGGGTAGGAGAAGAATAAATGAAACAAGATGGGATTGGGAGGGAGACAAACCATAAGTGACTCTTAATCTCAGAAAACAATCTGAGGTTTGCCGGCGGGGGGGTGGGTTGAGAGAAGTGTGGGGTTATGGACACTGGGGAAGGTATGTGCTATGGTGAGTGCTGTGAAGTGTGTAAATCTGGTGATTCACAAACCTGTATTGTTTATAAAAAATTTATTTTTTATAAAAAATAAAAAAAGAAAGAGACAGTGTGGCTGAAGTAAAGTGAGGAAAAGGGAGGTTGGTAGGATATTACATCACACAGATAGTGGGGGATTGGACCATGCAATACGTATAGGCAATTGTTAAGGGCTGTACCTTTCTTCTGAGTAAAACATGAAGACTTTTGTAAGATTCTGATGACTGACATGACCAGATTTAAGTAAACTGAGAATTAATTGTTAAGAGCAAGATGACAGGTCACAGCAGGGGCACCTGGAAGGCTTAGTTGGTTGAAATCCCAATCTTGATTTTGCCTTGGGTCATTATCTCAGGGTCGTGACTCAGACTGTGCTCAGTGCTTAGCAGTGTCTGCTTGTCCCTCTTCCTCTGTTCCTCCTGCCACTCGTGCTCATGCTCGCTCACTCTCTCAAATAAATAAAATCTTAAGAGAAAAGAAAGGTCACAGCAAATATTCAGGTGAGAGAAGATACTGTATTGTATTTGGTTAGGAGCAGTGGAGGTGCTAGAAAAATTACATTTCCTAAACCAATTTCTTTAAAAAGATCTTTTCTTTGGGTGGCAATAAACACAATTATTTGAATACCCTTTCCCTTAATCAATTTATAGTGATACCAAGATAAGATACTTTTATGGTTCTGTTATTTACCTATGGAGTAGATATGACTTAGAGATGAACTTTGGTTCATGGAAAATGATGCAGTTGCCTTGGGCACTTCATAAACATCATGGTCTTTTTTTTTTTTTTCTCTAGATTTTATTTACTTATTTTGAGAGAGAGAGCGTGAGAGAGAGAGCGAGCGAGCAAGAGAGAGAAAGCCCAAGCAGGGGGAAAGGAGAAGCAGACTCCCTGCCAAGTAGCAAGCCAGATGCAAAACTCCATCCTAGGACTCTCGGTTCATGACCCAGAATGGAAGGCAGATGCTTAACTTACTGAGCCAGCCAGGCACCCATAAACATCATGGTCTTAACTGAATACCAGAGAACATCTTTGCTGGAAAGATGTGCCCTATGATAGGCCCACCTTATCATGGCTAAGTCCTTTTACATGGTTAAACTCTAACTATAATCATTAAAAATTGGGTTTGTTCCATCTCTAAAAGGTTGCTAATCAGTATTGGGGAGTTACTGGGGTAGGTGGGTGGCTCAGTTGGCTAAGCAGCTGACTACTAATTTCTGCTCAGGTCAGGATCTCAGAGTTGTGAGATTTGCCCCTGGTTAGCTCCACTGGGTGTGGAAAGCTCTTAAGATTCTCTCCCTCTTCCCCCATTCCTCCACCCCTGGTTCATGTGCTCTTTTTCTTTCTCTAAAATAAATTAAAAAAAAAAAAAAAAGTTAGGGAGTTATTTGCCATAGACCTGTTTTCTCCTAAGTGTCAGCTTGTTAGATATATCTGGCCTAATTATTACTAGCTAAGTTATTTCATCTTAAGGATAATTTAGTTTATTGGGAATGAAACATTTATGTCACCAGGTGAAAAATAATGAAGATACTTGCAGTTCTTAAACCAGTTTGAAATTTACTATCTATACTTCATCTTACAAACTGTGGTAATCAACATGAGGACTTCTTAGAAAATTCCAATAACTGTTAATTATGCTTAATTAGAGTTTAATGTCAAGTGAACTTATTTCTTACAATATAGACTCAAGATTACTTTGTAGATTCATTTTATTTCATATGGCAGTATCTATTCCCTGTTCTCACCCATGCAATTATTGCTTTGCGAAGTTTTTAGGTATATATCTTATTCACTTTCTGGTATCACCATCTCAGCACTAGCTGACAAAAATCCTTGAAAGCATCCTTACATCCCAACATTAGGCTCCAAGTCCATTTTGTTTTATGGCTGCTTTCCAAGAAGCCCTGAGCACTAGTCCTACATTTTTATCAGGCTACATTATTATTAGTAGTACCTGTGGTAAAATACAATAAGGTTTATTTTAGGATTCATGTCTATTGAATTTAGACCTAGTATTCTTATACTATTTTTCTTTTTTTACTGTAATACCAGCTATTCTCAATTTGCATTCACTTTTTTATGAGCGCTCTCCATGCTATTTTTCCTGGTGGTGCTCAAGTTTCCACAGCCTGACCAGTAGGGAGGCTCTTTGAGTGGACTTAAAGAGTTCTTCAGACCTAACATAGAATTTTTTGCAATTGTTTACTTTCTGATACAGCAATATATTCTCAGATAATCTTAAAGAATTCCTTCCTGAGATACAGAAGGTGAAATTACACTAAGGAGGTCTGGTTCTTTTTCCAGGAGGTGGTTTTTGGAAACTGTAATGTGGGCAACAGGGTGTACATTCCTACTGTTTTGGTCATTTGTTTCTAAGCCTTTTCATGATCAGAACAAGGAAATGTGTTTGAGTGTGTGTGTGTATGTGTGTGTGTGTGTGTGTGTGTACAATGTTCTCCATGATAAACGTTAAAACATATCTCACTAGAGTTGCAGAAATCACTACATCTAGATTTGCTTGAAATGATTCCTCTGGTATGACCATCCCAAACTCAAAAGATAGTTCTATTTGTTTTATTTCACTTTTGATAATTTAGAAAATATCTTTTTCAAAAATTTTATTTTGTTTTCTATTTATTCACTATATTTATATATTTCTAAATTTAGAACTTCCAACAAGGCATATTTGTACAAAAGCCCTAGTCAGCTGCAGAGTTCCTTAATATCTCTGATATTAGATGTACTACAGTTTATAAAGCTCCTAATTTGGGCTTTTCTAATTTAATCAATTATTTATAACAAATATCAGTAAATTCATAGTACGTATGTTTTTATTTTTCCACAAATAGTTTATTAGTCTTCCTGTCATTGATTTAGATCTTATTCATAAATACTGAATAAAAGTACTCAGGTGTCTAAAAGCCTTCCTGGAATATGAACCACTGGCCATGTTTTCCTCTTAGCTATACTATATCAGATTAACCTCTTTTCAACTATTATAGACGTTCAGACTTTTTCACAGTTAGTAAAACTAAGCTAGATGAGGGCACCTGTGTAAATTAGTTGGTTAAGTGTCCAACTCTTGATTTCTGCTCAGGTCATGATCTCAGAGTCATGGGATAGAGCCCCTCATTAGGTTCCATGCTACCTGCAGAGTCTGCTTCTCCCTCTGTTCCTCCCCTTTTCTCTCTCTCTAAAACAAACAAACAAACAAACAAATAAATAAATAAAACCTTTTAAAACTAAGCTATATGAATGCAAATAATCATTAGTCTATTTGTCTTGATTTTTTCTTAATTTATATTTTCTTTCTTCATTTTTCTATGTTCTGTTTAAACTAGCTGATGTAAATATGCTATTCCTTTAATTGATAAATTTTGTTAAAATGACTATATGATGAAGAAAATTTTATGTTCAATTTAGAATTTAAAACAAGCCCTGATATTGCAATTCTGGAATATTTATTACTGTTTTTGTCAACCTTTTTTTCCCCTACAAATATTTTTGGATAGCCTATGATGAATTAAGGTAGCATAAGATAAAGATTTTATATTTTTAAAATATTTCTGAATTATAAATTTTAAAATGTTTATATATATATTTTAAAATATGTATAGTTCAAGTAATGATTACAAAGTGAACATACTCATGTAAATATCACCCAAGCCAAGAAATGCAGCATTCTCATGCTTTCTTTCTTTCTTCCTTAAAGTTTACCTCAAATTTAACACCATCAATCAAGTTTATCTGTTTCTGAACATCTGATAAACTGAATTATAAATATGAATTCTTTGTTTATGGCTTTTGTTTAAAATGATGTTCATGAAAGTCTTCCACATAGTTGTTTGTATTTATAATTTTTTTCATCTTCACTGTATTTTATTATTCCATTTCATGAATGCTTTTTAAGAAATCTGCTTTACTGTGCAGAGACTATTGGGTTGTTTCCAGTTAGACCTAATGTGAACAGTATTGTTACATATATACTTACACTAGCCTCTTGGTACTTTTCTCTTGGTAAATGCCTTTTTGATACACATATTCCTAGGAGTAAAATTGATTTTTATGTTCGACCTTCATAGATAATGCCAAACATGTTTCAAAATAAGTAGTAACAATTACAATCTCATTAACAAGTATGAGTGCCATTTTATTTTTCAAATTATACCAACGCTCTGTATTGTCTTTTATTCTTTGACTTCTTTTTCTTTTCATTTTTTAATTTTGCCTTTTTGGAGTATGTATAGTGCTATCTACTTGAGTATTTATTTTTTATTTCCTTGGACCACTTTAAGTGTCTTTTCATATATATGGTAACCATGTTGACAATCTTATGATGAGGTTCCTGTTTATTTCCCTGTTTCTCTGTTGTATTTTCTTTATCTCATGGACTTTAAGAATTTTAATGTTATCTATATCTTTCCTCTTAAAACACTTAGCTTGTGTTTATACTATTTAAGCTATTGCCTTACTATATCATTTTCTGAAAAGTTCAATGTTTACCTTTTACTTTTATATCTGCAGTTTATCTGGAATTGATTATTACGTATTGTGTAAGATATGACTCAAGATTGTATTTTTTCTTATCAATATTCAAGTAACCACCACCACTTAATGAAAACACTGTTCATTTCTCCATTGTATTTTACCACCACCTTTGCCCTAACGTAAGTATTTCTTCTGAATTCTCTGGTTTTTTCCACTGTTCTATTTGTCTATTCTTGTGCCAGGGCTATGCTATTTCAGTTATTGTGTTTTTTTAACTTAATTTGGATATCTAGTAAAGAATGTCTGTCCCCTGTTTGTTGAGGGCAATGCTGATTTAATTTTGCTTCCACCAGGTAGCTTTGGAACATTATCAACCCAATTTCATTTTATTTTAACCTAGAATGACATCATTCAGAGCTAAGATTGATCCCCAATGCCTAAAGGTTTTACAATAATTTTCCTATGTTAGGGGTTCCTGAAATTAAATTTTAGTTGCTATTGACCTCTTGAATTTATTTAAAATGTATCTCAACTCCTGATCCTTCTGCTATCTCTCAAATAAGCACGAGGTCTCAGAGAGGAAAAAAAACCAAAAAACAAAAAACATTGTAAATATTTGAACACCTCTCTGGGTAAAGAATAAGCAGGTATAGCTTGCATAGGTTCTCATTTTAATAGTATTACTGCTGTTTTGAAAACAGACTGATTTGCTTCAAGAATAGAACTAGTGATAGTTGAAACACTGCTGCAATTATATAAGTACACCATGATGCTCGGAGCTGTGGCAGTAAAAGCGGTACTAAGCAGTGTTCAAAACTTTATGTATTTGAAGATAGAGCTGCCAAAGTTTACTGAGTGATTAAATAAAGAACAGAATAAAATTAAATGATTCTAAATTGGAGGGACAAACAAACAACAAATACGACAGTGGGAGAAGCAGATGTGGTGAACTTGAAACTGGGCATCAGGAGTTCAATTTTAGAGATGTGAAATTTGAGGATTTTGTGAAATTTCCAAATGGAAATATTGAATGGGCATATAGCAGTCTTCATTCTGGAAAGCTATTTAGGGTAGAGATTTAATCTGAGAGTGGTTCTATTTCTAGCCATATGGCTTGATGATATTGCTAAGGGAGTGAGGATTGACTGAAAAGAGAGATGTCCAAGGAAAGAGTTGTGAGCATTCCAAAAGCAGTATGGGGAGATGAAAATGAAAAAGAATTTAAGAATTGAGATTTAAAAGGAGTATCCATTAAGTAGGAGGCAAATCAGATGTGAAAGAAAGAAAGAAAGAAAAAGGAAATATTTTAAGAAAAATTCACTGAATTTTCTCAAGTGCTATGGACAGGTCCAGTGGGGAAAAAAAAAAGACCATTAAAATAATCACTAGTTAATAAATGTGGAAGTAACTAGAGACCTTGATAAGAAAAGTCATGGTGGGGTAGAAAGGAAAAAGTTTGATGTAGTGGGCCCAAAAGAGAATAGGAGAATTAGAAACATGAGATCAGGTTAACTGTTTCTGAGTTACTTTGTCTTCTCTTTCTTTTTATGCTTGCTTCTTGTGGTCTGCCAAAACCAAGACTCAATATCTTTTTAAGACTCATTCTCATTCTCTTTGAGAAAGTAAATAATCATAAACTTTAATAAAAGAAACAAAAACTACAAAACACTGAAGATAATTTAATGTTCCAGTGATTTTTCCTTATTTCTTTGTCTTCAGTTTAAACATGGGTCATTGGGGAGTAACTTGAAAGGTCAGATTTGCACATGTTGTGGCTCCCAGTCTGTATCCCAGGTGGTACAGACTGAAAAACTTTTAAGGCATCCACTGTGAATGTACTCAAGAATTTCTGGGAAAAGACCAAGATATGGGATTAGAAACTGATATATAGCAATGGCAAAAATCCAAGTCAATAGTGTCTTACATCATACGAAAAGTTGTAAATTAATAGTGCAGTTAATGCAAAATGTGCTGTCATGTCTGGAGACAAATAGTTTTGATATGCCTTTAATATGATAATGATTCATATAATAGTTATTGGTTCTTAAACTCTTGCAGCTAGGCATTGTGTCAAAAAGGAAATGTAATTATAAATGCCTTGTAAAATATGAGATGGTGGACATATTAGCTAATTTTGTGGTTTGGTTTCCAACTTATTGAAATTATTTAATGACATTTACTAATAGAAAATTAATTATAGAAGCAGAAGTATGTGATTCTATTTTAGATTACATAAGTTTGGGAAATATAATTTTATGTAAACTTGTTTAGCACTCTTAAAAATTAAATTACCTTGATTTAAAAAAAAATTGAAACATATGAAAGCATAATGAGAAAATGTCACTTGGCCAGCAATACTTTGTTACCCTATTACCCATCATTGTATAAAGTGTAATCATTGTAACACCTCATTGTGAAAATGGTTTTTTGTTCTCATTACATGTGAGTTACCAACATTATGTTTTTAATCTTCAATACTGGGAATAGAAGAGTTAACAAACAAACTTGACCCTGAAAGTACCCTCTTGAGAATGTCCACTGATAGAACTTAGTAAGAGACAAATAAGGGTTTTCTAAGTTCCTATCTGAGGAGTGATCTATAAATGATTTTGCAGGGTACATTTTTATATCTCATTTATTGTAAGTAAATATACACTTAAGGGCTGATGAGGGTGTCTGACAAGTTCAGGGTTTCTGAAATACTGTGGCTGCACATGCTAGAGATCTTGCTTTGTGTATCTGCCGATCATTAGTAAAGGTTGGTGCAGGGTAACAACTGTGATGTCTGATTATTTGGACTTGGTGACAAAACAAAAACAATGCAAGAAAATATGATTCTTGCTCTTTGTGTACCCTCTGCTGTCTTGGTCGAATTTGAGCCCTTTCATCTTAGCTACCACTGTACTACAATTTTTTGCCTTCAAATACATTTTTTCCAACATTCCAGGATGTCCATCATTCCACATATTGTTTGAACATTGTTTATTAATCTATTAATTAATAAAACTTCCATACAACTCTAACATAGTTGATAAATTGACAAATACAGATTAATAGTTCACATCCTACAATGATTGAAGTAACGACTATTTTAGATTTTATCAAAAGAAAGACTAAATTGATTTTAAAAAAAGATTTTATTTTTTATTTTATATTTTTGAGAGAAAGCAAGAGAGTAGAAAAAGGGGGAAGAGCACAAACAAGAGGGAGAGGAGCAAACAGACTCCCACTGAGGAGGGAGCCCAATGCATGGCTCAATCCTAGGACCCCATGATCATGACCTGAGCGGAAGGAAAACACTTAACTAGATGAGCCACCCAGGTACTCCCTGGGTTAATTTTTTTTTTTTTTTAAACTTAGACAATATGTTTTAGAACTCCTCAGCCTGGAACTTTGGGTCCGATCTGCTTTTCTCTAAATCATGTTCAAAGGCAAGATCCATATTTCCCCTATACCCTCCCCTGTATTTCCCCTTCCCTACTGGAGTGAATGTCTCCTGGTCTCTTACAATGGCATCATTTTACGGTCATTTCCAGGTTTCAAAGATACTAATTTCAAGGTGAGTGACAAGCCTAGGAGTACAAATACATTACAACCAAGGGATCTTTTCTTTAGTTCACACATTCTAGAAAGTCTATGACACCCTCTTTAATAATATACAGAAGCACAGATAAATGCTATTAAAATAAAAGATTCATATTTGCATAGCCAAACATTTTAGTTTTTCATTTTAGTCTTCTTATGGGTATAAACTGTTGTTCAACACTCTATTCCTAGTGTCTAAAAGAATCTCATAGAGAAGATTCAATAAAAAACAAGTGAATGGATAAATGGATGTTGAAAGAGATATTCAATCCTTTTGACCAGGAATGAGATATATCTATTACCTAAGCGCCAAAACTACTGTATTAAATTTCTCAGCTGGGCTACTGATCATGAGCAAGGGAATGCTGAAGTGTAGGAAAAGTTAGAAAGGCATTACCTAAGTCACTTATCACTGAAAAATGTTTTCTGATATCTCTCCCATATACTTGTAACAGGACAAAGCAGTGCCTAAGATTTTTCTGTATATACTGGAAATTCATGATTAACCATGCAGTCCTCCTGGATTAAGGCATGCCTAATCAGTTCCTCAAAACTAAAAATGCACACTGCTTTCAACAACCAGATCCTACAAAAGCTTTTCAGAATGCCCTTCTCAGCCCACTTGCTTTTAATTCTCCACTTTGACTAATTGCAACAACTATTTATACAGTCTTTTCTTCTCATAACCACCTCTCTTATCCACATCTTTGCGAAATAATAGGCCATCATTGAATCGAAACACATTTCATAAATAGCATCAGAGCCAAGTTTTTCTACCAAATTTTCTTACTGGTATATCAAGTATGATTATTTCCAATGTGGTCTGAAAAATTCTTTTTTTCTCTTCTCTATTATAATACAGCAGTCTCATTTTGTGGTCATATAAATGATACACTTTTAAAGAGCTTTAGGATTTGAGTATGAAAAGATGATATAGCAGTAAGTTTTAGTTCCATATTTTCCCATTCTCCTCATTGTTTTGTTCATGCATCTGAATAACACATATGCATATGAATTCAAAGCTTTCATGGAAGTTACAGTCCTTGCATTAGGGCCTACTACTTGCTGAAGTTTTATAGTTTTGTTAAGAGCAAAGAGGCAGAACAATTTTTATGGCAACTAATTGCCTCTAACTATGATACATAAATGATCTGAGTCATTTCCAATTTTGTCAACTCTATTTCCAACTTTTAGAATAACTCCCAGAAGCATGAAAGTACTATAACATTTTATGCATCTCAGTGGAGAAGGCAATATTATAGAGATCCTTTGTGGTGGTTGTTTATGAGCAAAATGAACTATTTTTATTTATTTTATTAAGCCATCACCAATATATTAGGTATGAATAATTCTACTGGATTAATAGAAGTATTTTAGTTCTCTCTCTTTTCCTTTTTCTTCTCTTCTCTTCTTGTTCTTTTATGCAGAAAGGAAAATGGAGTCTTCAAAACAGAAACCTTAGCTAGGAATTGTCTAAATTACTACATAAAGACTAACCTATTAATAGCTTCTCACTTACACAAGATGGATGCTCGAGAACCATGGAAGTAATTTACCAAATCAATCTGTTAACCCACCTGTAAATTTTATCATCATGTAAATTTTACCTGTGCCTAGATATTTCCAACTATTGATCATCCTGAAGCCATTTAAACCCACACAATAGAGCTCACTTGAACTTGAGGCACATGATGAAAAAAAAATATACTCAAGAGATGGTATACTTCCTGACTGCAACAGAAAGCAACTTGAAAGAAGAATATTTGAAGTGAAGGAGGGGAAAATCTGGATATGAAAACCCATCATTATCATTACCATTGGAGGTGTTATTTATTTATTTATTTTAAAAGATTTTATTTATTTATTTGACAGAAATAGATCACAAGTAGGCAGAGAGGCAGGCAGAGAGAGAGGAAGGGAAGCAGGCTCCCTGCTGAGCAAAGAGCCCAACGCGGGACTCGATCCCAGGACCCTGAGATCATGACCTGAGCAGAAGGCAGCGGCTTAACCCACTGAGCCACCCAGGTGCCCGGAGGTGTTATTTTTTTATTTGAGTACTGTTATTTGATACTGGGTCAGTCAGAATTATTATTGAATAAATATATTCAATTTATCATTTTATTCACATATACAAATGAAAGAAGCTGTTCTCCTCTTTTTAGAATAATAAAATCTGTTTTGGAATTAGTAATTTAAAAAATTTCAACATAATCCCCCTCCCCCAGATTTTTCACACATTTTTTTTCGGAAAGGACATCTAAATAATCACATAATATCGTTTTTTTTAAATATGAATTTAGGAAATGAGTATTTCCTAATATACAAAGAAGTTCTGGAGATTGAATTTTTTTAATAAAGGTATTTCTTTGATTTATCTTTCAAATTTGTGGTGCAAAATTTTGAAGCATTTCACCAAACTTTATTATTCCTTGACTTGAGAGAAAAAAGTTTCAAGTATTTGTCCCAGCAAGGGTTTTTATTGTACCTACCAAAAAAGTGAGCCAAATACCATTTTATTATTTTAAGCTCATATATATATTTTTTTAACTAGAGAGTAGAAAGTGTTGTTGTTTATATAGTGGGAAATTAGACAACTGAGTAGGTTTGTGATATCAGAGAACCCAAGAGCTTAAGGATTTAAAGCTAAGATAACATAATAAGAGGTCGAGAAGACAACAAATCTTGCCAACTTTTTGTTGTGGCTGACAGGACCTGGACTTTATAATTGTTCATGGAGTCAATATGGACCACCCAGCTTTGGGTCCTATTTTTGCTATGGTTGAATAAATTTTTAACTAATTAAAAATTAAGAGAAACAAAAATAGCAACACAATAAAATTTCTTGGAATACATAGAAATCTGGTTTGCTTAAAGTACTTCAAGTTTTCATCTCAACTGTCCTGAAACCATAGCTTTAGTTTGTTTTGTTCTTTCTTAGACCACAGATGCATCATAAAAATAAATTAAATAAACATAAGACTTTTGTAGTATCTTTTAAATTTTATTTAAAAATTTATAATTTCAAATAAAAAACAGAATAGTGAGTTAGAAAGAAAGGGTTAATCTGAAGCATAAATTTGCTATTGTTGTTGGCAATATAGTATAAAACTTCATTTTTTTTCCTTATGGATTGTAAAGCACACCTGCCTAAGTTTGCATTCCAACCCTTATATTTAAGACATGTGCATCTTCAACCTCTTTGTGACTCAGTTTTCATATCTGTAAGGTGCAGGTAATTATGTTATTTTATAGTAGCATTTCTTTGCAGTTCTCTAAAGAGTAAAGTAGATGAGATCAGTAGCAACATACATCTAGAGAACTATTTAGGAAATAGTGGCAATTTTTGATAAAAGTACTGTATGTAATTTCATGTTTATTTAAAATTTGTGTTTCATTGTGGGGATATGAAAAAAAAAACAAGTTGAAAATTATGACCTTTTCAAATACCATCTTGAAATGAGACAATTTATTGTCTTTAAAAATCAACTGAAACAATTGAGAGATGTTACTGAGTCATTTATTATTCTTTTATTGCATTTATATATGATGTCTAAGCTTTTAATTTGCATTAATAAAACTCAATTTCATTTGCCTGTATCCACAGGAAAAATATTTTTCCACAAAATGTGCAAGGATTTTAACATGTTATTAACTAGAAATTTTTTTTTAAAAAGGAGCATGTACAAAAGTGAAAGCAAACAAGGGAAGAAAAAATTAGGTATTAAGACCACCACATCCAAAAGCATCAAGATGTATTGTGTGATTTATCAAGGACAGCTAGTTGTAAATATTCATCATTGATATCCTGTTAGACTTACATGACTTGGAAAGAGCTAAATTTATAGAGTTTGTCAAACATGCGAAAGCTTGTTTCATTCTATATGCTATAGAATTCTATATGCTACAGAAACCATTAGATTTGTTTCATTCTATATGCTATAGAAAGTTCTAGATAGAATTTTCAAAGTTGGGTAGTATTGCTATTTTTAATTATGAAAGCAATTACAACAAGCTAGGGAGTTGGATGAAATAAGAAACTCATAGATAATAATAAAAAGTAGCTCAGAACTTCATTTTATTTTAAGAGGTTAAAAATAAAAAAAAAAAAATTGTCAAGGCTCCCAGAGTCCAGAATCTCTCATGGTTTGTCTCCGTCTCTGACTTCTTCCCATTCAGTTTTCTTTCCCTTCCCCTGTGGTCCTCCACATTATTTCTTATGTCCCACATATGAGAGAAACCATTTGATAATTGCCTTTCTCTGCCTGACTTATCTCACTTAGCATAATCCCCTCCAGTTCCTTCCTTGTGATGCAAATCGTGGGTATTCATCTTTTCTGATGGCTGAGTAATATTCCATTGTATATATGAACAAACTGAGAGTTACAGAAAGGAAGAGGTAGTGGATGCAGTAGCTGGTGATGGGGTATTAAAGAGGGTACGTATGGTGATGAGCACTGGGTGTTATACACAACTAATGAATCACTGAACACTACATCAAGGGAGACAAACCATGAGAGACTATGGACTCTGAGAAACAAACTGAGGGTTTTGGAGGGGAGAGGAGTGAGGGAGTTGGATGAGCCTGGTGGTGGGTATTCAGGAGAGCACATATTGCATGGAGCACTGGGAGTGGTGCATAAACAATGGATTTTGGAACACTGAAAAAAATTAAGTAAAAAACAAAAACTAATGATGTACTATGTGCTGGCTAATTGAACATAATAAAAAATATGCCATCATATATCATAGATTGTTACAAAGAAATGAAGTTTGGATAGTCTTTTCATGTCCCAGTGAAAATGTAAACAAAATCGAGCTGCTTTGGACTTATGGCTCTCTCAGTTCTTTCTTCAACTTTAGGACATTATCAGGCTCCACTTGTGCTTCTTCTACCTGCACTACAGCCTTACAACTCTCCAGGTAGTAAGCTGGGGCAATAGTAGAGCTTACATTGCTTGTTTCTACTCAAGAAAGTATAAAACTGCAGACAGAGAGTTCAGTTTTCACTGATATACAATAAAAATTCCTCTCCTATAAGGAATGAATTCAATAATATAGTATAAACCTTACATACAGTAATAACCTTATACAACACATTCGCTTTCCTTTCAGTAGGAACTGCATAAAATAAAATATTTCATTATTCCTGTGTGTGTGTGTTAGTACATGTGAATGAAATCTGTACCAGTTTTGAAAACAAAGAATATGCTTTTTAAGTACATATGTATGAAACAAATTTGAAAAGAGATTTTTCTAGAATTTGACAATAATTCTAACCAACCAATAACAACTTGTGAAACTAAAAGAAAGTTTCTTCAACTATTACAAAAGTAAAACCAAACAAACATGGTCCCTCAAAAACCTACCTTTTAATCAACTGTGATTGCTAGATGGAAGGTGGAGCTTTTGTTTTATTCTTTTTTAAGGAAAAAAATCATAACATTAATGTCATAGTCAGAGATGACAAAAAATTATGCTACCAAAAATTAGGTAATAGTCACCAACTACATGTGAATGGGCATAAAGTTTAGGAATAAGGAATTGTTTATAGAAGACAGTGTGAACTTTTTCAGAATTCAGTACCCTTAGGACCTTAAATGATGAGTCTGTCTTTCACAGATGACAAACATCATGCAGGATAAAGAGATTTTAGACAGCAACTGGAAGCTGTATGAAGATCTCAAGATCTCAGTTAAGATAAATACATAGACAATTATAAAAGCTAGTATCAATGTAACATTTGTTATCCCATACCCTCATTGTATCGTTGTAACCCCACTTTTGGTTTTCTATATGATTTAAGAGACTAAAGCATTGAAAAGGATTATTAACATATGTTTTGCAACACATGTCTGCAGATGTAATTTTGTGATAACAACTGAAAGGGATGGAGACAGAGTTGTAAAAGAACAGTTTTTGTATGTTATTGAAATCAAGCTGCTATAAATTCAAATTAGAGTATTATAACATTAGGATGTTAAACATAACCCACAAGAAAAAAAAAGCAGCTATAGAACATACATTAAAAAAAATGAAAAAGGAATCTGAATATTTCACTAAAAATAACTAAACACAAAAGAAAATAGTAATGCAGTAACTGAGGGACAAAAATAGTATAAGTTATAGAAAACAAACAGCAAAATGATAAAATTTAGTTCCTCTTTATCATAAATTGCTTTAAATGTAAATGGATTAAATTCTGATCAAAAGATCATGATTGGAAAAATGGATTAAAATATGTGACCAAACTCCAGGGCTGCAAGTTTGGTTCAACATCCGCAAATCAATTAATGTGATACAACACATCAATAAAAGAAAGAACAAGAACCATATGATACTCTCAATAGATGTTGAAAAAGCATTTGACATCCCTTCCTGATCAAAACTCTTAAAGTGTAGGGATAGAGGGCACATACCTCAATATCATCAAAGCCATCTATGAAAAACCCACCGCAAATATCATTCTCAATGGAGAAAAACTGAAAGCTTTTCCGCTAAGGTCAGGAACACGGCAGGGATGTCCATTATCACCACTGCTATTCAACATAGTACTAGAAGTCCTAGCCTCAGCAATCAGAAAACAAAAGGAAATTAAAGGCATCCAAATCGGCAAAGAATAAGTCAAACTATCACTCTTTGCAGATGATATGATACTCTATGTGGAAAACCCAAAAGACTCCACTCCAAAACTGCTAGAACTTGTACAGGAATTCAGTAAAGTGTCAGGATATAAAATCAATGCACAGAAATCAGTTGCATTTCTCTACACCAACAGCAAGACAGAAGAAAGAGAAATTAAGGAGTCAATCCCATTTACAATTGCATCCAAAACCATAAGATACCTAGGAATAAACCTAACCAAAGAGGCACAGAATCTATCTATACTCAGAAAAGTATAAAGTACTCATGAAAGAAATTGAGGAAGACACAAAGAAATGGAAAAATGTTCCATGCTCCTGGATTGGAAGAATAAATATTGTGAAAATGTGTATGCTACCTAAAGCAATCTACACATTTAATGCAATTCCTATCAAAGTACCATCCATCTTTTTCAAAGAAATGGAACAAATAATTCCAAAATTTATATGGAACCAGAAAAGACCTCAAATAGCCAAAGGGATATTGAAAAAGAAAGCCAAAGTTGGTGGCATCACAATTGCGGGCTTCAAGCTCTATTACAAAGCTGTCATCATCAAGACAGCATGGTACTGGCACAAAAACAGACACATAGATCAATGGAACAGAATAGAGAGCCCAGAAATAGACCCTCAACTCTACGGTCAACTAATCTTCAACAAAGCAGGAAAGAATGTCCAATGGAAAAAAGACAGCCTCTTCAACAAATGGTGTTGGGAATATTGGACAGCCACATGCAGAACAATGAAATTGGACCATTTCTTTACACCACACATGAAAATAGACTCAAAATGAATGAAGGACCTCAATGTGAGAAAGGAATCCATCAAAATCATTGGGGAGAACACAGGCAGCAACCTCTTTGACCTCTGCCTTAGCAACATCTTCCTAGGAACATCGCCAAAGCCAAGGGAAGCAAGGGAAAAAATGAACTATTGGGATTTCATCAAGATCAAAAGCTTTTGCACAGCAAAGGAAACAGTTAACAAAATCAAAAGACAACTGACAGAATGGGAGAAGATATTTGCAAACGACATATCAGATAAAGGACTAGTGTCCAAAATCTATAAAGAACTTAGCAAACTCAACACCCAAAGAACAAATAATCCAATCAAGAAATGGGCAGAGGACATGAACAGATATTTCTGCAAAGAAGACATCCAGATGGCCAACAGACACATGAAAAAGTGCTCCATTTCACTTGGAATCAGGGAAATACAAATCAAAACCACAATGCAATATCACCTCACATCAGTCAGAATGGCTAAAATCAACAAGTCAGGAAATGACAGATGCTGGCAAGGATGTGGAGAAAGGGGAACCCTCCTACACTGTTGGTGGGAATGCAAGCTGGTGCAACCACTCAGGAAAACAGCATGGAGGTTCCTCAAAGTGTTGAAAATAGAACTACCCTATGACCCAGCAATTGCACTACTGGGTATTTACCGTAAAGATACAAACGTAGTGATCCAAAGGGGCACGTGCACCCGAATGTTTATAGCAGCAATGTCCACAATAGCCAATCTATGGAAAGAACCTAGATGTCCATCAACAGATGAATGGATCAAGAAGATGTTGTATATTTACAGAATGGAATACTATGCAGCCATCAAAAGAAATGAAATCTTGCCAGTTGCAACAACATGGATGGAACTAGAGCGTATTATGCTTAGTGAAATAAGTCAAGCGAAGAAAGACAACTGTCATATGATCTCCCTGATATGAGGAAGTGGTGATGCAACATGGGGGCTTAAGTGGGTAGGAGAAGAATAAATGAAAGAAGATGGGATTGGGAGGGAGACAAACCATAAGTGACTCTTAATCTCACAAATCAAACTGAGGGTTGCTGGGGGTAGGGGTTTGGGAGAAGGAGGGGTGGGGTTATGGACATTGGGGAGGGTATGTGCTTTGGTGAGTGCTGTGAAGTGTGTAAACCTGGTGATTCACAGACCTGTACCCATGGGGATAAAAATTTATGTTTATAAGAAATAAAAAGTTTAAAATATGTGACCAAACTATTTGCAATATACAAAAGCCTCATTTTATTTATTTTATATTTATTATTCATTTATTTTTTTACAAGACTCATTTTATACCCAGACATACAAAGAGACTGAAAGTGGAAGTATAGATAAAGATAGTCCATACAAATAGTAAGCAAAAGAGCAATGGTGGTTATTCTAAAAGCAAACAAAATAGACCTTGAGGTCCCAACACCCCAATTAGGAAAGTAAGAAGAGAAAAAGAAGGGCATTTTATATTATCAAAAGGTTCAATACAGAAGGATACATAACATGCACCTTATAATGGACCGTAAGAATATATGAATGAAAAACAGAGATAACTGAAGGGAAAAATAGATCTAAAATAATAGCTTGAAACTTTAATACACTACTCTTAGTAATGGATGGAACAAGCACACAGAAGATAAGTAAGGAAATAGACTATTTTTTTATTTCTTTAAAAGATTTATCTATTCATTTAGAGAGATGGGAGGGTTATAGGAGGGAGAGTCCCCAGCTGACTCAAACTCCATATAGAGCATGGAGAGAAATGAGGGGCTCAATTTCATGACCTCAAGATCAAAACTGGAACCAAAACCAAGAGCAGAGGCCTAACAAACCAAGCCATCCAAATGCCTCAGAAAATAAATAATTTAAACAACACAGTATATCAATAAGATCTTACCACAGCAGCACACACATCCCTATGAAGTACATATGGGACATTTTCCAGGACAGACAATATATTGGTCCCCAAATTTACTCTCAAGAGGCTTAAAAGTTACAAGGTGTCTTTTCTGGCTACAATGAGATGGAGTTAAAAAATAGTAACAAAAGTAAAGTCGGAAATATCACAACATTCGGAAATTTATATACTCTTAAACGACCAATTGGTCAAAGAAGAAATAAAAAATGAAATGGGAAAATATGTAGAAATTAATGAAGATGAAAATACAATATACCAAAATTTGTGGGATGCAATAAAAGCAATGCTAAGGGGGGAACTTTCAGTTATAAATGCTTGATTAAAAAAACAACAAGATCTCAAATAAAAAAATCTAACTTTACAACTTAAGAACTAGAAAAAGAAGAATAACCTAAATCCTAAGTTAGTTGAAAGGAGAAAATAATAAAGATTAGAGTATAATTAAATGAAGCAAATAATATAACAATAGAGAAAAATCAATAAAACCAAAAATTGACTCTTTGAAGAGTCAACAAAATTGACACACTTGTAGTTATATGGACTAAGAAAGGAAGACTCAAATTACTAAAACTGGAAATGAAAATGGGGATGTTACTATTGAATCTATACAGATAAAAAGGATGATAAGATAGTACTTTCAACTACTGTAAACCAAAATATTGGGTAAGCCAGATGAACAAATTCCCAGACACACAAAACTTTCTGATATTAAATCATAAAGAAGCAGAAAATATGAACACATTTGTAACCACTAAGGAGATTGAATCAGTAATCAAAAATCTTCCCACAAAGAAAAGCCTTGGATCTGATGATTTCACTGGTGAATTCTACTAAACATTTATTTTATTTTCAAAGATTTTATTTATTTATTTGAGAGAGAGAGACAGAGACAGAGAGACAACATGAGCAGGGAGGAGGTAGAGAGGGAGAAGGAGAAGCAGACTCCCTGCTGAGCAGGGAGCCTGACTGCAAATGCTAAACCAACTGAACCACCCATGTGTCCCTCTACTAAATATTTAAAGAAGAAGTGACACCAATCATTTTCAAATTGTGTTAAAAATTTGAAAAGGAGGGAGCACTTCTTAGATCATTCTATGAGGCCAGCATTACCCTGACACCAAAGCCAAACAAAGACACTGCAAGAAAAATCAAACAAACAGCAGCTATGGACCAAGAGCCTTTATAAGAACATTGATTCCAACATCCTCAACAACATTTTAGCAAACAAAAATCATCAGAATATTAAAAAATACATGTATACCATGAGCAAGCAAATTTGTTCCTGGAATGCAAGAATGCTTAAACATACAAAAATTGATCAATGGAATATACCACTCTAACAGAAAAAAAAACACGTGACACAGGAAAATGGGGGAGGGGAGGAAGCCCACATGATCATTATAACTGATGCAGAAAACGCATTTGATTTTTATTTGATTTACAAAATTCAATACCTTTTTTATGACAAAAACAATAAAAAACTAAGAATAGAAGAAGACATCCTCAATATAATTAAAACTGTATTATTAAAAACCCATAGCAAATGTCATACTCAATGGTGAAATAACCAAAGCTTTTCCTGTGAGATCAGGACCAAGGCAAAGATGCCCACTTTTACCACCATTTCTATTTAACATAGTACTAGGATTGCTAGCCAGAGAAATTAGGCAAGAAAAAGAAATGAAGGCATCTAAATTGTAAAAAGAAGAAGGAAAACTAACTCTGTTCACAGATGATATGATCTTATACAGAGAAAACCCTAAAGATCCTTCCCACCAAAGGCAGAGGAATTCAAATTTATAAGAAATGAGTTCAGTAAAGTGGCAAGAAAAAAGTCGACCCCAAAAAATCACTTGCAGTTCTGTACAATAACAATGAACCATCTGAAAACAAATTACAAAATCAGTTCCATTTATAAGAGCATCAGAAAGAGCTGAAACTTAGAAATTAACTGAGGAGATGAAAGTCTTGTACAATGAAAACTATAAAACAATTGCTGAAAGAAATTTAAAAAGACAAAAATAAATAGAAACTCATGGCCCATCAATAGGAAAATGAAAAAATCAATTTTCCTGTGTTCAAAGAATAGAAAATTATACAGTGATGAAATAGAATAAATTACAGCTACACAAGGTAATACAGATAACTCATAATCATGCTGAGTGGAAGAATTGGGACAAATTGCTTCTGTATGATTTAATTTTATATAAGTTTTTAATTCATATAATTATAGAGAAAAACAAAGGAGTGACATACAGTTAGAACCATAATAACTTTTGGGAGAAGAGAGAAGCTTGTAATTTGGAGAACACAAATATTAGGCTTCTAAAGTGTTGACAAAGTTTCATGTGTTGCTTGGTTGCTGGTTACATGGGTGTCTACTTTAAAAGAAGACATTAAATTCTAGGTTGTTTTGTCTTTACAGACTTTTTAACTATGTTTTATTTTTCACACTTAAATAAGGAAATATTTTTATAAAAAATTATGAGAGATAAGCTTTGAGATATAAAGGACAGATCAAAAATTAAAAATATGAGCTTCAAAAATAGATAACGACAAAAGGAGGGAAATATTAAAGGTCATTCACACAGACAGAAGAAAGTTACAAGCCTTTCAGTCAAATTTTAAATCACAAAACTGTATGTCAAGTCTTAGCTCTTGCTTTGGTACAAGAGCCTTTTAAAAAGAAAACAGATAATCATGCTAAGAAAGTGCAGTCACTACTGGATACTAAGTGGCTGAAAAATGAGTAAGTACTAGCCATAAATTACAAATATTTTTCTTGGTTATTTGTAGGAATATAAGTTTGAGAAATGCTTAGCTACTGGGGGACAGTTATGGGCAAGGAGGGACCTATCTGAGATTAAATGACAGCCAAATAACTTTGAAGCTCTCCTTATAGCTTCTCACTTCTTTTACTCCATCTTTGGAGAGAGAAAAACCTTCAGATAGGCGTGATGGATAAATATTAAACAGCATTATCTCATTGTGAAAATTTGAGTTCTATATTTGAATATTTTATATTGTAAGAGAATGAGCTCCTTGGTGGTTAGGGACATTTCTGGATTGTTTTGTGAGCTGAGATCTGGAACATAGTAGATTTTTTAGAATATAACTTTGTTGAAGTAATTACATAAGTGAGATGATTATGAAGAACATGACAATATGATATGATAATACGATAAGACAATATGATAATCTGAAGTATGATGCTCTGGAATAAGAAGTAATTTGAGATGAAGAAATCTTGAGAATCAACAAATTCTTTCTTTATCTGACAAAAAACAGATCTTCCAAGAAAAACCCCGACCCCCACCAAAAAAACACCAAAAATTTATCGTAAATCTCCTTCCCGGGAATAACATCAACCAGGTAAGGAGAGGAGATAAAAATAAGCTCACACCAGACTAAGACAGACATTGTCATAAACTATACCTCCTGTTTATTCTCCTAAGAACCCATTTTTCTTTCCTAAAAAGTTTTTTGCTCTCCCATATGTAGGGTCCCTCCAGTCCAATTCCCCTATTAAATATTAATAAACATGTATGCCTTTTCTCTTATTAATTTCTTTAATTTAATTTCTCTTATAATTTCTTTAATTATGATTGGGTTAACCATATGCTAGACTCTATAATGACAAGCAATATTGCTTGTTCAGAGGCATATGAGAATAAAACACAAGATGCAGCTTTGAAGGAAAGAAGAACACTGCTTAGCTAACCTTCTGTTAACACTTCACATAGCAAATGCCAATGAGTGTTGGCAGTAGCTTAGTTCATTTTTGAAAACTGGTATTAATACTCTGAGGACAACTTTAAATTATTCTATTTGAGGTTTTCAAATCTGAATTAGCCTGTTCCTATTCTGAGTTCCAAAATGCCTCTTACCTATAGCACTTTTTTCTCCACTCTGTGCTCAATAATTCTTTTAAAATTATATTAAAGATACAACTCAGCAATTGGACTCCAAGTATTTACCCAAAACAGTATATAAATACTGATACAAAGTGATACATGCACACTGATGTTTACAGCAGCATTATTAACAGTAGCTAAATTATGGAAAGAGCCCAAATGTGCAAATGATGAGTGGATAAAGAAGAAGTGACACATATATAAAGAATGTGCTATATCTATATCTATATCTATAATGGAATTATGTATTTTATACATTTTAAATCTAATGGAATTACACATATATAAAATACAAATATATGTATATATTTTATGTACATATGTATATATTTGTATATATAATACATATATATAAAAAACATATTACATATATAGGAATATTATTCAGTCATAAAAAAGAATGAAATCTTCCCATTTGCAATCATGTGGATAGAGCTAGCATGTATATTATGCTAAGCAAAATAAGTCAGTCAGAGAAAGACAATTACCATATGGTTTCACTCATATGTGGAATTTAAGAAACAAAAAGATGAACAAAAAAGGTGGAAGGCAAACTGTAAGAGAGACACTTAGCTATAGAGAACAAACTGAGTGTTGTTGGAGTGGCAGTAAGCAGGGGGATGGGTTTAATGGGTGATGGGTATTAAGCAGGGCACTTGGGGTGAGCACTGGGTGTTATATGTAAGTGATGAATCACTAAATCCTACATGTAAAACTAATATTACACTGTATGCTAATTGGAATTTAAATAAAAACTTGGAAGAAAAAATAAAATAAATCATATATTAAAGGTATGTGAATTCCCCCTTCAATTTTTGTGAATAAGATAAAAAAAAAACTTCTTATATGAGTGTTCAGGTAGGTAATAAGTAGTATTGTTAAAGTAGTATGTTAAAAATAAAAATAAAAAATAAAAAAAAGAACTGGCTTTGAGGACAGTTAGATATAGGAAGTCTATCACTTACCTCTTATTGTCATCTTGGGCAAAAATCCTTATCATTCTCTATGGTCATATTGTTCCCATCTGTAAATGAAGTAATCATGAACTAATTTCCCATCTGTAAATGAACTAGTTACAAAGTTTCTTATATAATGTTGGCCATCATGATCATTGCCAAAAATATATGTATTAGGAATAATAAATTTGGTTCTTATCTATTTATTTATTCACATGTCCTCATATATTTACATAGTTATTACTGCAGGCCTATAATCCCTTATTTGAAAAACATTTTAAAACTAGTTAAGTTTTGGAAGTCAGGATTCCGGTTAGGTAACATCTCCAGTGGGGTCTGGAAGAACATCCAATATCAATTACATTAGTATTTCTGCATTGAACGCATGACTCTTTATACTAATTGTGCTAAACAAATCAACAACAAATCACCTCATTTCACTTGAGGTCATGCTTTGCACAGAATGCATTTGCTAAAAAAATTTTTTAAAAACTTTAACATTTGGGGGGCGCCTGGGTGGCTCAGTGGGTTAAAGCCTCTGCCTTTGACTCAGGTCATGATCCCAGGGTCCTGGGATCGAGCCCCATATCGGGCTCTCTGCTCAGCAGGGAGCCTGCTTCCTCCTCTCTCTGATTGCCTCTCTGCCTACTTGTAATCTCTGTCAAATAAATAAATAAAAATCTTTTAAAAAAAAACAACAAAAACTTTAATATTTGGGGACTTTAAGAGTTTCACAATTATGAATAATTATGACTTTCAGAATTATGGTAGCTATATAATTTTTTTCAAAATGCATACTTTTAATGTAAAAATGGGTACTGTTAATGCTTATGCTAGGACCACAATTGGTTACTGAGACTCTCCCAGGTAAACCAGGACAGATAGTCATAGAGACTGAGGATCCGTACTACCAAAGCACCATTTTGGGCATTTTGGAAATAATATGATCAGTTATATTTCTTGTTTATTTAAATTATTTACATTCTTGCATATTTATTCATTTGTATTATAGCCTGATTCCATTAAAAAGATAAATGTATGTCAAGGTGCTCTACATTTTGAAAGTTGAAATCTGAAAGCAAAACTGAATTTGAATTATTGTTTTTGCCTATTTTTACTTATGTGCCATTGGCAAGTTACTATGAACTACGGTTTCCTCATCTGTAAAATGGTTATAATAGTAAACCTGTAAATAGTAAATCTCTAACAGGTACTATCAAACTCAGAGGTTTGTTTTGAACACCCAATGATAAATATATTGAGACCTTCCTGAACTACTTCCCCTCAAAAAATACTCAAACTATAAGTGGTAGTAGTAGTAGTATCCTATTTTCCTATACCCTAAGGCAACTTAAAATAAAATGTGATTTATTTATTTAAGATAAAATATAATTTGTAGCAAATATGTATACAAATTAATGGATATTGCTATTTTCTTTAATTAAATTTCTCTTTCTAGGCATATGGCTAGATCATCCTTCAGTGCAAACTTTGTAGGTATCTTTATAAGTTTCATGGGACAATTTGATTTTTTCATCAATGGAAGATGAATAGAAGAGCAACTGACACTTTTGAGCAAAAGGCTTTAAAATCTAGTATATGGTTTTTCAACTTGCTGTCCTTTGACATGGTGACTAATGATGCTCCAGATCTAGAGCTTTTGACAGGATGGGTCCTATGGTAGAACGTAGTAAGAATAACAAATAAACACTTATGGTTTTAAGTCAATAAGATTTTGAGGTTTTTTTCTTCTGGCCCATAACCCAGCACTACATGGCTGAACATATGTATAAGTTGAGGGTTTAATTTTGTCCCCTTCAATTTTGTCCCAAAAAGTTGAACCTCCAGTCCCTATAAATGTGACCTTACTTGGAAATATGGTTATGCAAATATCAGCAAATGAAAATAAGATCATATATTGGACTAATCTGATTCTTAATTCAGTAATCAATATTGTTAAAGAAGAGGAAAATTTGGATATGGAGACATAAAAAGACAATGGATGTGATGAAGGAGGCAGAGAATGGACGGGTGCAATTGCAAGCCAAAGACCACCATGAGTGCTGGCAGCCAAGAGAAGCTGGAAGAGGGGCGGAGAACAGGCGCTCCTCCACAAGGAGCCGACTTGGCCAACACGGATTTCAGACTTCTAGTCTGCAGAGCTGTGAGAAAACACAGTTATGTTTTTAAGCCACCTAGTTTGTGATATGTTGTTAAAGCAGACTTTTCCTTCTTCCCCCTTCTATGCTCCCTCCCTCCCTCTTTCTTTCTTCCTTCCTCTCCTTCTCTTTCTTTCTTTCTCTTTCTTTCTCCTTCCTTCCTTCCTTCCTTCCTTCCTTCCTTCTTTCCTTCTTTCTTTCTTTCTTTTGTTTTTTCTTTCTCTTTCCTTTCTCTCTCTCTTTCTCCTTCTTTCATCTATCTGTCATCTATCCAACAATCTATCATCTATCATTAGTAGTTTTCAACTTTCAGTGTACACAAGATCCCTTGTGCTAGCCCAGATATTTTGACTCAGTTGATCTTGAGTGGGGATCAAGGATTTGCAGTTTAATTAAATTCCAAAAGTGGTCCTGCATAACCAGGACAAAGTAGGGAAAAACAGGCTTAACAGATACCATGATTCTGTGTAGATTAACATGATTTTGTTGGTACTCTATGAATAAGCAAAGAATCCTGTAGCCAAGGTACGCCATGAGTAAAGGTACTATAGGAATAATGTTTGAGATATTCCCAGAAAGAAAAGGGTCTAAATTTGTTTGATGCTCAAGGTTGTGCTGTCAGTTCTGCAAAGATAGATTAGAAGCAGACTATGAAATTCATTAAGTGCCTAGCACGATATTCCAATCTTAATCCAGAAGGATCTGAAAAGACATTCATTTTATTTTATAGTTTGGGGGAACCAGAGGTGACACTTCATTAATTTCCTGAAGAATGAAAGAAAAATCTTTACTGAGCGAGGGTGTCTCCCATATACACTGTCCTGAAAAACTCTGTATAGCATTTCAAATTGGAAGACTGGTGATCTAATTGTGAAGCATTCTCCTAGAAATAGAACCAAGACACTAGATTTCAAAATTAGATCTCTTTCTATAAAACTAAGTGCCTTGATTACCAGGTGATTTTGAAGAGTTTAAGGATAGATGATTTGATAGAGTTGAAGAGAGGCTTACGATGAACATAATAGCATGTAGGAAAGGAAATTAATACTCATTGTATTTTGAATGTCAGGCATTTGCCAGCCACTGAATTAGGAATTTAATTATAGAATCTTTATTTAATGCCCACAATAATATTCTAAGGTAAAATCATTTCTAATTCAGAGATAAATTCATTAATGTTTAGAAATTAAATACCTTGTCTAAGATAGTAAAGCAGAGATTTAAATCCATGTCTCAATTCCTCTAACCCAGTGTTCTGTGTAATACTTTCATAGGGATATTTTAAATTCATTCCACAACCATTAACTTTTGGCTTTTTATTAATCCCTTTTAAAATAGTTCAACTCAGTAAGGATATTTCCATATTTTAAAATATCAGATTATTGATTAATATTATTTTAGTGGAGGTTAAAATTTCCATATTTATGCTCTAGGGGACGAAAACTTGCCACACAATCTATCAAAATAGTCTTGCCAGGGGCAAGGATTTCTTTAAATCCCTCTGCTGTGATTTTTTTTTTTTTTAAACTTGGCTTCATTGTCCCTTTGCTCTTTAAATTTAATACCCCAACAGTGCTTTGAGGCAGTTTTTACAACTGTGCACAATTCTTCCACAGTAGCGGAGTGGTACATTCAGGGTATAGGTAGGATTGTGTAAAAACTGCTTCAGAAGATAGGTTTTGTAAGGTTCATTTTCAGTAAGATGGGTCTAACTTGCTGCTTGAAACTGACAATTCTGTGCCTAACTGAGCATGCAGTTACACTTCAACGTGCACTAGCATTTTCATGAAGTAGTTTAGACAGCATAAAGCCCCAGGGCACTGAGCACAATAGGAGTAATGTAAGGAAATTTGGTAAAAACCTTGTGAGTCTGCATTGAATTTCCACTTCAGTTACTACTCCCATTCTGCATTTTCTGCCTTTTTTTTATATCCTCATGTAATCAATCCAAAAGCAATAAAGTCTAATACAACAAAATAATGCCTTCTATTTGTAGAATAATATTATATAAGATTTACATCATTTCATATATTCTCTTGTAAAATAGACTCAGAAGGGCACATACAAAATGTGGTGGATTTTTCAGACTCCTGAATTGTAGATTAACAGTAACAAAATTATTTCAAGTGAGACTTTCAGTTTTACTCCAGGACTGACAATATAAATTTATATGTCACTTGACTTCTAGGCTCATTTGTTTAACATTAGTTGCAAAACCAGAAAACATTTGATTATTCTCTGAAATCACTGTGATGAAATGTTTTAGTTCACTAGAAGAAAACTTATAATAGCCAGAAAAGTCTTTCCTATATATTTTGCTATTTTAAATTAAGGAAATGAGCTTTCATCAAATTTGGAAAATTGATCACAAAAAATATACCCGATCTGTCATGAAATTTCACTGAAATATTGAAGTAAATAAAAATGATATAACTTCTCATGAACCAACAAACGGTGGGGAGGGAATGAGAGTAGATGAGAAAGGTTAATACATTTTTCTAAGTGGAAAGCTGATAGATAATTGATAACTGGCTGCTTAACAGGGTGAAAGATGCTGCAAATTCAGAGTCCATGTAAGACAATATCAAGAAGCAGTTTGATTCTTTCCTTAGGAAAATTTCAGCCACAGTGACATTAAGAACCTTAAAAGGTAAGGATAAAGTGCAGTTTTGAAATTAATCATTGCATGGAAGTCTGTGAAGGAAGCAGCTCCACACTAAGTTTCCACCACCTCTGCAGCAAATTCACTGAGCTCCACCTTCCGTGCCATCTAGCCAACCCCTCAAGAGGTTAAAAAATTATTCCTTAAAGATAATTGGTAGAACTCAGAACTCAGGGAAAGCATGGGGCAAAGTAGAAGTCTAATTTTATTATTTGGCTACTAGTATATTAACCCCAAGCTTATAATTGAGGTCAGAAAAATTGGAGATTTTTCATGGGTAAACAAATTGGAGGAAAATAATCTCTCATACAACCCCCATCCCTGGCAAACAAAACAAAACAAAGAACAAACCTGGAAAGGATAACTGACATTACAAAATCTTCAAATGGAAGGACTGGCGAAGGGTTGGTACACTCTTAGGCCAGATAGTAAGTATTTAGGGCCTTGAAATCTCAAAGGCAAATTAGAGGCAATGATACACACACACACACACACACACACACACACACACACACACACACTGTCTGTCATATGTTATATATATGATATATATTATATATGATACGTATATATATGTATCTATACACATATATATCTCTCTCAAAGGAGACAAAAACAAATTAGTAGAACAGGAAAAGCATGTGAGGATGACGTCTGTACAGATGAATCAGAAAGTACCAGAAGTGCTTGTTACCTCAGCCTCATTATAATTCTAAAATCCCCCTATGAGTATTCATCCCACACCCTAATAAAAGAAACTTACTTCCCTCTATTTGGGGGGTGGTGGTCACAGCTTTGGAAATTATTCCCCCTGGTCTCTTACTTGTGCACAAAATGATGACTTCATGAGGCAAATCCACCTGGTGTGGTCTCTGTCTATGACTCATTAAAGAAAGAACCAACTTTAGTCTGGTGACAGAATCCGTCCTCTATAATTTTGTCACATCGAACATGTTATATAAATGGAATCATACAGTATGCAATCTTTTAATATTGGCTCTGTTCATTCAGAATCATTCTTTTGAAATCCATCCAACTCATAATGTATGTCAATAGTATACTCCTTTTTTAAAAATTTTTAATTTTTTTAAATTTTTTATAAGCATATAATATATTTTTATCCCCAGGGGTACAGGTCTGTGAATCGCCAGGTTTACACACTTCATGGCACTCACCATAGCACATACCCTCCCCAATGTCCATAACCCCACCCTCCTTCTCCCAACCCCCCTCCGCCCAGCACCCCTCAGTTTGTTTTGTGAGATTAAGAGTCACTTATGGTTTGTCTCCCTCCCAATCCCATCTAGTTTTAGTATACTCCTTTTTATTGCTAAGTAGTATTGAACAGTTTGCTTAAGTGTTTGCCCCTTGAAGGGCATTTGGTTCATTTCCAGGTTTCGGTTATTAAACAGTTATTAAAATAAATCTGTTACAAACATAGGTGTACAAGTTTTTATATGGACTTATGTGTGGTATTGTAGAGAAAATATCTTCTTGTTTTTGCATGGTTTAGGCTTTATAAACAGACTTACTAAGACCTGGGTCAAAGAATTCTTGGAAGTTACTGACGGATAGGAGATTTAACTCTCCAGTGGTAAATGTTTGCATTTCAAAGCTGGATGAGCCCTGGATACATTGTACAGGTTGTAAACTAGATGGCTCTGGTTTTATTTTCATCCTAGAGACATTTATTTCCAGTGCAAAGGCAAACTACCCATGGGCTTTCCCCTTTTCATCCAAGGGAGCATTTGTCTATATTAGAAGCAATGATTTCCCTTTTTCTCTCAGCAGCTGGGGAGAGGGAGACAATTGCTTTTCTACATAAATTCTCAGATTCATATTTTTTGGTTCCTGACCTACAGTGCAGTTCATGATCTTTAGGGTGATATTTATCTTGCTCTCTTTGTATCAAGCCAGAAGATGGAAGAATTGGGAAAAGTGGAAACAAAATAATTACTGTGTTACTTAGGAATTAAATTGTCCTTGACCTAAAATACTTATGTCCACTTTGAGGATATTACAAATTAATATAGTCATTAAAAGTTACAATATGTTTTTACTTATCTGGAATATTAGATCCAAGAGTATGGTTGCTAGATTGTATCATAGGTATATCAATATCATTTAAAACATCTTTCATTATTTTCCCCAATAGATGGACTTCTCGCAGTCTGTATCAGTACTGTATAAAATTATAATTTTTCTGAATTCTACAACACTTGGTATTGCATTTTTTAAATTGGCTGTTCTAATAAGTACATAATGATATTTCATTATGGTTTCAATTTGACTTTTCCTAATGTCTACATATTGAATCTCTTTTAAGTGTATTTACTTGATATCACTACAGGTTTCCCTCACTCTCTGAAAGTTCACATTATGTCACTTTACTTTCTGAAAAGACTGACATCAGTACCTATTTCTGCTAACTGATAAAAATCCAAAAATGACTTCTGCATTTATGAAATACTGATTGCTTCTTCACTCTCCACCATTTTGACTTACAAAAAATTTCATAAAAATGCTCTACTTTGGGATAGCATGGGAAACCTGCATATTGTTTTTTGGTGACTATTCATGTCTTTTGCTCTTATTCTAATTGCAGTGCTTGCTTTTTTACTGTTAAGTTTTGAGAGTTCTTTATATATTCTAGATCCAAGTCTTCTGACAAATAAGTGGTTTTCAAAAATTTCTCCAGTCTGTAGCTTGCCTTTTATCCTTTTAACTGAGTCTCTCCGAATAAATAAAGGTTTTTAATCTTGATAAAATTTAATATATCAATTTATTTTATGTATTAAATTTTTGGTGCTACATCGAAGGACTCTTCCCTAAATCCTGGGCCATGATGAATTTAAACTCTCTTCATAACCAAAGTTCTTTTTTTTTCTTTTTTTAAAGATTTTGTTTGTTTATTTGACTGAGAGAGAGATCATAAGTAGGCAGAGATGCAGGCAGAGAGAGAGAGGGGGAAGCATGCTCCCCTCTGAGCAGAGAGCCCGATGTGGGGCTCAATCCAAGAACCCTGAGATCATGACCTGAGCCAAAGGCAGAGGCTGAACCCACTGAGCCACCCAGGTGCCCCCATAATCAAAGTTTCATGTTATTTTGTTTTCTACTTAAATCTATGATCCATTTTGAGCTAATTTTTAGAGATCCCAGAAATAAACACTCACATATATGTTCAACTAATATTTGACAAGAGAGTCAGGAATAGTCAGTGTGGAAAGGATAGTTTGTTCAGTAGGTCACTGATGTTGTAGAAACTGGATATTTATATGCAAAATAATAAAATTAAGCTCCTTTCCATTCACAAAAAAAAATCAAAATGGATTAAAGACTTAAATGTAAGAAATGAAACTGTAAAAACATTAGAACTAAAAAAATAGGGAAAAAGCTCCTTGACATTGCTCCTGGCAAGAATTTTTTGGATATGATACAAAAACCAACAAGTGGGGCCACATCAGACTAAAAAGTCTGTAAACAGCATAAGGAACAATTAACAAAAGGAAAAGGAAACCTCAAAATGGGAGAAAATACTTGCAAAATATGTATTTGCTAAGGATTTATATCTAAAATAAATAAGGAATTCATACAATTCAATAGTAAAAAATATCTGCTTAAAATGGGTAAAGGGACTGAATAAACATTTTTACAAAAAAGATCACAAATGGCTAACAGGTATATGAAAAAGCACCCAACATCGCTAGTATTAGGAAAATGTAAATCAAAACCACAATGAGATACCATTTTACACTGTTTAGAATGGCTATTATCAAAAAGACAAGAAATATTAAATGCTGGTAAGCATGTGGATAAAAAGGAGCCCCTGTGCAATGTTGGTAGAAATGTAAATTCGTTGTAGTCACTGTATAAACAGCATGGAAGTTCTTCAGGAAATTAAAAATAGAATCACCATATGATTCAGCAGTGCAACTTCTGGATATATAAATGAAGGGAAGAGAAACAGAATATCAAAAAAGATATCTGTGATCCCACGTCCATAACAGCCAAGATATGTGAATAATTTAAGCGTCCACTGAGAGAAGAATGAATTAAGGAAATGTGATCTAAATCTATATCCGTATCTTTCTCTTTGTCTATCTATCTATGCAATAGAATATTATTCATCCATGAGAGAGAAGGAAATCAATATCTGTATTGACCTTGAGGGCATATACTAAATGAAATAAGTCAGACAGAGACAGATAAATACAGTATGATCTCACTTGTATGCAGACTCTAACAAGCTGAACTCATAGAAGCAGAGAATGAAACAGGTTGTCATGAGCTACAGCATGGGGAGAATAAGGAGATGATGATCAAAGGGTATAAACTTCAAGTTACAAGAAGAGTAAGTGCCAGGGATCTAATACACAGTATGGTGACAATAGTTAACAGTATTGTGTTGAAAGTTGCTATGAGAATAAATTTTCAATGTTTTTACCATAACAAAAATAATATAACTGTGTGAGGTGAAGGATATATTAATCTTATTGTGGTAAACACATGAAATATACTTGTATCAGATCATCACATTATACACCTTAAACTTACACAGTTTTACATGCTAAACATATCTAAATAACTCTGGGAACAGTGTTGAAATACAAATATTTTATTATTATCAAACCAAGGATGTGGTCAGGAAAAGGATCAAGATGTCTATTGGGTTTAGAATATTTCACAGAAACAGAAATCTCATTTATGGAAATTTAGGACGTTTTTGGTGATACTATGTTGCCTTCTAACATTAATAGTACAATTCCAAGGATACTCCCACAGAAAATATAAAGAGTTACATTGACCAATCCATTTCAAGTTCTGACTTTATACTTCTTCCATCACATATCCCCAAAATAAACCAGTGATCATAAAACAAAGAAACAACACAGATCATTATCCAAACTGATGAGAAGTCCTAGCTTTCCAACACAAATTTCATTTACAATTTGACACTTGAATTATTGCTTAGTTTTTCAATTCTAGAAGTGCAACAATACTAAGCGATTGGTGAAGCCTGGCTCCAACTGGAAAGCTTTATGAACACAAAGGATGCCTCTATTTGGAAAGGAAGGATTAGAAAATGTGAAATAATAATTTACAGATTAATTTCCTGCATAAAACAAGAAGCAATGAGATGAAAATCACTGCTAGAAAGATTAATTTTGGGAAAGAAATGAGATTCTTCTGTATTTTAGGTGAAGAAAGAAGATATAAAACTTAGAGATATTATAAAAAGACAATTAAGGAATTTGAGAAATTATATTCAATGCCTATGACATGCAGGCCCTCAATGGACGTTACTGAAAGATTCAGACAATAAGTGCGTGCATTTCAAGAAGACAGTTATTATTTAATAATTAACAACATTACTTTTAGTAATTCTCTTTTTAGAAAAATACATTTGAAAATAGATGCATATTCTTTTTGTTGTGCTATCATCATTTAAGAATTAATGTATTCATGGTCAATTAGGCTTTGATGATGAAAGGCCCCAGTGTTTTCCTCTAAACAGCTACATAATTCTTAGTTTGTAACTAAGAAAGAGAAACAGATTCCCTGAAGTTTGCCTAAGAATGCAAAACTGAAATATTGCTTAAACAAGGTGAGACTTAATTTTTACAATGACAACATATAGAGTTGATTAATAAAATGTATGATTTTTATCTGGCTTTTTGGCTCTACAGTGTTATGTGTCTTGCTAGGATTCATTTGGCTGTTTTTGTGTTTTGTTTTTTAACACAGTATTATAAGAAAGGGAAAGATAGAAAAACACAGAGAAAGACATAAGGATAGAGAGAGAATGGAAGACAGAGAATCTAAGGCAGTAGGAGAGACTTTGAGAAACTTCCTTAAACATAATCTTGAACATAACTCTTGTAGAAGGTGAGGATCAAATACTATATTATGTGCTTATTGATCTTGATGAATATGGTATGTAAGAAATTGAGGAGATATGGAAAGAAAATGAGAAGAAAAAATAATTGTCTAAGTGCTTGATAAACAGGACTTCTGTTTAATTTCATGTATTACATTTTTATTAAAGGAATTAAACCCTGAATATACACCTACATTATATAAAATTTAAATCTATAAATCCATGTGTCTTGAGCTTGAAAATTATTCTTAATGACAATTGTGTAGAACATATGGTTTCGCCATGTCACTTTAAATGTTTTAAATATTTTATGTGTGAAATAAAAAATTATCCTTTTGAACTTGCTTCTGTAATAATGAGACCCATTATTTTTCCTATCAGAGTATATAAATTGCATTGTAATTGTTTCCCTGTTATTATAAACTTCTCTAATCTTACCTTCCTTCTCTGCTTATACAGTGTAAAATTGGATTCCCTAATATTAAAAATAAATTTTATTGACCTTATATAGTGAATATTAATCACTTTTTTACAGCTCCTGGCATCAAAATTTAAGCTCCAGTGAAGTGACTTATACTGTCATGGCGTTATTAATTAGTCCATTCACTCACTCATTATTCATTATGGCCCAAAGCAGTTTTGATCCTCAACTGTTCTCCCATAGCTGAGTAGTTTGGCTAATTGGGACATGAACTAAACTCCTTAAAGTGTTTCACATTTGTTTCTGAAGTAGGACAATGGGTTGGCTTTTTCTCCCCATATATTTTCTCCCCATATATTCTAAAATCAAAGAACAAGGCTATACCTGCCTGACATGCTTTTGTTCCTGTTCTCTAAGTGCTATTTAGAGCTCCTCTCTAACATGAGAAGAAATACTCTTTCCATTTGAGTATGTCTTGATGTGTCTAATTCTTTTTTTTTTTTTTCAAACAAGAGAGTGGAATAGATAAAATTTAAGGTTTTGTTTTGTTTTGTTTTTAAACAGTTTTTATTTATTTGACAGAGAGAGAGAGAGACATCCAGAGAGGAACACAGGCAAGGGGAATGGGAGAGGGAGAAGCAGGGTGAGCAGGGAGCCAGATGCGGGGCTCAATCCCAGGACCCTGGGATCATAACCTGAGCTGAAAGCAGATGCTTAACGACTGAGCCACCCCGATGCCCCAAAACTTTGGTTTTGAACCTCCAAAGTTTTATAATTCCAGCAACCTCAACATATCTACTGCTTCTATACTACTATATGAACTGACCTGTGGACAAAAAAAATTAATAAATAAATAAAAGAGAGAGAGAGAGAATGGTATTTAGTTAGTATCATTATAGAGCCTCCAAGTCTTTCTGTTTTACTCACAACAAAATCTCATGGTAAATTTATTAACAAACAGCATAGTTGTTTTATTTATATTTCTCTTAGGTTCCTTAAGCATATTCATACTCTGAGAGAAGCGCTACTAAATAATTAATGTCCAAAATACAATCAGGAGGAGAGATTTTAAAAAAAGATCAATTGTCAGTTAATGCTTACATAACATCATGAACTGATTTTAATCTCCTCAGTAGATTACATCATTTTGTAGGAAAACATGATGGGGCTTGCAACTGGACTCAAATGAATGACAATAGTTTAGTGAATTGAATATTTTTATTTATTTATTTTTTTGCCTCATCTGAGAACTGAGAAAATAAAAGAAGGTCTGAAAATGGACAGTCTATATTGTTAATTATCACATTCCATGGGCTGAATAGAAAATATTTTGTTGCAAGACGGTTTGCAATTATACCATTCTTGTACCTCCAAGAGCTGATTAAGATCTAAGATTGAAAACATTACAACAACAGTGGTGAAAACATGAAAATGTTGTGTGTGGGGAACTTATAGAGTGCAAAGATATGTTAAAAAATAATGTAACTCTTTTTAGAGTCTGACCCTTTGAGAGTCAACTATGGTCCCAGTTACAGGCTTTTCCCTACTAAGAACCATTAACTTGTGTTTTATATGAAGAAGCAAAGGAAGGAACTAAAATATCTAAAATATCTGCTCTAAAATATCAGCATTACAACATTTGGCTTGAAACATTCCTTCCCATTGTTTTTGAAGCTTTTAGAATATTTTTACATATAATTGATGAGGACTACTTATTGATCTACGTTTCACCAAAAATATTATTACTTGGTTTCCTCTCCACATCTGGCATCAACAGATAAGTAGACACATAGTAATGAATTATTGATGTTACATTTAATCTAGTGTAGGGATTCTTAACCTTGGTTGCATTTTAGAATTACATAAAGAGATTAAAAAATGAAATACTGATTTCAGTTATCTAACCAGAAAAATTAAATCAAGGGGCGCCTGGGTGTCTCAGTTGGTTGTATCTGCCTTTGGCTCAGGTCATGATCTGAGGGTCCTGGGATCAAACCCCATGTTGGGCTCTTTCTCTTTCTCTCTCTCTCTCTCTCAAATCTATAAACAAAATCTTTAAAAAAAAAATGAAGAAAGAAAGAAAAAATAAATAAATCAAGAGTTCCAGGAGTGGGGACTAGAGCTCCAAATACAGAACTTGGCTTCAGAACCATTAAGAAGTACAAACCATTTTAATGTAGGTGAGATTATTTCTCTAGTCTTTTATAATGGATAAAGAGATTCAGTTAAATAAACAGTAATATGGCTTCATAATTCTGGAGTTATGATGATTTAAGACTTAAAATGTATATGTGTAAAATACATTTCCTTAATTCCAATGTAAGCCACACTGCAAAGGTAATACCTGTCATAGATCTATTGAAATGTATTTGGAAAAAAAACGTTATTTTTTGATTAGTGAATTAAGGATATAACACACAAAAGGACCATCCCCAGAAGTAGATAAACTTATAAGAATGAAATATTTTTTTTATTAACCACTTCTTAAAAACCTATTGACTCGGTCTCTGGGTTCCATTAGATTGTTCTCTGTCTTTAGCAATTTTAGGAAAATTATATTAATAAAATGAAAGTAAGTCACATTAAAATAAATAAATAAATAAATGAATAAATAAAGCTCAGAGCCTGATAGTGATTTCTGATGGATGTAAAAAAAAAAAAAAAACAATTGAATACAGTGGTTAGAAAATGTTATTGGGATTAGATAACGAAAATACACAGTCCCTGACTTCTGGAAACTAATCTAATTCTCACATCTAGACCTCAATGTCTTTACACATTTACTTGATGCTTACAGCTAAGCCTTATTATTCTCCTGTTGAAGATAAACAATCTCACAAAGCATTTACTTCAAACAAGGGCACTAAGTAGCCCACAAAATACCAAATATCTTCTTTTCTCTCTAAATGGGTACCTGCTATTTTTAGCTCAGGTACAATTTTAATCTTCCAGTTTGTCCTGCTTATAGATAATTAGTGAGATACACAATTATAAACTTTCTCCAGCTTTCTGACAACAATCCAAAGTAAAACTCTGCTTCCTTAGGCTCTCCTCAAAATTACCCAACCTAAGCCCAAATCCTTAACAGATTTTTTGTAATATTTGTTTAATAAAATACCTACCCTATGCTTCCCCCATCTTGTACATTTTCCCTCATTGAAATGAATAGGAAATCCACCTTATTTAAGTATAGGTTTGTATATGGTGGTCTCTGGCTGAAGGATATTGACAAGTTCTCTATGAGTGAATGTCCACATGCTGTTTCAGCAGATGGGATCACTTTATAAACACATTTTTATTTTTTTAAAGATTTATTTATTAGAGAGAGAGCATGTGTGCATGGGGGGAAGGGGCAGGGAGAAAGGGAAAGAAAGAATACCAAGCAGACTCCATGCTGAACTTGGAGTGCAAGGCAGAGCTCATCTCAAGACCCTGTGACCATGACCTGAGCCAAAATCAAGAGTCAGATGCTTAACTGACTGAACCATCCAAGAGATCCTATATATTTATTTTTAATCTTGTAAACTCGGAAGTCACAAATTTGCTCATTGAAATAAATAATTCACCTTTCGTTGCATTCTCAACCAACTGACTGATTCTAGGATGAGAGATGGTATTTCCAAGAGTACCTAAAACTCAAGGTCCTTTGGCTGGTTGCCCTTTTTTTTTTTTCCTCCCAGCAAGAAAAATCTGTGGGAAACCAAACTACCAAATTTTATCTCGAATGAGTTTTGATAAAGTATGGAATTATACCTACTGGAAATGGGCACAGGCAAATAATGAATTAAACCCTTAATAGCATCAAAGAAAAAAATAGTCTCAATAGGGATATTAAATCCTCTGGATGGAGGACATGCCTCTCTGGACATTGCTTGAAAAAGAACTGCCACTCTTTTGCTGAGACTATTCTCTACATAGCTCCACTTTCTTCTCTTATTGGTATATTCATTATTTAGATAGTAATATATTAAATCTGGTTAATTCAAATATCACTAGCTTAGAGCTGTTCCGCTTCTCCTATATTTGCTTCTACCTTCTGAAAATCATTATGGATTGATATAGAGATTAAATCTCAGTTGAAGATTATTTATTTGAAGACACCAAATTTTTGCCTCCTTTCCCTTTTAGTTCCTACACTTAAAAAGGACTTTGTTCCTATAATAATGTAGTATAGCTTGAGTCTTTGATGTTCCTTGATTATCCTGATATTTCAATAGATATTTTTATAATTTTTCTCTTCTAGTGTTGTTGCGATTAATGTAGAGCATGAAATCAGCCAGAATACCTGGCTTGCTAAAATGTAACACAGAGGCTGCTGGGTGTGAGGGAAGGTTTTGGAGAAGGAGTACCGCCTTTGGAATGCTGAGGCCTGCCTGACCACTCTGCCATAGGAATGCCTTGGGGAAATCCCTTCCCCAAAGCTTTCTTAGCCCGAACACCCACCCTATGATCTAATGGATGTATGCATTGTCCCTCGGCTATGTTTAGCAGCACTCCTAGAACTCGCAGATTAGCATATCATATCTTTCCCTTAAACAGATCCTCCAAGTTTCAGTAAGACCCCGTCACACTTCCCCTGCGTGAGAAACTGATAAGGATTTGTGATTATCCTGAAGGACCAATAAAAGTGGGAACAAAGAAGGGCAAAGGGTCTTCACCTCTGAGCACTGACCCCCTTGCCTTCTCTGTTTCATAGCGAAGTTTGGAGTAATCTTTCATCCGTCGGTACAGGGATTGCAGGCCATTCCCGGCATAGTGTATGTGCCGCAAGCCTGTCAAACTTTAAGGTATCCAATTAGCTCTTTCAGATTGTTCAATCAGAAAATATATTACTATATTTGCACAAAAATTTATGACATTTAAAAAAATGTATCTTTCAGTGCAGGCAGCCTTCATGTCCACTACTCTTCTGTCTTTCTCTGATCACCTTTTATTTTCATGTCCATATGCAGTAAACCTCCATTCTGTGAGAGTTTCCAATTATTTCGGTTGTCTGAGAATGCTGATATACCCTTGTTATCACATTTCACTTTTACTCCAGATTGTCAGAAGCTTCTTCCTAACTATCCATACCTATTTTGTTACAGCTTACCCTCTGGGATGCAGTGTGAGGAGCAATGACTTACAGGTCACAAGGAGAGATGCAAATACATAGACTGCTCAAACATACCTGGTTAAAATTTATAGTCACAACACTAAGTACCTTAAATGCATTATTTCAGTTAATTCTTATAATTTCCTTATGCTGAACTCTATACAAACATTGATAAAAACAGCATTTTACAAATTAACAAACTGTATATTAAAGTGAAATTACTTGTTTAGGATTACACATAACATATGATGGGATTTATATTTGAATCTAGTACTTTAGACTTTGGAAATTATCTAATCTGTATAATAAAGGTGCTGAACACCATTCTACTAGTTGCTGAGTTTAGATTTATTCTAATGACTTTCTTTGAAATAATGATTAAGAGAAAGCGAAAGCTGTGTTCAAATTTCAATACAATTGTATAAGAGGCAAATCCTGTTATTTTTAATCATAAGTGTATTAATTAATTCAACATTAATTGAATTCCAACCATGTGTCAGATACCAATCTTAGCACTGGGGTTATAAGTGATTAAAAATAAAGAGAGGCAAGGAAATAAATAAAATAATTGCATAAAGGGATTAATAATAAATAAAGAAGACTAATTCAAGCAAAGTTATTAATTTGGAATAAAGGGGAGGAAAGAGATGAAAAAATTTAGACAAAGGTCTTGAAAAGGACTTGTTGAGTGATCAGTTGTGGAGGGTATAGAAAACTAAAGATGTATAAAGGATGACTTTCATTTGGATGAGCAACTGGAAGGATGGTGGAGCCACTTATTGATATGGAAAATTCTAAAAGAAAGACCAGGTTGAAGGGAGTGGTAAATAATGAATTTTGAGGGGTTAAGTTTTAGAGGTGAGATTAAGTAAATATTTGGAAGTAGGGGACTACAGATCAAAAGAGAGGTTCATGCTTGAGATATTATTGCATCAACATAAGATGGGATTTAAAGTAATTCAGGTTAGGGACGCCTGGGTGGCTCAGTGGGTTAAAGCCTCTGCCTAGGGCTCAGGTCATGATCCCAGTATCCTGGGACCAAGCCCCACATTGGGCTTTCTGCTCCACAGGGAGCCTGCTTCCTCTTCTCTCTCTCTCTGCCTGCTTCTCTGCCTACTTGTGATCTCTGTCTGTCAAATAAATAAATAAGATCTTAAAAAAAAAATAGTCAGTCAGGTTAATGAGGTCATCCTGGGCGTGAATCCTGATAAAGAAGTGAAAGAACTATGTAAGTGAACCATAATGTGCTTTTCAAGCATTTAGCAATTTAGCACTGAATATGAAATTAAAGAATAGATCGATTTCTCTCTCTGTGTCTGTCTCTCCATAAATAGATATACAGATAGATGATAGATACATTTTTTTACACTGTATGAACACATGTATACATTCTTTACCTGGTTTCTAACCACATTGTTTTTGTATCTAGAGTTTTCATATGGCAATTTAATTTCATAATTACCCTCAGAGAACTTCCTTTAAAGATTTTATTTTTTAACACTGAATTGCATCCTGGCACTTTACTCAAAAATGAATTGGGAGAACTTGGTAGGAAGAGACATAAAGGTGAGGACAGGAGGATGGATGCACATATGCTCACATGATGTCAGAGTTTGCAAATAAACTTTAGATTTTTCACCTTTTTGGAAAAGATAAAGAAAATTTCTTTCCTTGTAAAATGTAGGTCTAGAACAGATAAGGTCTATATATTTAGAACTCCTTTAGTTCCTCCCAATTTTCTTGTACTTAATTTCATAAATCAACATAATGATGCTGGTGTTTTGTCAGTCTTTGGTTCATTTGTTATCTAGGAATACTTGATATTGTTTTGAATCTACAAACTTATTTTTCTTCCATTTGAAAAGAGATAGAATAGGCTTTGCATAAAACTGAAAATGAACAAGGCTACCAGGTGAAAATCAGACTTTTTTCAAAATACACCAATAAGAATTACCCTGATTATAAAAATGCAAAGGCAAACTTCTGTTGTCCTTGTTAACATATTTTGGAATAGAAGGCATTCTTAGGTATTATAAAGGGTAAGCCTTGTGTTTGACCTTGTATATAAAAATGTGTTATTTTAAAATAGTTCATTTATCTTTTGAAATAGAATGAATGTATCAGTGAATGTACTTTTAGAGCCTGGGAGTCACTATAAATTATTTAAAAAGTTAAACAAATGTTTTTATATTCTGTGCCTTTTAAATACAGAAAAGTGTATCTATTTCATAATTACATAATATTTTTCAGAACTATTAGTGTAAACTGAAAAGCATGGTTTTAGAAGATAACATGGACCATTAACACTGGCATACAGTCACCAAATAGTCAAATACTAGTTATTTTTAGAAAAATGAAATGTAAAAATATAAATTTTAAAGAAAGGGGATTTTTTTAAACCGGATGAACTCTTTTAAATATTCTGGAAAAAATTTGCTGGTATGCTTTACACTTCATCATAATTGGAAACCAGCAGCTTACTGCAGAGAATAAACCGAACATAGAAAGAGCCATTAACACACTGAAAAGTTGTTTACTACAATTTTATTTAGCACAGGTGTCTCTCTAATTATGAGATATTATGAACATTCATAGCATTCAATATCTTTCAGTATTGTTTCTGAATGAGTTAAGACACTCATTAAAGATTATTAAGATAACAAGATGAAAGTATTCTCAGTGAATTAAGACTTTTACATTGTGCTTATTTATGGGTTCATTATTTGATTACTTGGAGCACTTTTATTTCCAAGCAGCATGCTATCAGAAGAGCACTGTAAAACATGAAAAAATGGACTTCAAACATCACATATAAAAGAAAAAAGGCCTGAACTCCTTATCTCATTGATTCTAAGACAATTTAATGACTCTGAAATGGGAATGCATGTTTTAATTGCTATTACCTAGAGAGTAGATCAAGACCTACCATAGTTTTCACTGTGTATATACATATATATATGTATATATACACACACTTGCATTCAAGCTTGCAAATAGTTGTCATTGCTGCTTGAAAGATAATCCTGGAGAGAATGTAGGATACTGTTTTAAGAAGTGCTGCTTCATTAACACAACCATGACACTAAAGTGTACGAAAAACAAATTTGACATTCATTATTTGAATGAAAAGATGATTTGAAAGAGTAGGACTTTGAATAAAAAGAAGATTTAAGATACCTTATTTTGCCTTTCTCTTTTTGCCTATATCCCAGACTGGCACATAATAATTAAAAAAATATTATATATATCTAAACTGAGTTTTTTGATAAGACACCAAAAGTATAGGCAATAAAAGCAAACATAAACCTGTGGGGCTATATCAAATTACAAGCTTCTGAACAGCAAAAGAAATGGTCAGAGAAATGAAAAGGTAAATTACGAAATGGGAAAAAATACTTGCAAATCATATATCTGATAATGGGTTAATATCTAAAATAGATAAGGAACTTATACAACTCAGTAGCAAAAACCAAATAATCTAATTGAGAAATGAAAAGAGGATCTGAATACACATTTTTTTTTTTTAAGAATAAGATATACAAATGGCTAACAGGTACATGAAAAGGCACTCAACATCACTAATATCAGAGGAATGCAAATCAAAACCACATGAGATATCATCTCACTTTCCTTAGAATGGCTGTTATTAAGCAAAACAAAACAAAACAAAACAAACACAAAATAAACTTTGGGGAGAATGTGGATTCCTTGTGCACAGCTGGCGGAAATGCAAAGTGGTTCCACCACTATGGAAAAGAATATGGAGGTTCTTCAAGAAATAAAGAATAGAACTACCATGTGATCCAGCAATCCCTCTTTGGGGTATATATTGGAAAGAAATGAAATCACTATCTCAAAGAAATATCTGCACTCTGACATTCACTGCAGCATTATTCACAATGACAAGACATAGAAAAAACCTAAAATCCATTGACAGATGAAGAACTAAAGATGGATACACACACACACACACACACACACACACACACACACACACAGCTAATTTAATAATATCCTTACAGGAAATGCTTTTTTTTTTTTCCTTTTTAAAATATCCTTCAGTAAAAGCTCTGAACAGTTTATTTCATTCATTCATTCAATCTACAAATAGTTAATGCATGAAGTGCTTGGAAATATTTACATAGTACATTATTGACAACTTGGGAAAAATGAAATGTGATTGAGTAAAAGTACCATGCCCATTTTGTTTCAGTGGTTTGACAATAAAAGGGTTGTGACTATTTTCATTTAGTTTATTTAAAATACAGAGTTCTTTCAAAATAATTTATAATCATTTCTATAACTATTTTTGCAGGTGAATTATCTCAGAAATGTGCCAGATGCAGACAACACATCTCTAGAGATATATTTTAGTCAAGCTGCTTAAAATTTTTAAAAAATTGTAAAAATGACTGTGATTCATTGGGCTACTCATAATGTGTGTGTAAAGCTGAAATAATATACATTCATAACAATATAAACATGAGAATCCAATGGTAATGACTTTCAATTACTAATCAAAATGTCCTCCTCATTTTAAACTTTGTATGAGCAGCTTAAGATAGTATAACATTCTAAACTGATAAAAAAGATTTATGTCATCACATACATTTAAATGATGAAATTTTCTAAAGTCAGACCTAAAAATATTTTAAGAGATTTTTGTACTATGGAATCACACACTTACATAACGCTTGGTGATACACATATGTTTGATGAAAACATAAAAAAAGTCACAGTATCGGGTACTTTTATCTCATCTTACAAATGTTTTAAAAGTAATCAAAGTGTTTTCTTAATCTTGAGAACCATTTTTGATGTGAAGCATTTTAATGGTTAGTCGCTTCCCCATGGTTCATTTAAATTATCAATAACTGTAGGATCAAAATCAATCTAGAGGGAATAAGAAATTGAAATTAAAAAATTCTAGTAATTCACATTATATATGATACACACACATACGGCTTATAAAAATGAATTTCCCCTGGTGTAGTGAGCTTAATGTCACATTTACGTTACCAATAAATTATACGTAGAAATTAAAGCCATATTTAAGACTTAATTTACAAATTCTACAACTTTACAATTTATAAACACACTGTAACACTACAGATTCATGAAGACAGTTTTCTAATAGTTTGTGTGAAAAAGTCCTCATTTTATTTTGCTTAGGAACAGAATTATGGCACTTGAAAAAATGACCTCTTTTAGTAAATTTTATCACCTAGATTTATGAGCTGAATGCTCGAGAGATTTAGAAATCTTTACGGAATATTTTAATAGTAATAATGTATTAACCAAGAATCATCATTTTAATGTCTACAAGTAATGCAGATTACATAAAAAACTAAAATGTTTATAAAGGTTAAAATCCTCTGAATAAATAATATTTTTTTTGTATTCTGTGTAATGATCGCTGTTTTTATTTTTCTCTGATTTTTCTTTCTAAAGGAAAAATTTTAAAATCCTAAGAAATGGCAAACCTCCATCTATCTTCTAGAGTGGCTGCCCCAGTTTGCATTCCCCCCAACAGAGCAAGAGGGTTCCTTTTTCTCTTTACCCTCACCAACACCTATTGATTCCTGTTTAGTCTATTTTAGCCATTCTGACAGGTGTGTGGTGGTATCTTATAGTTTTGATCTGTATTTCCCTAATGATCAGTGATGTTGAGCATCTTTTCACATGTCTGTCAGTCATCTGTGTATCTTCTTTGGAAAAATGTCTATTTATGTCTTCTGTCCATTTTTTCAAGTTTTTATTTAAATTTCAGTTAGTTAACATGCTGTCTAATATTAGTTTTAGGTACAGAATTTAGTGATTCAGAATTTAGTGATACAGAATTTAGTGATTCAACATTTACATGCAACACCCAGTGATCATCACAACACCCTCTTTGATGAATGAATAAAGAAGAAGTGATACGTATATCTATATTTATATATAATAAATATATTTATTATAAATATATAACAAATAAATGAAATAAAATACAAATAAAATATAAAAATATAATAAATATTTATATATAAATATACAATAAATGTATATTTAATTAAAATAAATCAAGTATAAATAAATATATATGTGTTCCAGCCATAGAAGAGAATGAAATCTTGCCATTTGCAACAATGTGAATGGAGCTAGAGAGCATTGTGCTAAGTGCAATAAATTAGTCAGAGAAAGACAAATACCATATGATTTCACTCACATGTAGAATTTAAGAAACAAAACAAATGAGCAAAAGGACAAAAAAAGAGAGAGAGAGGAAAACCAGGAAACTGACTCTTAACTATAGAGAACAAACCAATGGTTACCAGAGGGGAGGTGGTTGGGAGTGAATGGGTGAAATAGGTGATGGGTATTAAGGAGTACACTTGTTGTGATGAGATCGGGTGTTGTATGGAAGTGTTGGTTCAGCATATTGTACACCTAAACTAATATTACATTGTATGTTAACTAACTGGAGTTTAAATAAAAACTTAAAAAGGTACGCTTACAAATGGGAACTTCAAAATAGACAAATATATTTTTCTTTAGTCAGTGCATATATCTGTAATTATTATTTTACTCATATTTCAAGGTTTTAGATAACTATGTCACTTGCACTTTTAATTTTGTGACATGTTTATTCAACTTGAAATTCTTGATGAATAATTGCAAAGAGTAAAAAAGTAGTCAAAATATTATTTTAATTTACATTTCCCCATTGGGCCAGGATTACTTGCAAATTGATCAAAGAAATAAGCTATAAATTGAGCATATAGACCATCAAGTACGCAATCATTTGTTGATCAACACACATCTTATTATGAGTATATTACTAATAAAGACACGTATAGTATATGCAACAAAAGCAACATTGTAATGTTTAAGGATTATTTATTGAATTTGGAGAAATTATAGCAACCTTTAGACTAAGTGCAATATCCTTTTTTTTTTTTAAAGATTTTATTTACTTGACAGAAAGAGAGACTGTGAGAGAGGGAATACAAGCTAGGGGAGTGGGGGAAGGAGAAGCAAGCTCTCTGCCAAGCAGGGAGCCCAATGCTGGATTTGATCCCAAGCGTCTGGGATCATGACCTGAGCTGAAAGCAGACACTTAGTGACTAACCACCCAGGTGCCCTGAAATGCCCTTTTTCAATGCTGAATTTCTCAGACACAGTAGCAAGAGTTTAAAAAAAAATTTTTTTTTGAAGTAAAAGCTCAAGCTATTTAAATGCATTAAAACAAAAGTACAATGTATATATATTTACCTAAGTGGATTTAATAGCTTTTTTCTCAATAAAAATTAAGTGATAAAATCTTAAAAGAAATATCTTTAAAAAACTCTTTAAGGGCAGTATCTAATTATGAATAAGCAGTACACTTTAGTAATTTCATACTGAACTGAATTACCACTTCTACACTAAAAAGACAAATACATATATTCTTTATATTGCAGAGTTAATAATATATTTATGGATTTAGTGTTTTCTTTGATTCTCTTCATGTTCTCTTTGTACATAGCCAATAAGATCATTACTCCTTATCCTAATAGTAGAATAAACTAGGAAGAGAATGTTTTGGAGAATTGTGTTATATCAGCTATAGAAAAGTTTTAATATTTTGGTGTGGGAAATAGTGGTTTCTAATACTTAATGATATTTTTAACAGAAAATTTATCAATGTGTAAGTTTTAATTATCTATGCTATTTTTTCACAATTTATATTGATATTCATTATGTCCTAAGCTTGAATTTTATCCTGGAAAAATTATGTTGCAATGATTAAGAATTTGAAATTTACCAGGAACAAATGAAGCCTAGAGTTCCTTTTATGAGCTTAGTAGATTATAAAGGTTTGACATTAATCATATAACCAAAAAAAAAAAAAAAAAAAAGGAAGAAAGGAAGAAAGAAAGAACGAACAAACTACGTGTCAGAAATACATCACATCAATCCATAAATTCAGGGTGTTCGAGAGTAAGCTAGAAATGAGTCCTGTAATTCAATCCAAAATGTCATGATATTTTCAAATTGTGGAAAAATGATCTCTGACAGGAAATGTTTGACAAATTGTGACAAGATAAGCATGCACTGCTGGTCACAGTGCCTCCTGAAGCTCTGCTATTACTCCCGGGCTACTGCTGCCATGGGCAATACTGCCTCTTTGCCTTTTGGTCAGCGGATTCAATAGCTTTATACAAGTGAGTAACATTTTATCTTTCAGAATTCCTTCTATCATGCCCTTCAGATGTTCCACCAGTTGTGAGCCTACAAAGTGAAATTAGAACTTTGTTTCTTATTCAACATTGATAAAACAATTACTGTGGAATGATTTCTAACATATCATTTTCCAAAAGCTATTTATTGTTCAAAAAAATTGAGAGGCACTTTTGGAGCTGCTTCACAAAAGTGGCAAGAAAATACATCTCAGATCTAAATAAGATTTTCTGAACAATCTTCTAATAGTTGGCTATTGGTATTCAGGTATAGATAACATAAGTGTTGATTTTCAAGTCATTTTGTAGGTATTTTTTTTCTAATATTGTTTTCATTCATTTAAGCAATACTGAGTGCCTTTTAAACAATAAACACTGAATTACATATACCTTATAAAGAGAGTTTATTTGTTAAATGTGATAATACAGAAATCACCACAATGATATCAGAGAAAAGACAGAGGGCATATATATCCAAATTTGGGGGATGAGGTTAGCAATTTTGTTTAGAGAGGGCATTATACCCAGTCTTAATATGTTACTATGACTTAGATGGGCAAAGAGCTGATACTATAAGACAAAATTGCCAAAAATTTTCAGAAATGTGGAGACCAGAACTGTGATCAATTGATTATGCAAAATGTATTTACGGGGAATGTTGTATCACATGTTAGGAAATAAGGAATGAATCATAAAATTAATGAGGGCTCATGAAAGGATGTCATATAAAGTTGGATGGTAAGATTTGCACTTTGGATAGAATATCCCGACCACTTAATGGAAATATAAAGACAATGAGCTGATGAAGTTGGAATTAAGGCACTTTTTGAATACCTTTGGTATTGAAGATAGAATTTTAGGCAACAAAAATTTGGTTTGGTTGATCTTAGGAAAAGGGGGTCACTAATACGGTCTGTAAAAATATATTAGAAAGATCCAAGAAAATTAGAATATCATCTGGACCTCAATTTAACAACTCAATTTTGTTAGAATTATTTCTAAGTTTCTCCTTTTCAAATATTCTTTATTTCTAAAGATAAATGAGAAACACTGAACGATTCATTTGGGGAAAATGCATTCCTCAAGAAAAATGAGGATAATGTGAAATCACAGGAACAAAGAGAAAGTAGAATTTTAAGGGGTTACTGATAAGAGTGACAAATAATGAATAATGAATGTCAAGATGATAAAGGTTCCGGAGGATTATATAACAATAAAAACTATGAGACTTACAGCCAGTTCAGTAGCAGTTAGCATCCCCAAACCCACCTAGTTAATAGATTGTAGCCCGAAACTATTTCCCCTCCAGAGAATGAATGAACAGTTCTCAAAAGATGGGAGTAGACATACTCCTATTCCTGCTAAGTACAACTATAAATCCTGGCAATTATATATTTAAAAAATAATAGGAGATGTCAAAATGTAGAAAGAAAAAGGCAGACAGGATAGAGACCTTGGTATTCAAGGAACAACATACTTGGAAATTCTCTCTGTTACATTATTTTATTTATTTATTTATTTATTTATTTATTTATTTTTATCTCTTGATGCTGACCTAAGAAGCTGGCAACCCAGGAACATCAGTAGAACAAGATAAAACAAGCTTAAACAAAAACCTATTATCTATAGCCAAAGGATCAAAAATGTGGCAGCCAAGCAAGATAAAAGATATTTAGACAGTAACTGTTTTACTACAGCCAAACACTAAAGAAAAAGCTGTTGAGAATACCTCACCCACAACAAGGCTTAGTAGGAAACCTAGACTTCTACCCTGAAGAGGATGGAATGAAGAGCCCCAAAACTGACTTCTATTAGGGTGAAGTAGGGAGGTAAAACAATTATGCCAACTGGCACTGAAAAGCCCACCACCTCACTGTTTGTAGAGACGACATGGGGACTGGATCTTCCCTCCCAGCCAGCAGTACTGAGGCACCCTTCTCCTATGACCGGGGTGATATGGAAAGAGACCTAGTAGAAATGCAGGACTTTCTCTATCCCTTATTTGTAAGGGAACCAGCCCACTACAGTGTCAGTAGAGACAGTGAAGGGAGCCAGAGCACCACTTCTACCACCGCAGTTATTTCAGAACCCCTCCTGGGTCAACAAAAGCTAAGGGGGAACCTGGCAGTCATGACGTGATATCTTCCTACCCTCAGCCATTGGGTTGTCAGAGAAATCCAGCTAAAACCAAAAATTTTAGTAAGATCCATAGTCTCAGGATACAATATTAAAATGGTCACACCTCAATTAAAAATCACTCATCATATGAAAACCAGTAAGTTTTCCAAACAAAAGGGAGAAAGATAGTCAATAGACACTAAGACAAAGAAGACAGTGTTAGAAGTATGACAAAACCTCTAGACCAGTAATGATAAGAATGCCTGTGAGCCACTATAAAGATGTTTGAAACAAATTTTAAAAATAGAAAGCCTCAGCAAAGAAATACAGATATGTTAAAAAAAATAACAAAATGGAAATTTTATATCTAAAATACAATAACTAAAATAAGAATCTCAGTGGGCTGAAGTTCCACTTCCAGGATGTGAATGGAATGAGCAGCTCTATAGACCCACTCCCAAGAGAAAAAATCAGAGCTTAAAAACAAAACAGAACTATAGCAAACAAACAAAAACAAAACAAAACAAACCCCCAACCATTTAGAGCCTCTGGAAAATGTCCCAAGGGTACACAGAAAATTAATATTTTTTTTTTCAAGAAAACTAATAAAGGTCAGTAAAAGCATTAAGATTTTGTAACATTTGAGGCCCCCCATTTAAAATCAGCTCAACTGAATGAAACCTCCACTCTGGTGAGCTGGCTGAAAAAGAGAGGTTCCCTTTCCTCTCATTCCCATTCAAGACTTAAACATATTTCTCTAGGAGAGAAAGGCTGTATGTATTTCTTATTCCTTCCATCTCTAAGATGAAAGGCTAAATTCATGGTCCGTGAAGCTGTGAGATCAGTGACTCCTTTCCTCCACTGAGCCTCTCCCTATAGGATAGGGCTTCTGTCTGAGACATGGCAGACCCAAAATATGATGGCTCCAAATAGTCTCTCTTCAGCACGCTCATAAGCCAGAGGTTCCAGCGAGAAGAAAAATGAGAACACCAGAGCACCCAATACCCCCCAAACAATCTCTTAACACCCAGAATATTTGTTTAGATCAGTTTCCCCAAAGGAGACATGGTTCATAAGGAAAAAGGTGTCTTTGTAAAGTACAGACTAAACCACAGCCCAACCAGTACACCAAGAAGAACTACGAAAAGAGATAGTTAAGAAAAAACTTCCAGGAGCCAGAACAAACTGCAAAGACTGGACTCATAAGCTAGCAGTGCTCAAATTTAATTGGATCTGACAGATGAGCACTGGACAGCCAGGCACTATGGAAACAATTTAGCTGCAGTTAGGAGAGCTTAATGTGCTGGGCATAACATCAAATGATGCAGACAGTGTAACAGAGATGAGGAAAGAGAGGGTCAAAGAAGACCCTGCTAAAACCACGCCCATCCCAGGGTGACTGCACATACTCAAGGCTATGCAGTCTGAGGAATAACTCTGAGGTCTCCCCACTTCACAAAATAGACTACTAAAATAACCCAACCAATTCATAAAACAAATGAAGAAGCAAGAACAAAAACAAAAAACAAACCTTGAGGTGCCAGGAGGGAATCAGTGCCTGGAGTTGCTGTCATCTATTACCAAATGGATCCATTTTTCTCATCGTTTTACTGCACTTCAACTATAGTCACATAGATACCTGGCTATTTTTACTCAGAAAGAATCATAGATCATCTCTATCTATCAATACTCTTTAAAATTATTAAAAAATTCCATTTTGTCTATTACATATTTTTATTCTATGTTTACCGGATGCAGATAGATATTAAACAGTAAGACTAGATCTGACTTCTGCCTTCAGACAGGACAACATAGGAAAGCAACACAGAAAAAAAAATAAAAAATAAATATATCAACTGTAGAGCAATGCATTGGGGGTATGGAAGCAAACAATGCATTCTTAATGATTTGTTTCTCTTGTTTTGAGAGTAGATGGAGACTACCTAAAGGCATATGTTCTAGAAAAACAAGGAAAGGAGGGTAGTAATTGTCTTCTGTTGCTAAGGTTATTTCTAGAACTAGAATATTTTCAAAAGTCCTTAGATTAGAAAACCAGAAAACCAAAGTAAGTTCCTGCTAAAGGAGTGTATGTGAAATGAAGGGATCAAGGGAAGATGCATGATCAGAGAGAAAAAGGTAAAACAAAGTTCTGCAATCCTGGATTTGTAAACTGTGTTTTTGTGTCCTCACAATTTCAACTATATAAAAATGTGAATGCCCAATCCTTTCTTCAAGCCAATAAAAATTCAATTTCTGAGTATGAGCACAATGATCAATTTGTCCTATTATATTAGCATGGATCAGACAACATGGGAATATCTGCATGAATAAGTATTTTGTATAAGAGAAATGAAATCACTGTAATACAATTTTCAAAAGTTATAAGTTTTTCCCCATATGAAAACAAATATATCAACTTCAATTTTGTTTTGTTCCTTTACCCTAGGTTCTCTTTGACAACAGGAAGCCATTATCCTACAACACAAACTAGACAACTGGCAACCTTTCTTTTTAATTTTTCTCTGCCATGTCAAAAGTTCATAAATAAAATACTATATTACTTGAAGTAGGTAAATTCTTCATAAATAAGCACAACCAGGAGCCAAAATATAATACCATTTCTAAAAGAAATAAGCTGCTTCTATATTTCAGAAACTTATTTAATATTTTCTTCACTCATTTTGGAAACATTCTTTTGAAGAAGACAATAACGAAAAAATCTTTGTTGTGGTTTACTGTCTTAATATCTTTTTTGTTAGCTGCAACTGCACTCACCTAAAACTGTTGGGTTGCCAAAAATTTTTCAAATTTTCATAGCAGAATGAATCTTCTTGAGTGATACTAAGAAGGTAATATCACTTTTTTTGGTTACATTGACTTATGCTTACGTCTTTTGAAAGATCAAATATTTTGGGTCTCTGAATTTTAACCAATAAGTATATGTAGAAGGATTATCTTAACAAGATAGGTAACTTAATAATTATCTTAACAATATAGGTAACTTTCATTGAACTCTTAAGAGATAAAATGAAGTAATATTGGTAATTACTTGGAACGTTGTCCATAAAATTATTTTAAATTCTATGCAAATGTCTGCTAGAAATATTCATACTGTATTGGTCAAAAGAACCCCAAAGAACCCCATCCCTTCAGCCTTCTCCCAGGAAGACTGGAAGTTTGCCTGCCCTCTTCATTAGAGAGTACCTGGCCACAGAACCATTTCAAGCTTGGTGTTTAAAATTAGATGGTTTTCCTGCAGCTTTTTCAGAGTAAAATTTAGATCCATCAAATGAGAAGTACCAGCTCAGTTTCATAGTTATAAATCGGGTGATAATATCTATTGCTTCTGACATAAAAGTTTAATCAATTTGCATTTATAAAGCATTCTATTTTTATTGACTTTCACTTTTCAAACAACCCTGACAGAAGGTGTGATATTATAATCATTATTTTGTGATGTAGCAAATAGAAAAGTAATAATCTCTAACCCATGACAACTGCAGAATAGAACAAAAGAAACACTTCTTTGTAGTAGATGTGGATATTTTTCACAAATGTATACCATTTAGCAACCGGTTGCACAAGAGGGAGATGACTAAGAGTGTATGTGGGCACAGTACATGTTCTACAATCAAAATGAAGGCAGATGATTCCATAACTATACTATTACATAATATATGTATAAACATGCACATATTTGATATATATGTATATGCATATGCACATAATGTACACATATTTTGCATGTGTACATAATTCACATTAAAACTGTAGTTGAATTATTCAATATACTGGAATTTCATCAAAATTCCTAAACTTGTTAGTAAATGAAATATTTAATAATTTGCATATTTGTCATTTGTGATGCTCAAAGTTGATCATTATTATTTTCTGTAACATTACTTAGGTGGGTTTATTATATTTGTCCTACCTTCTTCTAAAATATTTCTTAGTAACACTTTAGTAGTAATCACCTTAAGGAATTTGTTAAACATAATTTCATGGCAGATGATTATAATTGTTTATTCCCCTTAATCTTGACAATACCTTCATATGTAATAGCAAAAATCAGAAATTTTTATTATCAAAGTCATTTGACATTCTATAATATATTACCAGTAATATGACTCTATTTAGGTTTTTGATATGATAGTCTACTTTGTATTCCACAACATTTTAGTCAGTAGCCTTAAAGTTAACACTCAAGTTTTTATATATTTCTAGTACTTACTTTGATTTAAGCAAATAACATACTTGAAATTATCAGCATAAATAAATAGGTAAATACTTCAAAAATGATTAAAAATATTCTGGATTATTCACTCTATGACACTAATTACATACTACTTTAAATTGCTCCCAATTATTTCCATGTGTGAATCTTTCTTCTCTAACTAGATATGATTCCCTGAAAGTATGAAAGTTCATAGCTAATCATTTATATCATCAAAAATTAGAGTAGTCCAGTGTGCTCTAACAAATAAATCATCTCTTTTTCATTCTATATTAAGTGGCTTTTAACTTAGTTTCCTGAATTCAGTCTCACAAAGTTCTCTCTTTTTTGCATATTTAATTCAGTATGATTTTGATAAAATGTAAAACTATTCATGTTATCCATCCATCAAAAATGTCTCTGTGCATCTTATTTGTTTATAGGTAAAAAAAAAAAAACCATCACAAAATGGTATAAGACTTTGATGACACAAAACTTTAATACCTCTACTGTTTCCTAGAATTGTTTTTTCTGTGTAGACTAACGTTTCCTGACTCTTCAGTAAATTAGTAAATTGCTCATTCACAGTAACTCTACCATTATTCTGATATCAAAGAAGATGATCGTATTTTTGTCAATATATAATCAAGTACACCTCACTTTATATCACTCATCATATGGCACTGTATGCGTGTCAATCTGTGTGCATGCTTATCACATATTTATAGAGGATATAAGGGTATCTAGCTAGCTAGCTATCATCTATTTATCAATCTATCATCTATCCACATCATGTACACACATATGACAGAAATCTTGAAATTGCGAGCACTTCAAAACCAGATTTCTTCATTCATATTTTTAACAATGGTCTCTCATTGTCTTAATGAACATTCACTTGTGTTAATAGAGAATATGCTAACTTCAATCTGTGACTGCATTTGTGATTCCTTATGCTTTACATTAATCACTTTACAAACACTCATCGAGAATATACATGTCAGGAACTAAACTGGGTGCAGAGATTTGAGTGACTCAAAGGCATACCTCATCCTTGCTTTTGAGAAACTTGTAAACCAGTGGAATACTAGTGTAAATTAAAAATAAAAATAGTATTACTAGTGTAAATTATAAAAATGAAAACAATTCTACCAATAAACATATATACATGTACACATACACATATAGATAGAAAGATAAATTTAGTATAATGTAATGTCTCCTACCTCTAAGGAATGTATATTTTCCACTCTGATGAACTTATTCATTTTTTTGTACTTTCTATCTATCTTTCTGGCTTTATTTGGACTATTAGCTCCATTTCAATACTGTTAATAGGGGTTTCTTCCCTACTAATCATCCCAGTGTTTTTCACTACCACTGACTTTGCATTCTTGGTAGATGCATGAAAGCCTAGTATCAATATCTATTTTTCCATTTTAAAATGGAAAAATAATGTTTAAATGTTAAAAATTATGTTTACCAGAGACAGTCAATTATCATATGGTTTCACTTATTTTTGGAGCATAACAAATAGCATGGAGGACATGGGGAGTTAGAAAGGAGAAGGGAGTTGGGGGAAATTGAAAGGGGAGGTGAACCATGAGAGACTATGGACTCTGAAAAACAATCTGAGGGTTTTGAAGGGGTGGGGGGTGGGAGGTCAGGATACCAGGTGGTGGGTATTATAGAGGGCACAGATTGCATGGAGCACTGGGTGTGGTGAAAAAAATAATGAATACTGTTATGCTGAAAAGAAATAAATTTAATTAAAAAAAAAGATGAACATAGCTTTACTTAATAGATTTGTACCAAAATCAGTGTGGATTCAGTGACAGAATATATGGGCAATAGAATATAGAAAGGAACTCTGCAGGGGGGAAAAAAAGTCATTATTTGTAACTAATTTGGAGTTTGCCTAACTGATATTATAGGCAGAAGGCTTGCATGTGGAACAACCCAGATCTGATTACCTAACACTACAGAGGCAACCCGATGTACTTTTGTGGATTTTTCTTCTTCATTGTAGCGAGTCAACACCAGAAGTTTCTAAAAACAGACCATTTGTCAACATCAAAACTCAGATTAATCTTAAGAGATTTTGAAGAGGTAAAAACAAAAATCTTTCTAATTTATATGTTCCGTAATCACTCATGTGAGACTTCTCATTATTCAGATTAGGAGAGAAAATCCAAACTAGGAATGGAAACAGTGTTTCTTTCCTAGTGATGAGTTTCAGAAACATGCTAGGTGCATAAAGGAGAAAATCTGGAGTTTAAAGTTTCACATGTGGAACACAGTGCTTCTGTGGCAATACTCATGACTTTTACCAGATTCTTTCAACTACTACACTTACACTCAATTACGGCACATTCATTCACACCTTCTTGCCTTTCAATTATATACCTTTTCTTGAAAAAGAGATTTAAATACATTGTAAAGAACAGTCTTATTACAGTACATAAATTTACAGTACATAAAATTTCCGTGACAGCTAAAGTAGTCTGGGACATTTACATCCATGGCATCATAATTTGGTTCTAAATATAACATAAAGAAATATTTTATTCTAAAAAATGATTTCCAGTATTACTGGTGACTATATATATATATATATATATATATATATATATATTATTTATTTATTTGACAGACAGAGATCACAAGTAGGCAGAGAGGCAGGCAGAGAGAGAGGGGGAAGCAGACATCTTGCTGAGCAGACAGCCCAATGCGGGACTCGATCCCAGGACCCTGAGATCATGACCCGAGCTGAAGGCAGAGGCTTTAACCCACTGAGCCACCCAGGTGCCCCGGTGACAATATATTTTTAAGAAACTAATAAGAAAATATTCTCTTCACATATACACCATGATCTATTTTGAATTTATATCTAAATTAGGAATAACCTTTCCAACCAAAAGAATACTCTCTCTCCCTCTTCAATTGTTACATGGTGATAGGACATTTTTTTTTTTTTTTTGCAAACCCCCAGAAAACATAAGGTAACTTTGTGTGTAGCTAACTTAATTGTTTCCTTTCTCTCACCCTTTTGTACTCCACTTAATTTGGGTACAGAAAGCTGGGACCCTGAAAACTATATTTTCTAGAAGCCCTTCCTAATCTCCAGGTAAGTTCTGACACTGGGTGCTGTTTGTTGCAGATGGGAAGGCATCCGGGAGGGTAAGCCCTCTTTACCTTCTGGTTTGGGTCAGCATGGTATCAGTAACCGAAGGGAACATCACAGAGCCACTTCCTAGATTCTGGTATCAACGCTCTGAAGCTTCTTGGTGGTTCCTCTACCTCTACTGATTTGCTTTCTGCCCTTGATTTCACCATTTTTGAGAAGGTCATATAAAAGAATTATATAGTAGGAAGCTCTTTAAGACTTGTGTCTTTCACTTATCCTAATGCACTGAAATTCATCCAGGCGGTTGCATCTATCAGCAATTTGTTCTTTTTGGTGGCTGAGTTCATCCCCATTGTATATTCACTCACTCATTGTATATTCACTTTATTCACTCACTAACTGAAGGATATTTGGTTTGCTTCCTCTTTGGGGACAATTATACATAAAGTTGCTCTAAATATTCGCATACGTATTTTTGTGTGAACATGCATTTTCATTATCCGTGGTAAATAGGAGCAGGATTGCTGGATCATATGGTAAATGTATTTTAAGTTTAAAAATAAAAGCTGTTTTCCATAGTGCTGTTTTGCTCTTCTACAGGAAATGTTTGAGGACTACAGTTGCTACTCACCCTCACTAGAACATTATTTTTTTTTTATGTGAAGCATTAAAATCGTTTGTAATGACCTAATACCAGTTTGAAAAATATATATAAATATATTCAATTTGAAGGAAAAAATCATATTTTTATTTCATTTTTAAACAATTATAATTACTTACTAATGAGATGTGGTGTTTCTTGGGCACCACACAGCTTCTCAAATTTTGGAATCAGATCAGACAAAGTCACTCATGCTTTCTATTTCACACAGAAGACGTAGGCTTTGCATATTTTAGTACTATTTGTAGCAATATATTGTTAAGGAGTTTTGGTTCTTTCAATATGCTCCTCATAGTGGCTGAAGCCAGTATCTGTAGCTAGATACTTAGTACCAGAGATGATTTCTGTATCTGTTTCCCCCAGAGTATGTCCTGATCTCAAATATAAAAAGGTCTATACTTCTATAATTCTATCTTACCATGGTTTTACTAGATTCCTCGACGAAAACCATAGAGGATTACCTGGAGATTTTGAGATTAAAGACAAAAACAGAAATGTTTGACATACACATGAAGGTTAAGTCAGGTTGTTTTTAAGAAATAACAAAATAATACTTACCTTACATTATTAAGGAGGTCAGAGAACTTGCTATCTAAATAATAAGCCCAACATTGTGTAGTTACACAAATAATTTAAAATATAGAATTTATTTGCAAAATGGCAGTTCACTTAGGACAATCAGTCTTTTATATATTGTTTGTTCTAATATAAGTATGGCTATTTGGATATTAATGTATCATGAATATATATATATATATATATTATATATATATATATATATATATATACACACACTCACACATATGCATCACAAGTTATAAAATTGATCAATGCAATTTAAAACTACTTTATTTTATGAACACATAAAATTAACATACTGAGTAAAGTTAGAAAATTAAAATGCATACCCATAAAACTCGGGCTCCAAACTATTTCCTATCTCTTGAACTGTTACCATGGAAAAGTTGTGAAGTCCTTATATTCTGATGTCTAACCTTTTTTATACTGTTTTCATTATGCTTGAATAAATATTATATTAAAGTGCTTAGGAGGCTGTCTTATCCATGGCAACTATCAGCAATTTGGCATAGCAATATCCTACTAAATATTTTCAATGTTTTTTCATTATCTACAAGAAAAGTTTCAGATACTTTAGAAATAATTTAATAATTTTTTAAGGTTTGACCTCAATTAGCCCTTACCAACTTCTTTCTGTATATATACATCAAACTGAATCATATCCATTCTCTAAATATTCACTATATCTTTTTAAATTCCTGTATAGTAATCCTTTTTTTAAAAAATTTTATTTATTTATTATTTATTTGACAGACAGAGATCAAAGTAGGCAGAGAGGCAGACAGAGAGAGAGGGGCAGGCTCCCTACTGAGTGGAGAGCCCGATGCAGGGCTTGATCCCAGATCCCCGGGATCATGACCTGAGTCGAAGGCAGAGGCTTAACCCACTGAGCCACCCAGGTGCCCCAGTAATCCCCTTTTATACATGGGGGATGTACTCTAAAACCCCCAATAGAAGCTTGAAACTACAGATAGTATATACCCTTATAGGGGGTATAGTATATACTATGTTTTCTGTAAGTACATATGTATGATGAAGTTTAATTTATAAATTAGGCACACTAGGAGATTAACAATAATAACTCATACTAAAATAGAAAAATTATAACGACATACTGTAATAAAAGTTATGTGAATGTGGTTTCTTTCTCAAAATATCTTACTATACATACACACCCTTCTTTTGGTGATAGTGTGAGATGATAACATGCCTACATGATGTGGGGAGCTACTGTACTAATATGCTTTTTGCCTCTAATCTTTGCAAATTCAAATCTAAAAATCCTAGGCTACATGTCATTTTCTATAAAAAGTGAGTCCAAATATTATCTCTTCATTTAGAAACCATCTATTTGGTTCATTCCATTGTATCTTTTGTATAACCCATACAAAAGTCCATGACTTTTATACCTTTGTAGTATTTGGGGGAATAAAATCTATATTTTAGCTAAATTATAAAACATGCCCCTTTTCAGTATGTAGGTATTTACCAAAATGGGCCAATAAATATTTGTATGTTTGAATAGATTCATTAATTGGCATATAAATGACTAGGAATTATGAATATCCATCACTAATTCATTGTAACAATGTGAGCTTGGGAAGGAGATAACTCAAATGACTTCTATCTGTATTGGACTGGCATCAGCCTAGCAGTGGGTAATTATTTTCCATTGGTCTATTAAAATATTAGTAAAAGGGAACAAAAAGCCTAAGTCACATAAAATTTAAAAATTGCCAAAATAATTGATGATCTCTGGGAGGATTTATTTAAGAATAAAATGCTAATGGGTTAGGAAACTACTGGAGTGAAAATCATGCATTAATCTTTGAAGAAAGGCAACCTTCCTCACAGAGCACCTCCCACATAGGGCAGGGCAATGCTTCAGAGAAGGACACAGCTCTGTGCTTTCAGGGGCCAATACTATGATAGCTGAGGGATGGGTATACTGAGCTGATAAAAGGAAGTGAGCAATGCCTGGTGCTTTTCTGAATTATTTTAAGAACTGACTATTGGGATTTTGATTGCAATTGCAGTAAGTACACAACAGAGTAGTATTGAAATATTTATGTTACAGGATCATTCATTCATGTATGTTATATTTATTCTATAAACATTTGTATTTTCCCCATAAAAGTCTTGGATATCTTTTATTAAGTGTACTTATTTTTTTTCCCCCTTGGAACTACACTGATTTCACAGGATTGCCTAATTGAAAGGACTGTCAAGACTCCATTGAGCGTATTTTTGTATAGATTTAATACAGGTGTAAAACAAGGGACAGAAGCAGAAAGAAAACGCCGGCACAGACCAGAGTCCCAGGAGACTTTCAGGTGAAGGTTCACACATTCAATTCTTTCTAAGTCTCACAAAATGTGCTTTGCCTATAGATTAGCAGTCACCAAGAAGAATCTGGTTTTATAAAAATTTAATGATGATTTACACTGGGTCCTTTTATGCTTCACTGGTCATGCAGCCATGCCAGACATCTAACCAATTAACACAGGTATAAGCTATCAAACTACAGGTCCCTAAATTCTGTAAGCAAGCTGGCCATGGGGACCAGAGAGTTTCAAAGTTTGAATTACTATCTAGGTAATCTTGGCTTAGCTTGGCCATGAATCCAAGTATTCCTGAATATAATACCTGTCCCAGTTCATCCATAAATAAATAAATCCATTGTCTTTTTTTTTTTTTGGTAATTTTATTATTTTTTTTTCAGTGTTCCAAGACTCACTGTTTATGCACCACACCCAATGTTCCATGCAATATGTGCCCTCCTTAATAACCACCACCAGGCTCACCCAAGCCCCCACTCTCTCCCCTCCAAAACCCTCAGTTTGTTTCTCAGAGTCCATAGTCTCTCATGGTTTGTCTGCCCCTCCAATTTCCCCCAACTCACTCTCCTCTCCAACTCCCAATGTCCTCCGTGTTATTCCTTATGCTTCACAAGTAAGTGAAACTATATAATTGACTCTCTGTGCTTGGCTTATTTTACTCAACATAATCTCTTCCAGTCCCATCCATGTTGATACAAAAGTTGAGTATTCATCCTTTCTGATGGAGGCATAATACTTCATTGTATATATGGACCATATTTTCTTTATCCATTCATCTGTTGAAAGGCATCTTGGCTCTTTCCAGTTGGGTGACCATGTCCATTGCTGCTATGATCATTGGAATACAGATGGCCCTTCTTTTCACTACATCTGTATTTTTGAGGTAAATACTCAGTAGTGCAATTGTAGGGTCATAAGGTAGCTCTATTTTTAATTTCTTAAGGAATCTCCACACTGTTTTCCAAAGTGACCACAATGCTTTGAAACTGTAACTCAACCACAAGAAAAAGTGTGGGAGGAATTCCAACACTTGGAAGCTAAAGACGACACTGCTTAAGAAGGTTTTGATCAATGAGGAAATCAAAGAAGAACTTAAACAATTCATGGAAATCAATGAGAATGAAGACACATCGTTCCCAAAACCTGTAGGATACAGCAAAGGCGGTCCTAAGGGGGAAATACATAACCATCCAAGCCTCCCTCAAAAAAAAAAAAAAAAATCCAGGATACACCACTCTCTTTACAACTTAAAGAACTGAAAAATCAACAAATTAAGCCAATGCACAAGAAGGGAAATAATCAAGATTAGAGCAGAAATCAATGAGATAGAAACTAGAGATACAGTAGAACACATCAACTAAACTAGAAGCTGGTTTTTTGAAAGAATCAATAAGATTGATAAACCACTGGCCAAACTCATCCAAAAGAAAAGAGAGAGGACCCAAGTTAATAAAATTATGATTGAAAAAGGAGAGGTCACAACTGACACCAAGGAAATAGAAATAATCATCAGAAATTATTATCAACAGCTATATGCCAATACATTAAGCAATCTAGATGAAATGCATGCATTCCTGGAAACCTATAAACTTCCAAAACTGAATCAGTAAGAAATTGACAATCTGAGTAGACCAATATCTAGTAACAAGATTGAAGTAGTGATCAAAAACCTCCCAGAATGAACCATGAGAGACTGTGGACTCTGAGAAACAAACTGAGGGTTTTGGAAGGGATGGGTTGGGGGTATGGCAGAGTGTGGTGGTGGGTATTAAGGAGGGCATGTATTGTATGGAGCACTGGGTATGGTACATAAACAATGAAACTTGGAACACTGAAAAAATAAAATTAAATTAAACAAAAAAACCTCCCAAAAAACAAGAGTCCAGGACCTGAGAGATTCCCTGGAGAATTATACCAAACATTCAAAAAAGAAATAATACCTATTCTCCTAAAGCTGTTTCAAAAAATAGAAATGGAGAACTTCCAGACTCTTTCTATGAAGCCAACATTACCCTGACCCCCAATCCAGGGAAAGACCCCATCAAAAAGGAGAATTTCAGACCAATATCCCTGATCAATATGGATGCCAAGATTCTCAACAAGATCCTAGCTAATAGATTACAACAGTACATTAAAACGATTATCCACCATGACCAGGTGGGATTTATCTCTGAGATGCAAGGGTGCTTCAAAATTCACAAATCAATCAATGGATAGAACAAATCAAAAAGAGAAGAACCACATGGTCCTCTCAATTGATGCAGAAAAAGCATTTGACAAGATACAACATCCAACATCCATTCCTGATTAAAATGCTTCACAGTATAGGGATAGAGGGAACATTCTTCAACTTCATAAAATCTATCTATAAAAAACCCACAGCAAATATCATTCTCAATGGGGAAAAGCTGACAGCCTTCCCTTTGAGATCAGGAACATGACAAGGATGTCCACTCTCACCATTGTTGTTCAACATAGTACTAGAAGTCCTAGCAACAGCAATCAGACAACAAAAAGAAATGAAAGGTATTCAAATTGACAAAGAAGTCGTCAAACTCTATCTCTTCGCAGAGGACATAACACATTATATGGAAAACCCAAAGACTCCACCCTCAAACTACTAGAACTCCTACAGCAATTCAGTAATGTGGCAGGATACAAAATCAATGTACAGAAATCAAATGCTTTCTTATACACTAACAATGAAAATATAGAAAGGGAAACGAGAGAATTGATTCCATTTACGATAGCACCAAGAACCATAAGATACCTGGGAATCAACCTAACAAAAGAGGTAAAAGATCTGTACTCGAGGAACTGCAGAATACTCATGAAAGAAACTGAAGAAGACACAAAAAGATGGAAGAGCATTCCATGCTCATGGATCAGAAGAATAAACATTGTTAAAATGTCTATGTTACCTAGAGCAACCTAAACTTTCAATACCATTCCGATCAAAATTCCACCGGCATTTTTCAAAGAGCTGGAACAAACAATCCTAAACTAACCTTGTCTTAAAAAAAGGTGACCTTCCTGAGTTTTGTTCAATTTCTAAATCACTCAATACCATGCTCTTTCCTAGATCTCTTGCATTATTTATAATTAAAAACACACTGATTACATAGTTTAATATTGTTTTAGGTATGGCTTTTAGAAATATTTGAGTTTACCATATAACTCAGCACAAATTTATTCCTAATCCTGCAAAGCCTGACAACTCTTGTTTTCTTCCACTACAAAAGTTGAACTTTGTAAAATGAATCAATAAATTGAATTGATGTAAGAAGTAACTGATTATTAACAAAAACTAGTTACTCTAATTATCTTCCATCAGAAGAATATCTTGTGAGGTTTTAAATGCAGTTTCCCAAGACATTTGATCACTGATAACTGTTATTATTGAAGGTTTTGTTAAAATCAATCAAAATAATCAGAGCAATTATATAAGCATTATACCCAATAGAGATATATTGTGAGTTAGACTATGGTCATTACAAACTTGCCAATTAAAATTACAAGTATATTTTCTTGACCCTATCATCAAAACTGATCCTGTTCATATAACAAACACTCTCTCCTGATTTATGTCAGTGGCAAAGTCTCAGTTAATTCTGAATTGTAAATCTCTTGTGGATGTAGCTAGATCTTGTATTTGTTTTACACTTCTGAGTAAAAATTACCACATACTCAGTAGATTAAAACAATATAAATTTACTACCTAAAATTTTTATGGTTCAGAAGTCTGATACCAATCTCCATGAGCAACCACTGAGTTGCTGGGAGGGCTGTATTCTTTTCTGGGAGCTCTATGTAACAGTCCTTTCCCTTGTTCATTTGATTTATTGGTAGAATTCAGCTCCTGATTGTAGGATGGAGATCCTGTATTTTGTTTGTGTGTGTGTGTTCGTGTTTTTGTTTTGGGGGCTCGCTATTAGCTTATGGGCATTCCCATTTCTTGAGACTGCACATATTCCTTGGCTCCTTGTCCTTTGCTTTCAGCTTGAGAGTCATCAGTGGTAGGCTGTGTCCCTCTCTTGCTTCATATTTCTCCTCTTTTTTCAGTATATCTCTCTGATCCAGCCAGAAATAGTTTTCTGCTTTAATAGACTTATGTACTTAGATTGGTTCTACCCAGATAATCCAGGATAATGTCACTGTCTCAAAGTGTGTACTCCTATTCATCTATGCCAAATATCTTTTTTTTTTCATGTAAGGTAACATATTCACAGGTTTCAAGGATTAGAGAGCTATTATTCTCCCAAGCAAACAATGTTTCACACTACAAAACTGTACTAGTAAGTGTTCCCATTGACCCACATCTTTAAGTAATTTTTGCCTTCCTTCTATTGGTATAATTTTAATAGATCACCAATTCCTTACAATAGCACTGCTGGATGCATTTGTTTTTGTTTGTCTGTTTGTTTGTTTATATATTGGACCTTGGGATTTAGAAAGCACCTGTGAAAATTACATTATACACTTATGAATTCCCTCAAGCTATGGGATCATTATTCACCCACAAGTTTATTATGCTTCCTCTGCCAAATTCCCAGGTCATTGTCCTTAAGACACCTTTGCTTGCTTCTGAGAAGCAGCTTAACAGACCCTCTTAGATCAGTGTGTGTTATCTTTCCCCTATTTGTTTCCTAGTTTACTGTCTAAATATCTGTTGAGTTTGTCTTACACATTTTTAATGCTACATTATATATAATATGTCCAAGGTACTCATCATTTTTTTTCCTTCCTCCCAAAATTACATATCTTGTATGTGGTAAGTACAGGCTAATAAGTATGGTTCTTCTTATTAAAAGGCAATTTCAGCTTGTTCTAAAAATCCTAGACCTATGTTAATTTCACCTATGGTTATTTTAGAATGTTGACCAATATTGGTTTAACCACCAATCATTCTGTTGAACAAAGTCCTTTGTTTGCATTCAGGAGGCCACGGTTGTCACATTTTACTTTATAAAAGGGTATGTGCAGTATACCTAAGATTAATACTCTTGCTTTCAATCCCTCATGAGTTACTAATGCATGTTAGATTTTCATTTTTGCATTATTAATTTACTAACTCCCTTCCCACCAGCAATTACTTCTCCTTTCCATGTGTCAATAGTTTTCTTTTTCTTTTTCTTTTTTTCCCCAAATATTTATTTATTTAACAGAGAGAGTGAGAGAGCACAAGCAGGGGAAGCAGCAGAGGAAAAGGGAGAAGCAGGCTCTCCCCTGAGCAGGGAGTCCTATGTGGGGGTAAATCCCAGGATCTCAGTATCATGACCTGAGCCAAAGGCAGACACTTAACCAACTGAGCCACCCAGACACCCCTGTCAATAATTTTAATCCAGACCTTCCACCTAAGGGCAAGACCATCAGGTTCAGCCAGAAGACTTACCCAAAGGCCCAACAGCAGTATGAGACTTCCCAATGCTACCATTTCATCCATTGCCAGTCATAATTGGATAAATATAAGCTTATATTATAACCATTCACTGGTCAGAATAGAGGGGCAGAAGCAGACACTTCTAACTCAGGATATACAGCTGAGCTGAGAAAAAGAAAAAGAAACGGCCCATCCTATCATTCTCTCAGGAATTTAAGATATTATTTGGAGATATAGTCATGGTGTCAGGGGAATAGTTGATCTTTTCTCTCTAAATCAAAATGCAATCCAAGTCCCATCACCACAGGATCAGGCACAATACAAGAAAAATTAGATGTAGGGAATATGTTTATGAAAGTTTCTGTGTCATTCCCAACATTTTTGTTCTACTTTCCCTGCAATATTTCAGCAATTCATCCAAAGCTGGTCACCTTTTACTACCACATGTATTGTTTTACCACACATTTGTTCAAACATACAAACCAAGGTATCACTTCAATTTCTTTTTTTAGGATTTTATTTATTTATTTGACAGAGAGAAAAAGATCACAAGTAGGCAGGGCAGAAGGCAGAGAGGCAGGGGGGGCAGGCTCCCTGCTGGCCTGAGAGCCCTATGTGGGACTTGATCCCAAGACCCTGAGATCATGACCTGAGTGGAAGACAGATGCTTAACCCACTGAGCCACCCAGGTGTCCTTTATCTCTTCAATTTTTTATCAGCTTTCCCCTCCCTCAATTTAGTATGTGGAGTTTGCCCATTCTAATAAAAATCAGTGCACTACCAAAAATCACCACTTTGCAGTGGTAAGGTATATAAATCCATGGTAAATGATGCTTCTTAGCCCATTGGTGCACTAAGCCTGCGTCATAAATGGATTTCTTGATCATATGCTCTAAAAGTAGGAGATTCAACATAGAATGCTTTCTGTTCTAGATTTCTGTTTGTGTTAAAGATGTTTACTTCAGTTGCTGGATATACATATACAAAACCAGAATGAGTATCTATCTCAGTTAAGATCCACCCATAAACACATGGAATTATGGCTATTAGACCCATGTGATCTACAAACAAGCTATGGGGTGGTCCAGACTATCCTGGTAGACACCTATTGCTGCCTTTATTCTCTAAGTTTCTTGTTGATAGGTAACAAAATGTTAGTTACAATTTAAACTTCAGACAGAGATAATGGGGTATTATTATTTTTTTTATTGTTTTGGTTCTTGGTTTTTGGTTTCTCCTGCTTTCTGCTGCATCGTTTGAATGCCTCCATAGTGAAGGCTACTCATACCATGTACCTAGGTGGCCACTATCAAAGAACAAATGGGGACATCTTTCTGTTGACCCCAGTTTCTTCAGAATTTGGATGAATGTTCTTTTGATGTGCCTGTGTATATCCTAACTTTATTTACTCATTCTCCCAAAATTCACAAAGTTTTCTATAATATAGTGTCCTATAGTAGGATTTCCTTTATCTTCCAATCATCTAAGATCGATTTTCAAGAGAGTATTGCCAGTCCATGGGGTATGGTCCAAAACCTATAAAAATCCATAATTTATCATGATTCTTATATAGTTTCTATGACCATGAGGACACATCCCTTACGTGTGCCCACTGAGAAGGTTTGTTTTTCCTCCTTCAGCTAAAGTGCAGTTATCACCACAAAGCCACACCGTAGTTGCTTTCAAGACTGAGCACTGGCTACCTACATTTAAGCAACCATCTGCAAACCCTGCTGCTGATTTGGCATCCTCCAGTAACCGATTCTACCTCTAAGCAAGATACATTTTTAATTGTTATAAAAATACTATTTATAAATACCCAAGATCCCAAGAATTCCCACATCAGCCTACCTATCAGAATCTAGTATACCATGAAACTCTCTTTGTTTTCCTCTCATTTATTCTTGCCTGTTCTCATTCCTTCCCCCTTAAAAATTTCCTTCCCCTAATAATCAGGGCTATTCTTCTCTATCAAGTTGGATACTAATTGAGGAAAGAGAATGAAGGCAGGCTTGGATTTTAGCACTGAAGCCATCCTATAGTCACCCTGAAGCTCCTGCCTCAAATTTGGTTCAGATAACAATACTGATGAGTCCACACATACACCTGGAAGGTAGTAAGAGTTTTATTATTTACACAATGAAACATTCTAGGAAGAGAAGGGGATGTCCCCCAAATTGGTCTGAAAATAGTATGAAAAAGCAAGAAAATGAGACTGGCTTGGGTATTTTATGGTCTTTAGGTGTTAGTGTTAGGCTGAGAGTTCCCATGTATGGGCAGAGTCTGTGATGGCTTGAATTCTCCACTTACATCATAGGCGGGAGCACCAGCCTTATTTATGTACTTGCTCAGATGTGGAACAGAAAGAAAGAGGAAGGGTTGAGACTTAAAAGCTGACAGTAGTCAAGCAGCAAAAAATGGACCCTGACTCATTATAATAAGAAAAACAAGGAGTTAGAAAATATATCAGGCTATTCCTTAGCCTTCTGACATTATTATATTCTTTTCATGGAAATAGAAGATTTCTGATTTTTAAACTGTACCAGAAAAGGAAAGATAACCTGCTTGGAGAAATATGTTGTAATGTTAGTATGGAAAGTAGAAGTATTTTGTGTTCCTCAAAGGAGAAAGAAAAAAAAAAACATTTACAGAAACTAATTCAAGCTGAGAATCATAAGTTCAGAGAAATTATACTTTTGAAAGAAAAGTTATCATTACTTTAAATTGCTTAAGGCATGGACCACTGAAATAATAATATTTAATACACAGTTTTCTTCGGTCTTAAAATTTGATATCATTGAATACCAGCAACGAGGGTGACACATTTAAGTATTGCAGTTAAGTATATAGGAGGCAAATCTATTATGGAATTTCTAAAGTGTTTCATTATATTAAGTGTTAAATAATTGAGACACTGAGAAATGTGTGCCATATAGTTAATAAGCAGCTTGCTTATTTTTTTATAAGCTAAAATTTAATGGCACAATCTCTCCAAATTGTGAAAGGAAAAAGGGCACAGAAATAATCTTAAATCATGTTCCAAAAATAATGAGATATATGGAAAACCCATGAAAAGATAATGTTTTAATAAAACAACTTAATTCCCACCTTGAGGCAAAAGAAATGAACCATGTGTAGATTTACATTTATTTATTTTTTTATGTTTATTATCTCTGGTTTTATTAAGATATAACTGACATACAACATTAAGATGTGCAATGTAGTGATTTTATGTTTGTATATATTATAAATAATTACTTAATAAGATTAGTTAACACATCCATCACCTCACATAGCTAAAGTTAGTTATAATTTTGTGTTTGTACAGTGAGAGCTTTTAAAATCTACTCTCAGCAACTTTCAAATATATAATAGTATTGTTAACTATAGTCACCACGTTGTGTGCATTACCTCCCCAAAACTCATTCATCGTACAAATGGAAATTTGTATCCTTTAACTAACTTCACCCATTTTTCCCACCCACTCTGTCCTTTGTCAACCACGACTATGTCTGTTTTTTTGGGGGGGTGGGTGGTAGATTTTTAGATTTTATTTATTAGAGAGAACACACACGAGAGCTGGATAGACAGCAATGGGCAAGGGAGAGGGAGAAGTAGACTCCCGCTCAGCAGGCAGCCAGCCACTGCTGGATCTCAGGATGCTGGGATCATTACCTGAGCCAAAGACAGACACTTAACCAGCTAAGCCACCTAGGTACCCCTGTTCTCTGTTTTTATGAGTTTGATTTTTTTTAAGATTCCACATAGAAATAATAAGGGACTTATACAACTCAATAACAAACAACAACAATAACAAAAATGAATGATTCAATTAAAAATGGGCAAAGAACCTGAATAATATTCTTCTGAAGAAGATATCTGAATGGCCAACAGGTACATGAAAAAGTGCTCAGCATCACTAATCATCAGGGAAATGTAAATCATAACCACAGTGACAGCTATCATCAAAAAGATAAGAGATGACAAGCATTGACAAAGATGTGAAATAAGAGAAATCCTTGTTACCACTGGTACAGCTACTATGGAAAACAGTATTCCTCAAAAAGTTAAAAAAAAGTTGACATTCCTCAAAAAGTTAAAAAAAAAAGAAGGACCATATGATCCAGGATTTTCTCTTCTGGGTAATATCCAAATGAAATGAAAACAGGATGTTGAAGAGACATCTGTATCACCATGTTCATTGCAGCATTATTGATAATGGCCAAACTGTAGAAACAACGCAAATTTCCATCAACAGACGAATGGATAAAGAAGATGTGGTATATATGTATACATATATACATATACGTATATATACATATAAATGAATATAATATATAATAAGATACAGTATACATATAGATGTATACCTGAATATATATATTAATATGTAGCATATGTATACATATGTACATGCATATATGTTATATATATATATATATATATATATATATACACACACACACACACACATATATATGAATAGAATATATTCAGTCATGAGAAAGAATGAAACTTTGACATTTGTGACAATATGGATGGACCTTGATGGCATTATGTTAAGTGAAATACATTCAAATTTAAATATTAGAGTTAGATCTAATGGGTCTTAAAGCAGATTTTATGTTAACCTATTGTTGCTTTTCTGTACATGGCCCATGATAAAGCTATTTATTTCTCTTGAGTGATTTTTCTCCATTCTCTCAACTAGTCAGATTATAAATTCTTTTCTGCTTTCTGAGGCATGTGGCTAAAAGCTTTGAGACCAGGTTTTATATTCCTATATTTATGCAGATTGGTTTACTTTCATTTTCTTCTTCTGCAAACCATGAAGATATCTTTTCTAAATGCAGCTCAACATTAAAACTTCTGCTTTAAGGCTTGATAAACTATGTGTGGTCAATTATCCAAGTGCCATCATAGTATTAGTTTCTTCTTGCTCTGTCTTTATTTCTCATTTCTGAAAATGAGATTTTCTCAAGGATTTTCTCCTTTTCTAAATGTTGGTTACATTTTAGAATTTTGTTATCTCTACCCCACATTTTAAAATCTTCCATAAGAACTCATTGGCATTTTTTTCCATAACTTATTTAACCTGACTGATCATGTGAAGAGAAAAACAGGGAGGATGGGAATGGGCAGAGCTCCAATATTACTGACTATGAGAATAAACACGTGATTTTAGAAACATTTATATTTCTCATCTTCTTCCAAATAAATTCTATTCCTCATTCAAGACACTTTCCATAGCTTTTTCTATACACCTCCATGCCACTTACCACTTCCCTTACTAACATTATCTGTTGCACTTCCACAGTAGACTGCAAGTTAAATGAAGACAGCTTTTCTATTTGTCTTGTTCACCATTGTATCAATGAAAGTCTGCCACAAAGTCTGGCACTCAAGGAGTAATTGATAAGATGAAGGGCATGGTTAATAGCTCACCCTTTGCCCTGCTTCAAAAGAGAGATATATCTAGGAGCATACACCGAAGCTGGGAAAAGTGAGAGTCCTGCTGGAGTTTCTATGTGCTGAACCAAGTGTCTTGAGTGTTTGTCAAGATTGCTTGAATCTGTCATTGACAAATGACCCATAATTCTTGAGTGACCTGTAATTAAATATGACCTCTATTTAACACAATTATGCTGTAGTAAAGAATAAGTGATAGTCATATAATTCTGATATTATCCCTTCATGGGACTGTATAACAAAATTATTTGTAGTAGGAAGGTTTCCTGATCTGGTAACTTTTTTTTAACCACTCAGCTAACTTCTGTGACCATGCAAACATAATGTGGTATAATTGAGATTGTTATGTTAAGATTAAGAACCCTTGGGAATCACAAGACCTCTACCATGTCAGTACAATGCATGTATGCTGCTGGTCTACTGTTCTTTCCAAAGACAGGTAGCCACAATATTAGATGAAATGCATTTTGTCTCATGAGTTTGATTTTTTAAGAGAAACCAAGGTCACTGTTACATGGTGAAGAGCAAAAATATTATGTAAATATTTTTGAGAGTATGAATAAAAAAGCACAGAAAAATATGCTTGTGGTGGCAAAAATGAGCATAACAGTTAGTATTGATTGAATATAGACAATTATAAGAACAGACATATCAAACTAATTAATAGCATTGTATAAAACATGCATCTATTCTGTATTTTGTATAGAATTTTGTTACATTTGGCATAGCAAAGCATTTAGGTTAGCAATGATTACTATTAATTGACACTGTTATATATTTAAAATCTTGCACTGCAAATTTTTCTGGTAGATTATATTAATTATTGCTCAGATAATTTCCTACGGATAGTTACTTCTATTACTTCTTTAAAGTTGAAAAAAATATATGGTTCAGAATATTCAAGTAAAACAGATTATAAGTGAAAGAATTAAAATGAAATCCAAGTCTAGTATGACTAGATAGACTCTAGATTCAAGAATCATCCTGTAATATCATAGTGATGTATTATATGGATAACATTAATTTTATAAATGCATTGTGGTTTGAAGTCCCATTTGTGAATAGATCCCAAACTGAAAAATTTTCAAAGCATATTAAGGATTATATGATGTCCTTGAAATTTATTTTGATAAAAAATAACAAAGATTTTTTTCTAGAAAGATTCTTTCTGGAAGTTTCAGAACTTTTCCAGAAAGATTCTTTAAAATGAGATGATCAAGGGCACCTGGGTGGCTCAGATGGTTAAGCGTTTGCCTTCAGCTTTGGTCATGATCCCAGGGTCCTGGGATTGAATCCCACATCAGGCTCCTTGCTCAACAGGGAGCCTGCTTCTCTCTTTCTCTCTCACTCTCTCTCATTCTCTCTCTGGCAAATAAATAAATAATTTTTTAAAGAAAATAAAATGAGATGATCAAGTATTTAATATAATTTAGTTTAGATTGTAAAACATAATAAACAAAGCAGTTACTCCAGTAGGTATACCATAAAACACACAAGTGCACATGCATGCATATATAATTTGCTAAAATAAATTTTATTGTGATATTAACAGAAAGAGTATGATCCTATACTAATGTTAATTTTGTTCACTTTTTCAGAATGTATTTTTACCATCTACTGTCCTTAAATTTTATGAATTACTGAGCGCTGAGTAAGTATGGGAAAATGTTATTCTATATCAATACTAATTTAAATTAGTATTAATGTGTATTTTTGTTATTACAACTTTGAAAAGAAGTAATGAATGATTGATTTTTAGCTTTTATTAAACTACACAGGTTTTTAATTAAAATAAGTGGTACTATAGTGTTAGGGGAAAATCTCTTATTTATTTAAATTCAAATTATTCCATTTTAGGATTTAAATTAAATTGTTAACATTTATACAATATAGCAAGATTATGTGGGATAAATATTAGACCCAGATTAAATCAAGTAAAATAATGTTAGCAAATGAAGAGGAACATGTATGGTATCCAATAATGAAGAAAGATTTATAAGAAAATACAGATACTCCTTTCATGAAGATAAGGGTTAATAAGTAGGCAGTACTTACTCTGTACTAGGCACAGGTTTTTTTATCATTTACATATACTAGTATATTGTATTCTCAAAATAATCTCTGAGAAGAGAATTATTCCCATTCTATAAGTGAAGAGACAAGACAAAATAAAGTTCATAACAAAGTTCACAGGCAAGTGGTAGAATCAGGTTCTGTCTAGGCAGTCTGGCTCCATAAGCTAAAGTTGTAATTGCTTCAATTTACATTTCTTATGCATTGTATTTGTTTTCCCTTTTTAAACAAGGGAAACATTTCACATAAACTCTACTCAGTTCATCAACATGAAAAAGGTAGCCTGTTTTACGAAAGATTGCTTTTCATGATATAATATATTCATGTACCTTTCGTTTGTTTTAGAGTGGTAATATCTGGAGCCCAGCAGAAGACTCTGAGATAACTGTAATGTTTATCAAGTAGGTTAAGGAGGTTCTGTACTCTACACTAGTTAGCAGGTGACCAGGATATACTATTTGTTCAAAATGGAAATCTCTTAAAGGTGACTTCTATCAAAATAATTGAGAAAAAAATTTAATATATGCCATAGGGACACATAGGTCATGAACTTCTGGGCAGGTAAAACAAGAAAATTTGATCAATGGAAATTGCAAAAATGGCAGAAGACTACACTAAAGATATAGCAATGTGAGAGCTTTTAAAGAATTTTAGAAAGATAAAACATTTTGCAATTGTGGTAATTAAAATGTGTATCTTTAATTTTATTTAATATATGCTCTACTAGTAAGAAGCAAGCATTTACCTATTACTTTAGAAATTGGTCTATCAACTAATATTTTACTGAGAAATATTGTATGATGAATGAGTTCTGTTTTGACATCATACTGAATTAGTAAAATCTGTAACTGTCATTTTATTCACACTCAGCTACTGTTCTGGATTTTAGAATTAGTAAACAGAAAGTGGAAACATTGAAAATACTTTCTGTGGGGGCGCCTGGGTGTTTCAGTGGGTTAAAGCCTCTGCCTTCCGCTCAGGTCATGATCCCAGAGTCCTGGGATCAAGCCTCGCATTGGGCTCTCCGTTCAGCAGTGAACCTGCTTCCCTTCCTCTCTCTTTCTGCCTATTTGTGATCTCTGTCTGACAAATAAATAAATAAAATCTTTAAAAAAAAAAAAAAAAGAAAATATTTTCTTTTTTTTAATACTTTCCATGCCATTTTATTTATACTTTTGACATGTTTTATGATATTTTAATGTTACATGAAATAATGTATATTAAGTAAGTTAATCAAAGGGTGATGAAAGCAGAATATAATATCCATTTTACACACATAAAGACTATCCATAAATTGAAAATGATTTTTACACTCATCAAGATGCCCTTTATACTTCTTTTTTCAATGTATTAAATTGTTAGCAAATAAATCCTTGGCATGTTTTATTGCTACTGGTTTAAATTTATTGCAATCCTACAAGTAGAAATTGACATTCTAGATGCTCAAAGTCAAGCAGGTTTTTTTTTTTTTCCATCTTACATTGGATAATATAGCACTTTTCATCAAGATACATTGTGTTCAATTAATAAATCTGTTACTATTTTAATCATATAGAATTTTAATGGCAACTGATAGTCTGGTTTATAATGATTTTGTTTGATAAATTAATTTGTAGGCATGACAAAAGGACATCCCTGCAGTACTCTGTCATTAACAATTGATTATGCAGTTGGCATTTCCAAATGTTATTTTTGTATGCATTTCATAAGCATGCCATTTTTGTAAGTGAGTGACAAAAAACTAGCTCTGCAAAACTATGTACAGCTATCAAGGGGAATATTCTTATTAACTAATATTATAGAAACATATTTATATAATGTTTATTACAAAAGCATTAGTTCATTGTTATAAATATTGCACATTTTAAATTTAGTGGCTTGCATGATTCTGTTTCTCTTAGAATTAGTTTAAATTTAAAATAGAAACTAAAATCCTAAAATTTAAATATCTTAACCAACTACATACTTAATTATAACCATATGAAAGATAACAGGAAGTTATATAAGTTTTAAAAAAGGACATTTTTTCCAATGCAGATAAGAAGTAAATATATCACACAGATATTACAGGATTCAGAATTAGGAAAATAATGGGGTGGGGAAGCTAAATCAGTGAGTGCTTTTGTGCCATTTGAGGGAAATATCTGCTGGATTGAAAATGGACAGTTAGTATGAAAACAGGTAATTAAATAAAAGGAGCAAGAAAAGAGCAATACAAAGTAACATGGCTCATGACGCTTATTTCACCTTTTTTTTTTTTTTTTAAAGATTTTATGTATTTATTTGACAGACAGAGACCACAAGTAGGCAGAGAGAGAGGGGAAGCAGATTCCCCGCTGAGCAGAGAGCCCAATGCAGGGCTCGATCCCAGGACCCTGACATCATGACCTGAGCTGAAGGCAGAGGCTTAATCCACTGAGCCATCCAGGCACCCCTGCCTATTTCACTTTTTAAGAAAATAGGTTTGCGATGGACATAATCATATTTCACTGGCAAGACATCTAAACATTTCTGATGTGGTAAAAATCAGGAAACAGTGAGGAAACTATGAAATAACCAGCATGGTCCGCTTTAGCAGCTGCAGAGCTTGTTCAGATAACTCTTGTCACTTCATGCTTACTTAGTTCCCCTCTACACATCCTCTGACAGTCAAAACTGTGAGCACATTTTATTTTCTTGTAAATATGTACTCTCACATTCATTGTATGTCTCCTCCCCTCTACAATATTCTCTACTTCCTGGCCTTTGTGCTCTGTGCTCTGTCCCTGGGTACCTCATATCTAGAGAAGACTAACACTGAGAAAAAAATACCTGTTTTAGCATGTTTGTCAAGAGCTCCACAAACTGGTTGGCAATTAGCAATGACCGCTATTTTTTTTTTTTTTTTTTTGTCAGAAAGAGTGAGCACCGGCAGATAGAGAGGCAGGCAGAGGCAGAGGGAGAAGCAGGCTTCTCGCTGAGCCAGGAGCCCTCTGTGGGACTCCATCCCAGGACACTGGGATCATGACCTGAGCCGAAGGCAGCAGCTCAACCAACTGAGCCACCCAGGCATCCCCAATGACTGCTATTTTAGATCCAACTGCCCCAGAGGAGGTGCTGAAATAAAAAAGGGTTTAGAGGTTTAAATCAGTTTACCCTGACTTCTTCTTTTGTAGGTTTATCACCGAACTGTCCTCCAAATCTTTTTGCCTAGAAGCTATATTTTCCCTTGAGCAATTCTGCCTAAGTTCACACAAAACCAGTTCTAAAATGTTAAAATATATTCAATAAGCAAGACTTAAAGATTAAAAGATCTCTGAGAGAGCCTGTTTTCATTTACCTATATGATTTTTACTACTTGTGAAAATGTTTTACAACCCGGTTCATGTATAAGACTGTTCATAGCAAATTGTAGCAGCTTCAGTCAGAAAAAAAAATTATATCCACTAAGAGTAACATTGAAAAATAATATTTTTAATATTTTTATATTCATAGAAACTCCAGAGAAAGAAAAAGATTAAAGAGGTGTAAATGCATGCAAAAACAGGGATGACTTTTTGTAAGTATACTAAGAAGCAAAAGAAACACACCCAACATATATGCAATAAGATTGTATCCAATATCAGTTTAAAAAGAGCAAACTCAACCATATTACTTAGCAACACATACAACTATTAAACATAAAAACAATTCTCACAATATAAGTTTAGTAGATAACTCTAGTAAGAGTGCTGTCAATTTAAAATGCGTACATTTTAATAAAATTTTAAAAAATATTGAAATAAGTAAAATAGGAAAAGAAGATTAAGAGTACAGTTGTGATGAGCACTGAGTAATCTATGGAGTTGTTGAATCATTATATTGTACAACTGAAACTAATACAATATTGTATGTTAATAATGCTTGAATTCAAACAAATAAAATTTTTAAAAAATAAAAGAAAAAAAGAATAATAATCTGTTTTTAAAATCTGTGATGAATGCATTGTAAGATTCCTAACTTTTGAAATTCCTCTGATTTCACTCTGCTTTTTAGACAAATCTAAATGGTACAGTGTTCCCTATTTGAGAAATATATACTCCAAACATATCAGCATCTAGAAATTTAAACCTACTATAATCTTCTTTCTTAATCTGTGCTTTGTAATTCCTCTAGATTTAATTCTCTACTATTCTAAGGAATCCTGTTTATGTGCAGGTGAGGTATGGGGAAAGGGGAAGCTTTCTACAATCCTGTAAGTAGGTCTCAGCCTTTAGTAGGCCTATGTTTCTAGCCTGTGAAATTCACAAGTATGTCTCAGCTTTCCCCCTACTTGTTGAGGAAGGGGACTAAAGTTGGTTATTTACCTACTTCTAGTGTTAAACTCTAGCAAATCAGTTTACTTTGACTGTAAGTAGAGAACAAAAAGTTCTGGACATTTTCCAAAATGAGTATTTTTCCATGGGTATATTCCACATGACTCAATTTTCTCGTCCTCTTGCTGGAATCATAAGGAGGAGTTTCTTAGATCTTTATCTTTGGAAACCAGAAGAGCTCCTAGAGGCAAATCTCCCTACAGTGACACCCGAGGCTGTGTCCCCTGAAGTTTTTAAAGTCAAATTACTCCACACAAAGTTCCCAACAGTTTATCAATTACCACCATTTAAATGTTCTCTCCATTCCTGTTCCCACATCTTCTGCTCCTGGTAAGCTGTGTTTTTCTGTATATGCCTGTACCTCTACTTGTAGACAGGAATATGACATTGTCGTGTGACCTCCGTTCTTCACCATATCTAAGCAGAATTGTTGATTTTCAATTTTCTCTGGATGGAAGGATGGACAAGATGCTTTTCAAGCTCTTTGTATGTTCTAGCAGAAACAGGAAGTTCTGAATGTATATATTTAAATGAAGATTCAGAATTTTAAAATGGTTTAGAGACTTTAATATATATGAATATATATATTTAAAGATTTATTTATTTATTTATTTGAGAGAGAGCAGGAACAAGAGTTGGGAAGGGGCAGAGGGAGACTCCCCACTGAACGAGGAGCCCAAAGGAGCTGGATCTCATGACCCATGACCATGACCTAAGCTGAAACCAAGTATCCAATGCTTAACTGATTGAGCCACCCAGGCACCCCCCAAAATTAATATATTTAAAGAATCAAAATTTATCAAATTTGGCAACTGGAAATAATTTCAATTGGTAAGAACCACATCCCACAATGTTATAATCAGGAAACATCTTACAGGTTGACCACATTTATTTAGTTGCTTATGACATAAAGAATCCTATCTAAGTAATGAAATAATGATTTTTTCATTTCCCTCAACCTAAAATCTATTAATGCAACAGCAGGTGTCATGCAGGAAATATATATATATATTATTATTTTTTTCTTTTTTTCCTATGATCCTGTTTTGGATGTGATTCAGTGAAAATTCAGCTAATTTGACCTGCAACAATTAGGAAATAAGCTAGTGTCTTACTTCTTGCTTTTAGGCAAGAGTATTTATGAATCTTGAATATGAAAACATCATTTAAAAGTAAAAGAAAGTATATACTTAAGTGAATTCATAAAAATATAACACTGCATTATAATATAGTGATGTTTCACAAGGAAAACTAAAAAAAAATGTGAATGATATGAATATTCGAGGGGAGGAGTCAAGATGGCAGAGAAGTAGCAGGCTGAGACTACTTCAGCTAGCAGGAGATCAGCTAGATAGCTTATCTAAAGATTGCAAACACCTGCAAATCCATCGGCAGATCGAAGAGAAGAACAGCAATTCTGGAAACAGAAAATTGACCACTTTCTGAAAGGTAGGACCAGGGGAGAAGTGAATCCAAAGCGATGGGAAGATAGACCACTGGGGGATAGGCTGGCTCCCAGCAAGCAGTGGAGCAACAGAGCACAAAATCAGAACTTTTAAATGTCTGCTCCACTGAGGGACATAGCTCCAGAGGCTAAGCAAGGGTAAAGCCCACACAGGGACCCTGTGGCCTCAGGTCCCATGGGGTCACCCCCAAAAGATCAGGAGTGTCTGAGTGTTGCAGAGCTCATAGGTATTAGAGCGGGGAAGCCAGCTACAGAGAGGGGGCAGAGGAGTGAGCTCTCAACTCAGGGTTACCTTAAATTGTGATCTGTGGCACAGGCCCTGCTCTGTGAGCAGGGACCCCACAAGATCTGGGGATACCCCCCCCTGGAAAAGTGCAGGGATCTGTGGGGTTTGGAGACTCCAGGCAGGGCTGTATGCCAGAGACAGGAGACGTTTGGTCACAGGATGGGTGAGCTTGGAGCCAGAGGCCATGGAGATAGGAGTGATTAAGTGCTTTTCTCTGAAGGTGCACTGAGGAGTGGGGCTCTGAGCTCTCACCTCCTCCAGGCCGGAGATTGGCAGGACACTGTTTTCATTCCCATCCTCTGGAACTCTACAGAAAGCGTTCAGGGAAAAAAACTCCCAAAAGCAAACCTGAGTGGATTACTTAGCCTGGCCCTGGTAAGGGCAGTGCAATTCCACCTCAGGCAAAGACACTTGAGAATCATTACAACAGGCCCCTCCCCCAGAAGATCAGCAAGAAATCCAGCCAAGACCAAGTTCACTTACCAAAGAGAACAGTGGAATTCCAGAGAAGGAGAAAGTAAAGCATGGAATTCATGGCTTTCTCCCCATGATTCTATAGTCTTGCAAAGTTAATTAATTATTTTTAGTTTTATTTCTTTCTTCTGCTAATTTTTTAACTTTTACTCTTTCCTCTTTTAACGTTTTTAAACTAGTTTATCTTAACAATACCTTTCATTAAAAAATATATATTTTTTGAAACTTCATTATTATGGTCATATTTTATCCTTAATTATATCTAACTTTATTTTTTGTAAACACATAGGGTTTTTTCCTCTAAAAAATTTGGGATAGACTTCTTCTAATAGATCAAAATATACACTAAATCTAGTACAGGGCTTTGTTCTAGTCTCCAGCCTGAGTAAATTCTCTCCACTTTCTTTTTTTATTCTCCCATCCAACTTATCTTATCAACTCTTTTTTTAGAAATTAAAAAATATATATATCTTCATAGTCATATTCCATCCCTTCATTGTATTTACCCTTATATATATTTTTCGTTCTTTAAAATTTGGGGAGGTAGTTTCTTCTAAGAGACCAAAATATTCCCAAAATTAAATGAGTGACCCTGTCCTATTCACCAGTCTTATATATATATCTATATTTTTTCTTTTTTATATTTTTTCTTCATTTCTTTCTTTCTTTAAGTTTTTTTTTTCTGAACTTCAATTTACCCCCTATCTTCCCCTATGATTTGGGGTCTCTTCTGATTTGGTTAAAGCACATTTTCCTGGGGTCTTTGCCACCCTTTTAGTGTTTTATTCACTCCTTCATATATTCTTATTGGATAAAATGACAAGGCGGAAAAACTCATCACAAATAAAGGAACAAGAGGTAGTACCGAAGACTAGGGACCAAATCAAGAGAACATTGGTAATATGTCAGATCTAGAGTTCAGAATGACAATTCTCAAGGTGCTAGCTGGGCTCCAAAAAGCCAAGGAAGATATTAGAGAAACACTGTCTGGAGAAATAAAAGCCCTTTCTGAAGAAACAAAAGAACTAAAATCTAAACAAGTTGAAATTTAAAAAAGCTATTAATGAGGTGCAATCAAAAATGTAAGCTCTTACTGCTAGGATAAATGAGGCATAAGAGAGAATTAGTGATATAGAAGACCAAATGACAAAGAGTAAAGAAGCTGAGCAAAAGAGAGAGAAACAACTACTGAACAACGAGGGGAGAATTTGAGAGATAAGTGATACCATAAGACAAAATGACATTAGAATAATTGGGATTCCAGAAGAAGAAGAAAGAGATAGGGGAGCAGAAGGTATATTGGAGAAATTATTGGAGAGAATTTCCCTAATATGACAAAGGGAAGAAGCATCAAAATCCAGGTGCAAAGAAAGCCCCTCAAAATCCATAAAAATAGGTCCACACCCCGTCATCTAATAGTAAAATTTACAAGTCTCAGTGACAAAGAGAAAATCCTGAAAGCAGCTTGGGAAAAGAAGTCTGTAACATACAATGGTAAAAATATTAGATTGGCAGCAGACTTTTCCACAGCAACCTGGCAGGCCAGAAAGAACTGGCATGATATATTCAGAGCACTAAATGAGAAAAACATGCAGCCAAGAATACTATATCCAGTTAGGCTATCATTGAAAATAGAAAAGCGATAAAAAGCTTCCAGGACAAACAAAACCTAACAGAACTTGTAAACACCAAACCAGCTCTACAGGAAATACTAAAAGGGGTTCTCTAAGCAAGTAGTAGTAGATCAGAAAGGAACAGAGACAATATACAGTAACAGTCACCTTACAGGCAATACAATGGCACTAAATTCATATCTCTCAATAGTTGCCCTGAATGTATATGGGCTAAATGCCCCAATCAAAATACCCCAATCAAAAGACACAGGGTATCAGAGTGGGTTAAAAAAAACAAAACCCATCAATATGCTGCCTACAAGAAACTCATTTTAGACCCAAAGACACTTCCAAATTTAAAGTAAGGGGTTTGAAAACAATTTACTAAGTTAATGGACATCAGAAGAAAGCTGGGGTGGCAATTCTTATATCAGATCAATTAGATTTTAAGACAAAGACTATAATAAGAGATGAGGAAGGACACTATATCATACTCAAAGGGTCTGTCCAACAAGAAGATCTAACAGTTTTTAATATCTATGCCCCTAGCATGGGAGCAGCCAATTATATAAACCAATTAATAACAAAATCAAAGAAACACATCGACAATAATACAATAATAGTAGGGGACTTTAACACTCCCCTCACTGAAATGGACAGATCATCCAAGCAAAAGATCAACAAGGAAATAAAGGCCTTAAATGATACACTGGACCAGATAGACATCACATATATATTCAGAATATTCCACCCCAAAGCAAGAGAATACACATTCTTCTCTAGTGCACATGGAACATTCTCCAGAATAGATCACATCCTGGGTCATAAATCAGGTCTCAGCTGGTAACAAAAGATTGGGGTCATTCCCTGTATATTTTCAGACCACAATGCTCTGAAGGTAGAATGCAATCAGAAGAGGAAATTTGGAAAGAATCCAAATACATGGAGACTAAACAGCATCCTTCTAAAGAATGAATGGGTCAACCAGGAAATTAAAGAAGAATTGAAAAAATTCATGGAAACAAATGATAATGAAACACAACGGTTCAAAATCTGTGGGACACAGCGAAGGCAGTCCTGAGAGGAAAATATATAGTGGTACAAGCCTTTCTCAAGAAACAAAAAAGGTCTCAAATATACAGCCTAATCCTACACTTAAAGGAGCTGGAGAAAGAACAACAAAGAAAGCCTAAACCCAGCAGGAGTAGAGAAATCATAAAGATCAGAGCAGAAATTAATGAAATAGAAACCAAAAAAACAATAGAACAAATCAACGAAACTAGGAGCTAGTTCTTTGAAAAAATTAATAAGACTGATAAACCCCTGGCCAGACTTATCAAAAAGAAAAGAGAAAGGACCCAAATAAATAAAATCATAAATGAAAGAAGAGAGATCATAACCAACACTAAAGAAATACAAACCATTATAAGACCATATTATGAGCAACTCTATGCCAGCAAATTTAACAATCTGGAAGAAATGGATGAATTCCTAGAGACATATAAACTACCACAACTGAACCAGGAAGAAATAGAAAACCTTAACAGAACCATACCAGTAAGGAGATTGAAACAGTCATCTAAATCTCCAAACGAGGGGCGCCTGGGTGGCTCAGTGGGTTAAGCTGCTGCCTTCAGCTCAGGTCATGATCTCAGCGTCCTGGGATCGAGCCCCACATCGGGCTCTCTGCTCCACAGGGAGCCTGCTTCCCTTTCTCTATCTCTCTGCCTGCCTCTCTGCCTACTTGTGATCTCTGTCTGTCAAATAAATAAATAAAATCTTTAAAAAAAAAAAAAAACCTCCAAACGAACAAGATCCCAGGGCCAGATGGCTTCCCAGGGGAATTCTACCAAATATTTAAAGAGGAATTAATTCTTATTCTCCAGAAACTGTTCCAAAAAATAGAAATGGAAGGAAAACTTCCAAACTCATTTTATGAGGCAAGCATCACCTTGATCCTAAAACTAGACAAGGATCCCATTAAAAAAGAGAACTACAGACCAATATCCTTGATGAACACAGATGCAAAAATTCTCACCAAAATACTAGCCAATAGGATCCAACAGTACATTAAAAGGATTATTCACTATGACCAAGTGGGATTTATTCCAGGGCTGCCAGGTTGTTCAACATCTAAAAATCAATCAATGTGATACAATACATTAATAAAAGTAAGAACAAGAACCATATGATACTCAATGGATGCTAAAAAACATTTGACAAAGTATAGCATCCCTTCCTGATCAAAACTCTTCAAAGTGTAGGGATTGAGGCCACATACTTCAATATCATCAAAGCCATCTAGGAAAAACCCACTGCAAATATCATTCTCAATGGAGAAAAACCAAGAGCTTTTCCATTAAGGTCAGGCACAGAGCAGGGATGTCCATCATCACCACTGCTATTCAACATAGTACTAGAAGTCCTAGCCTCAGCAATCAGAGAACAAAAAGAAATTAAAGGCATCCAAATCAGCAAAGGAAAAGTCAAATTATCACTCTTTGCAGATGATATGATACTATATATGGAAAACCCACAAGACTCCACTCCAAATCTGCTAGAACTTGTACAGGAATTCAGTAAAGTGTCAGGATATAAAATCAATGCACAGAAATCAGTTGCATTTCTTTACAACAACAACAAGACAAGAAAGAAAAATTAAGGAGTCAATCCCATTTGTAATTGCACCGAAAACCATAAGATACCTAGGAATAACCCTAACCAAAGAGGCAAAGAATTTATACTAGAAAACTATAAAGTACTCATGAAAGAAACTGAGGAAGACACAAAGAAATTGAAAAATGTTCCATGCTCCTGGATTGGAAGAACAAATATTGTGAAAATGTCCATGCTACCTAAAGCAATCTATACATTTAATGCAATCCCTATCAAAATCCCATCCATTTTTTTCAAAGAAATGGAACAAATCCTAAAATTAATCCTAAAATTTACATGGAACAGAAAAGACCTCAAATAGCCAGAGGAATATTGAAAAAGAAAGCTAAAGTTGGTCGTATCACAATTCCAGACTTCAAGCTATATTACAAAGCTGTCATCATCAAGACAGCATGGTACTGGCACAAAAACAGTCACATAGATCGATGGAACAGAATAAAGATCCCAGAAATAGACCTTCAGCTCTATGGTCAACTAATCTTGGACAAAGCGGGAAAGAATGTCCAATGGAAAAAATACAGTCTCTTCAACAAATGGTGTTGGGAAAATTGGACAGCCACATGCAGAAAAATGAAATTGGACCATTTCCTTAAACCACATATGATAACAGACTCAAAATGAATGAAGAACTTCAATGTGAGAAAGGACTCCATCAAAATCCTTGAGGAGAACAGAGGCAGCAACCTTTTCAACCTCAGCTGCAGCAATTTCTTCCTAGGAATATCACCAAAGGCAAGGGAAGCAAGGGGAAAAATGAACTATTGCAACTTCATCAAGATCAGAAGCTTTTGCATAGCAAAGGAAACAGTTAACAAAACCAAAAGACAACTGACAGAATGGGAGAAGATATTTGCAAGTGACATATATCAGATAAAGGGCTAGTATCCAAAATCTATAAAGAGCTTATCAAACTCAACACCCAAAGAACAAATAATCCAGTCAAAAAATGGGCAGAGGACATGAACAGACATTTCTGAAGAAGACATCCAGATGGCCAACAGACACATGAAAAAGTGCTCCACATCACTTGGCATTAGGGAAATACAAATCAAAACCACAATGAGTATCACCTCACACCAGTCAGAATGGCTAAAAGTAAATTAGGAAGTGACAGATGCTGGCGAGGATGTGAAGAAAGGGGAATCCTACACTGTTGGTGGTAATGCAAGCTGTTGCAACCACTCTGGAAAACAGCATGGAGGTTCCTCAAAAAGTTGAAAATAGAACTACCCTATGACCCAGCAATTGCACTACTGGGTATTTACCCTAAATATACATATGTAGTGATCCAAAGGGGCACGTGCACCTGAATGTTTATAGCAGCAATGTCCATAGTAGCCAAACTATGGAAAGAACCTAGATGTCCATCAACAGATGGACAAAGAAGACATGGAATACTATGCAGCCATCCAAAGAAATGAAATCTATGCCGTTTGCAATGACATGGATGGAACTAGAGGGTATTATGCTTAGCAAAGTAAGTCAATCGGAGAAAAACAACTATCATATTATCTGCTTGATATGAGGAAGTGGAGATGTAACGTGGGGGGGTTGGTGGGTAGGAAAAGAATAAATTAAACAAGATGGGATTGGGAGGGAGACAAACCATAAGAGACTCTTTATCTCATAAAACAAACTGAGGGTTGCCATGGGGAGTGGGTAGGGAGAGGGGGGTGGGGTTATGGACAATGGGGAGGGTACATGCTATGGTGAGTGTTGTGAAGTGTGTGAGCCTGGCGATTCACAGACCTGTACCCCTGGGGCTAATAATACATTACACATTAATAAATTTTTTTTTAAAATAAAATAAAATTCATAAAGTCACCATTAAAGGGGAAGCACAGGTACAAGATGGTAAAGTCAGAGAAGCAAATAACAACAACAAAATGAAAAACATAAAACAAACAGCATTAGAATAAAAGGAGCAGAGAGGCAGTAGAACCACCTGGGGAAGTTTTTACTTTGCAATTTGATGATCCACGAATGTATAAGCTAACTCTTACCATGCTTCTAAAATGGTCATCCTTTATTTCCCCCAAATATCCATAATTCCATTAATTTGAGATTTATTTTAGTTTATAATTTCACACATTGGAATACTTTGATTTAAATATGCTCATCAGACTCTCAAACCTCAGAACTCAGAAGTTAGAAATGCTCTTTGCTTACGCTAGACTATTTTGAGAAAGTAAGAATTTTAATATTTAAACTGGTCATCCTTTCAATTGTGCATATACATCAGTTCTGTAATGACCAACAATTTTAAAGCATTACCCATTCTATGGACATACTGGATTTTGAAAAAATCCAAAAGGTTTTCAGGAAGTTTAATCAATGCAGTTAAAGGGAACTGTCACAATGTTATCAATTATAGTTACTCAATAGAGGCTGAGATATAATTAAAAGGCCACAGAATTATTTGAGATAGAATGAATGCCACCATTTATCTCACATTCAAGAAATTATATTTGAGTAAAAATAAGAGAAAGTCACGTTTTTACAGAAATAATACACACATAGTATACATAGTGTTAGTTAGGGACTGTATTCCTTCCAAAAAGAATTATCTCTAGGTAACTTTGCTCAGAGGATAGAGGACAACTATTCATAGCACAAGGTCTGTCACAAAAGATATTCTAATTGATTGGAGCTCTTTTATTTCCCCATCTCTTCTTCCCAGTTGGCCCTCAAAAACTCTGTTCAAAGTGTATGAATTTGTAGACATTTATCTGAAATGTCATTATGTATGACATTTTTGAACATCAGTCTACATTCTTATCATGTGCTTTCTATTTTCCTAATGTGGTGTTTTGTAGTATGGACACGTGAGCATAAGTAAAGAAAATCTGAGAGAATATTATTTTTAGTGAATTACTGGTTAAGAGCCTGCGCAAAGTCTGAAGTCTCAGTGTTTTAATAATTAAGTAACAATTATTTGTAATTAGCATATTTGATGTTAGTATACAAATACTTTTATTAAGATAACTTTACAAGATCCTTTTATTTCAAAGAATTTATATATATTATTATTTTTTGAAAGACTTTATTTATTAATTTGGCAGAGAGAAAAAGAGCACTAGCAGGGGTAGTGGCAGGCAGAGGGAGAGGGAGAAGCAGGTTCTCTGCTGAGCAGAGAGCTTGACTAGGGCCTAGATCCTGGGACTCTGGGATCATGACTTGTGCCAAAGGCAGACAACTTAAGGGACTGCGCTACCCAGATGCTTCAATTTTCAAAGAATTTCAAGCATTTTCTCAGTAAATATTTTCCACTGGTTAGTCCAATATTAACATAATCTTGCCCATTAGGATGGATATTATTTTTCTTTACATCTCTCTTCTCCTTTTGTTTCACCACCAAACATAAAGATATATTTTTTAAAAAAGTGTTGATGATTTTGTTGAAAAGAGTCTTATTCATATGAAAATATGTTTAAATTGAACCTTTGACTGACTATTTTAATCAGCCCAATAAAGTTAATAACCTAAGTTGTCTAAACAATTCAGCTCTGTGCAGTGTTTCCAGTTAATGAGTTTAGTTGAGTTTAAAATAATGTCTTAAATATTCTAATTTCATGGAGTCAGTGATACATATGAATTAACTTTATTGCATATTTTAAAATACTGCTAATCTTCAACTTTGGGTATTTTTAATTTAACTTAAAGAAGTTAAATTCCCTATTAAATAACTAGTAATCATATTTCATTCTTCAAACCATTACATATTCATTTTTAAATTTCTAAAGCAAAGACTACATGAGTAGTGACTAAGAAAGTCAGTAGCAGGATTTGCTTTTGGGAAGGTCAGATATACAAGATTCAAAGTCCTGAAAATTTAAAGTATCTATAAATAAAAGGTAGCTATTAAAATTGTTATAAAATCATGGAAAATTTATTTAGTTATATTGTTTTCTGTTGTTTTGAGAGTCAAATACTGTATCAACTTTGGCTTTCCTATCCAGGCTTTAGAACATTATGAAATCCAGAAGATTTCCCTAAGAACTTTTATATTCTAAGACATTAAAAATACTGCATTATTTATACATATATGAGTAGTATATGTATATATTTGAAATATTGATGTATATATAATTCAATGCATTTACATGTGTGCATACTTACAGGATTCATTGAAAGTTACATAATATACCCTGCAGTTATCATACATATAGTTCTTATTACTTGTGGAGAAATTTACTTTTGTTATAGATAAATATCTGAAAATATAATGGCAATATAAATAAATATATAATCATGTCTTTTTAATAGTAGTTTTCAGTAAATCTAAAGCAAGATTGAACTCTACTAATAATGAATGGTAATAACACTCATAAAATGTTATAAAATTATAATATTAAGGTACTAAACTCCCACTGATAAGAATATCATATTTCTGCAAATATGGTAACAGTTCAAATGGTGGAATTAAATTTATTGCAGATAAAACTAAACATTAATTACACTTCTAAGAAAGCAAATGAAAAGTTATGTAAAAATTATCTGTAATCCTGATTACTTGAACATTGATTCTAAACTTTATTGAGATTTTCATGAAGTTCTACTAAAGTTACAGGCGATAACACCACCAATATTAGCTTACCTACAACTTGTTCCTCTAATACAAAAATCCTTAAAGTCATGCCTGAATCAACTCTAACATAATCCATTCTATTTCATAATCTCAATAATCAACAACCCCTACTATTATGTCACAGTTTCAGATATTACAGATATCTATTCTGTGACAGAAAAATGAATTCAAGAAATGAATGACTGGCATCATTTTTAAGCTTACTGTAACTTAATGTAAAAGTAGAAATCTTAACAATAGAAATTAGTTTAATGTACATGCTTTAAAAGTGACAATAACTTTTTTAGATTAGCCTTCAAAACTTCCATGTTGATAATTAAGGGGGGAAAAATAACAAGGTATTTTCTACTTATGGGAAATGTCAACTTAAGAGGCACCTTTGACAAAACTTTAAAAAAATCAAACAAAAAACTCGAGTGCAATAAATGTTCTTCAATTCTTTAAACTACCATATAATGACATATTCAAGCTGGAATATTGTATACCATTTTTATTTATTTTATTTTTATTTTAAATGTATTTATTTATTTGACAGACAGAGATTACAAGTAGGCAGAGAGGCAGGCAGAGAGAGACGGGGGGAAGCAGGCTCCCCGCTGAAGCAGAGAACCTGATGCGGGACTTGATCCCAGGACCCTAAGATCACGACCTGAGCCGAAAGCAGCGGATTAACCCACTGAGCCACTCAGGTACACTCGTATACCATTTTTAAACTATAGCTATGCAAGTTGATATCCAGATTTCACCTTGAGATGAAAGATTCTTCTGAATTGCTTTTGTCATAAATAACTGTTTATAGCATCACATCAACTTATTGTTGCTTGAAATCCTGTTCTTTATTTTAGTGCATTTTGTGGCTTTACTACTGCTAGTAAACATAGGGAAGGCTGTTTAGATTTTGTTTGCATGTTAATCTAAAAACACACACACATGCTCTGCTTTTATAGGTATCTTAGTCAAATGTTCTAACACATACGCAGATTACCTGATGGACCTTCCTTACAGGAATAATTGAGCCGAATTCTGTATGTTAGCATAATGTACATCTTAGAGTAGTAGTTGCTAATTATAATTGCTGATGCTTGCTACCGTGGACATATCACTCAAAGTCTGTTGGATTTGCCCCCATGCTGAGACCCTTCTTCTAGGCAATTTACTTAAGAACTTTACACCCTTGTGAACTTAAAGCAATTTATGAACTCAGGTTCTTTTTTAATATAAAACAGTCATATCAAAACAGTGAGGAGAAAAATAGAGATATCTAAGGAAAATAATTAGTACTACAGAGATTTTAACCAAAAGAATTAGATTAGCTAAATGAAAATGCAAAAACGTATTACAGAACCATATATGCCTTACGGTACCATAATTTTAAAGCAGTATCACACTATATGGGAATCCTTCGGTGTAATACTTGATAATTATTTGCTGTGTCACCTTGGGTATTAACTCTGGGAATGTGTTTCTTTATCTAGTGAAGAAATGTAAATGCAACTTCTTTATAGTAATGAATCAATCTGTTGCAACGTCAAATGTAAAGTTTCAAGGTCATTCTGTATTTTAGGCAGTCTTTCCATCTCCTACATCCTGGCTAAATTTGCTGAATGTTAATTTGTACATGAAGAGCCAGTGTTAAACCACCTTGTTATTGATTGTGCAAGAGTAAAGTAATATGTCACTATCAGTGGCATAAATGACTCAGAAAGAAACAAATTAAAGGACAAAGATCAAAGTTACTGAGAGGAAAAAAAAAAAAAAAAAAAGAAAAACTCCCCAGGAGGTTGTTTGTTGTCATTAGTAAAGAAAAAGACTTAACCACAGTCTTTTTAAAAGAGAATCTATCAGTATTTGCAGTTATCAGTAACTACCTGTAAATTGCAAACTAATTTGGATTATGCAGCTGTGAAATACACGTTGGGGACAAAGTGACAACCCTTCTTTCACCAGATAAAGACACCTAATTGTCATTAACAGAATACTCCTATAAAAAGAGCAATGGTTATATAAATTGAAAATTTCAACAAAGACACATATAAAATGTGGAGCATATATAGGAAAATTTCAGCTTCAAATCACCAAGTATATTTTTACTTCAATAGCTCATAAGTTAACAAGAGATTTAAAAAAATAAAAATAAAATGTGTTTATTTGATGTGGATGGAAGCTACTCTGGAGTCATGGGAATTATGATGTTTGTGTTTGTCACAGGCCCAGCATAAAAGACTCCTTAATGTTCCAGCTGTTATAGGCCCATTCTGAAGATGATTCAGTTTTGCTTTACAATTTTAGAGGTTATGCATAGATTTTACAAAAATAAATTTTTTTACTGGAGCACTGAGGAGTCCTGAAACTCATACCCCAAAAAGAAATTTGAGTTGAATGTTTTTGTTGTCAATCATCTTGCTTACTGAGGCAATTGACCATGTCATTTCACCCTGGAAAAAGAGTGTTCTGGGAGCTTGTGTATGGATAAGCTTTTCTCCATCTGTTTCTCCTAAGACAAATTAGTCTTTACTTTTGAGATTCTGAAAGAAAGAGAAAATCTACCAGAATAGACCTGAAAAATCAACAAGAGTGATGCCTAACTTACTTTTTAAAATTACTTTCTTTTTAATTAGTTTAAAACCCTGTTTGTTGTTTTGATGTCTGTCCTTTGCAATTCTGAAACTTTTACACATTGCCTTATAAAATAAATTTATTTAAGAAATAGGAAAAATAAAGAAATTATTCCTAATAGGCTAGAAATCTTCAAAACATTCAACTTAGCTAAAGTAGTTATTCAAATCTGAATGATGGGAAGCTCATTTATTTAACTATTATTTTCAAAGTGATCAAATAAAGTTGTAAGAAACTGGATCCACTTAATAATGTGAATTGAGGTTAAGTTAATGATTTAAATATGAAAAAAAAAAAATTAGGTTATAACCAGTCTCAGTGAAGGCAGGACATTCCAAATATAAAAATAAAGTAATAATAATTTTTAAAAGATCAGATATAGGGGCGCCTGGATGGTTCAGTGGGTTAAGCCACTGCCTTCGGCTCAGGTCATGATCTCAGGGTCCTGGGATTGAGTCCCGCATCGGGCTCTCTGCTCAGCGGGGAGCCTGCTTCCCTCTCTCTCTCTCTGCCTGCCTCTCCGACTACTTATGATTTCTCTCAGTCAAATAAATAAATAAAATCTTTAAAAAAATATCAGATATAATGAGAAAATATTTTAAAATTCGATAAAGTATAAATATAAATGCTATTAAGAGTCAGTATGAAAATTCATATGCTATATTTAAGGTACTTTTTAAATTAACTAATTAAAAAATCTAAATACAGAAAATAAAGTACCTGAGCAAGTGATTTTGAAGAGTAGAGGTAAAACAATAATAAATAATTATCCCTCCATCCACTCTTTCCCAGTCTATCAACCAACCCATCTACTCAGGATATATCTACTGGGCCTCCAGTATGTTTCAGGCAATAAACATGGAAACACATCTATTCTTATTTGTAATAAATGAAATTTCTAAGATAAAGTAATAATGTCTTATAACATATTATTGTAATAAAATGAATTACAATGAAATTGTATTGAACCTAATAGGTTGAGGCACACAACCAGATTTGATAGAATGAAAAAGTGCACATAGCCATTTTCATAAAATGTTCATTGAAAGCCAAATTGGTACAAACTTTCTTTTGAGGAAGTCATCACATTTTATGTTATCTTAAGGAGGCAGTATTTGGCCCTATTTATACAAAGTGTATATAGGTTTCCCTGGCTCAACTTGTGTATATTGTCACCCCCCCAAGCTGTTTATATTGTTTTAACATATTGAATAAACACTGTTGGGCAAGAAGTAATTAAGTTACCAGATTGAAAGTGTTTGAAATCATTTTCTGACTTGCTATCACAAGATGTACTAGTTCAGTTAGAAAATGCTTCTTCCTAGTAGCTCCAACTCAAGTATATGCAGACATCTCAGGAAGCTGAGATATAATTTGAGGTCAAATAATCTTGCTCTTCCTGGATTATTGTCTTGGCTATCTAACTGGGAAAATTTCCCCTTGATAATGCCATGATTACCCTCTTCAAACAAACATATAAATCAACCTGTTTTATGAATAGGCTAAGACATTATCCTTTGTTTTGTTTAGCTTAGCCAAGATCTGAATGTCTACATTGAAATAAGTCCTTAAGCAGAAATTCTAATAAAGTCTATAGTTAGACTTCTGTTTATGCCTCTTTTATTGGCAAATTATTGTTTAATACCCATTTTCTCAGTTATGTGTATTAGTATATGAACTTATTTGCAAGGACTGGGATTCAGCTATGAAATGATGTTTTTTTCATTTATCTTCAAAGATGGAGTTTACAGATCAATTCGAGAATATTAGTTTTCCCTAGCACAAACAACACTTAAATTTTAAAGCTGATAAAAGTAAGTTACTAAGTAAAATATATCTCATTTCAGATTTGTTTGTTCAAGTAAAAAACAAATTTGAGACACTCTAAGCAAGAAAATGAAACTTCTATTGAACAACTTACTAAACTACATATAAGAAAGTACTATAATCTCCCAAAAGATGGAAATGAGGACTTGAAACCTGTTCTTGAATTCAGAAAGCCACTCTTTCTGTTTCTTTCTCTTGGGGTCTAATGTAAAAGTCTAATGTAAAAGTTCCCCTTCCCCATCCATAGCTGACTTTCTCATTTTTCAGCAGCCTGAACAGTTTGGTTATTGTGAATATATGGTAAAAGACAGCAGGCCACGTTTAAATAACTACAATTAAAATATTCAGAAGAAACTGGAATCTCTCACTCATAATTTCAAATCACTAAATCATGAATCACTAAGTGTATTTTCAGCAGACAATCAATCCTACCATAAATCATGGCCAGAGTGTGGCAGACTAAGTAGTAGAAATATGGTGGTCTCTATCCAGTCCTTAGAGAGGGTAACTTTCAGACAAAGGTGATCATTTAAGCCTACCATCCCTTACAGAAGGTTTTCTTTAGTATATGTTGCATGAACACCATCAGAAAACAAACAAACAAAAAAAAAACAACAAAAAAAAAACAAAGCTGGAAGTAGATATAGCAAATGTTAACAGTGTTTTATGAAGGATTTATTTTCTCTTTCTTATGCTTTTTATAATGATTTGAAATTATTAAGCATTGAGAAGATGGGAGTACTAAAGGGTTCAATTTTTTTTTAAACAAGACATTTTGGTTGAATTTTGTCTTTACTTTCATTATGTTGTCTGTCTTATAAACATGGCATGAATTCTGAATGAGAAGTGAGCTGTCAGGAGTAAGGGGAGAAAAATGGGAAAGAGAAACCATAACAAATTAGAAAAGCTAATTTGACACAGCCTGTTGAATAGCTTAAATTTAGGTGATAGTATGCTCTAGGTTGGCCTTTTTAAATTCCATTTTCAGTATGAAGAGTTTTGATTTTTAAATGCTCAGGGAATATCTATATTGTCTTCTAACCAATGGTCCTTAAATTATGAGAAAGGCAGGTGGCTAAATTAATAATTATTATTTGGAGGTACTCCCCCCTTCATTCAAATTGGAGCATAAGACAACTTACAGAGCATAAAGGATAGAGTTTACATTCTACAATTTTTGGGATTTCATTTTTCTCCCTTACACATTCATTCTTTTCATACTGGTCTTTGCTTTTTTACCCCCCATTAAGAAGAGGGAAGTCTCAGCACAGTTAACAGCACTTGCACAGAAAAACAGTTGAAACATACAACTTCTTAAACTTTATTTTTAGAATAGAAGAAAGCATTTCACAACTTCTTAAAAAGTTCCACATTAATGAAGTCAGCTGCTGACAGTGAGAATCAGTCTGTTTGGGGCCAATATTGATGCATTTATAAATAAATCTACTTAGGTTAGGAAGAGATTGGTACCCTCACATTATTCCTAGATTATTTTTTGTATTTACAAATCAGTAAAAACATACATACTTAATTATTTATATATAATATGTAATAAATATATATTTACTGTTGAGATGCAAATTATCTACTTCTTTCTATGCTGTATGAACAGATGACCATTGGTTTCTTGTCATTGCTGAAATGTGCTATGTATTTATGTGTCCCTTCTCTCTACTGTCTGTGGGAGCCATTGTTCCATTCACTAATATATTAATGCCAAAGCCTACTGTTTTATCTTCATAATCTATTGGTAAAATAATTCAGATTGTTTTCAAATAACTTTGAGGTTCTACTGCTCACGGCACTGGTATGGAAGGTTGAGTAAAACTAGAACTATTAGCACCTAAGTTTGATCTAGATAGCATACTTGCATGGGTAAATTTGTGTCAAAAATCTCTAACAGCAGGACCTGAGTGTGGAGCTTTCCTAGCTCCCGGGTTTAGGCTACTAGCGTCCCGGGAGGTCTCTGCATCCCTTGGCACAGTCGTCCGCTCCCTCTGCTGATTGAGTACCTCTGGTCCACATGTCCTTTTTTGGGGGAGTCCTGGGGGAACCCATTGCATGCCATGGGCTCAGGGTGAGACCCAAATGTGCCCATTCCGGACCTCTGCGCTGCATTGGACCTCAAATCTCGGCCCAGACATCCCAAGAACTGAAAGTTCCCAAATGGTTCTTGATTTCCCCCATTTTCAGGAGGAGGATGGAGTAGGCTGGAAGAAGATCGGTGAGACTTTACCTAGTGGAAACAGTTAAGTCCAGGAAATGATCAGAGCTCGTCTTGCAGACTCAGCTACAGCTCAGCTTGCAGATGTCATTGATACAAACTAAAGCTTCCTCTGAAAATCGCAACCAGCAAGAAGCAGTTCAATTTTGATTTTACAACTTTTTGGTACTCCTAGAGTTAAAAGTTAAAGACTTGTTTTGAATAAATAGAAGGAATATAAATTTAGGTGGCTTGTGTTTAAGTCCTACATATAAGCCTTGTTTGACCTTGGCCATGTCATTTGTCCTTAAGAATTAGCACCTAGGGGGAGGAGTCAAGATGGCGGAGAAGTAGCAGGCTGAGACTACTTCAGCTAGCCGGAGATCAGCTAGATAGCTTATCTAAAGATTGCAAACACCTGAAAATCCATCGGCCGATCGAAGAGAAGAAGAACAGCAATTCTGGAAACGGAAAAACAACCACTTTCTGAAAGGTAGGACCGGCGGAGAAGTGAATCCAAAGCGACAGGAAGATAGACCCCGGGGGGAGGGGCTGGCTACCGGCAAGCGGCGGAGCAACGGAGCACAAAATCAGGACATTTAAAGTCTGTTCGGCTGAGGGACATCGCACCAGAGGCTAAACGGGGGCAAAGCCCACGTGGGGTCAGTGTGGCCTCAGGTCCCGCAGGGTCACAGAAGGATCCAGGGTGTCTGAGTGTCGCAGAGCTTGCGGGTATTGGAACGGGAAAGCCGGCTGCAGAGACAGAGCGGACAGTAAGCTCGCAGCTCGGGGTGACCTTGAACCGGTCGCAGGCTCGGTGAGCTCGGAGCGCGGCCGGAGGTCAGGCAGACAGGAGTAACTGGGCGCTGTTCTCTGAGCGCGCACTGAGGAGTGGGGCCCTGAGCTCTCGGCTCCTCCAGGCCGGAGACCAGGAGGCCGCCATTTGTATTCCCGACCTCCGGGACTCTACAGAAAGCGCTCAGGGAACAAAAGCTCCTGAAAGCAAACCCGAGCGGATTACTCACCCCGGCCCCTGGTAAGGGCGGTGCAATTCCGCCTGGGGCAAAGACACTTGAGAATCACTACACCAGGCACCTCCCCCAGAAGATCAACAAGAAATCCAGCCAAGACCAAGTTCACCTAACAAGGAGTGTGGTTTCAATACCAAGGAGAGCAGCAGAATTCCAGAGGAGGAGAAAGCAAAGCACAGAACTCATGGCTTTTTCCCTGTGATTTTTTTTAGTCTTGCAGTTAATTTAATTTTTTTCTTTTTCATTTTTTGTTTTTTTTTCTCACCTTCTGGTAAATTTTTTTTAACTTTTACCTTTTTCTTTTTTAACGTTTTTTAACTAGTTTATCCAATATATATATAGTTTCTTTTTTATATTTTTCTTATTTGTTTTCTTTTTTTAATTATTTTCTTTTTTTTTTTCTTTCTTCCGTTTTGAACCTCTTTTTATCCCCTTTCTCCCCCCTCACGATTTGGGATCTCTTCTAATTTGGTTAAAGCATAGTTTCCTGGGGTTGTTGCCACCCTTTTAGTATTTTACTTGCTCCTTCATATACTCTTATCTGGACAAAATGACAAGGCGGAAAAATTCAACACAAAAAAAAGAACAAGAGGCAGTACCGAAGGCTAGGGACCTAATCAATACAGACATTGATAATATGTCATATCTAGAGTTCAGAATGACAATTCTCAAGGTTCTAGCCGGGCTCGAAAAAGGCAAGGAAGATATGAGAGAAACCCTCTCGAGAGATATAAAAGCCCTTTCTGGAGAAATAAAAGAACTAAAATCTAACCAAGTTGAAATCAAAAAAGCTATTAATGAGGTGCAATCAAAAATGGAGGCTCTCACTGCTAGGATAAATGAGGCAGAAGAAAGAATTAGTGATATAGAAGACCAAATGACAGAGAATAAATAAGCTGAGCAAAAGAGGGACAAACAACTACTGGACCACGAGGGGAGAATTCGAGAGATAAGTGACACCATAAGATGAAACAACATTAGAATAATTGGGATTCCAGAAGAAGAAGAAAGAGAGAGGGGAGCAGAAGGTATACTGGAGAGAATTATTGGGGAGAATTTCCACACTATGGCAAAGGGAACAAGCATCAAAATTCAGGAGGTTCAGAGATCGCCCCTAAAAATCAATAAGAATAGGCCCATACCCCGTCACCTAATAGTAAAATTTACAAGTCTCAGTGACAAAGAGAAAATCCTGAAAGCAGCCCGGGAAAAGAAGTCTGTAACATACAATGGTAAAAATATTAGATTGGCAGCTGACTTATCGACAGAGACCTGGCAGGCCAGAAAGAGCTGGCATGATATTTTCAGAGCACTAAATGAAAAAAACATGCAGCCAAGAATACTATATCCAGCTAGGCTATCATTGAAAATAGAAGGAGAGATTAAAAGCTTCCAGGACAAACAAAAACTGAAAGAATTTGCAAACACCAAACCAGCTCTTCAGGAAATATTGATAGGGGTCCTCTAAGCAAAGAGAGAGCCTACAAGTGGTAGATCAGAAAGGAACAAAGATCATATACAGTAACAGTCACCTTACAGGCAATACAATGGCACTAAATTCATATCTCTCAATAGTTACCCTGAATGTTAATGGGCTAAATACCCCAATCAAAAGTCACAGGGTATCAGAATGGATAAAAAAACAAAACCCATCTATATGTTGCCTATATGAAACTCATTTTAAGCCCGAAGACACCTCCAGATTTAAAGTGAGGGGGTGGAAAACAAATTACCATGCTAATGGACATCAGAAGAAAGCAGGAGTGGCAATCCTTATATCAGATCAATTAGATTTTAAGCCAAAGACTATAATAAGAGATGAGGAAGGACACTATATCATACTCAAAGTGTCTGTCCAACAAGAAGATTTAACAATTTTAAATATCTATGCCCCCAACGTGGGAGCAGCCATCTATATAAACCAATTAATAACAAAATCAAAGAAACACATCAACAATAATACAATAATAGTAGGGGACTTTAACACTCCCCTCACTGAAATGGACAGATCATCCAAGCAAAAGATCAACAAGGAAATAAAGGCCTTAAATGAAACACTGGACCAGATGGACATCACAGATATATTCAGAACATTTCATCCCAAAGCAACAGAATACACATTCTTCTCTAGTGCACATGGAACATTCTCCAGAATAGACCACATCCTCGGTCCTAAATCAGGACTCAACCGGTATCAAAAGATTGGGATCATTCCCTGCATATTTTCAGACCACAATGCTCTAAAGCTAGAACTCAACCACAAAAGGAAGTTTGAAAAGAACCCAAATACATGGAGATTAAACAGCATCCTTCTAAAAAGTGAATGGGTCAACCGGGAAATTAAAGAAGAATTGAAAAAAATCATGGAAACAAATGACAATAAAAATACAATGGTTCAAAATCTGTGGGACACAACAAAGGCAGTCCTGAGAGGAAAATATATAGCGGTACAAGCCTTTCTCAAGAAACAAGAAAGGTCTCAGGTACACAACCTAACCCTACACCTAAAGGAGCTGGAGAAAGAACAAGAAAGAAACCCTAAGCCCAGCAGGAGAAGAGAAATCATAAAGATCAGAGCAGAAATCAATGAAATAGAAACCAAAAAAACAATAGAACAAATCAACGAAACTAGGAGCTGGTTCTTTGAAAGAATTAATAAAATTGATAAACCCCTGGCCCGACTTATCATATAGAAAAGAGAAAGGACCCAAATAAATAAAATCATGAATGAAAGAGGAGAGATCACAGCTAACACCAAAGAAATACAAACTATTATAAGAACATCCTATGAGCAACTCTACGCCAATAAATTTGACAATCTGGAAGAAATGGATGCATTCCTAGAAACATATAAACTACCACAACTGAACCAGGAAGAAGTGGAAAGCCTGAACAGACCCATCACCAGTAAGGAGATTGAAACATTCATTAAAAATCTCCAAAAAAACAAAGGCCCAGGGCCAGACAGCTTCCCAGGGGAATTCTACCAAACATTTAAAGAAGAACTAATTCCTATTCTCCTGAAACTGTTCCAAAAAACAGAAATGGAAGGAAAATTTCCAAACTCATTTTATGAGGCCAGGATCACCTTGATCCCAAAACCAGACAAGGATCCCATCAAAAAAGAGAGCTATAGACCAATATCCTTGATGAACACAGATGCGAAAATACTCAACAAAATACTAGCCAATAGGATTCAACAATACATTAAAAGGATTATTCACCACGACCAAGTGGGATTTATTCCAGGGCTGCAAGGTTGGTTCAACATCCGCAAATCAGTCAATGTGATACAACACATCAATAAAAGAAAGAACAAGAACCATATGATACTCTCAATAGATGCTGAAAAAGCATTTGACAAAGTACAGCATCCCTTCCTGATCAAAACTCTTCAAAGTGTAGGGATAGAGGGCACATATCTCAATATCATCAAAGCCATCTATGAAAAACCCACCGCAAATATCATTCTCAATAGAGAAAAACTGAAAGCTTTTCCGCTAAGGTAGGAACACGGCAGGGATGTCCATTATCACCTACTGCTATTCAGCATAGTACTAGAGGTCCTAGCCTCAGCAATCAGACAACAAAAGGAAATTAAAGGCATCCAAATCGGCAAAGAAGAAGTCAAATTATCACTCTTCGTAGATGAGTGGAAAACCCAATAGACTCCACTCCAAAACTGCTAGAACTTGTACAGGAATTCAGTAAAGTGTCAGGATATAAAATCAATGCACAGAAATCAGTTGCATTTCTCTACACCAACAGCAAGACAGAAGAAAGAGAAATTAAGAAGTCAATCCTATTTCCAATTGCACCCCAAACCATAAGATACCTAAGAATAAACCTAACCAAAGAGACACAGAATCTATACTCAGAAAACTATAAATACTCAAGAAAGAAATTGAAGAAGACACAGAGAAATGGAAAAATGTTCCATGCTCCTGGATTGGAAGAATAAATATTGTGAAAATGTCTATGCTACCTAAAGCAACCTACACATAATGCAATTCCTATCAAAGTACCATCCATCTTTTTCAAAGAAATGGAACAAATAATTCTAAAATTTATATGGAACCAGAAAAGACCTCGAATAGCCAAAGGGATATTGAAAAAGAAAGCCAATGTTGGTGGCATCACAATTGCGGACTTCAAGCTCTATTACAAAGCTGTCATCATCAAGACAGCATGGTACTGGCACAAAAACAGACACATAGTTCAATGGAACAGAATAGAGAGCCCAGAAATAGACCCTCAACTCTATGGTCAACTCATCTTCGACAAAGCAGGAAAGAATGTCCAATGGAAAAAAGACAGCCTCTTCAATAAATGGTGCAGGGAAAGTTGGACAGCCACATGCAGAAAAATGAAATTGGACCATTTCCTTACACCACACACAAAAATAGACTCAAAATCGATGAAGGACCTCAATGTGCGAAAGGAATCCATCAAAATCCTTGAGGAGAACACAGGCAGCAACCTCTTCGACCTCAGCCGCAGCAACATCTTCCTAGGAACAACGCCAAAGGCAAGGGAAGCAAGGGCAAAAATGAACTATTGGGATTTCATCAAGATCAAAAGCTTTTGCACAGCAAAGGAAACAGTTAACAAAATCAAAAGACAACTGACAGAATGGGAGAAGACATTTGCAAACGACATATCAGATAAAGGACTAGTGTCCAGAATCTATAAAGAACTTAGCAAACTCAACACCCAAAGAACAAATAATGCAATCAAGAAATGGGCAGAGGATATGAACAGACATTTCTGCAAAGAAGACATCCAGATGGCCAACAGACACATGAAAAAGTGCTCCATATCACTCGGCATCAGGGAAATACAAATCAAAACCACAATGAGATATCACCTCACACCAGTCAGAATGGCTAAAATCAACAAGTCAGGAAATGACAGATGCTGGCGAGGATGCGGAGAAAGGGGAACCCTCCTACACTGTTGGTGGGAATGCAAGCTGGTGCAGCCACTCTGGAAAACAGCATGGAGCTTCCTCTAAATGTTGAAAATAGAAGTGTCCTATGACCCAGCAATTGCACTATTGGGTATTTACCCTAAAGATACAAACGTAGTGATCCAAAGGGGCACATGCACCCGAATGTTTATAGCAGCAATGTCCACAACAGCCAAACTATGGAAAGAACCTAGATGTCCATCAACAGATGGATGGATCAAGACGATGTGGTATATATACACAATGGAATACTATGCAACCATGAAGAAAAATGAAATCTTGCCATTTGCGACAACATGGATGGAACTAGAGCGTATCATGCTTAGTGAAATAAGTCAAGCAGAGAAAGACAACTATCATATGATCTCCCTGATATGAGGAAGTGGTGATGCAACATGGGGGCTTAAGTGGGTAGGAGAAGAATCAATGAAACAAGATGGGATTGGGAGGGAGACAAACCATAAGTGACTCTTAATCTCACAAAACAAACTGAGGGTTGCTGGGGGGAGGGGGTTTGGGAGAAGGGGGTGGGATTATGGACATTGGGGAGGGTATGTGCTTTGGTGAGTGCTGTGAAGTGTGTAAACCTGGTGATTCACAGACCTGTACCCCTGGGGATAAAAATATATGTTTATAAGAAATAAAAAATTTAAAAAAAATCTCAAACAGATTAGTGTAAGCTATAAAACCATTTCTTCCTTCTGGCCTCTCATTTCCTTCTTCTCTTTTTTCCTTTCACCGATCCTTGCCTTTGCCCACTGTTTTTCCTTTGTGCATCCTGAACCAGAGAATTCTCTATGTACCAAAATGTAATAACTGCTTTCAGACCTAAATTCCCAGACCAGTATTTTGAACATGAAAAAGATACCTTGATCTATCTTTAGATTACCTATCAGTCCATAAAATTATACTACAGAATTTTTCATTAGTTTAAAAATATCATCTATATGTTTAAAGCTTGGATATCAGAAAAATGAGATACTGGAGGCTGGCTAAAGGAACCAAGGATTAATAAACAAATGCATTTGGTTATAGTTCCATGTGCAGTTTTAGTACTCTGAAAGCTGTTATATTATTGTAATCTTATAATAAAATCATCACATTCCTACATTAATGAAATTTCAATTTTTAAAATTCTAAAACCAAAAGTAATATGCACCGACTAAATAACACAAAGATTGATTTTAATTAATAATGTAATGAATGATAAGAAATATTACTTTTAACTGACTAAAATCATGTATATTTTTTCTCATAAAAACAATAATTTTAATAATATGAAGGAAATGACATTAAAGAGTTCAAATAGAAGAAGCAAATCAGAGTGGAGTATGTATTTAAGTTTCATAGCAACCCACAAAAGCAACAAAAGAAAAAAGTAAATTCCCTGAAATCACGAGATAAAAAAGCATATGTTTTTAGAAAGATTAAAAAAGATTTTAGAAAATAGAATATTCATACAAAAGTATAATGTATATTTAGTGGACAACATATGATATATCTAGCAGCTATGTTTTGCCTTTTTTTCCATTAATTTGAAGGTGAAGTGCATTTGAAACTTCAGTTTCATAAAAGAAAACATAAATACTTAAATGTAAATTATACTAAGTATAATCAATAAAATAGTATGATAGTAGAGGGATAAAAAGATAATGCCAAATGTAAGGTTACTTTTACTTAGCATATTTTACTATTTCTATTTTATTTTCTCTTTTTCTATCCAATCTTTTAAGTGTATAGTATTCACTGGTATATGAACAAGTGAAGAGTTAATATTAATAATAATCTTTGTGTGGGGTGCCTGGGTGGCTCAGTGGGTTGAGCCTCTGCCTTCTGCTCAGGTCATGATCCCAGGGTCCTGGGATTGAGCCCCGCATCGGGCTCTCTGCTCATCGAGGAGCCTGCTTCCTTCTCTCTCTCTCTGTCTGCCTCTCTGACTACTTGTGATCTCTCTCTGTCAAATAAATAAATAAAATATTTAAAAAAATAATAATCTTTGTGAAATATCTATGATAATGTCATTTTTAAAAAATATTTGCAAAGGTGGTCATTAAACAGAGATACATGCTACAAGTTCTTAGCAACTCTAACTTAACAACATGTTCATAAAGGGGAATATTACTTTTTAGAACCAGAATTAATAATCTGAAAGGTAAAAAAAAAGCTTTGCTTTTTTTCTAAAATGAACCAATAATAACAGAGATCTTAATAATAGGCACTGACCTTTATGATATGTAGGAGATATTATAATAACTAAATTAATGTTAATTTGTTGAGTTTTGTTGAGCACATAAAACGAGAATAAGATTATGATTCTTTATGTTAGACATCACTGGGGCAGGCAAAATTAGATTTAGAAATTCAATTTTTGGTAGTAGTAGTTATATAATGGAATAATAAGTAAACTCTATTGCATCAAAGACTCAGGAGAAAACATTGGAATTAAAATGGCAACAAACCATAAATTACTTTGAGATGGTTTAGAAAGGAAAATCACAGTGCAATTCAATAGAAATTAAAGTTGAAATAAAATGATCAAAACATCAAATTCAAATTGGACCTAAAATATTCTCCAGTGCTAATCTAGCAATGAGATAGGTCATTCAAGGTTCAGATAAGATAGAATATGAATCCATTTTATAAAGAAGAAAATAATAATTAATAAATATCCAATATGATGAGAGTTATTGAACTTGAGATGTCTCCTTGAGATTTTTCTCAAGGAATAAGGAGGAGATAAATTATATGTTTTGAGGGGGAGGATTTGGATTTATAGGGAGCATGCAATTGACAGAAACAGGGTAGATGTGGTTACCACAACAAGTAACAGAGATGAATGGTCAGAGTGTTTTGGTAAGTAGAGATGTTTAATGCAAATTAATCTTGGTGGCCTTCAGACTGAAGAGATGGAAGTCTCTAAAAGTCAGTGATCTGCATAAGTAGAAAATCTTTAAGATTTTTAACAAAAGATCATAGGTACTTTATTCCCAATTTAAGACTCAGAGTCTCTTTAATGGGGGAGAATGAGGTAATTTGAGAAATGATTGCTGAAATTTATATTTTAAATCCTCCCTTGGTCTTTCCTAAATAATAACTTAACAGTGTAACTATCTATTGGGTAACATAATTATATGGGGAACAAGATAAATAATAATTTTATGGGATTTCTGGACACTGGTTCAGAATGTGAACTAATTCCTGAAAAGTCAATTATCATTGAGGTCCTCCAGTTAGAACTTTTCAGAAATTAGATTAATGGCATTTTGGCTTAAATCTGTTTCTCAGTATACACACTGGTGTTTACCTTCCTTGCATCTAATTTTCCAGTTCTGGAATGCAGGTGGAACAGATATATTCAGTCCCAAGCATATCTGCATATAGTTTCTTGACCCATAAAGTGAGGATTATTATGGTATGAAAAACGAGATATAAGTCCCTCAAACTGTCTCTAGAGACCAAAACAAAAGTATTCCCTCGTTTCTGGAGAGATTAAAGAGTTTAGTCCTATCATAAATAATTGTCAAGGATGGCAAGTCCTATCAAATTTTGAAGTCTTATAATTTTAAACTTAAGGAGCAATTTGAATAAACTTTTATGCAGTGTGGAGTATGCACCAATGTTAACTTTTTGCATATAGGTAACCAGTTTTTCCAACAGAATATATAGAAAATACTATTCTTTCTCTACTGAATACCTTTGATCTTTTTTACAAGTCATTTTATCAAAACAAAACAAAGTTTCTGAATTTTCTTTTTTATTAGATCGGTTGATTTTAAAGGACAGTTTTAGATTTATAGAAAAATTAAGAGGGTAGTAGAGTTCACATACATTGTCTTACTCAGTTTCCTTTATTATTCACATATTGGTGAATTGCATTTCTTTTGTTTTTAAGATTTTATTTATTTATTTTGGGGTAGGGGAGAGAGAGTGTGTGCTAGCAGGGGCAGGGAGAGAGACAAACAGACTCCATGCTTAGTGCAGAGTGTGACTCAGGGTTCAATCTCAGGACCCTGAGATTATAACCTGAGTGGAGACCAAGACCAAGGTCCAAGAGTTGGAACCTTAATGGACTGAGCCACCCAGGTGCCCCTGGGATGCTCAATTTCTTAAAATTAATGAGCCAATGCTGATTATTGACTCAAATCCATAGTTTATTATTATTCTATAACAATATGAATATTGTTATATTTATTGTTATTATGCCTCTGCTTGTGCTTTCTCTTTGTCTCTCTGACAAATAAATAAATGAGAAATATAAATAAAATCTTTAAAAAATACTGGCCAAGTATTTTGCAAGATGTGCCTATATTTTTATTTATATGACATTTTTTTTTCATGATTAGATCAGGGTTATAGACTTTTGGGAGAAAGACCACAGAGATGAAGTAAGATTTTCAACTCATCACATCAAGGGTACATACTATCAACATAATTTATACTGTAGGATATTGATCTAGATCACCTGGCTTAAGTAGTGTTTGTCAGGCTTCTACACTACAGAGTTAGGCTTTGATCACTTTTACACACTGTACTTACGAGAAAGAAATCAGTATGCACAACCAAGACTTAAAGAGTGGGTGTTTATAATTCCCACTTTAAGAGCAGAGTATCTAAATAAATGATTTGGAATTCTTCTGCATCAGATTTTTCTATTCTCTCCCATGAATTTATTTATTAAATTATGTATGTACATTAGTATCAACTCATGGATATTCATGTTATGCCTTGAGATGCTATACCTACTTGATTTTGGTGGTCATACTGTCCCAGCTTTGGCCTTTAGGCATTCTTTCATTTGGCTTCTGTCTTCCTTTGTTACAGAACCATCAATGCATTTTTTGGAGATCGATGTATTTTTAAGTATGTTTATCATGGAGGGAATGATCTTGTCCCATTTAACATGATCATTCATTACATTTTTAAATTTTGACAACCATATTTTATTTGTTTTATAATTTCTTTTTTTTTCATTATTGCCTTTTTCATGACATTGTACAATTTCTTTGAGATCCTTCTTTCATTTTTTCAATTTTTCATCTTTAAAAAATGATACTTTATAACAACAACCAAATTATGGAAATAACTCAGATGTCCATTGACTGATGAATAAAGAAGTTTAATATATATATATGTTATATATGAAGTTTATATAGCTATATGTTTTTATATATATGTTATATATGAATAATAGAAAATTATTCAGCTATAAAAAACAAAGTGTTGCCAAGCAATGACATGTATGGAGCTAGAGAGTATTATGTTAAGTGAAATAAGGCAGTCAGAGAAAGACAAATACCATATGACTTTGCTCATATGTGGAATTTAAGAAACAAAACAAATGAACATAAGGGAAACAAAGAGAGAGAGCCAAATTAGGAAACAGATTCTTAAGTATAAAAAACAAAGTGATGGTTACTGGAGGAGCAGTGGGCAGGGGATGGGTTAAATGGGTGATGAGTATTAAAGAGGGTACTTGCTGTGATGAGCACTGATGTTGTTTGTAAGTGATGAACCTCTAGATTCTATACCTGGGGGCACCTAGGTGGCTCAGTGGGTTAAAGCCTCTGCCTGGGATCAAGCCCCACATTGGGCTCTCTGCTTGCTTCCCCCTCTCTCTCTGCCTGCCTCTCTGCCTACTTGTGATCTCTGTCTGTCAAATAAATAAATTTTTTAAAAAATTGGATTCTATACCTGAAACTAATATGTACTGTATATTAACTAGCGGGAATATAAATAAAAACTTGGGAGAAAAAAAGGAAAAATGTGCTAATATTGTATTAATTATAAGTTGTCTTATGGATATTAATTCTTTGGGGGTTTTTCCTGCCTTTTTATGGGTTCATTTCTTGATCTTGTTTAAATCATTCAAGATATGCTCATCATCACTTTATTGATTCTATAGTTTGTCTTTCAGTTGTAGGTGTGTTTCTACAACTTGCTTCCTATAGAGTTAAACTTTGCTTGCTTCCTACAGAGTTCAAGAAACTTCACAAGTCCTTAGTAAGTTTCTGTAGTAATTCTTTGGTTATATAGTTCAGAACTAAGTGTATGTTGTGAATTTTAAACTCTAATCATAAAATTCATACGTTACAGATTTAAGGCTTCAATTTCTATCAAAGAAGTACGTTTTTAAAGCTCAAAGTCACAGGTAGATGACAAACACCATTGCCATTACTCTAAATAAAAGTGGGTGAGGATGTTGGTTCATTTACTAATTTCTTTTTAAGTTGAGGAGCAGCACTTCAAAATTTGAGGAATGTCACTTCCATTTCCCTTAGGTGAAGACATAAAGTCATTCGATGGTCTCAATCAATCAGATTCCATGGTTTACAGTACTCTGGGCTCTTCTTAGGATGTCAATGTGCTTTTTCTTCTGTAGTTCCGAGTTCCTTCTCAATGTCTAGGACTTGTTATTTCACTTTATTTTTAACTATAAGACCGAGTCTGGTCTTTGATGTTTGCTGACATATTTCAAGCCCAAGACATCCTTGTACATTTCTTGTCTCACACCTTAGCAAGCCCATTTACAAGTCCACAGGCTCCTTCCCTTGGTTCTTGTGGACAGTTCAAACCATACAAAATCCAGGACAATAAGTGGGGACTCTAAACATGAAACTTTCTTCTAAACAGTATAAAATTCCAAGCCATTTGCTCCTCTTTGCTCTATTTTTTTTTTTAAGATTTTATTTATTTATTTATTTGAAATAGAGAGAACACAAGCAGGGGCTTGTGTCGGGGCTTGGTCCCAAGACACCTGCATCGTGACCTGAGCCAAAGGCAGATGCTTAACCTTAAGCCACCTAGATTTCCCTCTTCTTTGCTCTACTCAGTCATTTTGGTACTTTAGTGTACTTTAGCTCTATTCAGTCATTTTTGTACTTGCTTTCCTTTCCCAAGAAAACCTTATAATGTGAGTAAAAAATGTCTTTATACCTCTTGGTACTTAGGTAGCATCATCTATTTAAATATTTGAACTGAGATCTGGATTGCGGGTTGATCCTGCCTTCCATTAGGCAACCAAAAGACATTAATCCAGGTGTGGCTTACGAATGATTTTTATGTGAATTTATATTGTGGCAGGGGCCCAAAGGTCATACCACCATTTTGTTGGACATCAATGTACAAATATTTTCAATTTCAGTTAATAGTTTTAGAAGGTAAAATAAACAATGAAATATCTTGCATTTCATCCATCATATTGACAAAAGAAAAAAAAAAGATAATATGATATATAGTTAACACTGTAAAGTAAGCACTCTCCTACATTGGTGATGGGATGGTAAATTAGTACCTTCCTGAAGCCAATTTGTTAATATTTGAAAGAAAACATTATAATGAGAAACACAGAAGATGTAGCAGGGAAATATCCACAACTGGACAAAGGGAAGGAAGTCACTAAACCCCTAAATATTTTTAAACTCTTTAATGCTGAAAATAAACTTTAAAAAATAATAAAATCAAAGGAACACTTTTTAGTCATATGCTAAAGTGTGTCATAATTAAATCTAATATTGTATAATTTAAAACTTATTTTAAACCTTACCTCCTGGGGTGCCTGGGTGGCTCAGTGGGTTAAGCCTCTGCCTTTGGCTTGGGTCATGACCTCAGGGTCCTGGGATTGAGCCCCACATCTCTCTGCTCAGCAGGGAGCCTGCTTCCCCCTCTCTCTCTGCCTGCCTCTCTGCCTACCTGTGATCTCTGTCTGTCAAATAAATAAATAAAATCTTTAAAAAACAAACAAAAAAACAAAACCCAAAACCTTACCTCCTACCTCCAAACACACACACACATAGAAACACACAGAAAAGATGGGGAGCGGGGAAGAGCAATAGAAGTGAATTCATTAGTTCTTCTACTGAAAGAATATACATAAATGTAAAGAAATAGCCTCACCATCAGGTTGTTTTTTATTTTGTACTTCAAACTTAGAGTTATAATTTAAAAGCCAACCAAAGAAATAAACGTAAACTTAGTCTCTGTGACAATACTACCCAAAAGCAGCCAAATAATTATATTCAGTCCACTATTATTTCACATACTGGAGGTAGTGATATAAGATTTTTTCATTAATTTCAAGGTTTTGTGAAGAAATAGAATTGCATATTCTTACTTTAAGTAAGTTGTGTTGTTAGCCAGCTTCTCTGGGAAACAGGCTGTGCTACAGAGATTTTTATGCAAAAAGTTTATTGTTTTCAGGAATAACATCTGTGTGAGAGTTAAAAACAAAACAAAACAGGATTGAACAGAGGGATGATTAGAACTGCATTCCATTGTGGCAAAGATCAGTCAATCCCATTAGAACAAGGCTGACTCTTCATGAATAGAGGGAAAAGGAATGAGCCATCTAACAGTTCCTTACCCTCAACCCCCCTTACCATGCCTGTTCTGGCCAGTCATTGGACATGGACTACATTTCCAGAAAGACACATAATCTTGGTGAGTGAGTTCTCTAAAACTTACTGCAATTTCTTCAGAGAAACTCCGCTGAGAGACTATACTCCCAGCAGCTGGAGGGATGAGTGCTTCAGTCCTGAAGGTGGAGGAGGATTTTTGAGCCACTTGGGTTTGTCATGATACTTTAAGTTTGACATGTTGGAGTTAGAAATATTTGGACTCATTTCAAGTTCAGTGTAAAAGCTCTCAAAGCTTTATCAGGCTTATAATACTCCTTGGACCTGAGCTAATCCTTATTGGGGGAGAAAAGAGGAGATAAAACAATTTTACAGCTGTGTAGGCTTTAAAATGCCTTAAAAGTAACGAGAACAACGTGCAAAGTTCCTCACAATAAAGCCTTTTGCCAATTGAGTTCATATCTTGAGATTGCCAAAAAAAGATGCCTGACAGTGTATGGGTATGGTTTCTTTAGAAAAAGGTCACATCAAAAGCAGTGCACTTGTCGTTATGTGTATTAGTGACAGATCTATATCTCGAACACAGAGACCCAAAATATTATATTTTGAAGGGGGAAGATAGTGAGTGAAACCTGTTAGCAGAAGAGAGAAATGTCCTCTTCTATGTTCCATAAAGAAAACTGGTCACATACTTGTTTTGCAATAATAAATATATCTAACATGTTTGCTGCAATGTCAGGTCCTTATAAATAATGAACAAAAGGATAATTTTACTTCTAAAGAATATTTTCTTGGGAAATCGAGTTTTATAAACAAAAAGTTTCTTTGTTTATTCTCCTTTTAAAATACAGTTTAAAGTCGAGAGAGAGATCTTTCAGGGTAGCAAGATCATCTGTTCATCCAATGAAATTAATGATTTAATTTCTGCTGCATTCTTTGACCACAAAATTTTTGCACATTAATGTGTGGGTTGACTCACATGAAACTTGCAATGAAGAATATAAAATATATTATTGTGATTTTATACTATACAGAAAAACTCTTTGTTTTTTCATTTTATTTCCTTATCTTCTACTCAGAAATATCCAGTGACCTATGTTTGGAAATAGTTTGTGGAAAATGTATGAACCAGAATTTGGAACATTAGGAAGTTCATGTAAGTCACTCTTAGTGACTAAGTCCATCTTAGTCACTAGTATTTAGAAAAAAACAAATTGTATCCTGTCACAGCTGCCTAATATTTTGGTAGAGACGGGATCAGCAAGTTAAGCAGAAGTGTTCTATGTCTATATAAAACAATTTAGGGAGGTAAGACAATAATCACAAAGTGTTCATATAAAATGAATAAATGTGATTGTATTTAATGAAGTAGGGCAAATTTAGTTCATTCTGAATACAACAGCACTTTTTTTTTTCTTTTTCAAATTTTTATTTAAATTCTAGTTAGTTAACATATAGTGTAATTATTGTCTCCAGGAATAGAACAGCATTTTATTTTATTTTACTGTTTTAAAGATTTATTTATTTTTGAGAAAGAGAGAGACAGAGAATGGGGGGGATGGAGAAGCAGAGGGACAGGGAGAGAGAATCCAAGCAGACTCCATGTTGAATGTGGATCCCAACATGGGACTTAATCAACCTTAAACAACCCTGGAAATCATGACCCGAGGCCAAACCATGATTCAGATGCTTAACTGACTGCACCACCCAGGCGCCCCAGAATAGCACTTAAAAAAAGTTAAAATTAGAATTAGTTTCTCGGGGCGCCTGGGTGGCTCAGTGGGTTAAAGCCTCTGCCTTCGGCTCGGGTCATGATCCCAGCGTCCTGGGATTGAGCCCCACATCGGGTTCTCTGCTCAGCAGGGAGCCTGCTTCCTCCTCTCTCTCTGCCTGCCTCTCTGCTTACTTGTGGTCTCTGTCTGTCAAATAAATAAATAAAATCTTAAAAAAAAAATAGAATTAGTTTCTCTTCTCACAAGTCAAGGAGACAGAGAGAAAAGAAATGGAATGAAAAATATAACTAAAACATCCACAGTACCTGTGTTTTCAATCTTGCTTTTGATTCTTTATTAATAATTTAACATTTAAGATATTTTATTTAAATCCCAAATTTAAAAGTAAATAAATTAAAAAAGAATTAGAGGAATTTTAAAGTGCATAACCTTTTAGGATTTAAGTCCTTATTATATAAAAAAGAAAGCATTACTACATATTTGAAGCTATTATGTACAAGAATGAATACATTAGAAACAATCTTTGCAGTTCATGATCATATATGAAATACTTATTTACAAGCTGATTTAATAAAGCTTCACTGAAAAATTATTATCGTCTATGTGCTTGATTCTGTGCTATTAAAAAAAAAGCCATAATCTCTACCAATGTGTTCTTGCTTATATGCATACCATATTAATTTGTTAGTTTATATATACATGCATAGACACACACACACACGCACACACACACACACTTAGTTTTTTAATGGACCAGAAATCAAATATACTTCTTACATGAAGTGAAATATCAGAAGGGAGAGTGAGTTAGTCTTTGGCAGATTTAAAATGTACTCCAACTATATGCAAGATTGCTTTATATAACACAAAACATTATATTGTTTCCTAAATGCCCCTTAATCTCACCTACATTGGATCCTCTGACCATTGCCCATTTTGCATTATGGTACTGATAGTCTTAATCTCCTATTAAGTGTTACTATATGTTTATTTGACATTACTGCTCCCATCTTCTTATGTAGAGCTGATATTTTTCATTACCTGACATCCCTTTATCTCATGGCTGAAAGTCACAATGGCATGCCCTTCACAGGCCACAGGAATAAGATAACTTGACTCAGACTATGGCAGGAAATTACAATGATCTGACTTTCCCAGATTGTAGGGCTAAATTCATGTCAATTAAGTAGATAATTTATCCTCTTGGCCATAGTATTGGGCTCAAGATTGGCCATATCAACCAAGTATGTCTAATTCCAATGAGAAAATCTGAATGTGTTTGATGTATAGCACTGATAAAGATAAGATATTTAAAGCTGCTGAATCATTAAACCATTGGAATGTTTCTTGGTTTTGCAAACAGATCATTTTTCCCAGGTATTGAGAACCTCTTAGTGAATAAAGTCAACAGACAAATATACAGAAAAGATAAGGAATAAAGCATTGATACCTTCTTAGGAACAACTGGATCTAAGCACAAAGCTAGCTGTGTTTAAATGGCCCACTAAAGCCACACTCTTTAATTCTTAAAACAGTCTGAGTTCAGTTTCAATCTCTCCCAATGAGAAAGTGATCCCTAATGAATAAACTCTTTATATCTAGAGAACACTTCAGCAGTAGGAAATAGGCTAATCAAAATAAGGCAGGGAATGATAATATTTAGAAAATTACTTCTATGGTATTTGTAGGATATCATTATCAAAATGATCAGTATCCAATAAGGTGATCATTTACAGGAGTGAAATAACATTCACAAGACTTGTAAAACGTAAATCACATTATACTGGTTCTCTTCTCAAAATACTCTACTGTAAAGTAAAGACTTTCTAGGCTTTCTTTTTTTTTTTTAAGATTTTATTTATTTATTTGACAGAGAGAGATCACAAGTAGGCAGAGAGGCAGGCAGAGAGAGAGGAGGAAGCAGGCTCCCCGCTGAGCAGAGAGCCCGATGCGGGACTCGATCCCAGGACCCTGAGATCATGACCTGAGCCGAAGGCAGTGGCTTAACCCACTGAGCCACCCAGGCGCCCCTCTAGGCTTTCATCCATCCTTCTTATCCACTTTATAATAACCTTGACCTCATAATCTGCACCCACCCTCTTTCTTACTCTGCTTCAAACACACTGGACACCTGACTATCTCTGTAAAGCATCAGAAAACAAACAAATAAAAAACCCCAACATGCCTAGGGCCTTTATGCCCCTTCTTCTTTTCTTTCTAGAATTCTCTTCCTAAGGGTGTTAACATGACTGGCCTTTTAATTACATTTGAGAATTTTGCTAAAATGGGTTTTTGTCTTTTTTGACCATTCAAATTAAATATCATATATTCACATTTTCTAAGCTTCCCTACTTTATGCTCCCAGCATTTGTCCCTATATAATGTTTTATATCATATTGTTTATTGTCTGTCTTCCCCCAGAAGTATATATTATATAGGCTCTGATGGTTGGTGTCAAAAGAGCAAGTCTGTGAGAACTGGGACAGTGGTTTGGGTCCTGGCAAGAAACTATTTCCAATAAATGAAACAAGATGGGATCAGGAGGGAGAAAAACCATAAGAGACTCTTAATCTCACAAAACAAACTGAGGGTTGCCTGGTGGGAATAGGGTAGGGAGAGGGTGGTTGGGTTATGAACATTGGGGAAGGTATGTCCTATGGTGAGTGCTGTGAAGTGTAAACCTGGCAATTCACAGACCTACCCCTCGGGCTAATAATACATTATATGTTAATAAAAATTTTTTTAAAAATTAAATTAAAAAAAAAAGGAAGAAGAAACTACTGCCAAGGCAAAGTGGTCCTTGAGAAGAGCACTGATGATTGCCACCTCAAACCAACACTATAGTCATGCTCTGGGTGCTGGAATTGACCATTATCCCAACAAAGTGATAGTTGCCATGGGCAAGGAAAGGTCAAAGATAAAAGATTTGATAATCTTTTGTGAAAATTTGTAACCATAATCACTTTATGACCACAAGTTACCCTGCAGGTATCCTCTTAGACAAACCTGTTTGCAACAAGGATGTGTTCAGGAACCCTGCTCTTAAATACAAGGCCTGACGAAGGGCTGAAGTTGAGTTCAATATATACAAGACCAGCAAGAGCAAACGGCTCTTCCAGAAGCTGCAGTTTTAGCTCCGTTTTGTTTCAGTCATTATAAATCAGAAATGAATGAATGAATGAATGAATGAATAAATAAATACATATTATATGATTGCTGTCGTGTGGGCTATTTTTTTCCTTTGCTTGTTTTTTAAATAATTATATCCTTAGTGCCTAGATTAGTGGTATAGTGGGATAAGTATTCAATAAGCATTTGTAAAATAGTGATTGAAAATGAGATTTAAAGTCAGAGAGGGAGAGAGAATCTTTTTTTTTTTTTTTTTTTTTTTTGACAGACAGAGATCACAAGTAGGCAGAGAGGCAGGCAGAGAGAGAGGAAGGAAAGCAGACTCCCTGCTGAGCAGAGAGCCCGATGCGGGGCTCGATCCCAGTGGGATCATGACCCGAGCCGAAAGCAGAGGCTTTAACCCACTGAGCCACCCAGGCGCCCCAGGGAGAGAGAATCTTAAGCAGGCTCCAGACCAGCAGGAGTCTGACGCAGGGCTCCATCTCAGGACTCTGACATCATGACCTGAGCCAAAATCAAGAGTCAGGCACCTCTCAGGCACCCAGGCACCTCTCAAATGTTTGTTGTTTAAACAGATTGTTTTGGTTATTAGATTCTTTCCATTTCTTTATACAGTTTAGACTCTTTAGAATTCTTCCCATGAAATTGCTTAGATCAAGTTTACCTTATGATCAAATCAAGACTCCAGTAGCTTAGTTTGTATCATATTCATTTATATTCATTTTATCATACACTCATCCCAAAATTAAGTACCTACTATGCAGAAGGTACTGTACTGTATTATAGTGTTCATGAGCAAACAAGGTAAGGTATATCTCTTTGCATTATAGTAGGGCATGTATAATTAAAAAAAAAAATCAAACACGTTTATAAGAAGTAAACATAGGAATGATAGAGAACCCATAACTTGCAAAAATATGTAAGGGAGGTAATAAGATTTCTTTTTTGAGGATGTGATATTTGAGCTGTAATAAAGACTTTGGTAATAATGCCACCACTATATTTCCATGGGGGGGGGGGGACAAGTTAAGAAATTACCATCGCCTCATGGCTTGTGAATACATAACAAACCTTTTGGGATTTACTACTCGCTGACAATAAATAAAAGAAATAAAGGCAATCTCGCTTAAAGTGGAGTTGGGAAGCCCAGAGAGGGAGCTCTCACATACTACCACTTGCCTTAAGGAGCATACCTTGCACTACCCACTAGGAAGAAGCTTACTTTGCATACCCCAGCAGGAAGAAGGAAGAATTTCTCCTTCTCAAGCAACAGTACAGTCAATGAGAAATCAGTGCAACAACCCCCTCCAGTTTCCTTCTTTTTCCTATAAAAGCACACTCCTCTCCTTTGTTCTCTGGATTTGCCTATGGTTCACCATCGTTTGCTTATCCAAATTATAAATTCTCTGCTATTCCAAAATGAATTCATTTTGCTGGTAAAATAACTGGCTTTTTTCTTTTTTAAGTTCCACAAATTAGATTAAGAGTCACTTATGGTTTGTCTCCCTCCCAATTCCATCTTGTTTCATTGATTCTTCTTCTACCCACTTAAGCCCCCATGTTGCATCATCACTTCTGGGGGGAGGGGGATGGGAGAAGGGGGTGGGATTATGGACATTGGGGAGGGTGTGTACTTTGGTGAGTGCTGTGAAGTGTGTAAACCTGGTGATTCACAGACCTGTACCCCTGGGGATAAAAATATATGTTTATAAAAAATAAAAAATTAAAAAATAAAAAATTAAAAAAAATTTTTAAAAAAGATCCACAAATTAATACTGCAAAGTGATATAGTTAGGACTGATACCTTTTTGTGAAATATCTTGTTAATTTTATAAAGTTGGACTTAATAGGTAAACTATGGATGACATTGTCTCTGTGTCTTGTCTATTCTACAGTTTATGTTAATGATACTAAAAAAAAATTTTCCCTGTTGTTTCCTGGTGAAGTATACACAAGTCACTTTAAACCAATAGACTCTACCCCATGAATTTAAAAAGACATAAAACTTGGTGGCTCATGATTATTTGTTATATAATACTTGTAATATAAATATATGGAAAAACTTAATTCAGATACAAGAGAAAGTTAGTGAAGGTAAATTTAAATTTTCAACAAAGTTAAAATTATTAGTTTGTACTCTTTCTGGAAACAAGTGGTCAAAATAAAAATATAGGGTGACTGCTAATCATAGAACACTTAAGGTACTCATTAAAATTAAAGAGCTGCTATTATCACTGCTATCCTAATAATGATAATGACAATAATAAATATCAATTTAAATAATTCTAAAAGAACTTTTAAATATAAAAAAGTATCAAGAACACTGTTGTGCTATAAGCCTCCTGGTTTATTAGTATCTGCTTTCAATCTCTTCTCAATGTACAATGCATCTATGTATGCATACAAGCACACATACAATTTTATATCAGATTTTTAAAGACAACATAATTCTTCATAACTAATATTAGATTTACCTCTTCTAACAAGTATGATTTTTTCCAACTCAATTTACAATCAATTTTTGACTTCTCTTCATTATTCTGCAGGAAGTTGATCTTAATAGACTGTAGGAAGTTGATCTTAATAGACTGCATCTCTGGATACCATCTTCCCCTAGTTTCTGGTTGAATTAGCAAAGGATTCAATAGCAGAAGACTGGGTGATAGGGAAGGGAAGATAGAGAGATGTTTTTTCACTTTGAGCTTGGGTGATGGACTTGCTGGGATCCCTCTTATGGTTCCAGCTATCCTTGGATCCAGAGACACCAATTTCCTATTATCCCTTTATCCTTTGGGTCCGGGGAAGGAAAAGGCTTCTGGCTGTAGCTAGTCTTTGGTTTATGAAATATCTTTTGTTTGTTCCCTTAAGCCTTTCCACAACTCTGTAAATAATATTTTCTTTACATTATCTTTAGATATTTAATTAATAACAACAGATAAATTAATTATTTAATAATGACCTAATTAGATAACTACAGATGAATGTATCTTTATGATTCGGTAGAACCTGACTAATATAACACACTAGGAAAAATGTTCAATAGTATTTCATGTAGGGGCGTCTAGGTGGCTCAGTCTTTTAACATCTGTCCTTGGCTCAGGTCATGATCTCAGGGCCCTGGGATCAAGTCTTGCATCAGACTTCCTGCTTCTTGGGAAGCCTGTTTCTCTTTCTCCCACTTCCCCCTGCCCTGCTTGTGTTCTCCCACTCACTGTGTCTCTCTCTGTCAAATAAATAAATAAAATATAAAAAATTAAAAAATAGTATTTCAGGTAATGAAATTGACAGTACCAAGTTTTTATTTCCATAATATATTAGATGTGGAAGCCAGTTTCATTCATTCTATAAATATAAAGTACATGCCTATGATGATACCTAGACATATAAAATATGGTTTCTTTACTCAGGAGAGAACAGACTATTGTGAAAAGTTTCCCTCCAGACTGTTACATATTTGAGTAAGAAAATTCAATAATAGAAAAAAATTTTTGCCATCATTGTAGTGTGATCAAAGATAATCTATCCAAGTATGAGAGTAATTCACAGTAAATAACCTGGAGGAGATGAAATAATTCTAATTTAATATTCTGAGGACGGATCTGGATTTGGCTCATGTGTCTGTACTCCTTAAGTAAGCTAACCTTCTAATTTTAATTTCAATCTTTGTCTAGGGGAGATGCATCATTGAAAAATGATATGTAGATTAAAATAATGAGCGACTCAAAGTAATGTTGTTTATGCAAAGCTGTTCCCTACATTTTTATTTGCATGAGACCTTGAAAAGATTGCCAAAGCCAAGATAGCAGGCTTATTACCCACTCTTATACCAGAAGAGATAGGTATTATAAGACATTAAAATGACATTATCACAGATTTAACTGCATACGGAAAAAAAATCATGATACAAATTAATTATTTTAAATGTCCAAAAACAGCTTTTAGATTTATACATTTCAAAACATACAAAGGATGGATCAGTATAAAGGATAACTGATAGCAAGCAATGCTTACTTTCATCCCAGCACAAACCAAGATATCCCACACAAGAGGAAAATATGTGGACCTTCAAACACAATTTAAAAATGTAAAGAAACCATGGAAAATGAAAGAATGTTTGTTAAATGAGGAGAACTTTCTAGTTCAGATCAAAGAAGGGTTGGATGTTTCTTTGGGGTTAGTTTATAGAAAAGTGTTTGCCTCCCTACTAACACCTCAAAAAGGACAAATAGCAGCACCAGTCCAGGAACACAAGATTTGCCAGGGTTCCAACGCAGTGATGCAAGGATGAGATGAGAAGCAGGTGAAACCATGCAGGCAGATGGGCCACCAGTGAGTGTTCCTTGCTAACTGCTCTGTTGACTACACTCTCAGGGATGGGCCATTACAATTTGGGGAGAGTATCAGTGCCCAGAGTAGTTATATACACAAGTCAGGCACATCTGGTGAGAAAGTATCAAATAGTGGTAAGGGAAAAGGGACAAGGTGGCTTTTGCCCTGTCACATTCTGAATTTTTTCTACCTTTGGGCTTTCTGCATCCTCCTACTTTGTACAACCGACACCTTGCTACAAAAAAGCCAAAGGAATGGCGAAACTCAATTCCGGTTTTTGGATTTCTGTTTTTCCACCTTACCACTTGATAACTAAGGCTATCAGAAAAAATGAATTCATGTACAAAAATAAGCATACAATATCAAAAATAAGCTCAACATCAAAGATTCTGCACATGTGAGTCATCAAAATCCTTAGTGTTAACTTGTACTTTTGTCGTGCTATTAAAAATGAGTGAGATGAAAGCATCAAAAAATTAAAGAATATGTTACAGTTTATTTTATATTTCTAAAGTTATTTTCTACATTTCTAAATATGAAGTTTTATCTTCATATTTATTTTCTAAATGAATTTAGTTTCAACTTAGCATTAAAAATTACTTATCCCAGAAATATTTATGACAAGGTCCATATCTGCAAAAATACCTCAAAGTGCTAAAAATATGTGCATTCTATTTGCTTCAATTATTTTTACACAATTAGGGCAAGAGGAGCAAAGTAAGAATGTCAGCTGAGCTAACACAAAACACTCTTCCATAATTTCTCAAACTGTACCAACATGATTACTTTTAATCCTACATTTTTGAGTGGTTAAGTAAACTTTAGGGACTCAGAGCATTATTTTTATACATTTAATCCTTCATTAATAAGTTTTCCAGCAGTACCTGCCCTACAACCTTGTGAAGTGCTTGTTTTGCATTTCTCTTTGCCTGAGAGTCTCCTTCTCTGCAGTGTTTCAAAACTGACAGTTTTGCTTGTGGTGATAAGAGCTGGAGGCCTTTGTGGCATGCTGAGTACTCTAGAATTTCAAAAAACAAACAAACAAACAAACAAACAAAAAACACAAAAACCAAACCAAGACACCACACCTCTAAAATCAGAAGAATGGCGAGACTCTGATGAATGGTAAATACTGCCGTGAGGTAAAGAAGAATAAAGCTCGTAAATTAATCATAATCTATCCTTACCTTTGCAAAAGATTCAGGTTCAGCTTTTTTGCATTACAGTTAGTCCTTCCATGAATTTCTGGTTTTTCTTTAATTCTGGGTGACAACCTATAAGGAGAAATGTTGTTTATTAATGAGGCCTGAATATGGGCGAAACTTTTTTAAAACCATTTCTGAAGCAGGTTTCTAAATGCCTTGCAATATGGCCAACCAATCTGTTTAGGGATAGGTAAATTAGGATGGTGAAGGCTAATGAAGGATTAAATGGGCCAGCCATTATCTGCCCCAGCAGCTTGTAGATACAAGTAATCATGAAGAACTTTTCTTTTTCTTTCTTTCTTTCTTTCCTTTTTTCTTTTGAGAAAAAAACATCAGGACTTTTTTAATGTGAGATTTTCTGTAGAGCCAGGAGAGGAAACTTTTTTTTCCCTCCCACAATGATTAAGTACAATCTAGTTTTCTCAAGCCTCTCGACCTGTGTTTAGAGATAGGGTTTCATAATAGGATTAACCAGGATGTCACGGCCTCTTTCCTATAACCTCAGATATAAGAACTTCAGTCTCTCAAAATAATCCTTCTAAATATTTCTAGGGCATCTTACATGTACTTATGAGCGTGGCTTCTCCTGTCAGTCACTGATTGCTACTCCAAAAGGCATGAGTTAAGGACAACCTTATCTAATAAGCATCACATCTGCTGAGCCACACGCTTCTGAGTTTCAAGATATGAAAACTATTTTCTTCCATTTCTTTCTATTTATTATTTATTTATCAAATTTAGAGCTTTCTTATTTTCCCTTTGGTTATTAAAAAAAAAAAAAGAGGATGATATGTGCCTCCCGATACATTATTTGTGAAATATTTCTCTATACTTTCTGATCTTTTTTTTTTCTTCTATGCTCCTAGTCTGCAGAATTTCAGGAATTTCTATACCAAATATATGTAAAAGGGATTAGATATTTAAAACTTAAGAAACATTAACAGCAAAGATTGCCCATAATTAAGAATGCTAGAAAAGTTTAAGCCATTATCCAGTTTAAAGATGCTTTATGTATGAATTCTAATTTGAAATATTTTGTTCCTTTTCTTTCAGAATTGATATCTATTTAGTCCTAGGTTAAGCTCAGAGTCTTGCATTAAGTCTGTGTCTCTTCATTGTTGTTCTACTTATTTCTATTTCCTCCTTGCATGAATACATTTCACAAGGGCCTCAAGCGGGAGTCCAGTGGAGTTGAACAAGCTACAGTCTGGACAACAAACATCATAATGAACTCAGCATCTTCCTTCCCTTCTGTCAATCAATATTTTTTCAGATTCACAATATACCTGGATTCCAGTAAATTTCTTAGCCCTGATTTATTTCACATTTGGTGACTTGTCCCTTTAGTTTGCCAGGCATATCCAAACTTCACTGTCTGTTTTACCTGAACTGTGAATGTGCTATACTAACCAATTTTACCTTTAATTTCAAAGATCAGTCAGGTTGGTATATTCCTCTAGAAAATGATAACTAAAATGTCTGTGTGAAACTGGCAGCCTAACACCAATGACCTGATCCTCCATTCCAACTAAATGTTACTAAAATATGCAACGCAGAAGAGGAGAAATCATGAAAGATTTACTCACATTGGACTCGTGATTACATTTTTGAGATACTAGGGAAATATGTATAACATATTTTAATCAATATAACCTGACCCATCAACTCTCATGGGATGTGGTTTTCACATCCTGCATAAGTATCAGTGTATTTTGCTCAATCATACCCCTTTTCTGCATTTGTTGGAAACATCATACAGATCAAATCAATCTAAAGTGAAAGGAACGGTCATATTTAAAAAGAAAAGTCATCACAAAATGAGTAAGATGTTTGGGTGCATGTGGACAGGTTCTTATTTTAGGATATATGGATTTACATAATAATTGCTTTTGTCCTTTTTATATTTTTTAAGATTTATTTATTTATTTTAGAGAGAGAGAGAGTACTTGGGCTGGGTGGGGGCAGTGAGGGGCAGAGGGAGAGAAAGAATCTCAAGACTCCCTCCTAAGCATGGAGTCTGACAGGCGGCTCGATCTCATAACCCTGAGATTATGGCCTGAGCTGAAACCAAGAGTCAGTCACTTAACTGACAGTGCCACCCAGGAGCCCCTTTTATTCCTTTTTAGTACCATCTACTGGAGCCATGCTTTGGTGGTGGGCTGTCTTCCTTATTGTATCATTTTCCTGTGGCAGGTTAGCTAAATAGGTAAATGAGGATAACTACTTCAAGTTCTTTATATAAATTATAGTGATATTACACACAGTAATTTTCTTAACCTTCGTATTTTTTTAATGAACTGACTGAAACAATGTATAGAAGCTTGATACCCAATTTCTTAAAGCTTCCATAACTCAATAAATTTTCTCACAACTACTAGCAACACTGACATACGAGTTTTTGAAAGAATAAATTACTTGTCCAAAGCTGTATCAAGAATGAGTCATTGTGAAAATCTGACTTAGAGAACAAAAGTTACAGCCTTCTGATAATGACCCACAGCAATTTGCACAGACACAAGTCAGCTGAAAACCAGGATTTAGATTAATTTCTTCAGTTGCTTAATGAGCTTTGTAACAGAATCACCTATTAGATTTTTTCATAATGGTGAAGGTACATAATAACCTAGATAGATTGTCTCTGTTCCTGCACTGTGGTTCACTGCTTCATCGATGTAGAATCACCTTCGAGACATGCACATTACCATCACCGACCGAGAAAGAGTAACTGACTGATCAAGCTGATCCACAAGTTGTGGAATTTTACACGAAGAAAACACAAAATGTGTAAATAGGATCATTTGGTTAAAACTTAAGAAGTATCAACAACAAATCTTTATCTGTAATCAAGTACATGAAATGTTTAAACTGTTATGACAATAGAAATAGTAAATGCATGCATTTTATTTGAAAAGCACAGTGATACTTTTCTCCCTGATGTGGGGGAGGGGGCATATTTTCAAACCCGTGACAGGCAACAATCCGCCTATAAGAGCATTCTAAATTTCTCCTGAGCCAGCCTAGACTACTAAAGAAAGAAGCATAAAGACTACTTCCCCAGCTGCTTCTTTTCTAATCAAGGCTGACTTTTTTTTCTGTTCTCTTTTCTGAACCTACTACTGCTTAATATGTGATATTATTTGGGCATTTCTAAGGGGTCGCATGTAGCTTGTCCACTTAAAATCTGGGGGATGGGGCACCTGGGTGGCTCAGTGCTTAGGCCTCTGCCTTTGGCTCAGGTCATGATCTCAGAGTCCTGGGATCAAGCCTCACATTGGCTCCCTGCTCAGCAGGGGAGCCTGCTTCCCTGCCTCTCTCTCTGCCTGCTTGTGATCCCTCTCTCTCTCTGTCAAGTAAATAAATAAAAATCTTTAAAAAATAAAATGAAATAAAATAAAAAAAAAATCTGGGGGAGGTTTATGCCGGGGTCCAGCCTCGGCAGGTCCAGGTGTCCCTGAAGGAGGGGCAGTGTCGGCGAGATGAATGGGGAAGCCACACAGCGAGTTCTGGTCAGTAGTCAGGCATCTCCTTCTTTATTCTGATTATCAAACTTCTTATATAGGCAGTTTAATTGGGGTAGCGGGTTACTAGCACTCATGAGATAATTTCTCTTTGTTCACCACATGTTTATTTCAGTTAAGCCATAATGGTACAGACTAGCACCAGAGATGGGGGACAGAGTCTTGCTTCTTGAGTAATCATGTCCCTCAGAAAACCCTGGGAAGGAGCAAAATATGTGCTTTTTGGCACTTATTTTCGGGTCTGCATTAAAAGAAGATAGAGGTTAATGGAAAACGAGAAGCTGTAGGAAAACAAGATATAGGTTAATGGAAAATGAGGAGCTTTAGAGATAAACTAGATAGTAAAGAGCTATAGGAAAACAAGAGATAGGTTAATGGAAAATGAGAAGCTATCTCAAGAAACTAAGTATATAGGAGAGAAGTAGGAACAAGAAGGGGTTACCTTTGCAGGAGGCAGGGTGTATTTTAATGGCTCGACCTGTGAAAACCTTGGACAAACATCAACTTAGAGAGGAAACCATTGACTGCATACACATTTAAAGTTCTCCATTGTCCTAGGTACAGAATAATTTATCTCCTTGGAGTTGCTCTGGTCCAGAACCCTGAGATGTTTGCCTCAGATTAGCAAGGGGCTCTTTGAGAGAGATATGGGGATCAGAGGAAAAGGCAAGAGACTAACAAACCATGCTTATCTGCGGGGCAATCCCGCCCTCGGCAGGGTCAGGCCTGCATTAGTTCAACCTTGAACCTAGTGGGGCAATGCCCTCAACCAGGCCTCATGGCTCCCAACAGGTTTACTTGCCCAAGCTGGTATTGGTAAGACCACCCGCACATGCATCACATGTATTCCACTTAAACATTCAGGTAAAGTTGATACCAAAACTGAGTATATCTTACGTTGTTATTTTCCTACCTGCAAATCTTTCAAGGCTTTGCCTAACTCCCAAGCTTTACTTTCAGCCCTTGATGCTGCCCAGGGGGTATTACAGTACACTGTGAAACGACATTCCATTATCTCATAGTTTCGTTCATTATTCCTAGGGCCTTCAACTTTCACCATACATGTAGCCTCAGACAACCCACTAATGGTGGCTGGAAAAACATATGTAATAACTGTTTTCAACTGCCTTAGCCACTGAAACTATCTCAGTAGCCCATGTCAGGGTGTTCTGTGTCTTTTCCCTATTGGCTTGATTTGATTTATGTCCATCCAACCTGGGACAAAGGAAGTGAATCTGACAGGACTCTTGAGAAGAGGTTCCTGCTGGCACTGAAGCGAGCTTCCCTTGTCCCAAGCCAGCAATAATGTAATAACGCACTAGTTAACTTTTCATAGGGATCCTACAAATTTAATTGATCTTGTTTTAATAGCCACTTAAATAATTGTACCTGATTCCTCGGTTCTTTACTTATCTTTCTCTATTTTCATTCCTCTGGCATTTTGCTTTCTTCTGGAGAGTCTGGAGTTTTATTTCAGTAAAACCTATGCTAGAGTAACTCTGTCATGGCATTTCATCAACTCCCCTGCTTTCTCAGTAGGAGAGTTATATGTGGAGCACATGATGGAAGGCATGTCTTAATCCCAATATCTGCCGGAGCTTGGGTCTGAGGCATATTTATGAAGAAACTGGTTTCTGAGATGCTGCTGCCATTGATACTTCTACTGTTTCTTTGGAGGTTTTCCATTTCACAGCCTGTGAGAATAGTTCAAGTTTCCTTTCTTTTTTTTTTTTTTTAAGATTTATTTATTTATTTATTTATTTGACAGACAGAGATCACAAGTAGGCAGAGAGGCAGGCAGAGAGAGAGGAGGAAGCAGGCTCCCTGCTGAGCAGAGAACCCGATGGGGGACTCGATCCCAGGACCCTGAGATCATGACCTGAGCCGAAGGGAGTGGCTTAACCCACTGAGCCACCCAGGCGCCCCCAAGTTTCCTTTCTTTACACAGAATTTTCTCTCTCCAATACTCGCTGGAGAGGCATGGCTGTTGCCCTATTAGTAGTTGATAGACACCAATCGCTACAGAATGCTGTGGACTAATAACCTCAGTAGACATTCATCAGTGTCCAGACATAAATTGATTGCCTTAAGTCAACTGAACTGGGAACACAGGAAAGTAGGAATTCCCTAGGCATCTTTACCAAAAGAATTTTCAGCAAAATGACTGGCCTCTTTTATACAACAGTTTCTGCTTTCGAGAGTTATCTGCCCATCACGTTTGTCCCTGAGTGATTCATTTAAGAACCAGCATTTAAAGAGGAGAACATCAGGATGAAGCACAGTGTTTTCCCATGTCTACAACAAGGCTTTTGGTTTAGAATTTGGATCTATTTTCATTTAAAACACCTTAAAAAAGGCCAGTTGTTTAATTAGTTGTGTTATTTCCCTCTCCTCGAAAAGGTTTCAGTTTCATGAAGGGAAGTTTTAAGAAGTAATCAAATAATTTTATCAGCTGACTGCCTCCTCATTTTTGCTTTAGATCATTTCAGCCATTCTCTAGTGGAGAAATCCATGTCATTCATATTCCGTTAGTAAGATATACCACTGGTTATTTGTTACAGAGCATTTTGTCGGTAAAACGTGGGTAAAACCATGGGTTAGGGGAAAAAAATCAGTGACTTAGGTATCACCTTAGGTATCACCTCCCCTATTACCTTATTCTTCAAAACCTTAAACTTCCAAGTGGTAATATAGCTATGGTTGCAGATTTGAGCTGTTCACCAACTGGTACTAGTAAAATATTATATCACATTTACTTAGCGTTATAGAAAGTCTGAAGGCACAAGATACAGTAAATATAACATCATTATCTTAATATGTTGGGAATCTAGTTATTATCCATTAGTACAAAATAAAACATAACAATACAGAACAAACCAAAAAAAAAAAAATCCTTTACCTACACAAGACACCAAGACAGCCACAGATGTGTATTGACCACCTTAATGCAGAAATTCCCCATTCTCGATGTCCTGACAATCTTTCCTATTGTGCTATCATACAGGGAAAATGTCTGTAAGTTAATTCTCAGCTTCTTCAACAGAGGTACAGTGCCCATTTCCATTCCCTTTATTCTCATAGTGGAAGACCTAAAGCTCTTTAGTTTCCAAGGGGACAATAATGTGAAGAGACAGACACTGAGTGCATTCCAAAGCAGGTCTGTGTCAGCCTAAGCATGATGTAAATCCTTCACTGTCCAGTTCCTTCTTTTACTGTTACTATCTTTTTTTTTCTCAATAGCTAATAGTAGTTAAAATAGTACTGTATGACAGCAAGATGATGTATAAATCAAATGCTAAAATTGTGAGGAAACAGCTATAAGGTAACTGTTCAAATGATATGAATATTTTCATTAAATTTCAGAAAATATTAAAAATAAGCTTACTACCTCAAATTCTCAGTGAGCCAAAGATCTTTTCACTTTAGTTTAAGAATCACTATTCAGGGGAAATCTGGATGGCATAGTTGAAAGAACATGAGACTCTTGACCTTAGGGTTGTGAGTTCAAGCCCCATGTTGAATGTAGAAATTACTTAAAAATAAAAAAAAAATTAAAAAAAAGAATCACTATTTAATAAGAAACAATCTGAAGCAAATTCTACTCTGTTTTCATCTTGATTGCCTTCTCTGTATAATTAAGAAGTGAATATACAGTATAAAAATAATCAGGATTCATTACTCACATTTCATTAGAGATTCTCATCTTTTCATGTTAATCAAATAACCAATAATCAATCACTTCTCATTTCTATCTATACTGCTTGCATTATATCACTTTATTTTTTATTATATATACATATATGTGTATTTATATGAGTGTACTATGAGCAGAAGTGTGGCTTTATAATTCTATGGGTATGAGAATAGTGCCAAGTGATGAATAAGATAAACAACATTTGATTGGAATTCAATTAATAACAACTACTGAAATTATAACAGAATTTTTTTAACTTTGAGATTAAAAAGAAAAAAAAATTAAAAGTCTCTCTTGAAACTAGTTAGAAATGTTTTGACATAAGTTAATAGAACCAATGTGCTTAACTTTAAAAAATTCCTATTTTACATAATTATAATTCTGTTCATCATTCCAGAATAGCATAGAAATTTTGTTAAAATTAAAGTGATAATTGTGTATTTTAGAGAGTTGTCAATTTTTGTCCAGAAAAATAATATTAGAGGTACAATTAATTAAAATAACCAAGAAAACTTATATTTACTGAGATATTGAGGGAGGGGGAAACTTTTAGATATAATTTAAGAAGGCATGTAGTTTTATATTATACTTTCAGGGAAGACCAGATATTGGGTTCAATGACCTTTCCTAGGAAATAGTCTAAGTGCAAGAGACAAACACACATACAAACACGAAAGTACCTCCCTCAAAAAACCACACACACACACACAATTACTGATAATAAGATCAATCAATCTACTTGCTAGGGACTGAACTGTGTTCTCCCAATGTGAACATGTTGAAGCCCCAACTCCACAATGAGATGGTATTTAGAGATGGAACTTTTGGGAGGTGGTGGTCTTTCATGATGAGATCAGTCCCCTTACAGAAGATATCAGAGCTTCTCATCCTTGTGTGAGGACACTGCCTCTTGATAATATAGCCTAGGATTAGCTATCATGTGAGCTAGGAAAGAAATTTAGTTTTTCACAGATAATAGTCTAGTTGAACCATCATCATTAGTTTATTTCTAATCCAGGACTGTCCTCCAACAAAGTATTTTTGGATATTTGTGTATGTTTTTGGTCTGGTTTTTTAAAATGCTTTCTCCCTGAATCCTCTGTTCATATTGATAATACCACATTAAGTAAGTGAAATGGCATCACCAGATCATTGTTGAAAAAAACAAAACATAGACACATAATTTAAGGGATTCACTTATTGCTAAATAATCACGTAAAATGACGTTCAATTAAGTTATCTGACTTTAGGCCTATTACTTTATTATTATGTTAAATATTTTTGGAAATCATGGCCCAAATTATGCTATTTCAAACTTATTAAGACTAAACGTGAAATATCTTTGGTTAAAATAACTAATTACTAAAATAATATACTAAAAATTGGCTTGGGATACCTTTATTTAGTACCATTATTGTTATGGTCTGAATGTGTCTCTCCAAAAGTCATAACTCCAAAAGATAATGATATGAGGATGTGGAACTTTGGGGAAGTGATTAAATAATGGGGGCATAGCCTTATTAATGGAATCAGTTTCTTATAAAAGGAGCTCCAGAAAGATTCTTAGCCTCTTCTTCCATGGGAGGATACAATGGGAAGTCTGCAACTCAGAAGAGAAACTCGGCCATGCCAGTCCCATGATCTTGACTTCCAGCCTCCAGTTTCTGAGAAATAAATTTCTGTTGCTGATAAGTTACCCAGCCTATGGTATTTTCTTACAGCAGCTCAAACTAAAACATAAATTTAATACTGATAGTGGGTGCTACTAAAAATATAGTAAAAGATTTGGAACTGGGTAATGGGCAGGATCTGGAAAAGTTTCATGGTGCATGCTAGAAAACACTTACTTTGCCAGTGAATGGACTGTTAAGGATGATTTTCACGTAGGCTCCAAAGGACAAGAGGAGACCATTACAGAAAGCCTTAATTTTCTTAGACAATACATCAATGGTCATAAACAGAAAGTTGTTAGAAATGTTTACATGGTAAAGGTCATTCTGATGACATCTCAGATGGAAACGAGGAACATGTTACTGGAAACTGAAGGAAAGGTGATCTTTGTTGTAAAGTGGTAAAGAGATTGGCTGAGTTGTTTGTATCCTTATGTTTTATAGAAGGCTGAAATTGTGAATAAAATTGGATATTCGGCTGAAGAAATTACTTAGCAAAGTGTTAAAAAAGCAGCTTGGCTTCTCTTGAATGCTTATAGTAAAGAAATTACTTAAAGACAAAATGGGTAATCAGAAAGGAAATAGAATTTAAATGATTGGAAAGGTCTTAGGCCTCTCCATAATGACGAAATAATGAGATGGACTAAGAAACCAAACATACATCCTTCCTGTGGACACATGTATACACAAAACAAACTGGTATTATTCCTACTCATCTTCCAAATGTGAACATTTTTTATGAAGACTTACTCTGACACTTAAATATAAAGATTTTTTTCCTCTTTTCTGTCTCATAATATTCTGCTACTTTATTATACTATACTTCTTAACAGTTTAATTTTAAGTTGATGAAATCTCTCTTCCTATCATTAGCTTTTGAATCAATTTTATTCAAATTTGTAAAAAAAAGTACCTAGCTCCTCTGTTCTCAAAAAATATAACAAAAGGTATGTCTGTGTGTTTTTACAATACATAGATATGTATTTGAGTATAATAGATTAATGTTTTACAATGTTATTTTATTGAGATGCTAAAATCCATATATATTAGTTATATCCTCAGGTATTATGATTAATTTCTCATGGAGTTGTATCTGCCCATATCAATAAAAACATTTGAATATTTTGTGAGATTGAAATATTCTCTTGGAAAGAAAACAATGTAAGTATAAAAAATGTCTATGCTAGAAAATAATAGATTTATAACTATTAAAGTGAACTACCTCAAAATACTTTATTTTAGTTTATTTTTTAAAAATATTTTATTTATTTATTTTGACAGAGAGAGCAATCACAAGTAGGCAGGCAGAGAGAGAGGAGGAAGCAGGCTTCCTGCTGATCAGAAGGGCTCGATCCCAGGACCCTGAGATCATGACCTAAGCCAAAGGAAGATATTTAAAGACTGAGGCATCCAGGTGCCCCAACCTCAAAATATTTTAGAAAAGGTAGGAAAGTTAACAGTTAATAATGATATAAGGATGTAATAATAATGATATAATGAAGTAATTGATACATATCTTAAAATTATAAAATATAGGGGCACCTGGGTGGCTCAGTGGGTTAAGCCGCTGCCTTCGGCTCAGGTCATGATCTCAGGGTCCTGGGATCGAGTCCCGCATCGGGCTCTCTGCTCAGCAGGGAGCCTGCTTCCTTCTCTCTCTCTCTCTCTGCCTGCCTCTCAGTGTACTTATAATTTCTCTCTGTCAAATAAATAAATAAAATATTTTAAAAAATTATAAAATATAATTATTCCTCAACCCCAATATCATATACTAAGTTCTTCAAAGATATATGAGTCAGTGTATATGAATCAGTGTTGCTGCTGTTTTAATTTTTTTATTTAAATTCTATTTAGTTAACATATAATATATTATTTGTTTCAGGGGTAGAACTTAGTGATTCATTAATTGTATATAACACCCAGTGCTCATTACATCAAGTGTCCTCCTTAATGCCCATCACCTGATTATCCCATCCCTTCACCAACCTCCCCTCCAGTAGCCCTCAGTTTGTTTCCTATGGTTAAGAGTCTCCTATTATCTCCTTCCTCTCTTTCCCTTCCACTATGCTCATCTGTTTTGTTTCTTAAATTCCATATATGAGTGAAATCATATGGTATTTGTCATCCTCTTATTTTGCTTAGTTTAATGCCCTCTAGCTCCATCCGTGTTATTGCAAAGGCAAGATTTCATTCTTTTTGATGACCAGGTAATATTCCATTATATATACACATATATATATGTATATATATATAGTGTGATACATGTGTGTGGGTGTGTGTGTGTGTGTGTATGTAGACAGATAGATATAGATATATCTCACTTCTATATCCATTCATCTGTCGATGGACATTTGGGCTCTTTCCATTTTTGGCAATTGTGGACTTGCTGCTATAAATGTTGAGGTACATATGCCCATTTGAATCACTATGTTTGTATCCTTTGGATAAATACTTAGTAGTGCAATTGCTGGGTGGTAGGGCAGTTCTATTTTTAACTTTTTCAGAAAACTACATACTGTTTTCCAGACTGGCTGTCCCAGTTTGCATTCCCACCAACAGTACAAGAGGTTTCCCCTTTCTCTGCATCCTTGTCAACACCTGTTGTTTCCTGACTTGTTTATTTTAGCCATTCTGACCAGTGTGAGGTGGTATCTCATTGTGGTTTTAATTTGTATTTCCCTGATGCTGAGTGCTGTTGAGCATTTTTTCATGTGTCTGTTAGCTATTTGTATGCCTTCTTCGGAGAAATGTCATTCATGTCTTCTGCCCACTCCTTGGTTGGATTACTTTTGTTGGTTTTGTTTTTTGAGTGTTGAGTTTGATAAGTTCTTTAGTGATTTTGATAAAGATTGATAGCCTTAGCCCTTTATCAGATATGTCATTGGTGACTATCTTCTTCCATTCCATAGGTTGCCTTTTAGCTTTGTTGATTGTTTTCTTTGCTGTGCAAAAGCTTTCTATCCTGGTGAAGTCCCAGTAGTTCATTTTTGCTTTTGTTTCCCTTGCCATTAGACACATGTCCAGCAAGAAGTTGCTGCAGCTGAGGTCCAAGAGGTTACTCCTCTAGGATTTTGATGCATTATTATCTCACATTTAGGTCTTTCATCAATTTTGAGTGTATTTTTGTGTATGGTATAAGAAAGTGGTCCAGGGGGCGCCTGGGTGGCTCAGTGGGTTAAGCCGTTGCCTTCAGCTCAGGTCATGATCTCAGGGTCCTGGGATCGAGTCCCGCATCGGGCTCTCTGCTCAGCAGGGAGCCTGCTTCCTCCTCCTCTCTCTCTCTCTCTCTGCCTGCCTCTCTGCCTACTTGTGATTTCTCTCTGTCAAATAAATAAATAAAATCTTTAAAAAAAAAAAAAAAGAAAGTGGTCCAGTTTGATTCTTCTATATGTGGCTATCTAATTTTCCCAACACCACTTGTTGAAGAGACTATCTTTTTTCCATTGGATATTCTTTCCTGCCTTGTTGAAGATTAGTTCACCATGGAGTTGAGAGTCTATTTCTGGGCTCTCTATTTTGTTCCATGGATCTATGTGTCTGTATTTGTGCCAGTACCATACTGTTTGGATGATTACAGCCCCACAATAAAGCTTAAAGTCTGGAATCGAGATACCTCAAGTTTTGGTTTTCTTTTTCCACATTACTTTGGCTATTCAGAGTCTTTTCTGGTTCCATACAAATTTTAAGATTATTTGTTCCAGCTCTGTGAAAAAGTTGATGGTATTTTGATAGGGATTGCATTGAATGTGTAGATTGCTTTGAGTAGTATAAACTTTTTAACAATATTTGCTCTTCTAATCCATGTGCATAGAATGTTTTTCCATTTCTTTTTTCTTCAAATTCTTTCATAAATGTTTATAATGTTCAGAGTACGGATTTTTTTAGTTCTTTAATTAGGTTTATTCCAGTATCTTAAGGATTCTGGTGCAATTGTAAATGGGATCGATTCCTTGACTTCTCTTTCTGCTGCTTCATTGTTAGTGAACAGAAATGCAACTGACTTCTGTGCATTTATTTTATATCCTTAGACTTTGCTAAATTCCTGTATCAGTTCTAACAATTTTTTGGTGATGTATAAATTTCAGTATGGTCTCCATATGAGGTTTTTTTTTTAAGCTATGTTCTTTGTTGGTTAAGGAAAAAGAGAGAATACCACTTATCAAACCTCTAAAAATTCAGTATAACAATATTTTTTTATATAATATGTATCCATATAGTTCTGTAAAATTTCTGATCAAAAGGATGGCTATATTTTTAAAATGACCAAATAAAAGAATTTGGGACCATGGATCAGGAACAAAACTATGAGGAAAATGGAAAACATACACTTTTGTCAGTAGATGTGAATTGTCAGAAATAAGCAATGATTATAGGATATCATTACTGGAGTTGGCCCTGTTAGCAAAATACCAGACCTCATTTTCGAATGTAGATCTGTGTTGTCTTCAAAGTTTGTGAATACTATACTCTATAACTCTTCTTATAGTCAGTTTTATCACTCTCTCTCCATTAACTTTCATATATTACATCATAGAAGTTTGTACCACAAAATAAGCTTTTACTTTGGGGATAAAATCCTTTAACGTGTTATGGTTTGAGCTAACAAAAACAAGAATAACATCCAGACACAACATTATTTCTGTGTTTTTTTTTCTTTTTATGATTTTATTTGTTTATTTGAGAAAAAGAGAGAGAGAGTACAAGTGGAGGTCAGGGCAGAGGGCCAGGCAGACTCCTTGTTGAGTGAGAAACCTGATGCAGAGCTGTACCCCAGGACCTTGAGATCATGACCTGGACTAAAGCCGGATGCTTAATGGACTGAACAACCCAGGTGCCACTATTTTCTGTTTTAAGTACCTATAAATATATCTCCCCTGGTCTTACATTATAATTATGCAATTAGTTACTTCAATGATGTTTTAGAATGAACACATGTTCCTACTATGTGCTTTCTATGACTGTAAAGGTAGAAAGACTTTTGAAAGGAAAGAGGTCCCACATAGTTATAGAGATGGAAGATGATATTTCACATGGCAGAAATTTATGATTCTTCTGAAGAACAGTAAGAAATGTAAATGGAAACTGTGGCTTTGTTTCACATAAGAGGGCTCATTGCTTTCTATATATTAAATATATATATATTAAATATTAAATATACCATATCTATATAAAAATATTATATATAAATTTATATATTTGTTATATTATATTATATATATTAAATATGTTACATTATATATAAAAATATATATTTATATACTATATTTAATTTCATCTTATATGCTAATTTTAATATTGCATATTTATGTTTCCAGTTTAATCAGAAGAATGTTTAAAATTTGATGTGAACAGGGCGCCTGGGTGGCTCAGTGGGTTAAGCCGCTGTCTTCGGCTCAGGTCATGATCTCAGGGTCCTGGGATCGAGTCCCGCATCGGGCTCTCTGCTCAGCAAGGAGCCTGCTTCCTCCTCTCTCTCTCTACCTGCCTCTCTGCCTGCTTGTAATCTCTCTCTGTCAAACAAATAAATAAAATCTTTAAAAAAAAAATTTGATGTGAACAATGTGACTATTCAGCTTGAAAGCATGGGATTATAAAGACATGAAATTCTGGTAAATAGAAAAACAAAATTAAGCAAAAAGATCAAACTACTTATTTATCCTTAAGGCAGGGAGAAAAGACTTAACATGGCACAAAATTTTGCCTTAAAGAATGATTTCATTGAATGATATGTTATGGGACACCTGGGTGGCTCAGTGGGTTAATAAGCATCTACCTTTGGCTTAAGTCATGATCTTGAGTCTTGGGATGGAGGCCCACAGTGGGCTCCTTGCTCAGTGGAAAGTCTTCTCCCTCTGCCTGCTGCTTGCCCTGCTTGTGCTTTCTTCTTCTCTTTCTTACATGCATGCGTGCACACATGCCAATAAATAAATACATAAAATCTTAAAGCAAGAGAGAGAGAAAGATATGTTATGATAAGACCAATGATTTCTGACATACTTCAGTTGTAGTCACTGTACTCATTTACGTCTCAAATTTATAAAAATCTAGGAATTTGGTAATATTTTTGAACTCTGTATTCTGAATTTTAAATAAGGATAAATAATTTTGGTGGTATTTGGAGTCTCATTCATACTGGAAAATGTTTAGGAATTATTTGCTTTTTTTCATAGCATCTACTTCTTTCTTCCTGAGAGACCTTGTATTAATAGTACCTGCAAAGTCCTCTTTTTCTTCCCACATTTATGTTAAGCATTATTTTCACCTAAGTACTGTGGTTGGTTAGATGCCCCTTCCTATTTGATCTACCTTTATAATTCTATAGCTTCTTTTGCCTATCTTTATTATGAAAAATTTCACACTGGGCTTTAGTGAGTTCTTTGCCTATATCAAACACCCTATGGTAACAATTTTTAAAGACAAGGCTGGGCCTTACATTTTTGTTCTTCCCTAGTTCAGAGACAAGTGCTTGAAATATGGCAAGTGTTTGATATTGCTTGCTAACTTAGATACATAAATGAAGAGCAGGTGCCTTAGATAATGCTTTCTGTGATTGTTCTTTCTCAGTTTCTGCTGTAGGGTTATTTTAAAAAATTTTCTTTGATCCTAAGTAATATGTGTCTAACTTTAAATTATCAATTTGTTTTTCTATATGGAAAATTATTTTGTCATTTTTTGTCAATTTACTTTTTGCCAAAGTAATCACTTGCTCTATTTCTAATTATTAAACAAAGCTTTTGTATTTTTAAATTGAAGTATAGTTGACATACGAGGCTGTATTATTTTCAGGTGTACAATATAGTGACATCAATTCTATACATTGCTCAATGCTCGCTACAATAAGTGTAGATGCCATCTGTCACCATACATTATTAAAGTATTATTGACTATATTCTCTAAGATGTACTTTTCATCTTCTTCAAGTACAGTTGAAATCTTAAAGCCATATTTAACTCATCTCAAGCATTATCATTTTTTTAAACAAACACTCTTATATCGCCTATGAGATATATGTTTCTAATGTTCAGGAACTGATGTAAATAATTATACATTTATGCCTTTCTTATTCTAATATTCTTTCAGCTGTTCTTAAGAACTAGCTCACCTGATATTGATTTATTTATTTAATATTTTATTTATTTGACAGAAAGAGACACAGTAAGAGAGGAAACACAAGCAGAGGGATGTGAGAGGGAGAAGTAGGCTTCCTGCAGAGCAGGGAGCCCGATGCAGGACTCGATCCCAGGACCCTGGGATCATGACCTGAGCTGAAGGCAGACGCTTAACAACTGAGCTACCCCGGTGCCCTCTCACCTGATATTTAATATATTGTTTGTAATGAAGCCATATCACTTTTCTTTGTATAGGTAATATGTAATACCCCTAAGTTAAGGTAGCAAACTGAACAAATACAACATAATCTAATCCTAAATCACATTACATAGGCAAAAACATACTTTAAAAGAATAAATTTTGGAATTCAAATTACTTTACTAGCATTGATAGTAATTTTGAAGAATCCTTAAAAGATAGAAGAGATTATGATAAAGATTGGGAGAAAATAAGGTCCAAAACCAATGGAGAAGATTTCCAAAGAGTCTTCTGAGAAAACAGTATGAGCAGTTTGGAAAAGCTGCAAGATCAGAATTAACTAGCACAGAATCCATTGGCGTCATTCATCTGAGGTGATGATGTCAATCTGCAGATACCCTGAAGGGTAAAATTCTGCAGGTAGAAAACTCATTACGATCACAGACTTGTGCAATCTCTACTCATTCTCTATTTATACTAACTTGTTTCAATAGTGACATTGCTTACTGTTTATGAAGGTCAGAAGCCCTGGTATCAGAGAAGCAGGGTGGCATCCTTAAAAAGATAAAGTACTGGTAAACACAACCCACCCATACCATATTTTCTGAATAATTATTAGAAGGTAATATGATCAGTGGATGAATTATCCATAATGAGGGAACAAGGAACTCAATTATTTATGTGTACATATAAGCTAGAATCACCACTGATACAATGAATACCAATACAGAGAGAAAAAATTAAAAAGAGATAAACAAATAAAATACTAATATCTAAACAAAGATAACAGGTCACAGAGAAGACCTAAAGTAAACACAACTGATAGTATAAGAATGATAAGAATTGCTTTATTTCTATCAAGTATTAGCTGGCTGATGATGAGTGCAAAGTAGAAACAGAGATCTAGAAAGATAAAATATAATAACTGAAATCCCGAAGTCAATAGATTTCCTAAAGACAGAATGGACATAGCTAAATAATGATTTGGTGAGCAGAATATCGAATGAATGGAAGTTTTTGGGATAAAATTCATACATAAAACAAGAGAAAAAGAAAAAAAAATTGGGAGATAGTAGCAGATGTAACAATATCTGACAAATGAGAACCGTAAGTAGAGAAGAAAGATAACAGATGAGGGAAAGGAAAAGCCATGTGCTCTTAAAGAAATACTAGAAAAACTATTGTCTGAAATAAATTAATCAAGGCTTTAGGAACCAAAGTACAAGAAGGTTGTTGTATGCAAAGAAGTTCTAAATGAAAAAAAAAAAAAAAAAAAAGGCAGATATCCCATGTTTGTGGACTGATAAATGTCATATTAAGATGTAAATTTGTGGAGTGCTTGGGTGGCTCAGTGGGTTAAAGCCTCTGCCTTGGGCTCAGGTCATGATCCCAGGGTCCTGGGATTGCGCCCTGTGTCAGGCTCTCTGTTTAGCGGGGAGCCTGCTTTCTCCTCTCCCTCTTTCTCTGCCTGCCTCTCTGCCAGTTGTGACCTCTGTCTATCAAATAAATAAATAAAATCTTTAAGAAAAAAAAAAAGATGTAAATTCTTGCCAAATTGATTTATGGGCACAATGCAATCTTTTTTTTTTTTTTTTTTGACACAATTCAATCTTACTTAAAATCTCAGCAAGCTGTTTTGTACATACTGACACAATAATTGTTAAGTTTATATGGAAACATAAAAGATATAGAACAGCTAACACAATACCAATTAAGGAGAGCAAATTTATAGGACCATTCAATTTCAAAACTTACTATAAATCTACTATAATCAAGACGGTATTGGCAGAAAAATAGACACAAAGATCAATGGAATAAAACAGAGATCCAAGAAACAGAACCACATGAATATGATCAATTGATTTTTGACAAAGGTCCAATGGCAATTCAATGGTGAAAGGATAGTTTTTTCAACAACTGCTAGGAGAACTGTATATCCATGTGTTTAAAAGAAAAGCAACCTATGGGGCGCCTGGGTGGCTCAGTGGGTTAAGCCGCTGCCTTTCGCTCAGGTCATGATCTCAGGGTCCTGGGATCGAGGCCCGCATCGGGCTCTCTGCTCAGCAGGGAGTCTGCTTCCCTCTCTCTCTCTCTGCCTGCCTCTCCGTCTACTTGTGATTTCTCTCTGTCAAATAAATAAATAAAATCTTAAAAAAAAAAAAAAAGAAAAGCAACCTAGACATCTTACATCTTAAAAAAAAAAAAATACTAACTCAAGAAAGGTCTCAGGCTTTCATGTAAAATGTAAAACTATAGAGTATTTAGAAGAAAACATATGAGACCTGAGTGACCTTGGGTCTGTTGATGAAATTTTAGATATGTCACTAAAGCATGATTAATGAAAAAAAACTTGACCTTATTAGAATCCAAACTTTTTGTTCTTTAAAAGCTGTGGCTAGGAATATTAAAAGCAAACAGATAATTTGAAAAATTATATAACTTGTAGAAGGCCTAAGGATAATTGGTGGAACTTCAGTTTGCCTGATTCCAAAATCTTTGATTTCTAACTTTATTGTAGTAACATATTTAAAATATGTTTACATATTGTATGTTTACATTTAAATATGTTAACATATTTAAGGTATGTCAAAATTACTTTTTGGAAATCTGCTTCACAATAATTCATGCACTCTGATTCATTTTAGACTTATAATTCAGTAAAGGAAAAAAAATACTAGGTATTTTAGAAACAAATGGATTTTACAGAATTAGAAGACTATAAAATAACCTGAAGACTGAGTAACTGAACAGTAAAAGTCAGGGGATTTGGGTTATAACCTGTGGCTGAATGTAGCTACCCAAATGACAGAAAGCCACTGTTTCACACAAAGACTAGGGATCTGCAAAAATTCTCTGGAAGTTTAAAGTCAAAATTGCTCCACTGTCCTACTGCACATTGCATATCATCATAACTGCTCCAGATGAAGACAGTTCTATGCCGTATTTCTGCATTTCAAATCTCAAAAGCATTGACAAGACATAAATGTCTTCTGGAGCTTTGACAATAAAGCCTACTTGCTACTTGATCTTTATTTGTACTCTCCAAATAGCTCAGGTTACTATGGTCAACCTGAGAATAATATTACTTGCTTCAAATCCAGTGCTCTCTCTCTATAAATACATGCACTAAGGCTTAAACTCTGAAAGATCTCATAAAGTCTGAGAGACCACAGATAGTGACAAATACTATAATTCGACTGGGTCAGGAAGTGGAGCCTGTCATCAGGGAAAAAGCTTAATCTAAGACAGTTTTGTCTTTTAAGGTCAGGGTGGTCACTAGCACTGATGTGGTGACCTTGCCCAACTTGTGAAGGCAGTAGGTAAAGTAGGTCAGAATTAACTTTGAGTTGACCTGATCTTGAAACATCTGTTCCATATTCCTCAAGGAAAATATATGAAATCCATATGAAATATAATTGAAATCTTCGAAGTGCTGTATTGCAAACTGGAGAGATTACAATGTCTCAAATAATCAAGAAGCAAAAGCAAGGAAAAGAACAAATATGGCTGCTTGTGTGTCCAGGATTGAATGGCAAGTTCCCAAATAGCCCAATATTTTTATTAGATCATATTTCAAATGAACATTTCTTCCTCAATTTTCCAAATTGTGCATAGAAAAACATCTTGATATAAAACCTGATCATGCCTCATCAAACTCCATTATGTATTTAATTAAGATATAAATGAGACAACTCTGAAATTGAATGAGAAATTAACCCACTAGTTTATAGTTAATAGCCAAAATTATTAGGACCCCCTCCACTTCCCTTCATCACATAGCACTTGGTAAATTAATTTTCAGTTACTGTTTATTCTTCCCTATTATTTATCAGAACTTTTTTCATGTATCTTCTAAGAACCATTTAGAAATGGCTCATTTAACCTTTGCAAAACGTTAACAGTGTAATCTCAGGCAGCATTTTGCTTTTCCTGAAACTGAGTTCATTTGATCAGCTTCGTATTTCATTTTCATGGGCTCTTCCTTATTTAAATGATTATCCTAACAATAAAAGATTGATGTAGATTTATGATATTGTTCACAGATTATTTCACTGCCAATAGTTTTCCATTTGGGCTGAAGTATTAACAATGTTATCATTAAATTTAATTTATGTTTTTAAAATAACAAATAACTTTGTCTAAAGAATTATAGCATGGCATTAGTAGAAATTAATATAAGATTAAATGTAAAACTTTTATTACATTGGAAAAAATGAGAAGGTTTTTCATAAAAGCAAAATTATAGAAATTAGAAACTATAACATAAAGATACAAATATTCACACTGAATTGCAAGATTGAACTACAAAATACAGAAAATCATGTAGAACTGCTCTTTGTTTTTAGCACATGTATATGAATTTAGAATGTGTGATTTAAAAACAGACTCTTAATCTCACAAAACAAACTGAGGGTTCCTGGGGGGAGGGGGTTTGGGAGAAGGGGGTGGGATTATGGACATTGGGGAGGGTATGTGCTTTGGTGAGTGCTGTGAAGTGTGTAAACCTGGTGATTCACAGACCTGTACCCCTGGGGATAAAAATATATGTTTATAAAAAATAAAAAATTAAAAAAAAACAGATTAGTATAGTTTAATTATTCTGTCATGGTCTGCATTCCTTCTTGAGAATTGTGATTTAAAAAAAAATACATATTAAGTTTTGCTGTTTGTGTTACAAACTTCTAAGGGTTTTGACTAATGAATGATGTTACATAACATCACCATTAGTTTTGCTGCCTTATGTATCCCCTGTGCTTCATCTATTCAACCCTGACTTCTGACCCTCTGCTCTCAACCACTGATCATTTTACTCTATTATTTTGCGTTTTCCAGAATATCATATATTTGGAAATGTCATTGATTTAAAAGTTATCAGTTTTGTTTTACATTCTTCTAAGAGGTCAACCTTATGTTTACTATTTATGAACCCTTTAGGAAAATTCATTTCTTCTTTTCACTGATATATAATATCTTACAAAAATTTAATCAGTTAAATAACTCAGTTCTTTTTAGTAACATTTTTGAAATTCTTTTTTTTAACTTTAGTGTTTGTGTCACATTTTTGTACATTTTCACAATGATAGCAAATACTTGCCTTATGAGGTTAGATTAGATGGTTGCATTTTGCCCCAACTTCTTCACAGCCTAGGATTTTTACTAGTACTACACGAGTTTGACCTAAAATCAAGGGCACCTCACTTTTTTCCTGTATAAATTCTGGCTTTTCAGCATACCAGTGATTCCAAAATATTTTCAACTTAATAATTGCTAGCAATCAAATAAACCAATAGTGTAGACACCTGTTACTTATTTAATAAAACAAAGTACTAATAAGGACAACAACTTCAGTGACTGTACTTTCATTCTTTTTATAGGTTTGTAGATAAAACTTACTTTTTAAAAGCATATATACTGCAAAATCCAGTTATAATGCAGTTGAGGGGGCACCTGTGTGGCTCAGTTGGTTAAGCATCTGCCTTCTGCTTGGGTCAAGATTTCAGGGACCTGGAATAGAGTTCTGTGTCGGGCTCCCTGCTCAGTGGGGATTCTGCTTCTCCCTCTCCCTCCGCCTGCCTGCTTGTGTTCTCTTGCTCTTTCTGTCAAATAAATAAATTAAATCTTTAAAAAAATAATGTAATTGAAATTATAGCAAATAAAATTACAAAGAGATATTTGAAATTATGAAGTCATAAAAAATATTTCTCATTATAAAAATGAATAATTATAATTAACAAACTGAAATATAATGAAAATTCAATAGGCTAGTGATTATAGACTATATTATAAATATATTTTTAAATGAAACAATATTTTAATAATTATAGAAAATAATGTTTTATCAATCAAATTTAATATATGGGAAAAGAATTATTATTGTATTATAATTAGACTTAGTTTGAGGCAGTTTGAGGACTATTTCCTTCATATATGGCCTTTACAGCTATCCTAAATATAATAAAATTTTATTTTTTAAAAAAAAATTTAAAAGATTTTATTTATTCATTTGACACAGAGAGAGAACACAAGAAGGGGGAGTAGGAGGCAGAGGGAGAGGGAGAAGCAGGCTCCTCACTGAGAAGGGAGCCTGATGTGGGGCTTGATCTCAGGACACTGGCATCATGAACTGGGCTGAAGGAAGACCCTTAACTGACTGAGACACCCAGGCACCCCTGTAATAAAATTTTGAATGTCAGTTTTTTGTATAAGGGTAGCATCATATCGGAGATCATAGTTTTCCAAAATGAATATAATATTTTGAGAGAAAACATTAACTTAGATTGACAACATTGTTATTATATTTATTATTTGGGGATAATACTAATGATAAATTACATATTATTGAGTTCTTATGTGTAAGACAGTATGACAAGAAGATATATATAAATAAAATCATTTTGGGTGGTATGAGACAGAGTGGCATAGAACCATTGTGAATTTAAAATATTGACTTTCTACTTTGTGTATATACTACAGAACCGTTTATGGGAAATTAATTTGTATTTTATTATCTCTATATTTTTCTTTCTTCATGTACTAAATTTTAAATTCTCTTGCCTCAGGGTATTTTTCAATTACTTGTCATGGAGCTGGGTTGCTTATAGACAGTGTGAATTTTCTGGCCTTTTTCTTTTACCTGTTTTTTTTTTCCCCCTTTCTAGAGCCTATTTTCTTTTAGGGATAAGATTAGGTATGAAGGAGGGCAAAGAGAATTTACACTTGAAGTTGAGGAATGAGAAAGAAATTACTCCATGGACTGGAAAAGAAATAGAGCTTGCAAATTCTCCTAGTGGTTATAACTTGAGCTCAATTTCTTTCAGAGCCTCAAGGAAGTAGCAATGTCTCAAATGGGAAACTAGGGGTGGTGCATTCTGGAAGCTGTATCTTGGCTATAGAATAATTGGTCTCATTACTTTTCATCATCTTCCAAACAAGGTATAAAATCAGAAGCACTAACAGTTTTTTTTTTTTTTTTAGATTTTATTTATTTATTTGACAGAGAGAAATCACAAGTAGATGGAGAGGCAGGCAGAGAGAGAGAGAGAGGGAAGCATGCTCCCCGCCGAGCAGGGAGCCCGACGCGGGACTCGATCTCAGGACTCTGAGATCATGACCCGAGCCGAAGGCAGCGGCCCAACCCACTGAGCCACCCAGGCGCCCAGCACTAACAGTTTTAACATATGGATTTAGGCAATGAACATTTGAGCAATGATAGTTTTATTTATAATAGCCCTAAACCGAAAACTACCCAGTGCCCTTAATTGGGTGATTCGTTAAACAAACTCAGGTATGTCCATACTGTAAAACAGAATACCTCTCTGCAAAGGATTGAAGTAAATGATACACTAACCACTTGAATGAATATCAAGGAGAACAAAAATACTCAGTAAGATACATGCTGTATGATTTGATTTATATAATTTCTGTAAAATAACATAATATAGAAATGGAGAACAGATTAGTGGTTGCCAGGGCCAGGTATTAGGGAGGGGGTAGCTGAGATGGATGTAATTCTAAGTGGAGAGAATGAGGGATCTTGTGGTGATGGTATAGGTCAGTATCTTGATTGTGTGGTGTTTACACAAAGCTGCACATATGACAAAATTGCATATAGCTCTATACACATACATAAACACACAAATGAATGCAGGTATAACTAGTGAAATCTGAGTAAGCTCTATGAATTGTACCAATGTTGCATTTTTGGTTATGCTATTATACTATGATTATGAAAGATGTTAATATTGGTTGGAGGCAGCTGAATGAAGAGTGTGCAGACTTCACTGTACATTTCTATGTGCTTTTCTGAGAATAATGATTTCAAAGCACAGATTTAAAATAAAAAACTCAATGTAAAGTTTAAGTTTTCTATGTTACATAATTCTTTTTTTCCCTATGCTCAATAAACCTACAAATAACCGTTTCTCAAGTAAATAATCCAATTTCTGTTTTTATGCACAATATTGTGTATACATTCATTGTACAATTTTCAGTATAATTTCCCAGATATTCTATATTTAACCTGAAATGTGGCCAGGACAATATGATCTGTTGCAGAGAGTTGATTTTATATGAAATTTCTAACACAATTTGTTTTATAACATTTTTCTGCATCATTAAACTATAGATTATTTAGAATTGCCACTTGCAAAACTACTTTAATATTCTATCAAATTAGTCCTTAAGAAATGGTTTTTGGTATAGAATGGATATTATTATAAGAGAATTTTATTCTAGTGTCTCAAAATTATTGGTGCCACTGACAGGCTGGTTTTCTGTGGTATTTAAGGATAACTAATCACAGCCAAAACAAAGGTTTACTGACTACAGTTAAAATGGGTTATTATAGAGATTAAGGGCATTTGTATTTACTTCTAACCTAGGCGTTATTACAAGTAAGTATTAAGGTGACTTTATAATGCCTAGAGGAAACATGATATTCTAGTAAAACAGTATGAATAAAAAAGTAACATGCTATTACTCTTTTTTAAAAATTAATTCATTTATTTGAGAGAGAGAGAGTTTGTGAGAGACCACAAGCAGTGGGGGCAACAGAGGGAGAGGGAGAAGCAGGCTCTACACCGAGCAAGAAGCCCAACATGGGGTAGATCCCAGAACCCTGGGATCATCACCTGAGCTGAAGGCAGACGCTTAAGCAACGGAGCCACCCAGGTGCCCCATAATATGTTATTGTTAAATATGTGTTGTTACATGAAACAATAAAACCTTTAAGCTGTGGCGTCATACCCATGCAAATTAGAGCATAGTATTATCCCGAATCTCAGTTTCCTCTTTGAATATATGATTCCACTGAAATTTTATTTCAAATCAAGTGTCTATGTACATCAATTTATTGTTACTGATTAAAAACAAAGAAACAATTTCAAGACATTCAATTCATCATTTAAAATTTGCTATGGATATTTTCACAAGGTATGTATATAAAAACCCACCAGTTGTTGGCCAGTAGTGAAAGTGAAAACCGAGTTGAGGAGAAAATGTGAAGGTAAAAGGAAGGTATACTTTCAAAACCAGTTACTGTGTGTTAAACCACCTCCATTTTGTCTTATTTAATCTTTACACCAACCTTTTAATATAGTTACAAGCATAGCCATTTTAGAGAAAAAAAGAAAAATTATATCAAGAAGGGTAACTTGTCCAATTTTATACTGCTTTTCAGTACAAAATTTCAGAAGAGAATCTAGGCTTGTTCCCTGGAAATTCCAGAAAAGACTTCCAGTATCATTGTGACTGGTAATATAACAACAAAAATAACAAATATTTATGGATTCCTATCACAAAAATATTCAAGATCCAGTATATCACTTTTCTATCATAGTTTTTCAGAATTTCTTCTTTTACTAGGCCTGTTCTACATAAAAATCCATTGTAAATATCAGTTATAAGTTAGCCCTTTTGAAGGAAAATGGTAAAGAGTAGCATGTTAGAGGAGTCAAGGATTAAAATAAATTATTTTAAAAACTATCTGAAATTTAATACATTGATGAGTAGTAATATAAATTATCTTGTTAAAAAATTGAAAAGAAAATACAATCTGAATTATCTCCTAGCAAGTTACTTTGTTGATTTTGATAAACTGAATATAGTTTATATGGAAAGGCAAAAGACCAGAATAACCAACAAAATATTTATGAATAACAAAGAGAGAGGACTGGCATTACCCTACTTCAAGATTGACAACAAAGTTACAGGAATCAAGATTTTGTGGTATTGTGAAAGTAGACAACTATATCAATGCAATAGAACAGAAAGCCAGATATAGACTCACACGGATATAGTCAGATGATCTTTGAAAAAGGAGCAAAGGCAATTCAATAGAGAATTGGTGTTTTTCCAACAAATTATATGGAACAAAGGGGAACCCACAAGGGGGAAAAATGAATCTAGAACTGATCTTATACAATTAACAAAAATTAACAGAAAATAGGTTGTGGACCAAAAGGTAAAACACAGAGCTAGGAAATTTCTATAAAGTAACAGGAGAAAATCAAGATGACCTTGAGTTTTCCAATTAATTTTTAAATACAATATGAAAGTCACAATCCATGAAAGAAAATGAGTTGGACTTCATTAATTTTAAAAATTTCTTCTTGTGAAAAATCCTGGTGATATTTTGATAGGGCCTACATTGGCTGTGTAGATTGCTTTGGGAGGCACAGAGATTTTAACAATATTTGTTCTTCCAATTCACAAGCATGAAATGTTTTTCCATTTCTTTGTGTCTTCTACAATGTCTTTCATAAGTTTCCTATAGTTTTCAGGTTAGATCTTTTATCTCTTTAGTTAGTTTTATTCCTAGGTGTTTTATGGTATCCGGCACAACTGTAAATGAGATCGATTCCTTGATTTCTCTTTCTGTTGCTTCATTATTAGTGCATAGAAATGCAACAGATTACTATGATTTTGTATCCTGCAACTTTACTGAAGTTACTCTATCAATTCCAGAAATTTGGGAGCAGAGTCTTTTAGGTTTTCTCCATAGAGTATCATGTCATCTGCCATAGTGAAAGTTTTACTTCTTTCTTGCCAATTTGGATGCCTTTTATTTTTTTGTTGTTGTTGTCTGATTGCTGAGACTAGGACTCCCAGTACTATGTTAAGTAACATAGTTTCATTCATGATAGTGGTGAAAGGAGACATCCCTGTCTTATTCCTGACTGTAGAGGAAATGCTCTCAGGCTTTCCTCACTGAGGATTATACTAGCAGTGGTCTTTCATATGTGGCCTTTATGATGCTGTGGTATGTTCACTCTATCCTTATTTTGCTGAGGGTTTGTTTGTTTTTAAATCAAGAATGGATGCTGTATTTTGTCTAATGCTTTTTCTGCACTTATTGAGAGGATCACGTGGTTCTTATCTTTTCTTTTATTGATGTGGTATATCACATTGATTTGTGAGTACTGAACCATGCTTGTAGCCCAGGGATAAATTCCTCTTGATTGTGGTGAATTATTCCTTTAATGTACTGTTGAATTTGACTTGCTAGTATCCTGCTGAGAATTGCATCCATGATCATCAGGATATTGGCCTGTAATTCTCTTTTTTGGTGGGATCTTTGTCTGAATTCTGGGTAATTCTGGTCTTTTTTTTTTTTTTTTTTTGGTAATTCTGGTCTTAATGAGTTTGAAAGTTTCCTTCCATTTCTATCTTTTGGAGGAGTTTGAAAACAATAGGTATTAACTTTTCTTTAAATGTTTGGTATTATTCCCCTGGGAAATTATCTCATCCTGGACTTTTCATCTGTTGGGAAATTTTGGATTATAGATTCATTTTCTTATAGGTCTCTACATCATAAGTAGAAGCAATGACTCCATTTTTTTTTAATAGAAGGCAATATGATTGTATGTATCTCAGAAAAATATTCCTCTCCAGGGTGGGGGGTCGTGAAGGGTAGGGAGGGAGAAAATAAAACAAGATTGGACTGGGGAAGGCGACTCTTAATCTCAGGAAACAAACTGAGGGTTGCTGGGGGTGATGGGGGGAGGGATAGGGTGGCTGGGTTATGGACATTGGGGAGGGTATGTGCTATGGGAGTGCTCTGATTGTGTAAGACTGATGATTCACAGACCTGCGTCCCTGGAGAAAAAATAATACGTTATATGTTAATAAAAAAGAAAAAATACTCCTCTTAGTAGATTGTTAGTACTAGTACTAGTATTGAATTGATTTGTTATAACCTGTGAATTGGCTGGATTCTTTTTTGTTTTTACAAAACATATCTGAAAATAAAGGAAGATACCCAATCATAGAACAGTGAGTGGATTACTTCAAAACTGTGTTCTTTCCCTCATAGCAACTATCCTAGCCTTATCTGAGCTAGCCCTAAAGAGTATTTGGTCAGTTCAATGCGATTTTGGAAACCTATTAATAAAAGTTTAATGTTAGTATTAGTACATTTTTAATTATAATTTAAAGAAACTTATAGCCAACATAAATCTTAGAGCAGAGCAAGCAATGCAGTTATAATTAAAAAAAGAAAGAAGGAAAGGGAAACAGAGAAAGAAAGAAAAAAGGAGCAAAAGAAAAGGCAAATGAAAAAACAAAAAACTATAGTTAACCAGAAAACAATTGTTTAGATTATTCTAGTCATCATTTGGAAGATTCAGATGGGCCCTAAAATATCGGTATGCTCTTGATGTATGCTGGTTCACATGTTTTCATAACTTAGACTGGGAGATATCATGTTGGGTCATCCACATTCTACATGAAGCTGAGAAAGCCACTGTTGGGGTCAACTGAAGAAGCTTAACAAAACAGGAGAAACTAGACACAGATGTATAGATGTAGTAGCTCTCATTGTACCAGCAGGATTTAGCCTATTCGATGAGATAGCACTGATGACTCCGTGTTATGATTTCAGAACCCCTTCTGGCTCTCTGCAAATGCTCCTCTTCCTCCATGATCACTTTATCTCACCTCCTAGACTCTCTCTGATTATGCATTTTATACTTAGTGAATTCTGTCTTACATTTAAAGCTTTGATAGAGGAAAGATCTTTCCTTCTGGTAAAGTAGAAAAAGTAACTTCAATGAGAGGTACTTAAAATTCATCCTAGCACTGACTAGGACATAGAGATGAATTAAGATTCTATGTTAAATACCTGACCCAAACACTGATTAGATTTATTTTTGAATTGGATGTGCATTCCAATTAAAGAACACAATTTAAGTAGAATGGAACTGAAAATTGTGTAATCAACTATCAGAATTATATTAATGGTAATATCAGCTTAATAAATTGGCATTTATTCTCCTCCTCACTACCTAGCTTCTGGTCCTAATGTTCTGGCATGAGAAAATAATTATTTTAATCAAGTACAGACGTTAATGTTCATGGAACTAGAATTTTCTCATTTCTTTCCACGTAGCATTTGAAGTAAAACAAACAAACAAAACACAGAGATGGCTTTGTTGATTGAATCCCTACTTATAATGAAGATAAAAGCCTTAGCTATAACTGATAAAATAAATCATGAAAAAATACAGTAACTTTTAAAGAAATCTACATACCAGTATTAGTGTATTAAAAATTACTATCTTTGAAAATTTTAATTTAAGAGATTCAATTATATTAAAATGTAACCATGGTCTTGAATCTCAAATACTTTCTAAAGAATTTCAGTGTTTTACTCATTTTGGAATTGCATATACTAGCAATAAGGAAGGTTAGATTCCACTGAACTTCATTTTAACAAATGCATGCCCATTAATTCCTATATCTAAGAAATAAATTTTCATATTTTTCTGCCCTGTAACTTACTCTGAAGTTTTAAATATACTTCAGATATATATGAAAAGATCTGTATAAATGGAAAGATCCTGTTCAGTGGATTAAGTTCACTAAGCACATATATCTTTGGTTCTCACAAGGTGGAGAGTTGTTCAAGGATGCGGAAAAATCTATTATTTTTTTTTTTTTTAGTTTTAGAAAAGGTTTTGTGATATGTAATAGTTACATTTGATAAATGTTACATAACTCTCAATACAATAGACATGAAAGAAATTCTACTAAATTTAATTTAGAAAAATAATGCTTGATTTATATAAATAATGCAATTAGACATAGTTATTCTTTTTCCCAGTTGATGTCATCGTTTAAATCATACACAGGGACTTGTTCCATTCTGCCAAGACAAAATTTCTCTGGACTGATTTGGCACATTAGAAATTCGAGCTTTGCATTGAGAATCTGAAATCACTGGGTAACAAGAACATAGGTGCAGATTTAACCTTGCTAGAATAAATTCATCATTAGGGTTTCTGTACCACAAAGTAGTCAAGATGGACAAGAACTGATCTAGCACTGGAAATTGAAAAATTTATTTTGGGATAGAATACTCTAGGATCTAGATTAAGTTAGCTTTCGACATTGGAAGTAGCACATTATTACTGAAAAACTACAACTATATATAAAATTTTGTGTAAATGTTCCTTCATTTGATGATTGCCATGATAATACAAGATGGTTAAGAAGATCTTGCAATACAGTTAACTACAGAGATGACTGAACAATCTCTAAGCAGTGATTATTTCTAAGCATCCCTGAATTATTCAACTTTTCATAATTGAGAGAACAACCAAAAGAAGGGGTTAAGAGACTACATATGTAAATATGCAATGGCCAAACCATATATGAAAATAGACCTCTGACCTACAACTTCTGTAGCCAGTAGCTTGGAAGATAAACCACTACCTCTGCAGCAATGAGTCAAAAGGACTAGAGTTGGTTCAGTAACTTCCAGTTTCTCTAATTTTTGATCTTGCTTCTAAGACTAACCAGAGAAAACCAAATATGCTCCCCACCAATTACACATAATGCTCCACCTTAATTTAGTCTGTTCCTAACTTCCCTATGTCATTGACCTCCAAGCAGAACATACCTGAAGTCTTTTTCACTATAGAGTTTTCCCGCCAAGCAGGAAGCCTGATGCTGAACTTGATTCCAGGACCCTGGGATAATGACTTGAGCCAAAGGCAGACATTTAATGACTGAGCCACCCAGGTGCCCCAGTTTCCTATTCTTTTCTGTATGATTTGTGTAATTCTCACTTATGGGAAAAATGCTCTGATTTTCTTCACATAATGAATCAGTAATTGAGGTAGTTTTCTTAAATAATCAAGAGTGGCCTCATTTTAGATCTGATTTCTGAGACAGACATTCCATGCCTGCCTATTTATTTAATTTGGGTTATTGTATACAGAGCAGTCGCAGAATTCTATTCCTAAAGTGCATGTTGTGTTAGTATGAGGCAAACAGGATCAGGTGTTCTGACCACAAAGGAAATATAGATGCAGTAGAGGCCCAAGGAGATCTAGGGCAGAATGCTGGGGAGAAAGAAGAAAAAAGAAAAAGAAAAAGAGTTGTTCATAGCATGAAGTCTGAATTAAGGTGAGACATTAACTGGTTGCATATTCAGATCTCTGTGTGTTTCTTCCAGGTGGCAAGTATTTGGCCTATTGCCCTAAAAATACCACTGAATTTAAACTTACATGCTTTAGAGTAGCAGAAAAGCTGCTTAATTTCATGTTTCCAGTCTGGAGCATTCTGATTTTTATATCAAGTGATCAAGACACATACTTTATAAGGGCCATTATAAAAGGATTCTGTAAGGTATTACTCCTCACTATACTGTCCTAACACCCACAATCTTCTAGAAAGGTTGAAAGGAAGAATGAAATTCTTATATTTATCAAAACTTGCAGAAAATCTTGAGTTCCCTTGGTCAAAGTCACTCTCCTACTATATTGTCTAATTACTTAGGGAAACATCAGTCATCTGTCAACAGATAACAGGAAGGTCCTCATGTTTATGGTTGCCATCTCCAATGCTAGAAGTACTGCACACCATATTGAAAATACATATAAAAAAACTAGAACACATTCAAATTCCAGGGAGGGTTGGAGATGTATATAATTCAACTGGAGATGTTTAAAGGGCCCTTGAGGTTAAAAATGAGGTTCGTATGCCTCATTTTTACAGTTTTTTTCAGTCTTATGTTGCTGATAGGTAATGTATGACCCCAAAATAAACTTAGCTATCTATTTAAAGTTCCTCCAACAATGCTGATTTAAATTACCAAGTAATTTGTCTATGCCATAATGAGAAGTTTCACTGAGAAATTTAGCTAATATCCATTTGAAATCACCTGGTGTCACCAAGCCACTGTCTTCAGAGTGCCAGATATTATCAGAGTAAAAGATGCAGTCAGATTTATTTCCATTCTTTCTTTTCAGAATCAGGGGCTAAATATTGATGCTTTGTAATGATCTCTTTGGATTCCTCCAGAGAGTTAACTTTGAAGATTTAGATAGGATCACATTCTTGATTAAGACTGATTTATTTTAGCATAATGACCTGCTAGAGCATTTCCTTTAGCTTTTGTAATATCTATTTTTGCATGTGTTTGACTTTTTAAATAGTCACCTCTATAGGAAGTAGGATTGCATCTGTGAGTTCCTAAAACTTGTTGTCCTTTTTTGATGGGGTTTCCAACAGAGATAAGGAAACTCATTTGTTTACAAAGAGTCCCAAATTCATGTAATATTCCATAAGCACAATTTTTATCTGTACATATATTCACTTTTTGGCCTTTGGCTAGCTAACAAGATCTAGTTAATATATTTGCTATCTAGACTGATTTTACTTCAGGTAGAAGACTATATTCTAAAGCTAAACTTAAATTAATCATATTAGATCATACTTGATATCCTCCAGTTTCAGTTTTGAAGTATGACTCACTAACAAATAAAACTAGGACAAGATTATCAGTGGGAATCTATAATAAACCAAGTAAGGTACAGAACATTCCCCAAGGAGGTAAGACAAAGACAATGTTCCTCTTCTTCTGATGAACACATGAGAGTGGCAGTATTCAGAGTATTACAACAGTAAATGAAAAGATTAGAGTGAGAGTAACAGAATCTCATAAGAAATTAATTGGTGGTAGGAGAAGAATAAATGAAACAAGATGGGATTGGGAGGGAGACAAACCATAAGTGACTCTTAATCTCACAAAACAAACTGAAGGTTGCTGGGGGGAGGGGGGTTGGGAGAAAGTGGGTGGCGTTATGGACATTGGGGAGGGTATGTGCTATGGTGAGTGCTGTGAAGTGTGTAAACCTGGCGATTCACAGACCTGTACCCCAGGGGATAAAAATATATTATATGTTTATAAAAAATAAAAAATTAAAAATTAAAAAAAAAAGAAATTAATTGGCTGCCTGACAAGTGTTGTGCATTCTCAATTAGTATTAATGTCTGTGCTTCATGAGGAACCATGAATTCAAGCAAGGAATCTAGAACTAGTTCAGCAGAAGCATAACATCAACAAGTTTTATAGAGACAACTGCTGTCCTAAAAATAGGGAGATAAACCTTTGCAACCAGGCCAAGCGTAAAACTACAGTAAGCAATGAGTTTTTTTCTATTTCCTGTGAAGTCAAGTTAAAACCCCAAAGGCTTGTTCGGACATCTCAGGCACAAATAGATAAATTGGCTCTGAATAGTTAGTAACACTTAGAGAAAGAGTTGTTGAAGAACCTCCTTTAGGCTACAGAATAACTATTTATGTTTGGGCTTTCAGAAGAAAGGCTCTGCTATGAAGATTTAATAATCCATAAAGTAATGTAATGTCAAGAAAAAAATGGCGGGGTGCCTGGGTGGCTCAGTTGGTCAAGTGTCTGCCTTCTGCTCAGGTCATGATCTCAGAGTCCTAGGAGTCGGACTCTCTGCTTGGCGGGGAAGCCTGCTCCCCCCCCACCACCACCTGCCTCTCTGTCTACTTAGGATCTCTCTTCTCTCTGTCAAATAAATAAATAAATCTTTTTAAAAAATGGCACACATTGTCTGCAATATCCTGTTACACCTAAATACTTTCTCAATTACCGTTTTGCAAGAAGCCTAGGATGAGACTAGATAGTTTTCAGTCTATCAAGATAGAATGCTTTTTCCTGCTAAGATATGTCATACCCTAAATAATGGACTATGTCTTGGAGTAACTGTAATTTATCTTGTGATACTTTATTTATCTTGTGATACTTTATGCCCCTTTCTGCTAAGGCTAGGAGCAAATAAATGGGATATTTTTTAGAGGGATTCCTTGCTCTCTGAACAAAGTAAGAGAATATATCCATGTTGTATCATAACTGAATTACAAGAAAAAAATTAGATCTTTCAAATATAGATTGAGAACTTAAGAAGATGAATGGTCATCAGTGAACCCTGGTAGCATGACTGTCGAGGTATATTGTTTTCTACAAGGAGAAGGCAAACAGGTACTGACTCTCTTAATTTAGGGCATACCAATAAAGGGAGGGGGAAGATGCAGTGAAACAAGTTGACTATAGGAGAAATTGATGAAAGGATGCTATTAAACCCTGCCACCTTTGTTCAACCCTCCTCTGAGTAAACATACCACAAGTAGTAGGTAATTCAAGTAACTCACAGATTTTTCCCTATTGACTTTAACTGGGACCCTTCTGCTTTTGATTGGAAAACATTTCTTCCTGCTCTGTGATGCAATCTTTGCAAGTTATTTCAGGAGGAATTGATGAAAGGATGCTATTTGGGTTAGGTACTACTGGGAAGAGAGAGATAACAAGTTTATTGATGGCCTTGAGGTCTTTAACAAGTTGATATCCTTGTCCATTTGTTTTATTTCCTGGCAGGATAGAAATGTTACAAAAGCTAGTACAAAGTATGAAAATATTTTTGTATATAAGTATTTCTTTTTTATTTTAATTGTGTTAAGTTAGCCACTATATACTACATCATTAGTTTTTGATGTAGTGTTCAATGATTCATTAGTTACGTATAACACCCAGTGCTCAACACAACACAGGCTCTCCTTAATACCCATCACCTGGTTACCCCACCTCCCTGCACCCCCTCCCTTCTATAACCCTCAGTTTGTTTTCGGGAGTTGAGTCTCTCTCATGCTTTGTCTCCCTCTCTGATTTCTTTCCAGTTTCCTCTACTGCTTCCCCTATGGTCCTCTGCACTATTCCTTATGTTCCACATTTAAACCTTTCATCTGCTTCTGGCTTCGAAAAATATTGGAAAAGTGATATTCAAGGGATATTTGAGTAATTGCTGTGTAGAATTTACCTTAAATTTGAAGGGTCCTTTGTTTCCTGTATCATTGAAATTTTTAGCCTATGGCATTTCTGGTACAGGGGCAAGAAACTCATTTGGGGTATGCATCAAATATAATGGACGAGGTATAGGTATATACAGAGCAGACAACCTGAATATGAATAAAGAAGTCCTTGGAAACCATAAGAAATAGTCTCACTGATGTACATTTGAAGTTACAGTTTCAATTGTAAAGAAAGTCTCTTCCTATTAAAATTGCATGGAACACATCACAGAGGTGGAAGGGATGTTTTCCAGTCAAGGACCTACAGTCACTGTTAAGATCAATGGGGAAAATCTGTGGGTTATTTGAAATATCTACCACTTGTGTGGTATGTTTACTCAGGAAGGTTGTGCAAAGGTGGCAAGGTTTATTAATGTGGAAAGAATAGCAACTGCATCTATCAGGACTCAATGAACTTGATTGACTCTCTGCTAGGGAGCTTGTGTTGCCATAACAAAGCTTCATAGGTTAAATGACTTAGTAGAAATTCATTTCTCACAGTTCTGGAGATTAGGGATTCATAATCAAGGTGCCTACAAACTTGGTTTCTGGTGACAGTTTTCTTCCTGGTTTGCGGTCAGCCACCTGTGCACTGCTTTGTGTTCATAGGCCTTTCTTTGGTACATGCATAGGGTGGTGTGTATGTCAGGGAAGGGGTGATTTGGGGGAGGATAAAAGGAGAATTCTTTGGTGTATCTTTTTATCGTAATAGTAATCCTACCAGATTAGGGCCATGCTCTCTTGATCTTACTTAACTTTTAATATCTCCTTATAAGTAATATAAACATAAAACCTCTATCTTCAAATATCTCAGTTACATTAAGGTTAGAACATTAACACATGGATGGGGGGCACAATTCAATTCATTGTGCCCTCTATATTTATAATTAATTCATCTTGAATGTTAAAGGATAGGACAAAATACTAGGTACTTTTTTTTCTCCTCTGAGCACCCTTATATTTCTTTGTCTAGGCTTTCCTTTGGAAGATCAGTCTTTTTTTTTTTTTTTTTTCCCCAGTGTCCCTTCTGTTTATAATGCCTCCAATGTCCTTGACAATAAGCGGTTGGTTGGTTAGGAAGTGAGCTGGTTGATCTTCAGGGCCACTAATTTTTTTAGGTTCTGCTTAATTTTTGTTCTAAAGCCCTTTCAAAATATTCTGCCAGGTGTTTTAGTTCAGCTAAAGGAGCTGTTTCTCATTTTAATTTCTGTTTCCATTTAGGTCTCTAATTTCAGGTTTAACTCCACTGGCAAAATGAGATGAAAGGACTCCTATTATATCAATACTTTTTTAAACTCCCAAATGTTATAAGAAAAGTTCTAGTTTATCCTGAATCTCTCCTTTAGTTTGATCTTGTCTCTGTTTATATGGTTGTATTATAAGCCAATCAATTTGTCTAGAAATGTTTTGGATATGGCTTTTAGGAGAATTCACTCTACTTTGTTTTGTTTTGTTTTGTTTTGTTTTGTTTAATAATCAGATTTATTGTCACAAAGGGACCCTTTAGATCATTTTCTGTGATAGTCTAATCAGCTTTTGACATCCAGGATTTAGTATCTTAGGGCCTGACCAACATGTGTACAAGTTGATAAAGTTCAGTATGATAGTTAATTTTATGTGTCAACTTGAGTGGGCTAAGGGATACCCAGATTGCTGATGAAACATTATTTCTGGGTGTGTCTGTAAGGGTGTTTCCCAAGATAATAGCATTTGCATAGGTAGATTGAATAAAGAAGATCTGTACTTACCAATGTAGTGGGCATCATTTAATCCACTGAGGGTACATACAGAACAAAAAAGCAGAGGAAGAGTGAATTCTTCTCTCTGTCTAAGCTGGGATATCTATTTTCTCCTTTACTCAGACAACAATGCTTCTGGTTCTTTGGCCTTTGGATTTGGACTGAGACTTGTTACGTCACTACCTTTCCATTCTCAGGCCTTTTGACTCCTACTGGCTCCTATGGTTCTGAGGCCTTTCACTTTAGGTCCCTAACTTGATAGTGGTTAATTCCCATTTCAGACCCCCCTAACAGATGGAAAACTGTTTTCTCTCTCTGGATCACTACCAAATTCTCAGAACCAAACAAAACAAAACAAAAGTAAGAAAGAGAAACACATCTAGTTTTAAAGATAAGCCACAGAAAAGTTTGTCCAAGTAGACACAGATCTGGTAGGAACTGTGAACTCATTTGTCTGGGAGGTTCTCAAAACTGAGCACCAGGGGTGCCTGGGTGGCTCAGCGAGTTAAGCCTCTGCCTTTAGCCCAGGTCATGATCTCAGGGCCCTGGGATCGAGCCCCGCATCGGGCTCTCTGCTCAGTGGGGAGCCTGCTTCCCTCTCTCTCTCTCTGCCTGCCTCTCTGCCTACTTGTAATCTCTCTCTCTGTCAAATAAATAAAATCTTAAACAAACAAACAAACAAACAAACAAAAACTGAGCACCAAACTGAAAAATAGACAGCCAAGGAATTCAGTGCAAAGACAGCACAGATCCAGATAGTGTACTGACTTAACACAAGACACAGGATGGGGGTCTGTGGCTGTATCTGGTTAAAAGGTAGGGTCCAAAACAATGGCAATGTAGACCACATCCAGTTGGAACCTCCAGGAAAATATGGAAATAAATGAAAACTATGCAAATGAAAAGTATTTTTTCAGAGCTCACCATCATAAAAAGCGAGTCAGCCACCAATACTTGCAAACGGCAGAGACTCACAAACATGCAGGGAAGTGTGAGAGCTTTATGGTGAGAAAGAGAGGGCTTTGGGTATACTCTAATTGCTGGTTGTTGGGTTTGGGAAGCTGAAAGTGGACTCTCTAGAAGGGGACATCTTATGTTATTGGTTAGAGGTGCATGTTTGGCTTTATCTTGCTGGTTCTAATTTGGAAGTAGGAGTAAAAATTAGGGCCACTAGAAGTTATTGACCTAATAGTGGCCATTAGGGGATGACTACTGCAGAGGCTGTGGTTTGGCTTCTTTGACTAGTTGCTATAGAGTTTATTTTTATATATAGTCTGGCTTGTAAGTTTCTATATTCACTCTTTTAAGAAGTTGGGGATCATTAAAATGCACTTCGTGATGGCTTTCTTATTGTTGCATAACCCTCTGTTCATAATTGATGATGAGAAACAAACTGTACAATAGAACAATTTTTCTTCTGTCTTCCATATAATATATTAACTTTCAAAGAAGCTGAACCCAAGTAACGTATTTGGCAATGTTTCCTTGGAACTACCCAGTTCCTCAATGCCAATGCATATATTAGAGGGACATGTGTTTTCCCCAGAGTAGGAGAGGCCAGGGGGAAAAAAGTCTCTTAAAATATCATGTGAATTGATGCTCAGCATTTTATGGCAGAGCATGGGAAGTAAACTTTATAAACTGTTGAAAGTAAACTTAGGGAACAGTAAGAAAATGTCTGTAGAAGGTGCATTAAAAACATGTAGGGTCAGAAACAGCAAGTTCCTCTATGGAGAAAGGGAATAAGAGATGGGGATGGAGATGATAAAGTGATAAGCAGAGGTTTTGCTATGCAGGAGAAAATGTGATTTCTAATTGTTATCTGATGGTAGTGCTTAGATGCAATAAAAAACAAAGTCCAAATTTTAAACTGGTATATTTGAGGATTAAAAACAAGCAAACAAACAAACAAACCTGTTCTCTGAGCTTTATCTCCGGAAAAGAGATGCATGTGATCCCTAAACACTAGAGTATACATTAATTTAAAATGTATCACATTGCTGCTATAAACATTGGGATATATATGGGCCTTATTTTCACTACATCTATATCTTTGAGATAAATACCCAGTAGTGCAATTGCAGGGTCATAGTGTAGCTCTATTTTTAATATTTTGAGGAATCTTCAGACTGTTTCCCAAGTGGTTGTACCAACTTGCATTCCCACCAACAGTGTAAGAGGGTTCCCCTTTCTCCATATCCTCTCCAACATTTGTTGTTTCTGCCTTGATAATTTCTGCCATTCTAATTGGTGTAAAGTGGTATCTCAACGTGGTTTTGATTTGAATTTCCCTGATGGCTAATGATGATGATGGGGTGGGGTGAGCCTGGCGGTGGGTATTAAGGAGGGCACGTATTGCATGGAGGACTGGGTGTTACATGTCAACAATGAACCTTGGAATACTACATTAAAAACTAATGATGTATTGTACGGTGACTAACATAACACAATTTAAATAAATAAATAAATAATAAAACATATCACATGTTCCAAATGTTCCATGTATGAATTTGACATGATGATTATGTTGAAAGTAGATAATGACTTAATTAAGCAATAATAGATTATCTTACTATTGATTTTGTTAATAATTTAATCTTACTAATTTTAACTGCATTCTAATATTTCCTATTCTATCATTGTTAATCCTTAATTCAACTATTGTTAAATACATTTTAAAAATATACAAAAATTTGATATTAGAAAGAGAATACTATCTAAAATTACTTTATTATTCTATATTAAAGTGCTCTAGCTGATAATTCAAGGAACAATGCCTGACATGCACTTCAGATTATAAAGTTCATGTTAGTTGAGTTGGAAGCACTGCAAACAAGAATAAAGTCTGTTAGGTTGAAGGTTGCGGTAAGCTTCAAAAGTTCATGCATTACAGAAAGAAAAGACCTGAAAGGGACATCTGAGGCTTGAATTCCATGGACCATAAGTAAGATATGCTTTACAGTTAGGTAGATATCTTTCTTAAAATCAAGTATTTTTCACAGCACTCACCAAAGCATAAAAAATTATTAAAAAAAATCAAGTATTTTTCTTCAGTTTTGAGAATAGAGATCCCAAATAATTCAATTTTATCACTGTTGTGATCTCAAATAATTACAAAATGAAATAAGACTCAGAATTCAGAGAGAAGGAATCACTTACCTCTAGGGAAGCTTGAGTAGTATCTATGAAAATCATAAAATTAAACTACATTTGCTTTTTTGGGGGGAAATAAGGAAATGAGTTTTATCTAATATTGCATTATTACACATGTAGAGTAATAATGGAAAATAAGAAAGATATGTTTTATCTAACATTCTATATTTCATATGTAGAGCAATAAAAAATAACAAAGGAAAAAACAAATTAAGATGTACATTTCTATGAACATGCTATATGAATAAAAACAGAAAAAGTTTATAGCTCTTTCTAGAATTGTGGATAGTGGTTACCTGTGTGTGTTGTTATTTACATTTCAGAAGTTAAAATAAAGAAAATGTCAAATGCCAACTCATCTAAAATAACCAATAGAAACATTTTATGGACTGCAATGAATCATTCCTTCCCTTGAATCTTGTCTTTAAAACACTTCTTCAAATACACTTTTAAGATAACCTCTCATACTGTGGTCAGATGTATCTACATTTTGATTTTAAAAAATCACTTAAGACTGAAGGGTATAGTGTTAGAGTATCATGTCAGAGATGCGGTTTTTCTGAATCATGAGGAATATAAAGCATAGACATATGTATTGGTGCCTGAGGTGAACTAAAGATGCAGAACATTGAAGTTTGTTGCATTTTTTTTTTTAGGAAAGTTTTCTAAAGTAGTTTTTTTTTTTTTTTTTTTTTAATATAATTTTTTATTTTTTATAAACATATATTTTTATCCCCAGGGGTACAGGTCTGTGAATCACCAGGTTTACACACTTCACAGCACTCACCAAAACACATACCCTCCCCAATGTCCATAATCCCACCCCCTTCTCCCAAACCCCCTCCCCCCAGCAACCCTCAGTTTGTTTTGTGAGATTAAGAGTCACTTATGGTTTGTCTCCCTCGCAATCCCATCTTGTTTCATTGATTCTTCTCCTACCCACTTCAGCCCCCATGTTGCATCACCACTTCCTCATATCAGGGAGATCATATGATAGTTTTAGGTTCACAAAAAATCTGAGAGGAACCAGAGATTTCCCATGTATCCCCTGCTCCTACATGTACATAGACTCTCCCATTATACATATCCCCAGTCAGGGTAGTACATTTGTTACAACTTCTGAACCTACATTGACATACCATATCACCCAAAGTCCATAGTTTACATTAGTGCTCACTCTTGGTGGTGTACATTCTATGATCTTAGACAAATGTATAATGTATAATGTATAAAGGCATGTATCTATCATTATAGTATCACAGAGAATATTTTCACTGCCCTAAAAATTGTCTGTGTTCCACCAACTCACCCCTCCTAATCCTTGGCAAACACTGATTTTTTTTTTTTTTAGATTTTATTTATTTATAAATAAAATGAAATCTCTGACAGAGATCACAAGTAGGCAGGGAGGCAGGCAGAGAGGAGGAAGCAGGCTCCCTGCTGAGCAGAGAGCCCGATGTAGGGCTCTATCCCAGGATCCTAGGATCCTAGGATCATGACCTGAGCTGAAGGCAGAGGCTTTAACCCACTGAGCCACCCAGGCTCCCCAAACACTGATCTTTTTATTGTTCCCATAGTTTCACCTTTTTCCAGAATGTCCTATAGTTGGAATCATATAGCACACAGCCTTTTTCAGACTGGTTTCTTAGTAATATGCATTTAACTTTCTTCCATGTCTTTGCATGCATGGCTTGATAACAAATTCCTTTTAAGCAAAGAAGAAAATTTTTTGTGTAGCTATATCACAGTTTGTTTATCCACTCACCTGCTGGGGGGCATATTTTTAAAAGACCAAAGACAGATTGACATTATGTATTATGTGTCTCAGTCTGGGTGTGTCAAAGCATATCCTGAGTTAAGAATGAGTACAAGAACTCCTTTGGAAGGCAAGTTCAGGAAAAACTGTGAGGGAGTAAAAAAAAAAAAAAAAAAAAACAGCAAAAAGAAGGGAGGCAAGCTATTTAATAAGCAGTATTATGAGAAGGTTGCCCTTATGGTAATTGGGCTCAATCCTGCTGGAGAAACTTTTGAAACACAGCTCAGATTTATTCCTGGAGGGAAGAGGAAGAGAAAAATTACTACCAACCATTATCTCTTAGAGACTAACTTCAAAAACACTGATTACTTTGCTCCTTCCAGATGTCCTACACATGAACTGTGTAGCTTCCCTAGCCAGAAATCCTTAGGTAGAGAGACACAAAGCCACTGCCTATGCAAGAGAAATGTCTACAGATGACCTCTGTAGAAGAAAAAGGAAATTTGGGCAGTGAGTTGTCACAGTGTATCACAGTGTGAGAGTCTTCTGTTGTCTGTGAGATGGCTTAAAATTTAAAATCATCTGGGCACAAATTTTTAACTTGATATATTACTAATAGTATTTGAAATAATATTTCATTCCAGCAATTTTAGAAACTTAGGATATAGTATATAAGAACATCAAAAATCACATCAACTCCACCACTGAGAAATTACTAACAGTATAAGTCTACACACATACAAATCTATTATTTTATAATAATAATTTTTCCATTTCACCTTATTCTTTTTATTCGTGCAAATTCATGGACAACCACATAAAACTATCATATTTTATATTAAAGACAATATTATACTTTAATTAAACAATCCCTAATATTTCTAGGTATTTGATGATGTTTGTCAGAATATTTTTATAAATTCTGTCTGCTTTAGTTAACCTGAATTATGGAAGTTATCTATCATTTGGGGAAAGAAAAAAAAAACAAGCCTTCACATTATTGGCTAGATGTTTAAAAATTGGGTTTCTAATTTTTGAAACATTTTTTATGCAACAGAAGATCATTACAACAATTTTGAAAAAAAATATGAAGTATCTCAAAATCACAAAAAAAACTCAATCACCCATAAGTAACCAGTTATCCCACACACATGCACTTCTAAAAAGAACACAATGACAGTTTTAACCATTTTATTTTACTCAACTAGTACACAAATATCCATGTATACATTAATTTACAAAACATTTTTATAATCCCACATTTAATGTTTCCTAGTTTTTAATAATTATGTTTGCTAGGAGAATTTAAATTCATATTTACATTAATCACCTAGGCTTCAAGACCTTACATTACATTTGCACACACACAAATATAACTCTCACTGCCACCAAAAAATAGTTTATTTTTCTCCTTCCAACCTCATTTAAAATTTATTCTTGCATATTTATACATCCTGTTTCATATATTTCCTATTAAAATGACAAGTTTCTTTAGAATGTATGTTATATGCTTTTATATCCTTACTATTGACAGACTAATTAAAATTCCTTTGGAAACAAAATTTGAACTGATTCAATGTTAAAATGTTATAATCTATCTTTATGGCAGTCTACATACAGATGTACCCACACACATAAAATTTGCCTAAAATCAACAGGTTTACTTGACAAATTAACAGATGACTGACTCAGAACAGGTGAAGGAAATTTATTCAGAAATGGTAGGAATTAGCCTTCTTGGAACACTTAAAAAAATTAAATAAAAAAAAAGAGGAATTAGCTTAAAAGTTGTCAAGTCAGAAATATATTAAAGCCATACTAAATATCAAACTTGAACCCAACCAAAAGGATTATTATTTCATAAGCTGCGCATGCGTGCGCACACACACACCCCACCTCCTCACAGTCACTGATTCACTACTTTACCCATTGGCTACCCAAGCCACTAGCCACAGAATGACTCAGCTGCTTCTCTGTCAGATTTTCATAAAAATATCTTTGTTCTACTTTTTGGGAATCTAATGTAATTTTAAGATTGTTAATTTTTGAAAAACTCTCTCTTCATATGACTTCTCCATAGCTTAAAAATGCATTATCTGTAAACTCCAAGATTTCAAATATGAAACACGAATGGAAAATTTCAGTAATATTGCAATTATTTTCAGTTTTTTGAAGTGATCAAAAAAAGGGGTTACTATAACAAAATACACTTTTTGTTGATAAATTGGATACATTTTCAGACCCCCCAAAAGTTGTATTTTTGGCTAAAATTTATAGGCCACATTTCCCACAATGAAAAGCTTTAAATTAGTAGAAGAGAAAACTAAGAACCTTCAGGCATAGCCATCAATTACATAAAACTCATTGGTTTATATATACCACAGTAATTTCCTACTTTAAATCACTTTTAAAGAGAGAAATGGCATAAAGAATATAAAAACTTACTAAGGGTAGACTTTATTTCTTTTAATAAATATAAACTCAAAAGTGTCTTAACAGTAAAATTCAATGTAAAAATTATTTTCAAAAAATTACCCCAGAAATGAAAGTTAAATAAAGATCCAAAAAAAGAAAAAAAAAAAACGGTTTATATCCCATACCTGAGTTTTGACAAAATGTTATTAAAAACATTGTGACTGTGCCACTACACATAGTACTATTAGAAATATCTTTTTGTTTATTAAATCAATTATTAGGGAAGTTTCTTAAAAATGGAAATCACTTGACAATTCCATGTTACCTAAACAGGAAAAACCCATGTTTCCTAAGATGCTTGATGATGATGATGATGGTGGTGATGATTTTAATGTAGGGGCAATAAAAGAAAGAAAATAAATGCATAATGCAATGAAGCAATGTGAGCACTTCCCTTGAAGGTAGTATAATGATAGTTTAATATTAGGTAAAGGTAAAATGCCCAGGTAAGGCCTGAGGCTTTGTCCTGTTCAGCCAGACCCATAACTCATCCATCTAAACTTGTAGTAAACACTTAGAAATATACAGAAGGTTTTCATACTATTTTGTGTGTGTTTGTGTGTGTGTGACTAACATACAAGCAGAATTATGGATAATTGGTTTCCAAAATAGTCAGAAAGTACCAGGAAGGTTAAAATAGCCCTTGAGTAGAGGATCCTAGCTTCTTTTAGGAACTGAGGATGCTTTATTGATCAGGCCATGTAATTTGTAGCTGCTAACCAGTGCGGGGTTTTTAGGGTTAGCCAAGCTTCCACCTCTGCCTGGAGTATCTTATTAAAATGTCCATTCTTTGCAGCCTTTTCTGGGCAGCTAAGCACCATATTCTTTACCTACATTAAAGAAACTTGCATCTTTTCCTTTTTTAAAAAATCAATTATCTTTAATCACCATTATCCTAATAGTCATGTGACTCTGTGACAGATATATAATTCTTATCTCTTTGCTAATGTATTATTACATTATGTATTACTGTTTTTAAAAATTTTTTTGTATTATTACTGTTAATGTATCCTTTTTACAATATGCTGTTCTATGCATTTTTGATGTTATCTTTTAATACATTTTTGACTATCATATTCCAAAATGTTTTGAACTATAAATGCACTGATTTTTAAGTTTGTATGTCATTTTCTTAACCTTTTCTTTATCTTTTTTTTTTTTAAGATTTTATTTATTTGACAGAGAGAGATCACAAGTAGGCAGAGAGGCAGGCAGAAAGAGAGGAAGGGAAGCAGGCTCCCAGGGCTCAATCCCAGGACCCTGAGATCTTGATCTGAGCCGAAGGCAGAGGCTTTAACCCACTGAGCTACCCAGGCGCCTCTTCTTAGCCTTTTCAAATACCTTTTTACTCCTTTAGATTTCTCAAATCCAATAATACGGAAAAAGTTTAATTTTGATTCCAGATATTTGGATTTTTGGCACTTCAAATTATAACCCTTGATTTGTTTTTCATCTATTTGTGCTTATCAACCACATTCTTTTGCCTTTTTTATGATGAAAATGTTACATCAAAAAACCTGATATTAATTTTATAATAATTGCACTAACCATTTAACATCTGATCACACGCCCATGTTATTATTATGATTCTCCAGAATAGGCCTATATTTTGGTATTCTAACTATCTTAAACGCCTAATTACCCAGAAATCAGTCTTTGGGGTTCTTAATTAGGGAATTTTTGATTTCTTTATATGATGAAATCTATATAGTTAAATCATTAAATCTTTAATGTAAACAATAACATGGATATACATAAAATGGTGACTGCAAAATTTGCTCACATTATTTGAAATTCTCCATTACTCAGATTCTTCACATCTTCAAAAATAAAATTTGTCATTCTGTAATCAGGGCATCTTGAAGAGACGGAAAAGAATCTAGAAACTGAAAATAGCAAAATAGCAAAACCAATGACTAAGCATGGGTATAACACGGTGACCTTGCTTCTCACTTCTGAATCATATGAAATAGATGTAATAGATCATCTTAATATTCTGTCATCTATTATGAAGAGTGACATAAGTGTTATCAACAGAGATTTGGAACTTATTAGAAATATTTCATTATTCATTTACATTCTGAAGAGTGTATTTGAAAAATTTTGACTAATTTATTTTAGAAATTGTATATGACCTTCTTGGATATTCCAAATGTTTTAAATGGTCTTTAGTTACTTGGGCAGTATTTTGTATATTTAATTTTTTTTTAATTTTATTTATTTAATTGACAGAGAGAGCACAAGTAGGGGGAGCAGCAGGCAGAGGGAGAGGGAGATGCAGGCTCTCTCTCGATCCCAGGACCCTGGGATCATGACCTGAGCTAAAGGAAAATGTACGATGGAGAGCAGATGACAATACTGGGAGAAGAGAAGTTAATATGATAGTAGGAAATGGAAAAGCTTGGCACATTTGTGTGTCTGCAAGCAATGTGTTCTAGAGTGTGATGGAAAAATGGAAAAGCCTGTGAAAAATGATTGAATGAGGGAAAAGCCTGTGAAACTGTTAGAATGATTCAGTAACATTTACAGAGGCTTGGGTTTCCTTATAGGAGTTATTGGGAGATTTTAGGCATGGAAATAGTCTAAACGATCAACATTATATAAAGAACAGTGTATTAACTATGTTTATGCATTTGAGGGGATGAATAAAATAGGGAACAAAAAATAAAATCAATTAGGAAACCACTATAATTTTATGTGGAGAATAATTATGTCTGAAGCAAGACCACGGTAATGAAAAGGAAAGGAATGGATGAATGAATTCATGATACATAAAGCAGAATAATCATGGCATTCTGAATCGATCTGAAAAGAAAAGAAGAAAGAGGAGCTAAGAATGGTTTTTTCATTGCCATTTCCAATTGTTCTTATTTGGTCCTATTGATTTATTTATATTTGTGGCCATTTACTTATTGATTCCCTTATTCACTTAGGAAATATTTTTATTGAATACCTCTTGTATACCAACTACTGTGCTATATATACACTAGGCACATGGCAGAGAGCAAGATGGATAAGATTCTTTATTTCATGGTATTTCCAAATTCATACCAATTTACAAATTAGTTATAAAATATAAAAAGCAGGTCAAAATTTATGATTTCTTGAGTTGAGTATGACATGATTTATGACTGATTGTGACATTCCCCTTTTCCATACTGTGACCCCCTACCCACGCTTTTTCTCTTGAGTCAACCCCTGCAGTTTCATTCATACAAGTCTTGCTCTTTTGTGCTTTTCCTTTTCCACCTGTAACTAGCTACATATAATAGACAATAAACATTCCTTGAATTTGTATCCCAAAATAAAATAGTTGAGTGAATTGTTAAGAAGGAAAAAACATCTAATAGAAATAATAATAATAATCACACAAATAATCATTTGGTGGTTTATTATATTAACCAATGGAATTTTATATATCATATTTTATCTGCACTGCAAAATAACCACTTGAGTTAAAAGACACTAGTTTCTTATTCTACAGAAAATTAAATAAAAGATCAGAAACTGTAAATCATTTGTCCAAAATCATGATAGACAATAAAGGTTACATTGGGAATTTACATATAATTCCTTCAACTCTACATTTAAAAGTATTTCATATACATCTCATTCCTTTTCTAAAAGACACATGCTATTAGGTCAATATGAACAATGCTGCCATAGCTTTAAAAAAAATGGAAAAAAAATACACTTGATTGGGAAACAAGGTGTACTGAGTTTAGAACTATGATCTTCGTAAGCCACGGATTAAAGGAGAACTATCTCTCTGTGTCTATAACTTGGACATCTAATTGGATTATGGAATATTTTCCTTGGTTATCTCTATGACCTAAGTGAATAAAAAAAAATGCTGGGAAGTGCTATAATCATTGAAAAAGGAATATAAAATATATAATTGTTTTTATTCATTTTGCTTCTTTTCGTGTGGTTAAATATAAAACTTTTATAAAGTTTAATTGTTTATTTTATTCATTAAACATAAACATTTAAAAAATATTTTTCTTACCTTTCTCTCATTTCCTACATTAATAGAATGCATTGCATATGCATATAATTACTACAGATTAGTGTTATAAATAAGACATTTTAAAATGTTCTCTAAACCACTACTTCTCCATGTTTTATCAGTGCGAATTCAAATTTTGGCCTCAAGTAGATCTACTCATATTTTTTGCCACAATGAGATAAAACCTGATTGATATTCAACACAGGTTCTATTTTCAAGCATACCATCTGTAACCATTCTGTTTTGAACACTAGCATTATGCTGACATTGCATTACTAAAATGAATGATTCTCAACACAAGAAGTCCCTGGGTTGTGACCTAGAAAATACTGAATCTTCCTCATCTTGTTTTGTTTCTGTTACTGAGAAAAAACAACAACAACAAAAAAACGGGCTTCTATTAATACCCACATTCTAAAATCTACCATGCTATTGTGGTATCTGTTTAAACATTCAAGTCTTCCAGAGATTAATGGAAGCTGTTGTGCAGAACTCTGCTATGGGGCACTGTACTGCAGTGTTTGGTATCCATGTCAAAATATCACAGATAGAAAGAAGCTTGAAAAGTGGGCCATACATATCTCATATTAATTTAACACATAAGTTGTGATACTAGTAGTTTCCAAATATTAGCATAGCTGAGTATGGTTCCTCAACTATGACCGCAAGAAAAGTACATGCTGTGTATAAGTAAAGACAGTTTAGTTCTCTGAACTGTACATTTTAACCAACTGACCCTCCAAAATCAAATTAGAATACTACTACAGGCAAAGTAATTTTGCAACAACTGAAATTAAGTCTGATACTAATTTATATGTTTTTATGAATGTTTAAAACTTAAAATAGTTTTCTAGAGAAATTTTATATTCAATCATGTTTAATTTTCTTCAGGCTTTTATAATAGTGTGCTTCTTGGTAACTTGATGAAATGATTCAGTAAATCACATTTAGTATATAAAAACAAATTCAGTTAAACTGAAATATTTCTTTCATATTTAGAAATACAAAGTTTTGCTAGTGCTCCTTTGTACTGAGTAGCATAAAATCTCAAATGTACCAAAATAAATAAAAATAAGAGAATAGTAGTTACAAAGAATTAAATATTTTAAGTGTAGATAAGAGATTTTAAATAGAAAGACTACAGTAAAAGTAGACATCCACAGCTCTTCTGTAGTTAATGCTCCCAAACATAACACAATGAATTTAAAATACAGATACTCAATGATGGGAATTAAGGGGTGTACCTATCAAAATGAGCACCAGGTGATGTATGGAATTGTTGAATCACCGTATTATACACCTGAAACTAATATAACACTGTGTGTTAACTAACTGGAATTAAATAGAAACTTAAAAAAATAAGTAAAAGTAGATTAAACTAAATTTAATGAAAAAACAAAGTAAAATAAAATATATATACTAGAGAACGCCTAAGCACAACACAATAAACTTAAAATATATACAACTGCACACATGTACTATAACCAGATAAACATAACTTTTGAAATTCAATTTGCAAATCATACAAGCATTAAAATATTGTAAATTTAAGGATTCATTAGCGTACCTTTCAGTATCATATGCATTTAATCAAGTCAGTATAAATTCATTAAGAATTTGTGTTTTGGTGAGTGCTGTGAAGTGTGTAAACCTGGTGATTCACAGACCTGTACCCCTGGGGATAAAAATATATGTTTATAAAAAATAAAAAATTATATTAAAAAAAAAAGAATTTATTTTATGTGCAAACACAGGCTAAGTGATAAAGAGAACTGAGGCAGTTAAAGTGAAAAGTAAATGAATGAATGAATGAATGAATGAATGAATGATTAAAGTGATTTGCATTATCTGAGCCATACAATACTGCTGGAAAACAAAAGTAACATATAGAAGAGATATTAGATGTAAGAGTATATGGCACTTCTGAGGGAGCAACATAAACATTTCAAAATATTGCCGATAACCCACAATATATCATAAGAAGTGTCATGGTCAGAAAGATTAAAAGCCATATTCATATTTAAAAACTTGAGATTACTTCTCTTGGATTTAAGTTACTATGCTTGTGCCCATGCTTTCCATCAGATGTTTGACATTTCTTTCTTTCTCAATTTGAGCCTTTATCTGAACCACAAAAAGAACACAATAGCAGTCCTTCTTAGGAACTAAGTTCCATGACAGAGCAGAGAATCTAATTTCCTGTTGAGGTCTAGAAGCCAAGGGCATGATCAGTTATTTCCAAAGGTCAACTTTGAATGGGTGAACTTTGAGTGACTTGGCCTGAAAGCAGGAACTTATCAGATTTCTCAATCTAACATACCCTTAAAAAGAAAATGGGAAAGTCAGTATCTCTCATTCTTACTACCTAGGTTGACTGTTTTCAAAATACTCTGGTCTCATATACACTGGATTGATACTGAGAAGGGGCAGCTATAATATTTTTATTTATAATGTTTTATTTATTTATTTATTTATTTATTTTTAAACATGATTAGATGCCAAGTCTTCAAAATTATTTCTATTTCATCATGCTAACTTGCAAAATCAAGCTCTTAATTATAAAAACTAGTTATAAACTAAGATAAATTAGTTTGGCAGGGAGAGATACATTAGTGTATCATCAAATCAAGACAGAATCAAAGAAACGGTAGGCAGTTGTGGCAAAGGTTTGGACATATCCAGCTAAACTAGATTTTTAAATATCCTTTTTATTTGAAAACAAAAAATGTCATAGATGACCATAGTCAGGAAACTTTCAATGGACATCTTCTGGTAAAAGCCAAATTACACAGGACTGATTAATGAGTGTGATGTGGCAAGTGGTGACAAAGAATATTGAAAATTTCAGATTTGAAGGAGATGATACATATTAAACAATGGTTTGATAAGGATATAATGTCAAAGAAGGGCTATCTGATTTTATTTTTAGGATACCACATTTATTTTAGGATACCACAGATTTGGATATTATAGTATTGAATGAGCCCATGGAGAGGGAAAAAAAGAAGAAAGAGGATTATTTATGGAAATAGGTTCATCAGTATTTGGAGAAACTGAGACACTGACTTTGAAAAGGAGGAGGAAAATGATATTGCTTAGTGGTGGTGTTGCAGCAAATGCCGAGAAGAATGGGAAAATGAGTTGGGAAATGCAGAATTTCTAATGATACCTTTCTGCAGAATTGTGTTTCTATCTACAGAAGATTTTTTCAGGACTTGGAATACCTGAAAAAAATCAGAATTTTTAGGACTGATCCTGGGGTTGCTATTTGAGGACAGGAGAGGCAAGATAACAAAAATGTATTGGCACTGAGATAGCTAATAGGAAAGAAATTAATGATCATAAAATACAAATTCAATAAAAGAGGCAATCTAGTCAGTTATCAATGTTGAATAACAATAGCCAGAGTAGACATCCCTTTCTTGTTCCTGACTATAAAGGAAAAGCTCTTAGTTTTCCCCCACTGAGGATGGTGTTAGCTGTGGGTTTTTCACATAAGGCCTTTATTATATTGAAGTATGTTCCCTCTAAACCAACTTTGTGGAGGGTTTTTTTATCACAAATGGGTATTTACTTTGTCAAATGCTTTTTCTGCATCTATTGAATGGATTAGAAGAACAAATACTGTTAAAATGTCTACATTACCCAAAGCAAGCTACACATTTAATGCAGTTGCTATCAAAATACTACTAACGTTTTCTCAGAGGTATAAAAACAATCCTAAAATTTCTATGGACCCGCAAAAGACCCAGAATATCCAAAGCAAACTTGAAAAGGAAAAACAAAGTTGGAGTCCACAATTCTGGACTTTGAGTTATATTACAAACCTGTAATTATCAAAACAATATGGTACTGGTGCAAAAATAGACATATAAATCAATGGAACAGAATAAAAAGCTCAGAAATGAACCCACAAACTATATGGTCAATTAATCTTTGACAAAGAAAGAAAAAATATCCAATGGGAAAAAGACAATCTCTTCAACAACTAGCAGCGGGTAAAATAGGACAGCAACATGCAGAAGAATAAACTGGACTTTTTCCTTATACCAAACACAGAAATTTTAAAAGTGAAATTAAAATATCATAAGGATAAAAAAACAAAGGAAATACAGTTGACTCTTGAACAATGCAGGGGCTACAGGGATCAATACCATGCACAGTAAAAAAAATCTATGAACAAATTTTAAATCACTAAAAACTAATAATAGCATACTGTTGACCATATTAATACATGTTTGTATTTTGTTATATGTCTTCTTACATTGAAATAATGTAGACAAATAAAAAGGTTATTAAGAGAATCATAAAGAAAATACATTTATAGCACTGGACTGTGTTTTTCAAAAAAAAATCCATGTATGAGTGAACCTATTCATTCACATCCATGTTATTTAAGGGTCAATTGTATATCCATACATTCACAGAGGAACTATACTGAAAGAAATACTAGAAGTATGCCATCAGATGGAAGAATAATCATTCTAGATGCAAGACAGAATAAGGAACACTGGGAAGATAAATATCTGAGAACTCTACTATATTTACACTAGTTTAATAAAACAAAAAAATCATTCATGGATTAAAATTTAGTAGGATTAAAATACATGGTAACAATGATAGAAAAAAAAAAGTAGGAGAGCATAAATGTAGCTCCAGTTTCTAAGGTCCTGGCATTGTTAGAGAAGTGGTAAAAGCAATTCTTTATATTAGGATCTAAGTTGTCAAATATGCATGTTATAATTACTAAGATAACTTCTAAAAGAATAATAAAACAATGTATAATTAACAAGCTAACATAGAAGACAAAAATACATGATCTGTCTAAAAGAAGAAATGATAAAATAGGAAGTAATTAGAAAAAACAGAAAGAAATGTTAAGATGGTAGATTCAAATCCAAATGTAAATTCTATTAAAGATAAGTGAATTGAATTCTCCAAGTAATAAGTTACTGTGCCACAAAATTAAAATATAATATAGAAATACAATCATAGTGGGATTGTATTTGACATTTTCTCTCAGTAACTGATAGGAAAATTACAGCAATAAACAGAAAAGGATATTAAAAATTTGAACCATATGATTAAGCACTTTAAACAAAATGACTTATGCAGAACTTTGTATCAAGTAAGAGCAGAATGTATATCTACTTTTCACGTGCATGTGAACCACTGTATAAAATTATCTACATGTTGGTTCCTACAGCAAATAATTCATTAGTTTTTATTTACATTTTATCTAATCCAAATTTTACTTTTTTTACAATAATCAGCAATTTTTTTAATTCATTGGGTAACTATTGAACTTCATAAACTTAAATCCATCCATTTATCCTGAAGTATTTGTCACTTGTGTATTTCAAAAACCAAAAACATTTAGCAGCCCATTTCACCCAGTGCTATTGTTCTCTTATTTGTTGATGGATACAGTTTTCCTGGGTAAGCTTCTATGGCTTTGTATGGAGATTTAGTGTGTGCCTCAGTAATGATCTGCCATTGTATTATTTCCAGTCTTCCCAATATGACATATTTTTAGGCAAATGCCAGACCCATATTATAAGTGGACTAAATGAATCTGTTTTAAAGGTGTATTTTGTATTGCTTTGAGTTGGTTGTAGAAACAACCTGTTAATATTTCAGTTACACCAAAATAAATCCCACTATTTCCTTATTTCATACTGCCTCAACCAATAAAAAAGTAGCTTCTGAATCTAACTGAAACAGTAAATTGTAAATTTAGGTTACAGTTTAGGCAAGGAATGCTAGCAAAAATAGTCTGTCTATAAAAGCTGGTCATGAGGATGTAAATCAAAGTGGTAAGAGAAATAACTTGTTACCATAAAAATATAGAGTATTATAAACCTATTAAGTACTCACATGCTCATATTAAAATTACTCCTCCTTTTATCTCACAAGAAAAACTGATAATTCAATAATAATAACTATATTGACATAACTAATATATTGGGGTGATGCTGAAACAACTGACAACTTGATTTTCTAGAGTTGCAAGATTTGGAGAGTCTTGGATACATTCTCAGCATTTATTTCCGTGATTATTTGTGGGGAGGGGGGTCTTAAGAATCTTAAAGGAATATTCCTTTCTTTGTGAAATATGAACACATGCATTAATTATCTCAACTCCCCAACTGCAATTTCAATTCAATACTAGGTAGTTTACTCATTACCTGGAATGAAATCAGACTCTTGTTAGAGAAACAGGTTCTGTCCTGGATCTCATGAGAAGTTCTCTACCGTTACGGGTTTATCTGCTTTGATGAAGCAAGGCAAAATTTGACTCTTATGTGTACGTTTGAACTTTTCTCAGAACCTGGACTAGCAACTCAATTGTTTATTAAAGATTTTGACTATATGTGACTTCTAGTACTGGAGGGATGTGCAGAAGGAGGTATAAATATAATTTATATATAATATAAATATAATATCTATATGATATATAGATATAAAGCTTCTAACCCATTAATTTTTGGTTACACTCTATTTTTTCATTTGAGAATGAAGAAAATTATTCATATATGTTGATATTTTTACACATCTTGTTCAGGCATTCCATTTAATCAGGAAAATTAAGAACTCTCAAATTACATTATTATACCTGATACAAAATAATGCATTAGAAGCAAGCTTTCACCTTTTTAATTTCTGCTATTCCACTAATGTTAACCATTTTTGTTTATTTCATCAGTATTATTCAATTCATACATCTTATTTTAATCATACTGTAGGCGTAATCATTTATCTCACAATTAATGTTATATTTTAAGCACCAACGCATAAAATTACTTGGTCACTGTACATGTTACATACTGTTTATGTGACTTGGTAGATAGTAGCTGGGTATTGAGTAGCGAGGTATTGAGAGTAGCCAGAGAGAATTCAGAGGTGTGAAAATAATTCTTTTACTTGATCATTTTACTGATATTGATGGGAAAAATAGCAATAGGAAACTTCTTAAAGGGCACCTGGGTGGCTCAGTTAAGTGTGTTCTGCTTAGGTCATGAACCCAGAGTCCTGGAATTGAGCCTCACGTCAGGCTCCCTCTTCTGCTCCTCTTCCCACTCATTCTCTCAATCTCTTTCTTTCTCACATAAATAAATAAAATCTTTAAAAACAAAGAACATTCTTAAAGGATCAATGTTTAAGTTTACTTAAAAAATGAAAGATAAGAAAAGAACATTAAATATTAATACCACATTTTGCTACAATTTCATTTTTACTTTTTAAATTATTGTTTTTTTATTGGAAGGTAGTTAACATGACTACCTTTAGAAATATGAGTTTTTAAATCTGATTGATTACTTTTTTTTTGTAATAGTTCAAACATTTATCAGAAAATGTGAAGTTTCCAATATAAGTATATAAATTTTTTATTTTTTATAAACATATATTTTTATCCCCAGGGGTACAGGTCTGTGAATCACCAGGTTTACACACTTCACAGCACTCACCAAAGCACATACCCTCCCCAATGTCCATAATCCCACCCCCTTCTCCCAAACCCCCTCCCCCCAGCAACCCTCAGTTTGTTTTGTGAGATTAAGAGTCACTTATGGTTTGTCTCCCTCCCAATCCCATCTTGTTTCATTGATTCTTCTCCTACCCACTTAAGCCCCCATGTTGCATCACCATACTTTTTAAATGACCAATTAAAGGAAAACAGTAAATGAAACACAAGTAATTGCTTACATCATGCTATAGAAATTTACAGATAATCACATGGGGGAGAAATAGCATTCTAAAATGAATGGCAAAAATTATGAAAAGAAAGGCATCAGGATGCCTTGGTGGCCAGTTAGTTAAGCATCTGTCTTCAGCTGGGGTTGTGATCCAGGGTCCTGGGATTAAATCCCACATGGAGCTCCTTGCTCAGCAGGGAGCCTACTTCCCCCCTCTGTCTGCTGATCCCCTGCCTGTGCTCTCTCTCTGACATAAATAAAAACTTTTAAACAATAAATAAATAAATAAAGACATCATTAAAAAAATAATAATGCCCCTCCACCAACTGCTAATAAAAAATAAAATTTTCATTTATCTCTAAAGTATCAATTATCTAGTTATCACTATCTTAAAGTTTCCCAAAGGAGTTGCAGTAATGAAGAGTATTTGTGAATTCATTCAAGTTTGTTTCCTGGGGGCAAACATGTTTCCACATGTCAAACACTGGTGTTTTATGCATCTATGGTGTGGAGATTTTTCTTCCATAGGTTGCTTATCAAAATGAGTCCCCTGGAAAATTGCCCACAATTATCATCAAAATGAAATACTGTCTATATTAATTCAATCATTTTTATTTCCTAAAAAAACCCAGAATTAGTTAGTTTTATAATTATTTATTTTAAAAGGAAAAAATGTTTATGATCTTAACAAATTAATTTTCTGATTTAAAGGCTATATAAGGTTAAGAATATGACAATAAATCATGGTGATTGAGAATTAGGGACCATTCCCTTTCAAAACTGCTTTTTTGGATAACTTAACAGAGGTTTTGACTACTTTGGGGTCTAAGGATCTGAGATCTTTTTGACATATTGTAGTTTAATAGAGGGAAGTTCCTTTCTCTCATTTTCATAAGTAGCACCTCCTAATTAACTGAGCTCAATATTTCCCCTGAAGCAATCTTTACAAAGCAAGAGAAGCATTAATGAATTTTATATAAAGATTTAAATTTCAGTGTTCAGGTTTTTTTTCCTGAGATGCAAAATAAAATTAAATAAACCTTACAAATGACTACTTAAAATCTTCTTTTAAAATATCAAAGAAAGCAGTATTTTTTGCGATCAAAGGAAATTTTATAATAATTTTCAAAGGCTAACTTGCTAAAATCTGTTTTCTTCTTTTAAGTTACCCATGCCTTTGAGAAAAGCATGTTATGTGAAGGTTTCCAAAGGAAAAGGCAAAGGCTCATAATATGTATGTACCTGGATATCAAGTATCTGGAAGTTCAGAACCCAAACTGAAACTTATATATGCAACTATAATGTCCTAAATTGCATAATTCTATTACTCTTATTGGTCTTGGTTTTCTTTACCCTTGTTTATCCTTCTTTGAACAAGTTTATCTATCTTTCTCTCTATCATCTACTTACCTACCCTTCTGTGTATCTACTTCTTTCTGTCTCTCAAATCTATCATTCATCTAATTTTGTTTATACTTCTTATAACTTCAAATCAAAACCAAAATCCTCTAGGCTTAACTATGTAATAAAAAATTTATATAGACTTATCAAAATATGTTCTAGTTATATGTATTTACAACATAATAACACACTGCCAAAATTCATTGAGGTTTATTATAATTACAAAGCTATGTCTTATGTCATTATACTCTTCAGAGTATGCTGTATTCAGGATGCTGAAGACCAACTTTTGCTTTCACTAGGGATGATGATCTCTTGCAGATGAGTACTGATTTGTAAATATCACATAAAAATAGATGTAGCAGAATTTCCAATTAATTGCAATCAACTTTGGAAGGGAATGATGATAACAGTTTAGTTTCTCAATTAAAACTACTTTAATATAAATTTTGTTTCCTTTTCCACATTTAAATTAAGAAATTAACATAAACTAATATACTAATTGATATCAAGTCAAAGTCATTCAGATTCTTTTAGATAATCTATAAGATTTGTTTTATTTGAACTGCTATTAATAAATATGGGAATGTGCATAAAATCTTAGAAACATGCTTGTTAAATGAATAATTATTGCTCCCAAAAGATATATATACTATACATAGTTGATGTTGATTTAATTAGATAATAAAAATATAATCTGAATTACAACTTTTATACATGGTACAATCAGAATATAATAGGGTAGTGGATTTTTTTTTCAAAATAACTTATAAATACAAATATATTATGCATCTTCATTTTGTTTGTCAGCTTTCTTTCATTCCCCCTCTCTTCTATCCTTTCCGGTTTCCTTTCTTCTTTTCTTCCTTTCTCCCTTCCTTCATTTTTTCTTTCCCTCCTTCCCTTCTCTTTCTCTTTCTCCTCCTTCTCTTCCCAGTCCTCCTCCTGCTCTTCCTCTTCCTCCTTGTTCTTGTTCTTCTTCCTCACTCTCCCTCCTCCTCCTCATCCAACTCCTCCTCCTTTTCTTTCTCTTCTTCCTTCTTCTTCTATCCTCCTCCTTCTTTCTTTCTCACTTTTTTTTGGGAATTATTATATTCCAAAAACTCTTCTAGCTATGGGACTAAAACTGTGTGCACAAGACTAACCTCAAACTTATATAATAGCAGAATTATTTCAGAAACTGAGCAATGCTATTGTGAACATAAAATAAGCCATCATCACAACTATTACTGGAAAAAGAGAAGAGCTAGATTTGCTTAATTGAATTAAATGTTTGAAATTTTACTTCAATGAAGAAAGAAATACAAGAGTGCAATGATCCCAGGGTTATTGCTCTATACTCAGGGAAGGAATATCCAGCACAAAACTGTCAGGACCGGAAAATTCCTGACAGAACTGGGAGACTAAAATAAGAGTAGGCAGTGGGAAAGGGCATGCATAGTGGAAAATGAATTCAAAGAGGTAGTCTAGGGCTAAGTCAATGTTGAAATCACTTAGATGGTTCCTCAAGTATTTTATTTGTGCCTTTTATCTTCCTTTTCTTTTTTACTTTTCGAGTTGAGAGGGAATTCCATAACTTTTTTCCTGCTATTTCTATTAAGTTTTTTGTTGGTGCTATTACATTTTTAACAACCAAGATAATTTCTTATTTCTGAGTATTTCTTTTTATAGTACATCACTATTGTTTTACAGATGTAGCACCCTCAAAAGTAGTCTGTTCCTCCTCAGGGTTAAAATATCTAGCTGAAACACTATTTTCAAATTACTAAAATCTTTTTTTTTTTTCTTGGCACTCTGTTAGCATCATTGTTAACTTTTAATTCAATGAGATTCATTTTTTAAAAGATTTTATTTATTTGAGAGAGAGAGAGAAAGAGAGCACACAAGAGAGAGCATAAACGGTGGGGGAGGGGCAAAGGGAGAGGGGGAAGCAGGCTGCCCACTGAGAAGGGAAATCACTTAGATTTCCCATTTTAGGACCCTGGGATCAGGAACTGGCCAAAGGCAGATGCTTAACTGATTGAGCCACCCAGGTGCCCTGAGATTCATTTTCAATAATCTTCGTTCTAACCTAGTTAATTTAAGACACATAATAAATCATACTTGTGTTGTACAGTTATGAATTTTGACAGATGCATAGAATTATGTATCTCCTGACAGAGTTCCATGTAAAATAGTTTCATCTCTCCAAAAATCTCACTCATGAAGTACTTTTGTAGGTAACTCTCCCTCTATTTTTTCTCCAATTACTTTTTTAACCCCATATTTGTGTTCTACATTAGAATGTCATATAAATGTAATCTTACATAGGTAGCTTTTGTGTCTGTTTTTGTACAATGGGAACATGCATTAAAGCTCATGTATTTTTTTTCCTTTAATTTCTGAGTAGTATCTCATTGCATGGTTCTTCTACTAATAATTTAAACTTTGGGTTCCCAGTTTTTGAGAATTTCAGATAAAATGCCCAACTCTGATAGAGATTAGATATTTCTTCTGTTTCTTTCACGCTTTTTCTCCCTTCTGGTAATCCAATTACACATACATTACACAACTTGCAATTATAACTGGATATTCCACTGGCTATATCCATTTTTGCTTGTTGTCAACCTATACATTAGTTACCTTTAACACATTAATTATAACATTTTAAAAGCCTCATCTAAGACTGATTCTTATGATTACTTTATCTTTGAAAGCATATATTTCTTCTTGCTTTTTTTGTGTGCCTCATGATGCACTGTCAAAGCTGGATATCTTATATAGGACAATGAATACTAACATGAATAATTTTCTGTAAATGGGCACAAAATTCTTTGCAGTAGGCCTTTAGTTCAAACACTTGAGTAAATCAATTTAGGAGTAAAAATTCAAATGTTCTCAAAATAAAGGGAAAACTAAAGCAATTTAATTATCAATCCTTGAACACATTCAAACTTTTGGCTTTAAAAAAAAAAACTTTTGGCTCTAGTGATATTTGAAAGAAATGGGAAGTATATTCTCATATATATTATGTATATATTTATATATCTGATAGATATATAGATTTATATAGATAGTTTATTCAGACGTAAGTATATTTATATATAAAGTAGAATTTCTACTAGTGGACTTGTTGGAGATCAGAAGGATCTTACATAGATTGTTTCAACATAAAATGATTAATCTCTTCCATTTTATTAGAAGGAGATCTATCCTGAGTTCTTTGGGGAGAAAATCAACATTTTTCCCATTTTATTATAAATAAGGTATAGACATTTTTCTGCTTTTGGATATTTTTTCATGATTTGAATCTCTGAATTCCAGATCAACTGTATCTAGATACATGGTTAATTTTATGGGAACTAGGAAAAATCTAAAGTCAATCTATACTGGGTAAATCCTTTAGAAACTTGCTATTCAAAGTATGGTGTAAAGACCAGCAGCCTCAATATAATCTGGGTATTCATTAGAAATACAGAATATCAGGGAGCCTGGGTGGCTCAGGTTATGATGCCAGGGTCTTGGGATTGAGCCTGGCATGGGGCTCTCTGCTCAGCAGGGAGCCTGTTTCCTTCTCTTTCTCTGCCTACTTTTCTGCCTACTTGTGATCTCCGTCTGTCAAATAAACAAACAAACAAATAAATAAATAAATAAAATCTTAAAAAAAAAAAAAGAAAGAAATACAGAATATTGGATCCCTTTCCAGATCTACTGAGTCTGAGTAAGTGTCTTTTTTTTTTTTTTTTTTTTTTTAGAGAGAGTGAGTGAGAGCGAGCACAGGCAGACAGAGTGGAAGGAAGAGTCAGAGGGAGAAGCAGGCTCCCTGCGGAGCAAGGAGCCCGATGTGGGACTCGATCCCAGGACGCTGGGATCATGACCTGAGCCGAAGGCAGCTGCTTAACCAACTGAGCCACCCAGGCGTCCCTCTGAGTAAGTGTCTTAATAAATTCTTAGTAAGTGTATATGTGAACTGGCTCAAATGTTCACTGCTTTCAAGGACACATAAAATTTTGGCCTGATGCTAATCACTTGCAGTGTCTGATCCCTTTAGGATGTTCAAGTTCTCATATGTCCATTTCCATTTAATGGAAATATGTTAAAAAAATTTTTCAGTAGAACCCCTCTAGCATTCATATAATATTCTTACCAAGTAATAATTACAATTCAGTATTACACTTGACCTTTCTACACTCACAATCTATGAGGGACTTTCTGGGCCCAAAATAATTCTGCTGTATTTAAACTTCTTATCCTTTAAAACAGAGACACATAGGGCTCTGTTATGACACTATTATTTAAAAATAACCCCAGTTCATGTATCACACAATTACATAGAAAAGGATGAGAGGACTCTTTGTCACTCCTGGAGGCCAAATCTAAAAAAACAATCTCTCCTAGTGTGTTTGAATTGTTGAGATTCTAAAACTCTGTTTCTTCTTCTCCAGACAATGCATTTATACATTATTTTGAATAAAATATTAGAAATTTTGTAACCATGTCCTCAACCCAAAGTGAAAGTCATATTTCACATTTACTTTCACTTTAAGTACAGAATAATACTATGTGTATTAATTCTAAGCATAGTTGTACTTTTTTAGTCTATACAATTCAGCAACTAATATCTAGATAAACTGATAACCTCTAATTATGTACTCTCCAATATCACATAAAATTCTACAAGCCATAATTTCTAAGTCTCACCAACAAAAATTAATAGGTTTTATATCATACTTTGGATCACCGACAAAATCTATTTTAATCTGAGAGGTTTAAGAACCCAAGGTTTATCATAGTTAAATAATACAAAAAGGGATAAACAATTAAGTTTATACTCCATTTATGGACATTTCTAAAATATATGTCACTACAGAGTAACAGTGTAACCATTAGCAAAGCCATTTATTATATGATTTTAAATCTTGCTGTCATAGAAAGCCTAGAGGCATTCTTTTTTTCTTTATGTTTACTTGTCAGTTTTTGGATCTGTCCAAGGATGGGCAAAATTCATCATTTTTCTGTCCCAGAGTTATTTGGTGCTTGTGAACTATTATGTTATTGTTTCAGTTTAAGATAGATTTGCAATTTTTGCATTTTCCTTGAGACTATTGTTGAACCGAACCCCCAAATACAAAGTAAAAGTCAGCAAAACCTGCCAAGTTTTCCCTAGCTTTGGATTGAAATAGATAGAGTCAGAAATATTCTAAACCAAACTGGAAAAGTGAAAAATAGCCCAAGGACAATAAAACTCTTAACTAAAAGAGTAGTTGGATGCATCATCACAAAATTTGGGGCAACACTGAGTTATACACTGAGTACACAGAATATCAAATTCCCTAATACAAGAATTGAGTGTCACTGATTTTATGCTCTTCTATTTTCATGGCAGTGTTCAACAAATCTTTTTGCTTGTCACAAAGATGAGTCAAAATGAACTGCATGTGCTACAGAATACTTCTTCCTACTTGCTCTCAACTAACCAATATATTCTCTTCATAAACTTTTCTATTCTTAGCTCATTTTGAAAATGATGCATGACTTAGACAAATATTCTCAGACTTCTTACATGAGAGGAAAGCAGTATTCCAAAATAGTTATTAAAAAGCTTACTTATTACATGCCCTCTCTAGCATAATACTATAACAGAAATAATAAAAATAAACAGAAAAAAATAAAACTATGAAAACCTATCTTCAGGTCAAGTCACTCCCACTTTTGACTTGACTCTCACATAAGAAAATGCTGACTATTTTACCCCAAACTTTGTTATTTCATATTGAAGAATTAAAGTAATATATTATTGAGATAATGCAACGTTTTTCTCTATGTCTAAGAGCATTTGATAAATTGGAAGTGCTTTTTTTACACCATCTAAATGATACATTTTAGATTTTTTTTAAAGATTTTATTTATTTATTTGACAGAGAGATCACAAGTAGGCAGAGAGGCAGGCAGAGACAGAGAGAGAGGAGGAAGCAGGCTCCCCGCTGAGCAGAGAGCCCGATGCGGGACTCGATTCTAGGAACCTGAGATCATGACCTGAGCCGAAGGCAGCGGCTTAACCCACTGAGCCACCCACGCGCCCTAGATTTTTTTTTTTTTTTTTTTAATTCAGAAGTTGATCGCTCAGATGGCATTATTCTCCAATCCCAGAATTGCAAATAGAGCTGTGGGGTTTTTTTGCAAGTCATTTCACAGGTTTTTGCTTCAATTTCCTAATTTACAAAATGTGGTGTGTGTGTGTGTGTGTGTTTAGAATACCTCTAGAGGTAAATAAGTTGCATAGGATGGTACAGTAAAGAATTACAGAAATACTGGCACCTGGGTGTCTCTGTTAAGCGTCTGTCTTCGGCTTGGGTCATCGTTCCGGGGTCCTGGGATCGAGCCCCACGTCAGGCTCCCTGCTCAGCTGGAAGCCTGCTTCTCCCTCTTCCACTCCCCCTGTTTGTGTTCCCTCTCACGCTGTGTCTCTCTCTGTCAAATAAATAAATATAATTTTGGAAAAAAAAAAAGAATACCTCTAGAGACAGGAATTTAAATCATAATTGAGTTTGTGTTTCTGCTTAACCACTTAATATCTGAAATAAAGTAAGCATATCTTACAATTTTGTTGAACTCCTCTGTAAAATACAAGTATTGATATTACATTATAATTATAAATATTGCATGAGATGACATAGTATATTTAAGTCCTTGGATTATTACTGTTTACTCAAAAACATATTGGTCTTTTTCCTTCTGAATTTATTTATTTATTTTTCTTTAATAATTTCATTTTATTTTTTTAAAGATTTTATTTATTTGACAGAGAGAGAGAGTGAGAAGGGAGCACAAGCATGGGGGAGCTGGAGAGGGAGAAGCAGGCTCCCCACTGAGCAGGGACCATGATGTGGGACTTGATCCCAGGACCCTGGGATAATGACCTGAGCAGAAGGCAGACACTTAACTGACTGAGCCGCCCAGGCACCCCTTCCTTCTGAATTTAAACACTGCTTTTAAAATATTGACAATCCCTATAGTTCTGATTCTGACATGCTTTTACAGCCTTTTGTGGAATACATGTTTTTATGTATAAACATAAATAAACACACACACACACACACACACACACACACACACACACACTACTAGAAATGGTCACTAGTCAACCTCAGAAAACTTAACAGAAGTTTACTTGGTACAGGCATGTGGTTGTGCGGAAGAGAACCCCATTTTCCAGTTAGCTAGTTGCCAGGCAACCTGACAAAATCTCCAAGAGTAAAATTATCAAACAATCATTCCTTGTCTTTCTTTAGCAGAAAATGAAGATTAAAGAAATTATATATACCATAAATTCTCCTTAATGCCAACACCTGTGTAACACCCCAGAAAACAAAAGGAAGATAATTTTTGTGGGCAATAATAAACACATTACAAAATAATTTTTTTTCTTTCAAAACACTTGTACTTTGTCAGTCTTTTGTGTATAGGTTATTTGTAATTTTCGAAGAAAATCTGGTAGATGTGTATTTTCTCCCCTACTTTAAAAATAAGGAAATTAAAAGTAGGCAATTTCCAAACACTTCACAATCAGCAAGTGAAAGCTGCAATCCAAATCCGCATTTTTATAAATTCCAAATCAAAATGATTGCCACCCTAAGATTTCAGGAGTATAGAAGACAACATGCCTAATTAGACTACGGAGCAACAAAAGATATTTCTTGGAAGAAATAAATGTTAATGAGAAAGGATTTCAGTAAGTCAAATGATATTAGTTTTTTTTTTACTGACTGAGCTAATAGGTGGCTGGGTAAAGAAATACAATTAGAACTGGGACCTGGAAGAAACAGAAGGGAATACACAGAAGGTGAGAGAGGACTATAATTAGTTATATCTGATTTCCCTTTTATTATCTTTCAGTCCAGTAAAATAATTATTTTCACAGCATATGTATGTGGAAGTTCAGACATTCAGATATTTATCAGACATTACACCTCCCAAATACCCTATACTTATTAATACATTAGTATTACTAGTACCATCTGCATGAATATGAATGACATGAGTTGATGACTTATCAGTAGAGAACCTGGTAAGATGGCCTTGTTAAAAGACAGTTTCTAAGATGACTTTTGTGAGATAATGAAAACGATTTCAAAATAATCTTTCAAAATCATCTGCTATTATTCAGGATAGAGTAGTAAAAAATTCTGGCCACCAGAAAATTTAGAAATAGAAAAAAAAAAAATATATATATATATATATATATATCATCAATTTTCACTGGACATCAAACAGTGAAAGGAAATGATCCAAGACGGAGAGCAAGTCTACTAGTTAAGACCAATGCTTGTTTCAGTTTATTGCCTAGAAAGATTTCCAGGCACAGGGCAAAGAGGGAACCAAGATGGAAGTCCAGTGGTCTTCCTGGGTTAGAGCCCAACCTTGGTCAAGGAGATGAAGGCAACTTGAGCCGCAAGGCATAGTAATGAAAAGGGGAAATCTGCACAGAGAGAGATCTAAAAAAAAAAAAAAGTCACTCTGCAGAAGTTACTCTGTTCCTATCTAAAAACGTTAGGAGTAACTCTCAAGACGACCAAACTACTTTCCAATAACTACACCTCATCGTAAAGACCAAGAACATGAATAGGAATATAAAAACCATCCACTGCTTAGCAAGGTAAAATATTCAACGTGGGGATCACATTTTTAAAAAATTACTAAGAATGTAAAAAAGGAAAACACAATATATAATAAAGAGAATTGAAACTATAGAATAGGCCAAAAATAATAGAGCTGTTATGACAGTAGATAACAGGTTTTATTTTGTTTTGTTTTCTAAGTACCTGACCAACCAACCATACCCTTAGCCATTGTCAACCATTTAGGATTAAATACCTGCATTAGTTTCCCAATTGGTGTTTACACAGATTACCTGAAATGTAATGGCAGATTTGTTATCTGATTTTTTTCTGGATGTTGGAAATCTGAAGTAAGTCTTAATGGGGCTAAAGTCAGGGTGTCAACAGCACTGTTTTTCTTCTGGAAGCTTTAGGGGGAGATTCCTTTTCTTTTTCTTAATTTTTAAAAAAATTTTTAAACTTTCCAGCTCTTAGAGGCTACTTGTGGTCCATTCCTCCCTCTTCATATCTACCTTTGTAGCAACATCTCCTCTCCTCTCTGACCTGCTTCCTGCCTATGCGGCTCTTTGTGATGACACTTGACTCTCCTGAAAAGCCCACCAAATTAGTTTCCCCAGCTTGAGAGCCTTAATTTCATCAGATCTGCAAAGTCCCTTTTGCCATTTAAGGTAACATATTCACAAGTTTCTAAGATTAGCACGTGGACATCCTTGAGGGGCATTATTCTGTCAACTGCAGTAACCCTTCTTCCAGGCAAAGTGGTCATTTAGATGTCACTGACAAAGTTCTTCCCACGGGAAAGATTTTATGTTACTCTTCTCTGTTTCAGTGCCACTGCAGAGAGCAGCTGAAATGCTCGTTTCCAACTGGTGCCAACACCGCTTATAAAACGGGGTGAATTGTTTTCCCTCCTGTGATCACCGGTCTTGGGGAACTCTTCATTAGGCAATATGCATGCATAGAAGCTGAGGTGGTGACCCAAGAAGAGGATGTGTCTTGAGAGTCTGAACCTGCTCACACAACTTATTTATTTCTTTCCCAAGTATTCTAACCTGATTATCTATCTATCCATGTATCCATGCAAGCATGCCTCCATCCATTTATCTGTCATCTACCCATCTATCTATTACTTTAAAGAGGATTCGTGTCACACATGATTAGTGCTACAGCTTAGTGCACCATGATGACAGCTCAGGTTTTAGGTTCACTTGATGTCCCATTATCAAGCATGCCATTTTAGAAGGCCGCAGTACCAAACAATGAGTTTATTCCCAAAAGAAAATATTAATCCATAAGGAATATAAATTTGCCTCAAAATTCTAAGTCTTTCTGCTGTGATTCTACAAGGTGCTGTGATTCTATGTCTCTGTATAGCATCCTTATTTATCATGGACGTATTGAGACATATTGAGTTGTTATGTCCTAAGGTCTGTGTGAACTGCTGTATGGGCATCATTCAGAGACTTCTTTAGTTCAGAGCCCTCTCATTTTTAGCATCCTGACACGTTACTCAGAAAATGGGTCAGAGCTGCACACCCAGCCATGACATACATTGGATTCAAAATTCAGAGAGACCCAAAAATGCACAGAGAGTTACTTGCGTGATCTTAATAGTAAGATAAGACTGTATTACAAAGGAAAATTGCTCTATGGAAGTAGATTGTTTTCTTTCTCTCTAATTTAAATTCATCTTTAAAAATAACATATAGGGGCACCTGTGTGGCTCAGTGGGTTAAAGCCTCTGCCTTCAGCTCAGGTCATGATCCCAGAGTCCTGGGATCGAGCCCCGCGTAGGGCTCTCTGCTTGAAGGAGAGTCTGTTTCCTCCTCTTTCTCTGCCTTCCTCTCTGCCTACTTGTGATCTCTGTCTGTCAAATAAATAAATAAAATCTTAAAAAAAAAAAAACATATAAAGGGTGCCTGGGTGGCTCAGTGTGTTAAGCCTCTGCCTTCGGCTCAGGCCATGATCTCAGGGTCCTGGGATTGAGCCCCGCATTGGACTCTCTGCTCAGCAGGGAGCCTGCTTCCCTGCCCCTCTCTCTGCCTGTCTCTCTGCCTACTTGTGATCTCTCTCTGTGAAATAAATAAATAAAATCTTTAAAAATATATATAAGAAAGTTTTAATTATGTGTCATTGATGTATAGATAATATACATTCTAAACCAATAAGAGTAAGTAGTGCAGCATTTTCAAAAAATTTCTGTCTATAGTGCTATTCTTAAGCTCAATCTCATAGCAACATGATGAAAAAGGGCAACACCGGGTGGTGGTACAATTATTGGCTGAGCTGAAAAGTCACAGTGGGTGTTAGAACTCACTATATAACAAGTGTTTGAGGGCTCACTGTTAGGCACTATAACATTCAGATGTCTGAGAAAGCTTAGTACAGTGGGTTATAATAAGGTAATTAAATAGAAAAGCACTTGTGCATCTAACTTTAGTATTCCACAAGTACAGGCAACCCTTAGATCTCTAGATAATCTTCTTGATAATATATTCTTTGGATACAAGGAGAATTGAACAAAGCATGACAATATATTGGGCACAATAAGTTTGCTGCAGTTCTGAGAAAGAGGAAAATTATGTATAGCTTCTCTTACCCATAAAACATTGGCAAGCATAGTTATTAGGCATTAGTAGATGGGTGGGTCATAGCCAGGCCTGACACATGCCCAAGGATGCATTGGAGTAGTAGGCTGAGAATCATTTAAATCTTAAGGATGTGGAGAAGAGAGAAAGAAGAAAACATAAAAGAGCTAGTCTCATCAAATCTCCTGATAACAATTATGACAAAAATACAGAGTCTTTACTGATCACATGCTTTTAGCAGGATGTACCTTGTCTGTATGTTAATTGCTTATGATAAAGAAACCTAAAATTTATGGATTTATGGGATAGGACCTGCTGCAAAATTTCAAAGTCAATTATGTAATTATAAGAGGTGAGAACTGAAAGTATTTTTAATAACTGAAATAGCTTACTTTGTATTAAGTGATGGTGTTGACCTGCATCCCTTAGAGATGTCATGTTGAAGGGTACCTACTCTATCCTAATAAGATGAAAACAATGGGACAAGTTATTCTAGCTCCTTTCATGCAGGGTTCCTCACTCCATTTTAGCTGTATTTTATGTAAAAGTTAGGGAGGCATGGGCATCTACCTTTACATATTTATTCATATCATCTTCTTATGTATCTAAAACATGTCCTTTTAGTATGCTGGTTTAGAAGTAAATTAAAGTGGAGAAAATTAATTTTATCTAAGAGCCCATTTATCAATCTTTGTACCTAGTACAGATTCAACCTGGTACAGGCCTGGCTTTCTCATTTGAATGAAAAGATAACCTCTCAGAAGTGGGAAGGGTAAGAGAGATAAAAGTGAACACCATCCTATTCCCCATGCACACATACATACTCCAAGTTTACACAAGGCCTGACGGAAGTCCTGACCCTGTGAATTCTTGATCTGTGGGGCTCATTTGTACTCATTTTTGAATATTCTAGAGAGGTGCTTGTTAAACATTAATGTGCATGTGAAACATATCAATATCTTATTAAATATAGATTCTGTCTTAGTTAGTCTGGGGCAGGTTCAGATATTGACTAACAATGCTGATTCATGGCCACACTGTGAGTACCAAAGATCTAGGACATTCTGGGGGTAGACTCTTAGAATGGAAGGTCCAATATCACTATGTGAGAGTCCTAATGGTAGTGACAGCATAAGTAAATTTTGATAAGGTTTTTTGAGGATATATGGGATGTTGGAGACAAGGACCAGACAGAATTGAGGTGTGAGATAGCAAAAAAGTGGTATTCACTTCCAGTGAATACACTCTTAGAACACTCTAAGTTCTAGCATCTGTAATTAAACCCATTAAAAATAATATTTAAGTTGTATAATTCAATTATAATTTATACCACAAAATACATTATAATTTTTTTAAGGAGAGGGCGAGAGAGAGAAACAGAGTCCCTGCTGAGTGGGGAGCCTGACATGACATGAGGCTCGATTCCAGGACCCTAAGGTTCTGACTTGAGCAGAAATCAAGAGTCAGATGCTTAACAATTGAGCCGCACAGGCACCCCAAAATACGATATAATTTTTTAAAGAAATCTACATCTCATGTGATTAAAGAAAACGAGAAGGTCCTAGTTTAACCATGGGATAGGCTAACTCCTTGCCAACCGTAGGGCCTCCAAGCAAGCAGGCAAGCAAAAATAGAGCCTATAAGAGACCCAGTGCTGTCTCCTAGGGGTGGGCCACTGAAAATCCTGCTGTTGATAGGCAAGATCCTGAGGGGACTCCCAATGTGTTTACTGGTGCTGAGCAAACTTATGCTTTAGACCAAGAGAAATATTTGGGCCCCCACTGTTGTCCTTATTACTGCCAGATGGGACATGTGTGAATAACAGCAAAGTGATGGGCTGAATATATCACAGCCCAATGCCCCACACTACAGGGACAATTCAAGTGTATTCAGTAGCTTAGGCCTAGAGCATACTTATGGGTCATCAAGTGACATCTCTACCACATCAAGTATTCTTGAAACCCTGAAAATCCTGGACTTGTTTCTCTTAGTCTGCTGAATAGCTTTTCTGATTTTTCCAAGCTTCACAAATCTCCAGACTAAATACAAAAGGAGAGCAAGTAGTAGATGTGACAAATCTGTGCATAGTCTGGATTATGTGGCCCAGAATAGACCTCTTGAAGGATTGCCTGAAGAAGTAAATGACAGAAGATTTATGCTTCTCCATTTCTTTTTGAGGAACTCTGAAAACCTAGATTTGAAAGCTTTAGTTCTGGAATATAAATTTGTTAGAGGCAGAATTTCAACAGAAAACTAGTGGCTTACTTTAAGCATACTAAATACGGACCCACAAAAGTTGTTGGAAAGTAAAGAAAGGTAGCCACTGAAGTAAGTTAGATGTGACTGACAATGGAAATTATCCATAATGTCTTGTCATATTCTGATTACTGTCACTATGAGTTTGACATAGTTCTGGGATAAAGAAAAATGGCACTGAAAGCCCAAGAGGCCCTGAAACTAGGTGACGGGGAATAATTAGCAGAGGACATGGGTATTACCAGTTTGCCACACTGTCAGGCAGAGAAAGAGGTATTTGAGAAGGATCTGGAAAATTCATCAGTAGAGAGAAGAGGCAACCAATGTAATTTATATTCTTATAATGAATCGACTATAAGAAGATATAATTCCTTTGTAACCTTCAATAGATACTTCCAAAGAGGAAACTGGATTTTGTATGTTTGTAGATACTCCAACAGTAAGCCAAGTTACCAAACTGAAGTCAGATCATTTATATATCACTTCATCATCAGAATGCAGCTTCTGTGTTACCTTCCTTGGATACAATTTATCAGCCAGAGGTTCCATCTTCAATACATCTGAGATAATGTTAGGAATACCTCGCTTTCTTAAGCCCACCAAGGCCATTGCAAGTAGCATGTTCAATTCATGAACTTTAGAATTAGCCATAAACAACAAGAGAGATATGGACATATTGAACTGTTGAACACTGATAAAAAATTTGTGAACTATAAAAGCCAGGTACTTTTCTTTAGTTCCTAAGGAAAGCATGGAATTTGTGTAAAGAGGACATAAAAATCTGTATCTATAATATTTTGATCTTTAAAGAATTGCCAGATATAAGCCCTATCTCAGGAACAAAAACACAGTAAGGTAGGAGTGTAGTATAAGAACAACAGTGCATAGTTGGAGATATGAAATTTTCTTTTTTTTTCCTTTTCTTTTTTGAGAAATTAAGACATGCTATGAGAATAGGCAAATATGGAATATACTACTCTTCAGAATGATAAAAAAAAATTGCTTATAAAGAAACAAACAAGTATGAGAATGGTTTTTTCACACTTTACATATCAAAACCAAAGAAATAAAGGGAAACAGGCTTTACACTACTGACAAGGTAATGATTTTGTTTTCCTTTGAAAGTGCTACAATGTGAAAGTAGATGTGGCAATCTGCAAAGTGGAACATGAAGAATACCTGATTACAACTTTCTGAGTACGAGGTGATATAATGGTTGACATTTAAGATGATAATTTTAAGACTATTCAAATATTTGTTTCTTTATTTTATAAAATATTTAGATACTGTTATGGAAGGGAATGTATACTTGGTGACAATATGCCTATATTCTTTTTTTTTAAGATTTTATTTATTTGACAGAGAGAGATCACAAGTGGACAGAGAGGCAAGCAGAGAGAGAGAGAGGAGGAAGCAGGCTCCCTGCTGAGCAGAGAGCCTGATGTGGGACTTGATCCCAGGACCCCGAGATCATGACCTGAGCTGAAGGCAGAGGCTTAACCCACTGAGCCACCCTGGCGCACCTATACCTATATTCTTAATTATGCCACCAAGAATACAATATTAAACTGTTACTCGGTACTTATTTAACAAACAAATGTGGAAGAAATAGGTAGTAAATGATGTGCTAGCTTTAGCAAAACAGTTGGTGACAGGTAGGAGGTTAGTAATAGTACAAGACTCCGTACTCAGCACAAGCCATGGAGTCTGCTTGAGATTTCTCCCCTTCCCTCCCTACTGCCCTTCTCCTTCCCTGACTTGCACTCTCTGCTCTAAAATAAATAAATCTTTAAAAATGTGAATTTGAGAAAAACAATGATCAACAGTATAAGACAGCCATTGCCTTATTTACTAAATTGGTCATAAACGTCCTTTATTAAAACTTCTGAGAAGTCAAGGTATATGAAAATCTAAATCATGGATTTTTTTTCATTTCAATAAAATATTATTGTTGTGTAATGTGGTGTTATTTCAAAAGTAGACTAAAATATTACATGTTCCATTCTTTATATGTTCCATACTCCTTACATTTCCTATTAAGAAGGGCACTCAAGTTTTTTCTTTAACCAGAAATATAATACATGTATGAGTTGTATTGTTTTTATAACATATGCTTAATTCACTTCTTTTCAAAATTTAAGAACAACCTATGACAGTTATTTGTAAGCATGTATATGAGGCAGAAAAACACGTTTTAAAGAAAAAAAATCCATTTAAATCCCCATCCCCATCTTCCTTCTCATTTACTTACTAGATCAATAGTCTTGCAACTAGAAATTTCTCTCTGCTCATGCACACATATTAGCTAATGTAAGTGCATACAGAATTTATTTTTACATAAAAGATATCATATTATTTACATTAATCTGTGAGTCATTATGTTCACTTAATACTATATATTTACATTTCTAAAAACATAAATATAACAAGACATATTTTCAGTGAACAAACAAGTGTACTTTTACAGACAGTGAGATTTTAAAAATACGGTGATGGCTTTAGAGCAATTATTTTATATCTGCATATATCTCCTATTTCAAGCAGCTCACTCCACCTCCACCCTATCACATCAGATAAAGCACATAATTTTAGCCAGTGTATATCTTCCAGTATTTTTATACATGTTCTTATGTCATCCTTGGAAATTAAAATACACTTTTAATAAAATCAATAGTTCAAAAAAGATATCTTTGGGTCAAGAGCCTAGTAAAACAAAACCAAACAGAAGTTTTATTTATATATACTTTTTCTTGGTTTTTGATAATTCCTCAGTGTCAAGATGTACATCTATTACTTGTAAAATTGAATATGAGCAAAATAATACATTCTATTTTAACAATACAGATTTGATATAAAACTTATCATAAGAAGTGATGACAATAATGCTATGTTAGAAAAAGGTTTAGACTTTTTATTTTTTTTTTAAAGTTAGTATGTGCTCATCCAATAACAACTGATGCCTAAACTGCCCTAAGAATTGTTTGATGGATCATCCAAAGTTTGTATTATTTTCTCTTTTCTTACCCTGTCAACATTGTCTTCCTGGAATTTATTATTTTTGACATGTGGCAAATAAAGTAATTCTATTTTAGGAGAAGGAGTTGGAATCTCTACCTGACATGCTCTTATACCTCAGTGTGGCTGCTGTTTGTCTATATGCTTCAATGCCAGCTTTGTATCTTTTTTAAAGTTGAGTAAACTGGAAGTGGGAATATACTGCACTCTGAATCTTTAAATCAGTTTCCTACAGCTTATACTACAGTACACTACATAATATGGTCCCTAACTCTCTCTAGCTGTCACTTTGTGATATGAGAGTGGGTGCGTGTGTGAGTGTGTGAGTGTGTTTAGGTTTGTCAACTGCTCATTCTGCAGGAATCTACAATCCGTAAGAACAGGGGCTCTGTCTGCTTTTATTCCTTGCTGTGTCTCCAGTACTTAGAACACTGCCTGATGCTGAATTGATGGCCCACATATTTCTATTGAATGGATAAACTGTGTTGTTTCAAGAATCAAAAATGTTTGTTAAGACTTTAAGAACCATGGCAAGATTGGGCTACTTGGCATAATACGCTGAAGACAAACTGTTAGCAAGAACAATTTTGTTTGTGATGAGATCTAGCTCAAAATTACTTAATATTTCTTTAGTCCAATCTTAAATATATTGCAATAATCTTAACTTTAGGATAGTAAATGATAGCACACCTTTAATAGAAAACTGTTTTTTATTATTTACTTTGGCTTTTACTTGAGAAAAGATTATGAAATTTGTGGGCACAAAGTATATTCATCCTACTGTCTTCTTTCCTCAAAGTCTTTGAGCAGGAGAGGATGGCGCCTACTACTCAAATGCCTGGAAGGAAAGGAATGGGGAAAAAATAACCAATATGTCATTCCAAGTGACTCAACATTCTTTTCAACTCAAATCAAAGCTTTTTTTCTATGCTTATAAATTACCTAAGCTATAATACATAAGGATTTCCCTTAGCCAGTTCTATTCAGACTTCAGGATTAACTGTAGATTAAAAAAACCAGTATTGCTATTGTGGCTGTGTTTGCATTTATATATAAGTCTAAAACAAATTATTCTATGCTAGAGAAATCATAAATTTACTATGAAATAAAGGTGGGTTTTTTTGTTTGTTTGTTTGTTTTTTAGATGATGATTCTATCTTAACAGGAGTTAGGTAAGTTTGCAATTGGTTTATTCACTTTCACTTCCACAAGTCTCATCAGAGCCAAGTGTAGGGAAACAAAACCATTTTCAACAAACAGGTTAGATTAAAATATTTTCATCATTGCCCATAAAATAGCATAAAAGTAAAATAAACAAATGAAAGGCATTATCTTGCTTATGAAAAATTTTGACTTTGGGATGTATGTGTTTTCCTATTAGCTAAACATCAGTAAATGGCTCGCCTTGCTCCTGAGCCCATCAAAATGCCCACAAATGAACCTGAGTATGTTAACAAGGGTCACAATTACAAAGACACTGCTCATTGGGAAAACTAATCAGACTGTGAAACCTTACAGAATGATTTGTTCCGAACAGATGACATGTTTTTAAGAAATAGTTTTTAACATATGATCTTTGAAGAAGATTAAGACATTAAAGAAAATATCAAGGGTAGAAAGAATTTAGCCACTCTGATTACTTCTTTCTCAGAGACAGTATCTCTGGAAGTCTAATTTTCACTTACCTGCTTACAGTGGAGAAGATGTACAGGAAGGCTTATATTACTCAATTAGTTTATTTAATCTAATAAATTGGTTTACAGACAATCACTTTATAAAGGTAACTATAGATGGAAACATAAATGGGAGTATTTACAGCATGAAGAAATTTTAGTTATCTATGGTGCCCCCATTTAAACAAAGCACTGTGGTAGGGCATGTTCAGGTACAGACATTTTCTGACATCTGATGATTCAATAAAAAAGAAAATGATGAATTAGGTAGGGGTGATGCAGTCAGAATTTTCTTATATGGCAATGGAGTGAAACCCTGAATATGGAAATGTTTAGCTGCATACCCAACATTATAAGTATTTACACTATAACTAATATTCATCAAACCAGAATCAAAAGTATTGAGAAGAAAAATGGTAGCATGGAGAGGTAACTGAATGAAAGGAGATTTAGAATTAAAATTCTAATTAAGAATATAAGAAATATTCAAGAATGCAACACATCCATGAATCAAGAAAGAACTTCCAAAGAAAAAGTAAACGCTATTAACGAAACACATCTGTGACTGTCAGAATAAAATCCCACAGGAATTTTTGTAGAAAAAGTTAAATCTACAGTATGTGTATTAAAAAAAAAAAATCAAACTCTCTCTCTTCACAGATGACATGATACTTTATATGGGAAAACCCAAAAGACTCCACCCCCAAACTACTAGAACTCATACAGCAATTCAGTAATGTGGTAGGATACAAAGTCAGTGTACAGAAACCAGTGGCTTTCTTACACACTAACAATGAAAATACAGAAAGGAAAATTAGAGAATCGATTCCATTTACTATAGCACCAAGAACCATAAGACATCTGGGAATAAACCTAACCAAAGAGGTAAAGGAACTACAGAACACTCATGAAAGAAATTGAAGAAGACACCAAAAGATGGAAGACCATTCCATGCTCTTGGATTGGAAGAATAAACATTGTTAAAATATCTATACTGCCTAGAGCAATCTATACTTTTAATGCCATTCCAGTCAAAATTCCACTGGTATTTTCCAAAGAGCTAGAGCAAATAATCCTAAAATTTGTATGGAATCAGAAGAGACCCTGAATCTCTAAGGAAATGTTGAAAAACAAAAATAAAACTGGGGGCATCAAGTTACCCGATTTCAAGCTTTACTACAAAGCTGTGATCACCAAGACAGCATGGTACTGGCATAAAAACAGACACATAGACCAGTGGAACAGAGTAGAGAGCCCAGTTATGGACCCTCAACTCTATGGTCAAATAATCTTCAACAAAATAGGAAAAAATACACAGTGGAAAAAAGACAGTCTCCTATAAATGGTGCTGGGAAAACTAGACAGCTATATGTAGAAGAATGAAACTCGAACATTCTCTTACACCATACACAAAGATAAACTCGTAATGGATATAAGACCTTAACGTGAAACAGGAATCCATTAGAATCCTAGAGGAGAACATAGGCAGTAACCTCTTCAATATCAGCCACAGCAACTTCTTTCAAGATATGTCTCCAAAGGCAAAGGAAACAAAAGTGAAAATGTACTTTTGGGTCTTCATCAAGATCAAACGCTTCTGCACAGCCAAGGAAACAGTCAAGAAAACAAAGAGGCAACCCACGGAATGGGAGAAGATATTTGCAAATGACAGTACAGACAAAAGGTTGATATCCAGGATCTATAAAGAACTTCTCAAACTCAACACACACAAAACAGACAATCATATCAAAAAATGGGCAGAAGATATGAACAGACACTTCTCCAATAAAGACATACAAATGTCTAACAGACACATGAAAAAATGTTCATCATCACTAGCCATCAGGGAGATTCAAATTAAAACCACATTGAGATATCACCTTACACCAGTTAGAATGGCCAAAATTAGCAAGACAGGAAACAACATGTGTTGGAGAGGATGTGGAGAAAGGGGAACCCTCTTACACTGTTGGTGGGAATGCAAGTTGGTGTAGCCACTTTGGAGAACAGTGTGGAGATTCCTCAAGGAATTAAAAATAGAGGTTCCCTATGACCTTGCAATTGCACTACTGGGTATTTACCACAAAGATACAGATGTAGTGAAAGGAAGGGCCATCTGTACCCCAATGTTTATAGCAGGAATGGCCACGGTCGCCAAACTGTGGAAAAAACCAAGATGCCCTTCATTGGACGAATGGATAAGGAAGATGTGGTCCATATACACTATGGAGTATTATGCCTCCATCAGAAAGGATGAATACCCAACTTTTGGAGCAACATGGATGGGACTGGAAGAGATTACGCTGAGTGAAATAAGTCAAGCAGAGAGAGTCAATTATCATATGGTTTCACTTATTTGTGGAGCATAACAAATAACACGGAGGACATGGGGAGATGGAGAGGAGAAGGGAACTGAGGGAAATTGGAGGGGGAGATGAACCATGAGAGACTATGGACTCTGAAAAACAAGCTGAGGGTTTTGAAGGGGCGGTGGGTGGGAGGTTGGGGGCCAGGTGCTGTGTATTATGGAGGGCACGCATTGCATGGAGCACAGGGTGTGGTGCAAAAACAATGAATTCTGTTACACTAAAAAGAAATTTTAAAAAATCAAAAGTCAAAGAATATGACTAAAATAAATTGGAGAAGAAAATTCAAATGGTCCAAGATTCTATTGATATGATGAAGAAAACATAAGGAATTCCTCCAGTTCTTTGTCAAGTACATCTTCCCCCTCCAACTTTTTCTTCTCTGCTTTTCCATATTTATTTTCTAAGTGGTATGCTTACTTTAGGCTTCTGTCCCTATAACCTATTATAATCTATTATACACATAACATGGACTCATATCTTATTTTTATGTTGCCCTGGTTGAGTCATGTCAACATATCTTCATTGCACATAGAACAGAATCTGTGGTTTTCCAACCTTAGTTCTTGTCAACAGTGTTCAGTTCATTTACACTGAGTTACTTTCAGTTCTTCAGACATACAAACTCCTCTTCTACCTTGGGGTTTTAACCCCAAGGTAGAAGATAAAATACACATATGTTTGTGTCTCCTCATAAGATTGGCTCTTCATCTTTCATGTCTGTGTTTGAATTTTACTTCCTCAGAGATGTCTTAATAAAAGATGTTTCCTTGCTATTGTCTTTCATTGTGCTCATCCATTTGTGATGGCTATGTAAAATGGTATAGTCACATTGTAAAATTCCTTGGCAGTTTCTTATAAACTTAAAATATACTTATCTGATGACTTAGTAATTTTTATCCTGTTCTCCTCTTATATTTAGCCTGTGCAATTTCCTCAGTTTGAAACTGCATGGTCATAAGATAGGTATATATTTAACTTAATAAAAATGTCAGGGTCTGTGTCCCCAAATAGTTGAATAATCGCATAGTACACACAGCAACATAGTAAGACTTCCAGTTTCTCCATAGTCTTAACTATAGTTAGCAAGCAGTGTTAGACTTTTTAATTTTCCTCATTCAAACGGGTGTGAAGTGATAGTTTTCAGGTACATTTCCATGTTTACTAATAATATTGAAACCTTTTCATATGCATATTGGCTATTTCTTTTCCTTAAAGATTATTGTCTTTGTCATTGGAATGTTCTCATCTGGATTAAACTCCTTGCTAATACATATCATTCTAAGTTTTTTAAAAGATTTATTTATTTATGGTAGATAGAGAGTACATAAGTGGGAGGGGCAATGGTAGATAGAGAGTACATAAGTGGGAGGGGCAAAGGGAGAGGAAGACAGAGACTCTCAAGTGGACTCAGCATTCAGTGCAGAACTCAATGCAGAGCTCAATCTCATGATCCTGAGATCATGACCTAGCTGAAATCAACAGCTGGACACAACCAACTGAGCCTTCCAGGTACCTCTATTCTAAATCTGATCTCAGCCTTTTAATGGAGTTTTCATACTCTTAAATGTGTCTTTTGTGAACTCCATGGCTTTAATTTTAATGAAGAAAATTTTGTTAATTTTTAAAATCACCATTCATGTTTTTCAGTTGTTACAGAAGTCACTAACACAATATTTAAAAAAATATATCCTAAGTTTACTTCTAGAAGTTCTGTAGGTTTAATTTTTAGGTCTAGGACTATGATCCATCACAAAATAGCTTTGTTGTACAGTATGAAGTATGGTTCTAAATTCACTATTTCCTTGTACTTAATCAGTTTTCCATCACCATTTTTTGAAAATATTTTCATCTTTCCCTTGATTTACTTCAGCGGCGTGTTAAAAAATTAAATCAAAACAAAACAACTTGGTAAGTGTATATATATTTAGACTTATTCTGGTGATTTAAAAAAAAATGAGTAAGCCAATACTGCACTGTGTTGATAAGTGTAGCTTTGTTGTAAAACTTGAAAAATAATTAGTTTACATTTTCTACTTTGTTCTCATTTATCAAGATGGTTCCAGCACTCCTAAGACATTTTATTTCCATAAAATCTTAGAATCAACTTGTCAGTATGTATTTTAAAAACTAGCAAAAATATTGATTCAAATACATCAAGGGGAGATATGTGTATGTATCCTAATTGATTCACAATCTAATCAACATCCTTGTTTGCTTTTCTAATGCATAGTATATATATACACAAAATATATGAAATATATGTAATATGACAGACATATATGCATATATTGCATATTAATATTTATATATTTAGTAATCACATATAACATGCATATGTGTATTATATATATATATATTTTTTATATACCCACATATATGAAAAGAGAGAATAAGGAATGGACACTATGTGAAGACACATACACCACATTTTAGAAAATTATTAATAATTATTTAACTGAAGAAAAATGTGGTATTGGCACATGACCTGGAGAAATGGATGAATAGAATAAAATAGAAATCCCAGAAAGTACCAACATCAATATGGAAACTTGCGTGGTGTATAGTACAGATGAGATTGATACTCTTTGGGAAGTTATCAACTACTTAAGAGTTGATTGTGGAATGATAGGTAATCCACAGGAAACAAGATAAAATTGGATTCTTACTTCACACAGTTGATAAAACATCTATGCAAAGACAATGTATACATTAATTTCATATGGATTAAACAATAATTTAAAGTATAAGACTATATAGGAGAATATCTTTATAGTTTCTATGTAATAATTTCTATATACTGTAAAAAATAATTGTCTATTGTAATGATTGCCTGGCTTTTATTAGTTTAGTCTTTTTCTATATGATTTGAGTTGGAATTTTTTTTAAAGATCTGGATTATAAGGGTGCCTGGGTGGCTCAGTGGGTTAAAGCCTCTGCCTTCTGCTCAAGTCATGATTTCAGGGCCCTGGGATCAAACCCTGCAATAGGATCTCTTCTCAGCAGGGAGCCTGTCTCCTCCTATCTCTCTGTCTGCCTCTCTGCTTACCCGTGATCTCTGTCTGTCAAATAAATAAATAAATAAATCTTTAAAAAAAAAAAAAGATCTGGGTTATATCTTTTGTCAGAGAAAAAAGAGAGAGAGAGAGAGAGAGAGAGAGAGAAAAGAGGAAGAGGAAGAGCAGTTACTAATGCACCAAATTCAGGACAGACTTAAATCCAAAGAGAGATGATAAGAATATGAGGGATTCATAAAGGTTTTATTTGAATTCTGATATTTTATTTTTTAAATCTTTTTTTTCTCATGACTGTTTTGAATTATTCACTTCTTATTTAGAATTAATTACTTAAATAAAACTCAATGTCAATGTTGCACTTCATGCTATAGTTTTAAAATTAGGCATTTGTCCAGAAGTATAGCATGATGTACTTTTCTTGCTTTGAGAATGTTCACATTACTCTTTTTGGTGTTGTTTATAAAACTGACAGTAGCAATTTTTCACAGATGAGTGTAATAATATTACAAGTGTAATAATAAGGCATGGACAATAAATCCCTACTAGATATTAAACCCCAAGTTATGAAAACTTTCTCTATTTCTCCATTATAAACTTTTAAAACCAAAATAAAGAATTGGGTCCTTATTATGTTATATCGATTTCAGAGTTATAATGTTTATAAATTGTTTTGTTTTTATTTAGAAGTGCCAAAGAGAAAATATACAACCTATACAGAAACTTTATGATTTAAAGATATTATTTTATACAGTAAATTTAAATTTCTTAGTCCAGAGATATTTTTTAAAGTATTGAATTTTACAACAGTCACTATCTGATGCTTTGTAAAATGGTATTAAAGCAGTAAAATTTCTATTTAAAATTAGGATGCTATTTCTAAGAAAAATACAAGATAACCAAAATCCCAAAAGTCTCAGATAGTATAATGCAATAATTAATAAGGGCATTTCTTTATAAGTATTATCATTTAGTTAAAAGCAATATTACATAAGCCAATTCATAGGGAAATGCTACAGTTTTCACATACTGCAGGCATAACTTCTATCACCAGAGCAGTGACTGGGTACTGATAGAGAAGAGCACATAATATTTCTAAGGATTATGAATAAAATTATCTCTGTTAATCAGGCTTGAAAACCAATAACTGAAGGCTTATAGGATATAATACTGCTCTGTGATTGAGAACAGCCTTCTGAGCCTTGTTATTATGGATTAAGTTGTTAGGCGAAAAAAACCTCTATAATAAGGTAAAAAACAATGTATATAGTATATTGATACTGTATATATTTGGACTTATTCAATTCCAATAATCATACAGGAGAATATATCCCTTATTATTTAAAAATTACACTCACATAATTAATTGTTAGGATGATTGGACTAAAGAAATATCATATCGATATGTTAATGTATAAAACTGTAATATTATGATAGATGATTACATTTTTAGAAGCTAATTTTTTTTTAAAAAGGTATGGTTTGGGCATTCACATTTTGATTTTATTTACTATATAACTGAAATGATGTTATTTCTACTTAGTCAGCATTGTAGAAAAAACCATGATAATAGTAACAATGGTACCTCTTTTATAGAAGGATAATCACCATGTCCAAGAATTTAGTTAAAGAGACACAAGTAAAATCCTGGATTTTATTCTTAGTTAAAGAAAGAAAGAAAGAAAGAAAGAAAGAAAGAAAGAAAGAAAGAAAGAAAGAAAGAAAGATAGATACACACAAATAGAACTTTCTTCCTTTAATTTTTAGTTTCTTTTTGAAAACTATGATGCTACCATAGGCTTGCCACTCAATATATTATGGTGCATGGATTTGACATATAACCCAACAATAAGTGTAGTTTGTTTTTGTTTTTCTGGAATTGACCCAAACTTTGGAGGGAGATATGTGTGTATACACATACATATATCTCTATATCTATCAATATCTGTATGTATCACTAATCAGTTTTAAGAATAGTTTAAGTAAGCTTCAAACTTCCAGAATAAATATTTGCTGCTTCATGGAGAAAGTCTATTTAAGAATAAAAATAATAGTAATCAATAAAAGAAAACGAGACAGATGGCTGGTGACATTTGAACATACGAATCCCGCTATGCATGAAACCAGCTTTTCTGATTGCACTTGCCACTTACAAAAACCAACATCTCCTTTTTCTCTTCAGATATCTTGGATTGTGGCCTGCTACTTATGATTAAAATATTAGTAGCCAACATGAAGATGAAAGTTTTCTATATTTTACAGATGAAGCAATTATAAGACTCAGAATGGTTACATAACTTAACCAAATCAGATACATTGTAGTGAAGGTCAAACTATTGTATTCAGATGGTAGATTTCTTAACATTTCTCATCTTTTATAATGTTTAAAGCTTCATGGTAGTGTACACAAAGAAAATTTTATTTTTGAAATCTTTGGTAAAATACAGGAATCTTTATCTGACATATTTAACACTCATCTTCTTATTTGTTAAAATGCCTCAGTTCTTACTATGCCACAGAATGCTAGAGCTATATAAAAATAAATATAAACATTGTTTTTTCTCTCTTTGGCTAGAGCAGGAAACTCTGTATTTTCCTTCCAGGTTTTATAGTTTTCTGATGAAAAACACATATTCAAGATAATCCCTTATGATACCTTTACAAATCAGTGAAATTATGGATTTGAAAAGATGTCTCTATTCCTAGGAAATTTTCTTCCTAGGGGAAAAAAAAATCACGAGGAGTTTCTAATATAGTAGAGACAGATTAATAGATATTACCTCTAATCAAATGCTATAGTTTTGTCTACTGAGTGTTTATCTTAATGACATTACTCATGAGAACCACAAAATACAAATCATTAATATTATGAGAGTATGCACTACTCTGAAAAATATTAAAACTTATGACCTTTTATAATCATAAATACATATGCTAAATCACATAGACTTACATATGTCTGAAAAAGATCCACATTTATAGAAATGACATTTTTTTCCATAGGCCATTCATTTTATGAAAGTGAAATTCTCATAACATTTTATATCTTTTGTGTTTTTACAAAATATATGAATGGTTCATCAAAAGGGAAATGAACATAGGCTTAGTTAACTTCTGGGAGATTTCCTGTATCTTAACTTAATATCAAGAAATATGTTAGAAGTATGAATGTTCAAGAGAAGGAGGTATAGGGATATTTGTATACATGGTTTTTGGACATTTCCAGGTAAGGAACTGTCTCTTTCAACCATATTTATTTTCTAGTTCTAGCAAAAAGTCATAACTTTGTCATGGGCATATAGGATGAAAAATAATTTACATTAAAACATTAAAAGATGATTTATAATTTATTAAGAAATATGTTTCCATACACTTATAGTAAAACATGTTGAGTTATTTTCTCTGAAGGAAGACCATTAATATGAAAAAATATTTATTAAAATTTATGTAGTTAATTATATAATATTAAATACTTTATTAGAATAATATAATAAACAAATAATATATTATATATTATATATAATAATATATATATTTGTTGATATATATTATTGATGTTGATATATATATATGTTGATATATATAGTTGAAATATATTTGTTGATAATATATATTTGTTGATATTTTCTTATAGAGTTTTTCTTACAAACATAAAATATATTTTGAATGTATTCTTATATGTGTCACCTTAAAATATTAATCATTCATGATGATATTTATATAATTACAGCCTATTTGGCCCTTGAATATACCTTAAAATGCTGGTATGAAAATAAAAAGCTGGTCAGCTGAATATATATATATATATAATCTATAAATATATATAAATAATATGTATAAGATAAATATATACATAAATATATAAACATAATACAATATATCTTTAAATTTAATATAGATACATATAATTTCATGTGACATTTATAATTCAGTTAGTATTTATGCAGTACTCTCTATGTGTCTAACACTCTTTTGGCACTGGGGATATATCAGTGACCAAAACCAAAAATCCTTTTCCATACAGCTCTTACTTTTATAGGAAAGACAAAATAAAAGCTGAATAAGTGATATATTTGACATGACTAGTACATTAAGGAAGAAAGGCAATAAAGTGATAAACACTAATGGGTGTGTGTGTGTGTGCGCACACACATTGGTGTGCTGGGCCCACAGGGAAGATGACATGTAACTAATAGCCTGAAGGATGATGAAATTTGGCTGAGGAGTACACCTGTCATAAAGCAAAGTGAATAAAAGGTTCTGAAGCGAGACCATGTGTGAATCAGATTAGAAAGATGAGGAAGGGGCAGCCGTTATGATCTTGTAGATCTGCTATTGTTAAGAACTTCCATTTTTATTCTGAATGAGATGAGAAGGCATTGCAAATTTTGGAGAAGATTGGCATGATATATTTTTCATTTAAATGATCACTGTAGGGGTGCCTGGGTAGCTTAGCTGGTTAAGTGTCCAGCTCTTGATTTCCGCTCAGGTCATGATCTCAAGGCTGTGAGACAGCCCAGAGTCAGGCACCTGTGCTGGGTGTGGAGCCTGCTTAAGATTCTTTCTCCCCCTCTGCCCTTCCCCAACTCCTCCCTCTCTAAAAAAACAGAAAAGAAAAGAAAATAGAATTGCCAGATGATCTGCAATCCCAATTTATATTAGGATATATATATCCCCAAAAATGATATCAAAATCTCAAAGAGATATCTGCTTTCCCATGTTCATTGCAACACTATTCACAATAGCCAAAAACCAAAGTATCCATCAACAGATGAACACAATATACATACAATACAATATTACTCAGCCTTAAAAAAAGGAGGAAATCCTGCCATTTGCAACAACAATGAACCTGGAGTACATTATGCTAAGTGAAATAAGCTAGTCACAGAACAACCACCACTGCATGTTACTTGAGAGCAAGCATGAGGTCTCTCATGGATTGACAGATCATTTCTTTCTGGTTCTAAACATAGGTCTTTTGACTGTGAGCAGACTACAGCATTATAAATCAGCATTTGTTTGAGTCTGAGAAGCTATGAACAAAAGCAAGAGGAAAGGGAGAAGGTGGCATAATCTGTACAACAGATCACTTATTTAGGTGACTCCTGTCCATTGAAAAGGGACCAGATGCCTTTGTCCAATCTAATGGAAAATTATGCAATTGAAGAGCCATGAGAAACAAAACAAAAAAAAAATAAAAACACACATTTGAAATTCCTTCTGATGTTTGATGCTTTCTGTTCACTAACCCTTTTCTGTTTTTACACTGGTTCAGTGTTCAGGATCTAGGGACTGGCTGTATCTTGGTCTGATATACTTTGATCAGTATAAGAGATTTCTCTGCCTTATTCCCAAACTTTACATTTTTCTCTCACTACTGTGTTTTACTTTTCTTTTTCTTTTTTTTTTTTTTTTGAAGGTGTCAGCCCTTGTTTCCTGTCTCTGTTTCCTAAACAGACATGTATTCTTTAATTTATGTTCAGAGAGCTGTCTTCCCTCTGTCTGAGAGGAGCTACTCAGGTATAAGTCACATGCCTCTTCTAGTTTTATATCTAAAAGCTTTATGTGAAAATTGTCAAACATCTCCTCTTAAATCACTATTTCACAGGGCTTACCAACCCCCCCCCCAAAAGTCTATATATTGGCTTGCCTTCTATCTAGGAAGCTGTTCCTTCTTTGATTCTCTTGCCATTATTTTCAGATGCTTTCCAAACTTTTAAATTTTGCACATTTTCTTGTTTCTCTCATGAAAATTTTATATACACTGAAAACTTTCCCTGGCATCCATCTCCAAATCTAAATTAGCACTTCTCATGTATGGTTAATACAATACCTACCTTGACTTCTTAGCAATTACCACAATATATTTTAATTACCTGTTTGTGTATTTATATTTTTTATTTTGCAGCAAATTGCTGAGAGCAGATAGATTAGTTCTCTATCTCGATAGTATATTGCAACACCTACCACAGTGCTTGAGGAGAGTAGGTGATGAAATATTTCTGAATTAATTAACAGATGTCAATTCTATGCAGATGACATCTAATGGTGCATTTACCATTAGGATTGCTCTCCTGAGTTCCATTCTCATGCGTTAAAAGTAGTTTCCATGTTATGAGGTTATGTTTCAGAAAATCCCACTAATTTTTTTTTAATCCAAACCAATTCTGATTTTGTTCTTCATATTTGCTAAGTCTCCCAGTTTCATAATCTGGAACTGAATATTAGATTTTCTCTCTCTCCCTATGCCCACATGTCTCAGGGCAAATTATTCATTTTCTAGAATTCATTCCTCCCTTCTCTATGCCTATGATTATACAATGAGTATGATCTTTATGCCTTTATTTTATGGTCTATTGGAATAGACTGCATTTGGGCCATTTCACTGTCAAAATCTCTTTCACATGTGCAAATCTTTCATAGGTGTCACTGTCACTTCTAAGCCACTTTCAAGGTGCACATAAGCTTCAAAAAATCTCCCTCATCCTCTTTACAGACTCTTCTCAAGCCATTCTGTGTTATATATAATGTGCTTCAACCTGGTCTCTGGGTTTTTCTCCTCCAAATCCAAAAGCAGAAAGAGTTTTATATAACAGAATGGGGACCCATTCTGGTAACAGAAATGTATTGTTTGGACTTTTGTTCTCCAACTACATATCTTTGCAGTCTTTGACAAATCACTTATTTATGGCTTACTTCCTTTCTACAAAAGTAAGATGATATTTCTATTTTTGTGTGTGCATGTGTATGTGTTTGTGTGTGTGTGTTCATGCACATGACCATAAGCTGAAAACATGATTGTGTATGTGAGGCACTTAGAAAAGGGCTTACTGCATACTGACTGCTCACTCAGTAGTAGTTGCTATCAGGATGTCCATCCATGATGTGACCAAGCTAAACCATCCCCAGCCCATATATTATATTATACTTTAGACACTCTTGCAAACAGAAACAGACCATGATTAAGTCTGAACTGATTTGTACAAGTATCTAAAAATAAACACAAATGTCTTCTTAATTCTCTCTACCTCCACTTTAAAGTAAAACCCTTCCAAAAAGTTGTCCAACCTCTCTACCTGTTTCCTATTCACCTCTTCCCACTCTCTCTGCATCTATTCCTATCGGACTTTGCTCCCAGCACTTCACAAACTATTCTTCTTAGGTTCCCAATGTTAATAAATAGTTTATGTATGGTCCAGTATGACTCTGGACCCAAGTATTCTTAGTTTCATAGAGAAGGCAATAGAGATTCCAAAAACAATTAAAAGTAACTGGGTAGAGTAGGTCTCCAGATCTGGAAGTAGTTGGGTGAAATCAGTCAATCAGATTCTAAATTATTTGTGCACACTCTTTGTTTTCATGAAACTTCCATATTTTTTTATCAAGACTGTTAAAACCTTTGAGTTACTTAATAGCTATTCAAAATTTTATGCCCTCTTACTTTCATATCAAACTTTAACAATGATAAAATACGAATGATTTTCATTGATCATATGGTGGCATAAAGTTTTCTTTTTATACATTGTGCTCTATCAGCATTAAAGTAGATAGTGTTTACTCAGATTGAAGGAAAATGGAGCAGTTATGTATGGAACTTGATGATTGTTGATAGCCAGGAAGAATGATCCATGTTCCACATCTCAATGTCTCCAAACTGGCAGAATTATTTGCAGTATTGGTACAAATAAGTAAATTTATTCTTTTGTATCAATAATAGTCCAAAGCATTCTGTTTGTGAGAAAAAGTACTTTCCGACAAAATCAAAGTTCCTTTTTTTTTTTTTTTTTAAATACAAGGACATATTTCATTAAGTTCATTTAATGCCAAATAACTAATTTTCTCTGTATCTCTTTCTCTGATACTTGCTGTTTTGTGCCTGGGTCTTCTTTTATAAAGGTGACTGAGTCACGACTTGGAGAGGTTATTTCAGTGTTAATGACAGTTCCCTTAGAAACCAGAGACACACTCACTTTGTAGGGTCTCAGGAGGAACACCAGGTTTTGGACAGGAAGCAGAAACAGAGTGGAGCAATAGGTTAAAGCCAGAGCCTTTATTAGGGTTTACACAGGAAAGGTAAGACAGGGCAGGGTAAACAATTTAGGATTGGCTTGTTTGAATAATTTCAGCAGGCTCTGTGCTTTAGAGCCCTAGTTTATTAGTACATGGCCCTGGAGTGATTAAACAGAGGAATACTGTTTTCTGGAATACACAGGCCAGAAAGAAGTATGGCTCTGTTTTGGTTAGTCTGCATATCAAAGACAGGATTTGTAAGTTTCTTGCTATCTCTAAGAATTGGCTAATTGGGGCAGTCTCTCCCTAAAGTGAAAGGTGTTTTGTTTTGTTTTTACATTTTCTTTATGTCAAAACATGATAATACACAGAATTAAAAAAAGAAAAAAGATGAATACACACACCCACAACCAACCACAGCTGTAACAACACAGTTTTGTTTTTACATACCTCAAGAGACATGTTTGGCAGTGTATACAGCAGGGCGCCCTGTGCTCCTGGAGTAAGAGATCACGTTATTGGATTCTGGAAAAAAAGAGATAAATGAATAAAGGTACTTCAAAACAAACAGATTCCATCTAGGGTAAGAGTTCTTAGAATGGAACATTGTCCTGAGTTGATTCAGCCTTGGGTTGTTGAACGCACACAGATACAGTGCCCTTACTCTAGCCATTCCATGTAGCTTGCAGTAACACAAAGTAACCATAAGGCATCTCTGCCGTTATTCGGGTAGGCTAACTGCAAAGTTCAGTAATTTGTTGAATTAAATTTCTAGGTGGAAAAAACCATGAATCAATTAACCACTTCTATCACAAAATAAAAGGCAAAGAAGGTTACTTTCATGTAGGACATTTCTTATCGAATAGTGTAATCTCTAGCATATCTATGCTATCTTAACATTACCTTCCTGAATTATTTTTCTTCATTCAATTAAGTTTCTTAATTTATTCACATGAGTAACTACATATTTCTATGATCCTCTACTTAATATGCCTTTATGACAAGGTTACAAAATTCCTAGGGCCATAATGTCCTTTTTACTTTTCATTGTGTAGCTCAATGTTTGTTATATTTATCTGATCTATCTATCTACCTACCTACCTATTATGATCTATAATAGACTTTCTGATCTTCATTTGTTACACTTTAGTATGCCTTATCTGAATAACCTTGGAACACAGTGACGAACATGGAACTGTCATAAGCTAAATATGACGTTTTTTCTTCTCATTCTTCTTTATGACTGATAGTAAAAATAAAGATCTTCTTGATTGTTTTTAATGTTGCCTTTCAGTGCTGATTGAAACATATATTCTCAACATCTAGACATGGCATGCTCTAGGAAAGCAAGACTTGGGAAAAAATCCAAGCAATTTCATGTCATATATACCACATGCCAATAGATGCCACCATTGCACTGTGACAACTGCCTATGCTGTGGTAACAAAGGACAGCCTTCACTCTTCTCCATTCTCCTATTAGAGAATGCTTAAGTATGAAATCCTTAAATATAGTTTGGGAGATCTATACGACATACGCTTTTTTCCTACACCCTTAAAATATGGCTTGGAAAGCTTCCAAGGAAGAACATTTCTCGTTAGTGTTGAATGTATTATTGCTACTGTTAACAGCTGAAATGTTACTAGATTGATAATGTTAATTACAATCATTTTAATCCTTTTATGAGTCAAATTTTGTCAATTATTGAACAAAAACTAAAAGAAAATTAAAATTAAAAAGCCCACATCAGATTTATGTGTCACGCTTGTTGTTTACATATTATCTTGTTTTCTTAAAGTATTTCAAAATCCATCTATGTTTTACAACTTACCATAGAAATTTAGGAATACTATATAAAGTAACACAACAATGCTGTCTGAAATATTTGTAAGAAAAATCCCATCAGGTCATGGAATACAGAACTCAAACATTAAATACAGGAAAAAATATACAACCATTAGAAATAATTTTCTCTTTTGTGTTAGTGAATGCATCCAATTTAAGTGCCATTGTATCTAAAGGTAATGTTCCTCTTTCCCTCATTTCCTTTTCTTATAATTCCTGATTAAGATTAATTTGTGATTTATAGTTCTCTTCTTTCCAAACAATTCCACTGACTGGCTTCTCATTAGTGGTTTGTGCTAGCATTAGTAAAATCCATAACCATTTCTACTGTTTTTAACTGATTCTAATAAGAGATTTTTCAGAATAGAGCTTATGTATATTCTCCTTGAATGCTGTATCTCAGGTTAGTTTTCCTACTGCTGAAGTTTAACAGCAACATACTTATGAGAGATTTATTTCAATAGAGTGAAAAAAAATTTATTCTCTACTCTTTACTGCTTCACTTTTTTTAGAACCCAATTCAAGGTTGCTCAAATTAATGTGCTTATGTACTATCTTACAATTTCTGTCTATATAGAAACATGAACATAGTTTCCTTTAAATACAATTTTAGGAATGGCAAGAAAAACTGAAAATACCATCATATATAGCAATGCTATCTTTATCAACTTTTACTACATATCATGGCTCAATAAAAATTTGATGAGTTTTGGACAATATAAAATATGTTTGGTTTATTAAAAACCTTACAGAATGATGGTAGAGTTATAGAATAATTCTAGTAGAGTTTTCTCTGAGTTGTGGAAATCCTAGTGAACTTTTCATCTTTTTTCTGATAAGGATTTTATTCTCATAATATAAAAAAGGTTATATATCATTATCCTAATACTAAGCCATCTAATTCTTGTATCACTAACTAGCTTACTTGCTACTCCGTTGACTTTTCAATCCCAGTCATCTGAAATTTATTTATTATCAGATGAAGACTTTCTGAAAATTTATACATATGTACACAAAGGAAGGAATATTTATTTCCTTTATGAAAACTAAGTATTTCAGATAGTATTTTTATAGCCTTATGAAAACATAACTAATTTTTGTCTGTTTCTCTAAGAGACATATATGCTTTAAAGCTACCACATTATTTGATGCCTTTATGAACAATTACTGGAAAGAAAACATTACATGAATTACTTTCACAGAGAATTTATTGATAGTTCCTGAATCTTGCAGATTTTTAGAGAGAATTTTGTTTTAAAGAAACCGCAAGTTTGGCCTACATAAACTCAATTCCCCAATGCAATCTTCATATCACCAAACTTGTCCCATCAGGAAACTGCCTATGAAATTTCTATTGTTTGGGCTGTGAATGACAATAGCAAATGCAACAAAAGGATGCAAAATTAATGCTGGGGCCATGAAAAACGAGAGAAAAATTATTCAAAGAGTTGAACATTGGGTTGTCAAACAGGCTAAATAAGGAATTTACTCCATGACCAGGGTAAATAGACTTTATAAACCTTTCCCTTTGTTAGTCAGTGGCAACTGACTGATAGGAGTTTCATTGTTTATGCCCTGAAGAGATGAAATACAATATTCTTCTTTCAATTCCACATTACATAATAGGTTTATGGTGAGGAATGGAGAAGGGAGAACAACTTTTCTTTCAGTTAATATGATACCAGCCTGTATAGAATCCTGATAAGATGTAATAGAAAGGACTTTGCATCAACCCAGAGTTCCTTCACTGTCAGCCTGATGCCATAAATGATAGCACTGTTGTTTTTCTTCCTTGAAAAGGAAATCCATATTCTTTTTGCAGGAAGAACAGTGCGATGGATACACTCAAATGGGGAGTGGCAGAGGTCACCATTCTCCTCTTTCTCTCTCTAGCGGGATCATGGCTCCTCAGCTGAAGACAGAATTTTACCCATGTGGCTTAAGACTCAATATGTCAGTATAAGCAATGTGACAAGCTTCTGGGTCATTTCCTTTATTCTAGACTTTTCTTCTCATGATTGGTATATTCTTGGAACCCACATGTTAAGGATGGCAGAACTATCCCATCAGCTGGACGCTTATTTTTTACTATTATATGAGAGATAAATAAATGTCTGTCATTGCTAACCCACTTTCTTTTAGGGTATCCTTCTTCTAATATCATGGCCTCTATATTCCCAGTAATACAGTTATAGTGCTATTATTTTAAATGTACTATTGCTTCCTACCACCCAGCAATCACACTACTGGGTATTTACCCTAAATATACCAATGTAGTGATCCAAAGGGGCACATGTACCCGAATGTTTATAGCAGCAATGTCCACAATAGTCAAACTATGGAAAGAACCAAGATGTCCATCAACAGATGAATGGATAAAGAAGCTGTGAAAAGATATGAAATCTCACCATTTTGCAATTACATGGATGGAACGAGATGGTATTACACTAAATGAAATAAGTCACTCAGAGAAAGAGAATTATCATATGATCTCTCGGATGTAAGGAATCTGAGAGGCAGGGCAGGGTTCGTGGGGGGAAGGGAGGGAAAAAAATGAAACAAGATGAGACCGGGGAGGGAGACAAACTATAAGAGACTTTTAATCTCAGCAAACAAATTGAGGGTTGCTGGGGGACAGGGGGGTAGGGATATGGTGGCTGATTATGGACACTGAGGAGGGTGTGTGCTACAGTGAGTGCTGTGGATTATGTAAGACTGATGATTCACAGACCCTCAACCCCCGAAGCAAATAATACATTATATGTTAATTAAAAAATATCTAATATGTTACTTAGGACTTTTAATAAACCTTTACAAGTAAACCTGATCTATACTTTTCTCTCTTTTTTAAAGTATTTATTTATTTTGGAGGTAGCGGGGGTGGGGCAGAGGGCACATAAATAGGGTTAGGGGCAGAGGCAGTGGGACAAACAGATTCCACACTGAGTGTACCACCTGACATGGGGCTCCATTTCACAACCCTGAGATCATGACCTGAGCTGAAATCAAGTGTCAGATGCTTAATCAACTAAGGCACCCAGGCACCCCAATATATTTTTCTCTTTTTAAAAATCTTATTGTTACTTCTTCTCTGTTTTCAGAATCATCATTTGGTTAGCTTAATAATTTGCATGTATATATTTTACTTAAAAAGTGAAAGCCAAGTTGGTCATTTTCTGTAAGAACAGAATATATATTTTCTAAATGAATTATGCATAAGTTTCACATTACTTTTATTTCATCTGAAAATGATGTACAGTGTTGGGAATCAGATATATTTTCAATTGACAAGTCTTGTAAATGTATATTACTAATGAACTCAACCCAAGAACAGCAGAATGTGCAGACTTTCTGGAATAATGTGAAGGCTTTGATACTAGCCCAGAATTTTATTTGAAATCCTAGGAACAGTTATTTTGCTCACTTAGTATATCTGGAGACACTATAATCAGATCATTTAAAATAAGTAATCAGACTTATATGCAAATATCCAGAAAATTCTAAGCTTGCCTATATAACTTTGCTTACATTGTTAATGCTCTTGGTCCTAATTCTTTAACAGCAATTTACTTGTCACTAATTACAAAGAACACAAGAAGGCAACTAACAGATCAAATAATGCCATGTTTATTTTAAGACATATTTAGAATCTAATGAATCCATGATACCTGACAGCTGTGATTTCACTTTTTCACAGATGTTACTAGGTTGGGGAAAATGAAGAATATTAAATTGGCAAATACTCTCAATTATATTAAATACTGTTATTGTTTTCATTCCAGAGACATGATTTCTATCTGCAACATTTGATTATTCAAAGAGAAATTGGCAACTTACTTGTTAGAACTCGACACTCTTCTAGGAAAGCACATTAAACCTAGTCACTATTTGTTGCAGGAAGTAAAATTTGTTTCTCATATTGCGGAAGAAGAAGAATGTTGAAAAATATATTGTTGAATAATTCATATTCAGTTTTATTCAGTGTAAGCCAGCCTGGAAAAAAAGTCTATCCTATATCAAATCACACTCAAATAAAAAACACTGGGAAAAAAACCTATATTTTGCTCTACAGCATCTTATATATCCACAGTATATATAATAATTTATAATTGTTTTAGATGTAAAAGTAATTTATCTAAAAACATTATTTTCTTCTAAAACTAAGGTGATTTGTATCTTAGATGTGCTACAAATGTGATTTTCCTTTAGAATTGCCTGTAAAAAGAAACATTTATATGTAAGCTTCATAATTATATACTTACATGTTAAATTTGTTACAAGAATATTCACTTAACTTCTGTTTACAAATCCCTACCCACATAGTCACAGTTTTAAGACTTGAGTGACTTTGACAATTAAACGAAGGATAACGACACTCCCACTCTTGCTCTCTCTCTCTCTGACAAATACAATTAAAAAAAATTCTGAATAACCAAATTCTGTTAAGTATTAACAATAATTTTTAACATGCAATTCATTTACTAAAGCTAAAAAGTGTGCACACCACATGATTTCTATACTTTGAAATACATAAATCCATGTTCTAATAGATATCATAGAAGTTAGTGATTACCTGAATGCATATCATGCTCTAAGTACCATGACCAACACTGGAGTTAAGAAAAAATATAAGATGCTTCCTGTCATCAGAAAACTTACTCTTAAAAAACAGCCACTGCCACAAAGTTTGTTTGCATAAAGCTCCATCTATTTTTTTTTTAATTATTTATTTGAGAGACAGAGAGAGAGCAAGTGTGTGAGCAGGGGAAGGAAAGTGGGGGTTGGGAAGGGCCAGAGAGAAAATCCCAAACAGACTCCTGCTGAGCATGGAGCCTGACTTGGGACTCCATCCCTCCAGAGATCATGACCAGAGCCAACAGGAAGAGTCCAAAGCTTAACCTACTGAGCCACCCAGGTGCCCCTAAAACTCTATACCTTAAAAAACAGTCTCATACTTACTCTATTTGAGTCTAAAAAACAAGTCTCCCTCCGATTAATAATCATCATCATCATATTCAAATAGAGTCACAAAGACTCAAAAGAGTGACAAAATTAACTCAAAATGACTTAAGGACTTAAAAGTCATACCTGAAACCATAAAATTCCTACAAGAAAACATAGGGGAAAATCTCCTTGACACTAGTCTAAAGAATATTTTTTTTTTTCTGGATAGGACACCAAAAGCACAAACAACAAAAGCAAAGATGAACAAGTGGGACTTATAACAAACTAAAAAGTTTCTGCATGGTAAAATAAAGACACAGCAAAATGAAAAGTCCACCAATGGAATAGGAGAAAGTATTTGCAAAAATGTATATCTGATGGAGGGTTAAAACCCAAAATATGTAAGAAACTCAAATAACTCAATAGTAATAATAATTATAGTAATAATAAAATCTAACAATTAAAAACAGTATCTCAATTTAAAAATGGGCAAAAGACTTGAATAGACATGTCTCCAAAGAAGAGATATCACCTCACACCTGTTGTTATTGCTATTATACTGAAAACCAATAAGAAGTATTAGCCAGGTTATAGAGAAAGGGAACCCTTGAACATGACGATGGGTATATGAATTTATGAAGACACTATGGAAACAGTGTGCAAATTTTTCAAAAAACTAAAAATAGAGCTACCATATAATCCAGAAATCTTAATCCTGGGTATATATCCAAAGGGACTGAAATCAGGATTTTAAAGAGATATCCATACTCGTGATTTTCATAGTAACCGAGACATAGAAGTAACTGAAATGTCCATCAACAAATGAAGAAAGAAAATGTGATATGTATATATGAGGGAACAGATTCAACCTTCAAAGAAAGAAAAAAAAGAATCCTGGCATTTGTAGCAACACAGATGACTCCAGAGGACATTATATTCAGTGAAATAAGCCAGACACAGAAGGACAAATACATGTTACACTTACATGAGGAATCTAAAATAATCGAACTCATAGAAACAGACAGTAGAATGGTGGTTGCCAGGGTCTGAGAGAAAGGGAAACAAGGAGGTAGTAACCAAAGCTACAAAGTTTCAGTTATGCAAGGTGAGTATCCTAGAAATAAACTGTACATCAGCATGCTAACAGTTGAGACTAGTGTATATATATTTTAAAAACTTACTGAGATGGTACATCTTAGGTTAAGTGTTCCTTTCACAACAAAGAAATCTATGAGTCATACATATTTGTTTTTGTCTTACTTTTTTCTAACTGTATTATAAACTTCTTGAGGACAGAATCCAGACATTTACTTCATGTAATTTCTCTCTTCCTCAAGTGCTCTGAAAAGTGTTCTTATGGATTTCAATAACCATGCATGTACCGTACTTATATTTTAATGATCAAAACCTGAGCAGAAATCTAAGCGTGTGTACTCTTTCCTCCCCCCCCACAATAATTTAATAAACAGAACAGAGGAAGAGTAACTTAGGCATAGAGTTTGGCCTTGGAACAAACTGCTTTAGGTTCAAATCTTAACTCCACAATACAACAGCTTTGCAACCTGGATATAGTAAGATGACATCTCTGAAGTAAATCTTCCTATCTTTTAAATGTAGATGATGTTAACTGTTGAGAATGGAATGTGATAACATAAATGTCTTACTCAGTTTGGACTTGTGTAACACATCACTATAAACTGGGTAGCTTTAAACAACAGAAATTTATTTCTTATTATGTAGGCTGGGACTCCAAGATCAGGGTGCCAGCTAGTCCAAATCTGGTGAAAATTTTCTTTGGGGTTGCAGACTACCAAGTTACTGTGTCTTTCATGGCAAAGAGGGGAAGCAACTTCTTTCTCTGGTAACTTTTGTAAGGGTACTAATCTCTTCATGAAGCTATACCCTCATTATCTCATCTAACCCTACTTATCTCTTAAAGGCTCTATTTCCTAACAGCATCACATCAGGAGAGATGGAGAGGTAGTGTTTAACGCATGGATTTAGGGGAGAAGCAAATATTTGGTCTTTAACATTTTGCCCATGGCCCCCCCAAATTTGTGTTCTTTTCATATGCACATTAATTAATTACTTTCCCCAATCCCCATTCCAGCATCAACTCTAGAGTCTAAAATCCAAAGTCTCACCTAAATAGCAACTAAATCATATATGACTCAAGGTTTGATTACTCCTAAGACAAAATTCCTCTTTAGCTGTGAACCTGGAAAACCAAAATGTTAAATGCATCTAAAATACAATAGCAGTATATAGCAAGTGGTGAATTACTGAACTTTACATCTGAAACTAATGATATGTTGGCTAACTGAATTTAAAGAAATAGGGGCGCCTGGGTGGCTTAGTTGGTTAAGCATCTGCCTTTGGCTCAGGTCATGATCCTAAGGTCCTTAGATAGAGCCCTGATTTGGGTTCCCTGCTCAACAGAGGGCCTGCTCCTCCCCCTCCCTCTGCCTGCTGCTCTGCCTACTTGTGCTCCCTATCTCTCTATCCAAAAAAATAAATAAAATCTTCTTAAAAAATCTTTTTCTTTCTTTCTTTTAAAGAAAGAAAAAAATATATACAGAAAAAAATAAAATACAATAGTGGGATAGGCTTAGGATGGACATGTCAGGGACTGCTACATTTGTTAACTTATTAGATGTTGCATATGAAATAAACATGTATGTGGCACACTTAAGACTATATAACCAGTTTTTTGTTTGTTTGTTTGTTTGTTTGTGGAAGTGGTAGGCAGTGGAGGGAAAAGCCTGTTGGCCTGGGAGGCAGGGGCTTAGGAAATTTACCTAACCTCTCTGGCCCTTTTTTTCATTTCAGATATCCCAGGGTTAAAACTGCTTCACAGTACCATGGTTCTGTTGAGGTGTCTCAGAGAAGATGAAAGTCTGTGACTTCTGAAACACCCCCCTCCCCAACTTCAATCAGACCGGAGTAGATCCACTCTGTTTTACATGTTGGCATTCTGCCTGAGATTTCATCTGATAAAAAAGAATCATCTGCTTGAGAACATTGGCTTACTGGCTCTGTATCAAGTAGTTTTCCTCTGCATTTTACCCCCAACACTAGGCTTGCTAGTAATTCCACTGAACCCAAGGCAAGGCCCCAACAGTGACAGCTGCCTCAGATTCAAGTTGGTTTGGCTTTGCCAGTTCCCATCACCAGAGAAGAAACAAATACAGTCTCTTCCAATCTGAGACTGCTAGAACATACCCCCAGGCCATGTTCTAGCTGAGACCTGGGAACCTTGAACCTTATATCTTGGTTCTTCTTCTTCTTCTTCTTTTTTTTTTTTTTTAAAGATTTTATTTATTTATTTGACAGAGAGAGAGAGAACACAAGTAGGCACATAGTCAGGCAGAGGGGGGGGGGGGAAGCAGGCTCCCAGCTGAGCAGAGAGCCCGATGCGGGGCTCGATCCCAGGACACTGAGATCATGACCTGAGCCGAAGGCAGAGGCTCTAATCCACTGAGCCACCCAGGCGCCCCTCTCCTGGTTCTTCTTAATGCCCCTAGAAGACATCCTTGCCCTCTCTTCCATCTTGTTGCTCATAAACCACTAATATTATGGTGGTGGTCAGGGCAATTGTATGTTTGTTTATCAAAGTTTGTTGAGAAAGAGTGGGTGACTTTTGTGTTAAAGTAACAGTAATAAGAAGAAATCTTTTCAAAATGTTACCTAAAGAGAGCTGAGACCTCTTCCAGGGGTGATCAAAGGATTTTCTATTGCAAGTGGCCACCTATTAATTTGAAGAGGAACTTGAATGATTACAATATAATACTAGAGAAAAAGGCAGTAATTTAGAAATAAAAAGAATATAGTAACCAAATGAACACTTATTTTCCCCATAAAATTGACTCCTACACTATTAAAAGTCAAGTCCTTATTAGGCTCATAAATGAGCTTTCAAAACTAGCATTGAAGAGGATTTTTAACCCTTTATACATTGCTAAATTAAAGAACTTAATTTTTCATAAAAATAACAAGGTTTTTAATTGATATTATGAAGGTTAATGCTAACCTTCCTACAATTAAAATCAGACCAAATACCCACAGTATCATTCATTTATTTTTGAATTTGTCCAGGTCTTGTGGAGCACCCACTGTGTGGAGGCACTGACTTAATCCACTGAGTTACATTAAAGAAAGGCATAGTCCATGACCCATACTTCTGAGAGTCAGTACATTCGTACTTAATAAATTATCTGTAGAGAATATCAACTCAAAGTTACATAAATGTAACAAAACCATAGCAGTATTTTTCTTTTCTTTTTATAAATATGAATAATTGATTCTTTGCATAAGCAATAGGAGAAAAACATGTAGAAAAGTGCGATAATTTACTCTGCAATTCTGTAGAGTAATTAACTAAAGCTTGAAAATTGCTGATCAAATCACTTGGTGGAAAAGCTTATTAACTTGGGAAACCTTTAACAATATTCTTTTTATTCTTGTTCTAACATATTTTAAATTTAATTTCTTATAAATGATAGTGGATTATCCTCATGACCTTTTTCTCAGTTACAGACAGAAAAGAAGGAGGAGGAGAGGGCAACTGAAGCCCTGAAGAGGAAGAGAAGGAGGTGGAGGGGGAAGAGGGGAAGGGGAAGAGAATAAGAGGAGAATTGGGGGGAGGAAAAGGAAGAAAAGGAGGAAGAAGAGGAGGAGGAGAAGGCTGAGACTGAGAGGCAAAAAAGAAAAAGTGAGTGAAAAGGGTTTATTAAGATCTCCAGTACAAAATCTGCTTATTTTTAGGTCAAAAGCCTTTTTGGTAGTTACATACATATATTGACCAAGAAGGCCTCAACATTCCCCTAAGCTTGTCTAAACTTTTGATAGGTTTCTTCCTGATTATAAGCCCCTGACCCCCTTTTTCTTAGGGAAAACAAAACAAAACCAACCAACCAAACAAACAAAAAAAACTTACTTTGTAAAACTTAAAACCATAAATTCTTTCTCTGTCCGTTTGGGATGTAAATTTTTTCCCAGCATCTTGCCAGCTTTACAACCCAGGAATGATTTTCTCAAAGACCTGGAGCCATCTCTTTGAAATACAATCATCAGGAAATATAGAGACCCTAACTCTTTGTCTGTGTGGAAGGGTAGGGGCCTAACTTTGACATGCATCAATTAGCAGACACTTTGATCACATCGACCAATCTCCACCTTAAAGTCCTCCCACCTTCACCCCAACCCCGTGCTTTTGTACTAGCTCACATCAACGCTTTAACTCTCTTTTACCTCTCATTTCAGTGGAGGGAAATTAATCTTTTTTCCCTATGTCAGTAGTCTTTTTTTTTTTTTAAAGATTTTATTTATTTATTTGTCAGAGAGAGTAAGCACAGGCAGACAGAGTGGCAGGCAGAGGCAGAGGGAGAAGCAGGCTCCCTGCTGAGCAGAGAGCCCGATGCGGGACTCCATCCGAGGACACTGGGGTCATGACCTGAGCCGAAGGCAGCAGCTCAACCAACTGAGCCACCCAGGCATCCCCCTATGTCAGTAGTCTTGAAGAAAGTCTTCTTCTCCTGTTAACTTGTCTGGTATAATTTTATTTTATTTATCTATTTTTTTAATAATATCAGAAACTGAAACAAATAAAGGTTAGTAAAAGGCACTAGAAATGCCAAAAATGTTATAAATAAAATTATATGCAACACCAGTAACCTGGCCATTTCAAAATTTGAAAAAATTACGATACAATTTTGCCCCTTAGAGAAAAAAGAAGCAACACATAAATATACTATTTTTAAAATGAAAATAATTTATAATTCTATTAAGTATAAAATAGTCCTTTAGCTACTCTTCCCACTCTCTTGAAATTTTGATAACAGTATGTTGAATTGTTTCAATGTTTTATGTGCATATGTACATATAAATGAATATATTTTGTTACATTTATTACTTGTTTGGAATCAAATTGTTTTGTTCTCTTCTTCAGTTAATGCTATACAGTGAAGTTCTACGTCAGAATACAAGAGTTTGGTGTTAGAATAATGATATACAACCTTTTATATTGTATCAGATAAGATGAGATACAGAGATGATCAGATCTCGTTGATTAGATAAAAGATGAAAAATATACTAGGATCTGTACTTAGCACTCCGTAATTCTTAATGAGCCACACATATTTCTTATGTTTTCCAAGATCATCAAAATTTTATTAAGCTATGATATGTACTAAAGGCAGATGAAGACAGCATTCTTATATAGGACGTCATTCTCCATGTTTATTACCATTCCTAAAATTATATTCAGCGAAACAGCAGAAACAGCCACCATTCCCTAGTCTGTTTTGCAGACAACCACCAGGAGCTTTCACCACTGAAGAAATCAATGGTCAGGAAAGCTGCAACTGAAGCCCTGTGGATTTCACTGGATTTTGCTCCACAGGTATCTGCATTCACTCCAACCACCTGAGTCCCTCCCTACTCCCTTTCTAATCCCCGCTGGAGTCCAGGACATGCACCAGCAGCCAGGCCAGGCCTTGATGGCTACATTAGTGTAGAGTGCCACACTACACCCCCAAAGTTAACCCTTACTGCTGTGTGCATTCTAGAGGCCAGCCCCTCCAGCCATGTATTTGCACACTGCTGGCCTGACACCTGTTATTGGCCTCCAATGCCACGTGCAGACTTGTGGCAAGGTGATACAGCCATGCAAGTGCACACCAATAGCTGAGGCCCCCAAAGCAGTTTATTGGCTCGGATTCTCCCATCAAATTGTATAGCGTGAACGAATGGATTAAAACAAAAACAAAAGAACAACAAAAAATAAGACACAACTATATTCTGTTCCTCAAGAGATACATTTTATTTTCAAGGATACACATAGGCTCAAAGTGAAGGGATGTGGAAGGATGTTTCATGCAAATGGAAACCAAGAGAGCAGAAATAGCTATTTTATATCAGACAAAATAGATGTTAGTTAAAAAAACATTAGCAGGAAACAAAGGTCATTATATTATGAAAAGGGATCAATTAATCAAGAGGAGATACCAATTGTTAAGTATATATGCACTCAACATCAGAGCTTTTAAATGTGTTAAGCAAATACTAACAGATATGAAGGGAGTAATAAACAACACTACAGTAACAGTGAGAGATTACAGTATCTCACTTTCAACAATGGATAGATCATCAGACAATAAATAAAAAAGGAAACAATGAATCTGAAAAATACTTTAAACCAATAAAACCTAACAGACCATTCTACCAAATAGCAGCAGAATACATATTCCTCATGGAAATTCTTCCAGGATACTTTATTAATGTATTATAATTTATCATTTAATTATGAATTATGCATATTTTCCTTCTGACATTCTAGTTTGTACCATTTCTACTTATGTGATTAGTTTTAACATGGAGCTATTAATTGCCTTTGCCATCAAATGAAATGTAAGGCAAAAAATGACATCTTAAAAGTTACTCTCAGGTGCCTGGGTGGCTCAGTGAGTTAAGCCTCTGCCTTTGGCTAAGGTCATGATCTCAGGGTCGTGGGATCGAGTCCCGCATCGGGCTCTCTGCTTGGAAGGGAGTCTGCTTCCTCCTCTCTCTCTCTCTGCCTACTTGTGATCTCTCTCTCTCTGTTATATAAATAAATTCTTTAAAAAAAAGTTATTCTCAATATTTTAAGTTTCTAGTCTGGTTAAAGCAATTTATTTTGTCTGGAAGAAATGATGCTATATATACATGAAATATCATTCACTATTTTAATAAAAGTGCAAATACAATAGAAGAGTAAATTTGGGAGAGAATTATCTCTTTTGAATAGACAACTCTCCTAGATTACTCTTGTAGAGTGTAACTGAATTTTATTTAAAAATAATTATTTAAGTCTATACTATCAGTGACTTATCTTTGTAAAGAACCAAAAATAAATAAAATTCAACACATTACATGTTTAAAGTCTTCTTTGTCCTTTTTGTGGTCATGATCACTTTTTGTATATCACTCTTTTGATCAATATGACTCATCATGTAAAGGGAAAAGAAGGTGTATGCAGTATGTATGTGGATGTGTATGGAATAGCTTATTAATATGATAATTATGCTAAATATATTTTACATATAGTTAATGATTATGCCTCTGAAAACACTTCAGCTATATACACTCTAATGTAAAGATATCAGAAGAAAGTAAATCATGGGATGATAGAAATTTCTGGTACTTTACCTCATAAACCTATGTAGGTACACCATAGCTAATGAAAATGCATTGTCTGTGGCATTCATGTTGATAGGAGTAAGAGAGTGTCATATTTGTAAGAGTGCTAGATAAAAAATTAGAAGTTTGACTTTTCCGATTTTCCTTTGGTCACTGATTTCTAGTTTCATACCAGTGTAGCAGGAAAAGGTACTTGATAGGGTTTTTATTGTCTTAAATTTAAGACTTTTGTGGCCTAATATGATCTATCCTGGAAAGAGAAAAATGTGTATTCTCTTTCTATTGGATGGGATATTGTGTATATACCTCTTGGGTCCTTTTGGTCCATAGTATTATTCAAATTCTGTTTTCTTGTTGATTTTCTGTCTCAATTGCTATCTGTCTGATAAGGGTTAATATCTAAAATACATGAGTCTCCTACAACTCAGCAGCAAAAAGAAACAAAAAACCTAATAAAAAATAGGCAAAGGACTTTCATATAGATACTTTTCCAAAGAAGACACACAAGTGGCCACCAGTTATATGAAACTGTGCTCAACATCATTAATCATACAAAAATGCAGATCAAAACCACACTGAGATATCACCTAACACTTGTTGGGATGGCTATTATAAAAAATCCAAAAGATAACAAGTATTGGTGAGTATGTGGAGAAACCAGAATCATCATACACTGTTGATGGAAATGTAGAATGGTGCAGCCACTATGAAAAACAATATGTAGTTTCTTTAAAAAATTAAAGTAGAACTATCATATGAGCCAGCAATCCCACTTCTGGGTTTTTATCCAAAGGAATTGAAATTAGGATCTCGAAGAGATACTGCAGTCTCGTGTTCACTGCAAGACTTAGTTTCAGTATCAAAGATTTGGGAAAAAACAAATAAACAAGTGTTCATCAATAAATGAATGGGTAGAGATATACAGAATACTATTTGGCTTAAAAAAAATTAAGAAATCCACTCTGTGGCATCTGGGTGGCTCAGTTGGTTAAGCATCCAACTCTTGGTTTCAGCTCAGATCATGATCTCAGGAGTCCTGAGACTGAGCCCCACGTCTGGCTTCCCACTGAACAGGGGTCTGCTTCCCCTCTTTCTCTCTCTCTCTGCCCTTCCCCATGCTCATGCCCTCTTTCTCTCTCTAAAACAAACAAATCTTTAAGGGGGGGGGGGAGAAATCCACTATTTGTGACAACACAGATGACTCTAGAAGAAATTTTTCTGTGAAATTAGTCACAGAAGGACAAGGATTGTGTGATTCCACTTAAATGAGGATTTTAATACAGTCAAAGCCATAAAAAAAGAATGGAATGGTGGTTGCCAGGGACTTGGGGGAAGGGCAAATAGGAAATGTTGCTCAGTGGATATAAAGTTTCAGTTATGCAAGATGAATAAGTTCTAGAGATCTTCTGCACTGCTACACAACACAGTACATATGGTTAACAATACTGTATTGAAAGGAAAGTTCTCAGGTTTTCTTCACACACACATACCTGTATACACGTACATATATATAAACACACAAAAGAATAGAGGAAATTTTTGGATCTGTTGAGTATGTTTAATAACTTGGTTATGGTGATGGTTTCATATGACATGCACATGTCCCAAATTATCAAAAAGTGTACATTAAATATGTGAATTTTGGATATATTAATTATACCTTAATAAAGCTTGGAAAAGAATCAGAAGTTTGAATTCAATTAATATTACCACTATTTATTAGGATGCTAAAATTTCTGAGTACCTGCATTAAATGTTACCCATTATTGTAACTTTAGCACATATGTAGTTGATACTCATATTTCACAAATAAATGAATGTATAACATAATTACATAATTATAATTCTATACTATTTATATGACTTAGACCAAGGTAATTATTGTCAATTGTCTTAATTTATAAAATGAGATTAAAGTCTATTTCATGAGGTCCACACAGTATATGGTAGCACTGTAGTAGCATGGTGGTCTCTTAGTAAATTTAGCTTTAATGCAATAGATCAAACTGAACACTTAATATGTGTCAGAAACTGGTCCCTGGGTTCAGAGAGTTCCAAAAGCAGTACATAACATTGTATTTTTGTGAGACTAGATAGGAAAAAAGAGTTCAGAGGGACTGTACATAAGCACAGACTTGATTATCTATAAATAGAATGACAACATAACTTATTAGTCCAAATAGGACACTTCTAAGAATTAAGAAAGATCTCGGTTAATCATTGTGCTGGGACAACAGACTAAACCAGAAATATTCCCCAACTGTAAATTATTCAATGCTACTATCTGGTATATGTTTGATTAGAGTTATCCATGTGTTAGTCATAAAGAAAGTTAGGTATAACTTTCAAAAGAAAACAAAGGTTCTTTTTCATATTTCTGCTAAAATTCTATGTAACTCAGATTTTCTCCTCTAAGATAAGGCAAAATTATTGATGTTAACCATGAATCTAGTCTGGAATAAAATAAATAATTTAAATAAGTTAAAATGTTAATTAAATAGCTCAGAAATATAGACACTGTCTATATATCCTAATTCAATATACTAGAATCAGTATATTTTTTAAAAGTAATTTCAAGGGATGCCTGGCTGGCTCGGTTGGTTGGGCAGCTGCCTTCGGCTCAGGTCATGATCCCAGCGTCCTGGGATCGAGTCCCACATTGGGCTCCTTGCTCGGCAGGGAGCCCACTTCTCCCTCTGTCTCTGCCTGCCATTCTGTCTGCCTGTGCTCGCTCTCTCTCCCTCTCTCTCTCTGACAAATAAATAAAATCTTAAAAACAAAATCTATAAAAGTAATTTCAAGAATATTTTGGAGTGTGAATAATGACTCATACTAGTTCGATTAGATTCAGAGTTAAAATATTTTAAGTTGAACTAGTGTCACTTTTCCCAGACATACATACAATTTGCTAAACCATTCTGACTTTATTTTTTCTTTTAAGAAAGGGAGAGAGGAGGAGGAGGAGGCAGGAGACAGGCACAGGGAGGGGGAGTGAGAGAGAATGTCAAGGAGACTCCACACCCAGTGCAGAGCCTGACTTGAGGCTCAATCTCACAACCCTGAGATCATGACCTGAGCTGAAGTCAAGAGTCCGATGCTTAACTGACTGAGCCACCCAAGTGCTCCTAGACCATCTGAATTTCTCAAGTGAAACAAAGTAACATATATAAATTGCTAAGATGTCACAATTAAAACCACTGTTTATTTTTAACCTTTTACAATGGCAAATAGTAGCCAATCTGTTTCCTTCTGAAAGTATCTCCTCTATTATTTTGTTCTTCATTCATAAATAGATCAGAAATGTTAAAAAAAAAAAAAAAAGAAAGTGGTATCTAGAATGCATGTATCACTTCTGGGCTCACTGTTTTCCAGTTTCTAATTATCCTTTATAATTTGTTCCTGCTTATTTTTATAGATCTCTCAATTTTCCCTCTTACTGAATATAACTAAGTAATTACAAAGCAAAGTACAGTTTTATAACAAGATAATTTAACAAAATTAGAAACATTGAAAAGTTAAACACTAAACAGGTAAAGAAAATTGCTACATTAGCATGAACAGAACAATCTTCTGTGATGACAAATCATTCACTAAGAAAAATAATCAACAGAAAAAAACGAACTGTTAGGAATAAAAACAATAAAACCTTCGAACACTTATTTTAAAACAAATTGGAATCTTTATGGACATTTTATATGTTGGCTATTACAATTTTAATTAGACAAGGATGGGTAATAAACTAACCACAATAGCTAAGTTTGTGAAGAGTAAAATCTGTCTCTAAGTATTGAATTCTCCAAGAAAAAGAAGGTAGTCTCTTATTTGTCTTCATGACAGACTTTTGTTTTGCAATCATGTCACATGGATAACACTCCTCTTCTCCAGATTTAACAAATTGTATTCTAGAGGGGAAAACTATGTTTATGAAGAGAGAGCTACAATGTTAAATATCATGTGGTTTAATACACAAAAGAAAAATCAATTACAACATTTTAAAATACATGGAAATAAATAGAGGTTAATAATAGAGAGGTTATCTAATCATAGTTTTAGAGTTATAGGAAGTCAGATAAATAAAAATAAATAAAAGTACTTGTGCATAGGGAATACAACCATGGCTACATAATTTGGTATTTCCAGCTGCTAATACTATGTCTGCAGAATAAAAAGTCTTAATTCATTTTAAGTGAATCTGCAGTGGTTTTTTAAGTGGATTTCCTTCTATTTTTTGTTTTATGGATATATGTATCTATGTGTATATATATATGTATGCAATCTATACATCCAACATGGGTCTCAAACTCAAATACCCCAAAATCAAGAATCTCATGCTCTACCAACTGAGCTAGCCAAGCACCAGAATTATACATAATTTTTAATTAATAAAAATAATTAATTTGGGGGCACTTGGGTGGCTCAGTTGGTTAAACAACTGCCTTTGGCTCAGGTCATGATCCTGGAGATCCAGGATCGAGTTGCGCATCAGGCTCCCAGCTCCACCGGGAGCCTGCTTCACCCTCTGATCTTCTCCCCTCTCATGCTCTCTCACACTGACTCGCTCAAATAAATAAATAAATAAATAAATAAATAAATAAATAAATAATTTTAATTAATTAATTCAAGTCCCTCTAAATAATTTGTCATTGGCCAAATTTCCTGGACAGCGGACTTTAAGACAGATATTTGCATGCAGGCATTTAAATACAACATGTGTTAGATAATAACATTTTTAAAGGAGTACGGGTAGCAGAATGGAGCTGACAACTCATGTCAATCCCATAGGGAGTTTTGAAGTTGGAATGGCCCTTCCAACATCTCCAACTAAGAAAAAGGAGCCTGGCCTTTTTGGCCCAGAGTCCTCCCTGAGGAAGGATGCAAATCTCAGCAAGACAATGTCCTTTGGGCTAGGGGACGCCCTACTCAGAGCTGTGAATCACTGGTAGCCCATACTTCTGAAAGTTGAGGGAGCGAGTTCTTTGGTCTTAAAAAACGGCATCTGTATGAAACACCACTGTGTCCACAATAGGTCCCTCCTTGTGTTGCATGGACTTACTTGCTTTATATAGTAAGTTCATTTTGTCTGGGACAGAATTTTTAGAATTCTGGTCTGTTTCTTTTGCTCAGAAAATATTCAGGGAGAAAAAAGATAATATGAACAATTGCCACTCTTGCTTGTATTTGGTTTGAAGACCAGAACTGACACTAACCACTTCCATCTTGATCACCCACTCTGGATTCCCCTCTGCCTCAAATGGGTCTCTTGCCGGGTGGGGTGACCCAGATCTGCTGAGGAGCCTGAACTGGTTAACACAAACCTATTAGGATATAGTAGCTGTAGTTGGTCATTTAAAGTTAAAACAAATAATTATCAAAGCATGCCTCAAGTAGATTTTTCGAGTGTCAATCAGTTGCCACCCTGATCAATTATAAAGCAAAATGACCACTTCCTTGCAATGACCAATTACATCTGCCAGTATGGTAGTTAACTTCTATTTTACTCTATTCTATTCTGTTCTATTCTATTCTATTCTATTCTAACATATTCTATTCTAGTTTTGCTTGATGGGCTTTTGGCAAAAGGAACCTAGAATGATCAGGCAGCAGCTAAAACTTAACAATGCTGTGATTCTATGTTGGCTTGTATCCCATGGTGGATTATTTCCCTATGTAAAAACAAACAAAACCATTGAGACTACTATTTCAGAGACTATTAAGTATGTATTCCATAGCTGATAATCAGAATTAATGTCAAGTGGAGTTATTCCTAATTCTTCCCCTTGGCATCCATTCCCAGACACACAACACTCTATCTTGATCTTGATCTTTGATTTGATAGGGTGATCTTGATCGCTCTATCTTGATCTTTGACTTAGAGTATGTATGTATAGCATCATGGGGTGTAGTGTCTTTTCACTCCAGGGTTTCATTTTCAAGATGGTTATGAAGGTGTGATAGCAAGGAGCTACTTCTTCATTTTTATCAGGTCAACAGCTTTGGGAAAGTTTGTTATATGATCCACAGCCAGTGGATCCCATGGTCCTGTGTTCACTCTCCACTTCTTTGGTTATAAAGTGAGTTATTAGGTTTGATGTAACATTATACAGCATACTATGTTAATGATACAAACAATTCATGACCTCTTGTAATGCTCCTAAGTGATACTGCCTAAAGCCATGTGAACAGGCAATAAAATTCTATACCTGGGGGCACCTGGGTGGCTCAGTGGGTTAAGCCTCTGCCTTCAGCTCAGGTCATGGTCCCAGGGTCCTGGGATCAAGCTCCACATAGGGCTCTCTGCTCAGAAGGGAGTCTGCTTCCCTTCCTCTCTCTCTGCCTGCCTCTCTGCCTACTTGTAATCTCTCTGTCAAATAAATAAAATCTTTAAAAAAAAATCTGTACCTTAAAAAATGTGAAATTTCAGTCAAAATGAATTGTTTCCCCATCAGAAGTTCAAAAAAAAATTAAATGTAGTCAACTTACCATCAGACAGCCATTCTTTTTTTTCTAAAACGAATATTTGGAGATCAGTATTCTTTTAGTTGCTAGCAGGATGTACACTGAGAAAATAAATAGAAACTCAGGCAGTGGAGGCCTATACTGTGGGCTCAATGAATAGTCTTCATCCATAATACCATAGGTATTCTGTCCACAAGTCCATTTTACCATAACTGATGATTCTGATGATAGACTCTGGTTGACAATCGTCATATTATAATAGATTAATGGTAAAAATATTGTGTTAAGTTTTAGATATCAATCTCAAAATGGCATTCATATTCCTGTACATCTCATTTTCAGCCTATATTAATTTAATTTCTCTAAATCAGTTTGAATTGCTTTATGCAACTCACCAAAGTTTATATATGTATAAATTACACAGATGTAAAAAGTTAGGTCCTTTAGTAAAAAGTATGACTTACCAAACAAAATTCTTGAGTGTCAACTGGGCATATTGCATTTCTGTGGGAGTACTGTGGATGCTTTGTGCTTGATTGTTAGCCTTTACATAAATAAGAGTGAAATGTAAGACAATAACAGAAGGGAAAAAACCATTCTAAACACTTGGTAACACAGAGTTTCTCTAAGGGAGGGAACTCTTTGTTTCAAGTGCTTTAGAAGCAGCTTTGGATCTGGAACAGAAACATGTATTTTTGTATATGAAACTAATAGAAATTCTAGGAGTTAGGTTAGCATGAAGCACACTGGATATGAAAGACTCTGAAGCAAACACACACACACACACACACACACACACACAAAGAAAGACTCTGAAGCAAGTTGCTTAACACTCAAAAACTGGAGGCGGTCAAGGATCTGAGGACTCAGATCTGGGGATAACAAGTACTTCAAAATTAAGTTACTTTTGGCATTGCAATACAAAATCCTGTTAAGTAAACCCTTTTCCTTCCACTTTTCTAAACTTTAAACAAAAAGCTTCCCACACAGCTCTGAATATTTGGAGTTGATTTGTTGAAAATACCAGGGTAGTGTTAAATCTGGAATCACCACATATGAAAAAAAGGGAGGATGCCCGTTTTCAATTATGATGATCTATAAACAGAAATAACTCACAGCAATTAGAAACTGGTAGCAGGGGGCGCTTGGGTGGCTCAGTGGGTTAAAGCCTTTGCCTTCAGCTAGGGTCATGATCCCAGGGTCCTGGGATTGAGCCCCACATCAGGCTTTCTGCTCAGCAGGGAGTCTGCTTCCTCCCCTCTCTCTGCCTGCCTCTCTGCCTACTTGTGATCTCTCTCAAATAAATAAATAAAAATAAATAAAAATCTTAAAAGAAAGAAAGAAAGAAAGAAAGAAAGAAAGAAAGAAAGAAAGAAAGAAAGAAAGAAACTGGTAGCAGCACCATTCCCAAGTGTAAGGAGTTAGGGTAGTACTTGATCTGAAACTAAATGAAGGATTTTACAAATAGAAAAATGTAGCTAGCAATTTTATAAGGGAAGGTGAACACTGGTGAAGAAATGCAGAAATCTACACTTGGGGAAGAAAAGAATGGGGAGATGACAAATAACTGGAGGTTCCATAAGGTGAAAAGAAAGTGCACAAAATGGTGCTGAAACATCAAGCTTAGTAAAAGGAATTCTTGGTAAAAATATTTATAATCTAAGAGCTGAGCTTAACCTCATTTTTCTTCTCTTTTATTTCTTTTTTAAATTTTTATTTATTTATTTATTTATTTATTTATTTATTTTGAGAGAGAGAGAACATACAGTCAGAGGGTCAGAGAGAGAGGGAGAAGCAGGGTCCCCGCTGAGCAGGGAGCCCAATGTGGAGCTCAATTCCAGGACCCTGAAATCAAGCCTAAGCCAAAGGCAGCCGCCCAACCAATGGAGCCACCCAGACACCCTTTAACCTCACTTTTCAAAACTCATATAGCTGTATTATAAATTTTTAAAAGATTCTATTTATTTATTTGACACGGTGGGGGAGGGGAGGATTTAAACATTATCAGTAAAGGAAATCTGAGGTCACCAAAATTTTCTAATAAATCAAATTAAAGTAAGAATGACTAGAAACAAATGTAGAGCTAGGTTCAAAGAAAAATGGGATTATAACAGTTTCTTTGTGATTGAATCATGAAATAATGTTTGTGCTTGGTTAGTGCATTCAATGGCACACTGACACCGAATGTAAAGTTCACGGAAAATTTCCTCTTTGAACATGTCATGCTCTTTCATTGAAAGACTGCTTGAAAATGACTACAAACTCTGAATCTATCCATACTTCCAAATATTATATCCAATTTATTTTCACTATGCTTATTTTTAAAAAATATTATGTTAGTCACCATACAGTTAGTCACATACAAAAAATCTTTTTTTTTTAAGATTTTATTTATTTGACAGACAGAGATCACAAGTAGGCAGAGAGGCAGGTAGATAGAGAGGGAGGAGGAAGCAGACTCCCTGCTGAGCAGAGAGCCTGATGTGGGGCTCGATCCCAGGACTCTGGGATCATGACCCGAGCTGAAGGCAGAGGCTTTAACTCACTCAGCCACCCAGGCGCCCCACATCATTAGTTTTTGATGTAGTGTTCCATGATTCATTGTTTGCATACAACACCCAGTGCTCCATGAAATATGTGCCCTCCTTAATACCCATCACTAGGCTAACCCACACCCCTTCCTCTCCTTTCTGAAACCCTCGGTTTGTTTCCTGTAGCCGGTAGTCTCATGGTTCGTCTCAGTTTTGATTGCCCACCTTCATTTTTCCCTTCCTTCTCTTAATGTCCTCCATGCTATTCCTTATGTTCTACAAATAAATGAAACCATATGACAATTGTTTGGTTTATTTCACTTAACATAATCCCCTCCAGTTCCATCTACATCAATACAAATGGTGGGTATTCATCCTTTATGATGGCTAAGTAATGTTCCATTGTATATATGGATCACATCTTTATCCATTCATCTGTTGAAGGGCATCTCAGCTCCTTCCACAGTTTGGCTATTGTGGTCATTGCTGCTATTATCATTGGGGTGCATGTGGCCCTTCTTTTCACTACATCTGTATCTTTGGGGTAAACTGTCCAAGAGTGGGTCACAGAGTAGCTCTATTTTTATCTTCCTGAGAAACCTTCATACTGTTTTCCAAAGTGGCTATACCAACTTGCATTCCCACCAAGAGTGTAGGAGGGTTTCCCTTCTCCCCTTCTTCACATCCTCTCCAACATTTGTTGTTTCCTGCCTTGTCAATTGTTGCCATTCTAATTGGTGTAAGATGGTATCAATGCGGTTTTGATTTGAATCTCCCTGGTGGTTAATGATGTTGAACATTTTTTCATGTGTCTGTTAGCCATTTGTATGTCTTTTTGAGAAGTGTCTGTTCATGTCTTCTGCCCATTTTTTTATGTGATTATCTGTTTTTTGTGTGTTGAGTTTAAGAAGTTCTTTACAGCCATTTATCTGTAGTGTCATTTGCAAATATCTTCTCCCATCCATGGGTTACCTCTTTGTTTTGTTGACTGTTTCCTTTGCTTTGCAGAAGGCCTTTATCTTGATAAAGTCCCAAAAGTTCATTTTTGCTTTTGTTTCCCTTGCCATGACAGAAGTTGCTGTGGCTGATGTTAAAGAGGTTACTTCCTATGTTCTCCTCTAGGATTTTGATGGATTCCTGTCTCACATTGAGGTCTTTCATCCATTTAGAGTTTATTTTTGCGTATGGTGTAAGAGAATGACTGAGCTTCATTCTTCTGTATATAGCTGTCCAATTTTCCCAGCACCATTTATTGAAGAGACTGTCTTTTCCACTGGATATTTTTTCTGCTTTGTCAAAGATTAGTTGACCATACAGTATGCTTATTTTCTTACTCATCCATTTTTGTATATTAAAAATTTAAGTTATTACAGATTTAAATTCTTGCAATTTTCTCATTATGCATATGAAGAAATTAAAGTTCAAAATCATACTGTGTCTGGCTCATAGTGACGTGGACTGTTGGTACTCAAACTCCAAGCTTCCGAACTTCCAGATTCTTCACTGGATTCTTCTTATGGGAGAAATTATGATTAAAGAAAATATATTGATGTTTTTCTCTTTAGTTTAGGGGTAAAAGGGGGTGCAGGGAGATGGTGATATAGTTTCATTGTGACAAAGAAAGTCAGTTGAGTATTTAAGAGTGGCTGAAGCTATATAGCATGTACAGATGAATATGTTGCTTACACTGCTGTCACTGGTAATGTCAAGTCAAACTGTTTTCATTGGGATGGAGCATGCATTTTATATTTAAATCTCACTTTAACTGAACTCTTCCTTTTAGAAAGACCAAGTGCATTTATGTTCTTTAACTCCATCATATGTATGTATTTATACACACACACACACACACATATGTGTGTGTATATATTTATATAATTAAATCATGTATTCATGGTTAAATTCCAAATATTGTTTCCCCAAAATCACACACCTAACAACAGTCAGGTTGGTGACATAAGTCTGTTATTTTACTGTATGTCTCATAAAATTTCTAAGTTGCCATGCTAAGCGGTGAATTTGATGAACTTGTTTGCAGTTAAACAATAAACCTATTAATAGGGACTGGATAGGCTAATAATTATATTAGAAGAGAAGATGGAGGCTTAATAGTGTGATTTTACCGCTTAAATAACTGAGCCATCAAGTGTACTATGTTTGTGGGATGCTACGGTCTTTACTCCTCCTTTACCCCATCTTGGAACATTGAACTTTAACTCTTTTTTTTCTTTTTTAAGATTTTATTTATTTGACAGACAGAGATCACAAGTAGGCAGAGAGGCAGGCGGGGGGCGGGGAGGGAAGCAGGCTCCCTCCTGAGCAGAAAGCCCGATGCAGGGCTCAATCCCAGGACCCTGAGATTATGAACTGAGCCAAAGGCAGAGACTTGACCCACTGAGCCACCCAGGCACACCTGAACTTTAACTCTTAACTGGAGTTAAGAGCCAAACTCAAGACAAAATGCTTAGATATTAACTACCTGTGTGGCCTTGGTCAAGTCACTTAATTTCATGTAACTAGTTTCCTCATTTGGCAAATGACAATGATACTGGTACCTATGCCATAGTATTCTTAGAAGTCTTAACTGAATGAATATCCATGCTTAGAACAGTGCCTAACACATATTAAACGCTACATAAATGGTGTTCACATTTTCATGATCTCCCTCTTATTCAATTTCTCCCCTCCAGGTCTGTCTCTATCTTTTTTTTTTTTTTAAAGATTTTATTTATATATTTGACAGACAGAGATCACAAGCAGGCAGAGAGGCAGGCAGAGCGAGGGGAGGAAGCAGGCTCCCTGCGGAGCAGAGAGCCCGATGCAGGGCTCAATCCCAGGACCCTGGGATCATGACCTGAGCCGAAGGCAGAGGCTTTAACCCACTGAGCCACCCAGGCGCCCCTCTATCTTTTTATTTCATATACACATACTATAAGTAATGTTCAGCGGCTGATTCTTCTGGATCCATCATTCAAAAAAGTATTTCCATATAAAAAGTTAAATGAGGTTTGTTAAGAAAACATGTAAGTAAAAACTGCCTCTGATTTCAAAGCTGCACCTCATGGAATGAATTGCTTAATTATAAAATGAAGAAATAAATGTGTATTTTTGGCATACTTGCACAAAACTTTAAAGCGTACACCATATCAATAGTGTCATAGATAAGCATAGCGCCAAAACCCTCAGGGAATATTAGAAATGTACATGAAACTGTATTAGTAGATAAAACTCAGTACTATTTACCAAATACCCTACAATCAATTTTAGTTTGAAATCATCTGAGTATTATGAGGAAATTTAGCAAATCTCACAACACACAGCTATTGCTGTTTAAATCCACTCACCTTCAGAGAGAGAAGCAAAAATAGTGACACTGTTCTTGTGTGATGGGGAGGAGAATAGTTTCACAAGGAATAAAAATAAAATAGATTTCTTGTTCTTTCTACTTTAGGAGAAAATGTTGGAGCACATGGGCCCATGAAGAAGGGACAGTGTATTTATCCCCGATGGATAAATAACTCAAGGAATGTAGGCCAGAATCCTGACAATTTGTCAGTACTAAGTCACCCACCTGCCACATGTGGAGAAATTGTTCTTTAGAAGTTGCCATAGACAAGAAAGTTTTATTCGGAACAAATCTATGTATAGCAAACAGTTTGTCAAATTTCTTTCAGAAGTGTGAGCTCTGAACATATGGGGTAGTGTCAGACATAATAGAAAATTGAAATTGGCATGTTTCTACAAAAATGCTTTTCTGTAAGAAGGTGCTGGTTGCCTATATGGATTCCTTAAAAGAATCTTAAGTATCTACCAAGAATTGCAGGGTCAGTTTCCACTACATACATGGGTATCAACACTTCAAATTGTTGATTCCATGCTTTTATCCAGTATTCCTTATGTTAAAGTAGCAGAATGTCATTAAGATAAACTTGTTGCTACACTGCCACCTTTGCAAATGGCTTAGTTTTACATTCAAGATTAGAGAGCTTATATTTTTAAAATGTGATTATAGCATTTACTCAATAATCCAAATAATCCGTGGGTAATACAGCTGTTCAGTTTTGGACATTTATTGTATTTAGTAAAGCGTCACTTCACATCACTTTTTTTATAGATGGAAAAAGTAAATACTTTATATTTCAATGCAAATTAAAAACTCAAATTAGATATCATTTTTCCTGGACCTGAACCTTTTATAATCCAGCCTGAATAGAATCAGTTTACTTTGTGAAGTTTATTTATAGTGTTGATGGTGATCATGTGTAATGGTTTTCATATAGTGATAGAAAGGTGGTATATGAAACAACTGAGATTAAAAGTCATAATTTGCAAACACCTGGGTGGCTCAGTCAGTTAAGTGGCTGACTCTGGATTGCAGCTCAGGTTATGACCTTAGGGTTGTGGGATCAAGCCTTGAGTCAGGCTCAGGCTCAGTACAGGGTCTACCTGAGAGTCTCTCTTTCTCTCCTTCTGTTCCTCTCCCCACTCATGCTCCAGATAAATAAATAAATAAATAAAACCTTAAAAAAAGGTCAAGTAATTTGCACCTCTGTATTCAAGCACTAATTTCTATACACATACTAATGTTAATTTTTATTATTAAATGTCTATCCCCATGAATCACAATTTCCACATTTATAGAATATTATTAATTGTAGTTAAAATTTCGAATATGTGTTTTGTGGTAATATGCATCCATTAACCATTCCAGGTAAATAGTTTTGATATTTTCATTTATTATAATGAGGAATCCAGGGCACCTGGGTGGCTCAGTTGGTTAAGCATGTACCTTCAGTTCAGGGCATGATCCTGGCATCCTGGGATCGAGCCCCTCAGGAAGCTTGCTACTCCCACTCACTCTGCCTGCCATTCTGTCTACTTGTGCTCATTCTCTTGCTCTCTCTGTCTAATAAATAAATAAAATATTTTTATTTTTATTTTTTTTTATTTTATTTTTTTTATTTATTTGTCAGAGAGAGAGTGAGTGAAAGTGAGCACAGGCAGACAGAGTGGAAGGAAGAGTCAGAGGGAGAAGCACGCTCCCTGCGGAGCAAGGAGCCCAATGTGGGACTCGATCCCAGGACGCTGGGATCATGACCTGAGCCGAAGGCAGCTGCTTAACCAACTGAGCCACCCAGGCGTCCCGTTTAAATAAAATATTTTTAAAAAATTAGATGGATAAAGTGAAATGGGATCTGGGCCTAGATAATGTTAATAATTTGTCCAAGTCACAGAGCTCATGGTAGGGCCAGGATAATGCACCCAGGAATTCTATTTGTGGACTTTAGAAACCTGACAAATGGCATGTCCTACCTGTGCTAGATTTGTGACAGTAATAGGTCCAGGTTTTCACTCCTCCTTACATTTACACCCTTTTGGTAAGTGAGATATAATTTTCTGTACCTCAATTTGGCCATGTGATCTGCTTCCACCAATGTACATGTGGGAAGAGCAAACATGACATGTAGAGTTTTAGGAAATGACTATATATTGAGGATTATGCTTTGCGATCTTCTAGAGAAGGTCATGTCCCCATCTAACCTGTTGTCTCAAGAGAAAGATGATAGACATGGGCACAGCTCAGTTGCTCAGGTGTCCCAGGCAACTGGATGAGCTAAATCCACCAAGATCAGCTGAACTCACCCTCCCGATACATGAACTATAATTATAAAATATTACTGCTTTGCTATTCCTCTGAGTTTGGAAATAGTTTGTTAAAAATCAATAGCTACATAATACATTATCTAATTATAAAATGAGAACAATAATACCTATATGCTAGCTTTTTAGAAGGTCCTAAAATTTGGAAATACTTACATATGGAAAGAGGTATATTCACAAATACTATTTTTACTTACTTGTCTTACATAATTTTCTAAAATGAGTTCCCATGGTCATTTCAGAGGACAAAATACAATGTTGTTTGTCCCCTTCTCTCCCATTTCATGTGAACATGGTTCATCAGAGATTATTTAGGGGGTATCCCTAAAAGCCCAAGGGCCAGATAATTGACAGTTTTCCTGAAATCTTCACCCACTATAAACATCTAAACAACCATTCTCGTTAATCATATTCCATAAGTCTCTTCCTCTCTACCCCCATTAACACTGATATTGTAAACTGTCATCATCTCTTGCCAGGAATCATATACAGCTCCTGGACCTACACAACAGACTACCAGGAAATTGGTTTCTCTATACTAATCCCTCTCCCCATTCATCCTTAACACTTCCACCAGAGTGACCCTTATGGCACAAAGAAACAGACATCTGACACAGATATTTTCAGTGACTATGAACGTATAAGATAAAGTCTCAGTTTCTTTCCATCACATAAAAACACTTGCATCTTTCTTTATTGACTTAATTCCCAATAATTCTCCACATCACACAACAGCCCTGCTATCTCAACAAAAGCAAACAAGCAAAAACTCACAAGTTTCTGGAAAAAAATTTCTTAATTATTATATATTTCAGCATATGCTGTACTGACTTTGTATATACCAGTACTCGAGTACCAACCTGAAATTATTTTGTCCTTCTTGGCCTCCAGGAAAACTACAGTTCTTTTTAATTCTCTTGTCAAGTGATTAATTATTGAGGAATCTTTCCTGACTACCCTTCTTTAGTTCATGAATATCCCTTTTTAGTATAATTATCCCTTCTTATTATAATTATTTTTATCTTCTCTAGAATATAATTTCTTCAGATAATGACCATATACTTTATTTTTATCTCAGTATATACTACTTGCTCCTAACTGATGACTCAGCAAATACTGATTAACACCTCAAAAAATGATTATCTGATTCACAGGCAATATTTTCACAATCTTTTATCAACTTTTTTCTTTTTAGGAATAAAAAAATAGGCCCCCCCTGCTATGAATTTGATAAATTTAAAATGATTTAAATTATGCTATTTATTTATTGAAGATTTATTTATTTATTTATTTGAGAGAGAGAGAGAGAAAAAGAGACTGAGTGAGCAGGGGGAGTGGCAAAGGGACAGGGAGAGAGAATCTCAAGCAGGCCCCCCACTGATTGCAGAGCCCAACATGGGGCTCAATTCTAGGGCCTTAGGATCATGACTTGAACCAAAATCAAGAGTTGGATCCTTAACTGACTAAGCCACCCGTGTGTCCCTAAACTATACTATTTATGGAGTTGTATTAAATATTGGCCTAAATTAAATCTCTAAAATGATTTCAAAGACTCATAAAAATCATGTAAGAGAAAATTATAATTGATAATAACTATATTGGGGATGTGTAGAAAGTAAAAATTTTAAATACAGTTTTGGGATGGATTTAACTGGCATTCTTGCAATGGGATTATATATTATAAAATAATAAGCTTCATGTTAATATTATTTTGGGAAAACATTATTCTTTCATGTGTCAGATTGTCTAACGTGGTTCATAAACAACTATTTTCTGAATGCTAATACTTGTTGAAATTTATGGGACTCTTCACGGCAAACAGATTTCTAATCCATGATATAATTTGATTTAGGTAGTACGTATGCTTCCCCTGAGGAGTAAAATGTCAAAGGCAAGTACTAATAAATATGCAAGTATCAAGTCACTCTATTACTACTGTAAACTAATTCTATTTATATTTTATTCTAATTTTGATCCTAATTTTGTAAAATCATAACTTTAGTTTCAGTCAGGCAAAGTCACATTAGTAAAAATTAAGTCAAAGTAGTCATTTTATTTAATAGGCTAATGTGCCTATTTCATAAATAGTTATTGAACACAACCTCTATCCTTGTGAAGATGAAGTGGAGTCATCGCAAGTAAAATAAAAAGAGAAGCCCTGTCATAGAAAAAAACAATGTGAGGAGGGCTGATATTCAAATAAAGCAAGGTTGTAAAGGAGTGGTAGAAAATATAAACAATAAACTACAGTTTACTACTTAGTGAACTATGAAAAATCAGTTTAACAGCCAGCACACAGAACTTGCTTTTGGTTGAGGAAATAGTTGAGGACACAAGAGATAGAAGGTGAAGTGGCTACATATTCTTTCCCCATCCTATTCTGAATGAAAACAGACCAAAAAAGGAGTAGAGAAGAAAGGCCTGACACCTTTGACAATTTTCTAATTATATAAGAAGTTGCTAAACTTAGAAGAGGGAATTTGAAATCTTAGCAATAATGAAATTAGCCAGTCTCAACATTTCAAATAAGAACAAAGACTCTGTAGCAGGTGCTGATTTTTAAACCTCATTTCAAAATATAGAAAGAGAAGAGTTGAATTGAACAGTTATACTTATTTTCTATCCCACCAAAGCAGCTGAAGTTAAAAAAAAATAAATAAACTTAGGCTTTTTAGCACGGGGAATCTAACTCAACCTGAGGGGTTATTTTTATATCTAGAAGGCACAACATGATTTGAATAAGTACCAGGTACATAACACATTGATAACTGATGTAATTTAAGATTAACATATAGAATAATCTAGCACCATGCTCACCAAGGTGTTCTAATAAGTGCTAATTTTATATTCTAATGAATATTCATTTTGTTTAGCTTTTCAAACTAGATACAAAAATATGAAGATCAGTAAAATTAATAGAGCAACCTTACAAAACACTTAAATAAATTGATATCTCAATATTTTACCTTCTAAGCAAAATACTGCTAAGTAAATGGGTATTTACTGAGTGATTTTAAATGAAGCATAGTCATGTCCAAATAATTTAACACTCTATTTTATATATTAGGAAACTGTGATTGAGAGAAGTTAAGAACTTGCTTAAGTCACACAGATAATAAGTGCCTGAATATAGACCACACTGAATCACCATGAAACACACATCATATAATTAGACAATGAAAAGTCAGTTTGTATACAAATAATCTTAAAATATAAAAAAATAAATGTCATAAACAAAATTGTTTAAAACCTCTAAAATGTTTATAATACATATAACAGAGAGTTCATTTCTGAAGTGTACATGTAGACAATATTTATAAAAAAGCCAACTAAAGAAAAACAAAGTATAAAAGATACAGAATGAATATGCAAGCTTTTTAATTTAATTATTTTTGTCTTTGTATGTGTGTTCCAAGATTCATTGTTTATGCACCTTACCCAGTGCTCCATGCAATATGTGCCCTCCTTAATATCCACCACCGGGGTCACCCAAACCCGGATACCCCTCCCCTCCCAAACCCTCAGTTTGTTTCTCAGAGTCTACAGTCTCTCATGGTTTGTTTCCTCCTCCAATTTCCCCCAACTTACTTCTCCTCCCCATCTCCCAATGTCCTCTGTGTTAGTCCTTATACTCCACAAGTAAGTGAAACGATATGATAATTGACTTTTTCTGCTTGACTTATTTCACTCAGCATAATCTCCTCCAGTCCTGTCCATGTTGATACAAAAGTTGGATATTCGTCTTTTCTGATGGAGGCATAATACCATTCTATATTTGGACCATATCTTCTTTATCCATTCATCTGTTGAAGGACATCTTGGTTCTTTCCACAGTTCGGAGACTGTGGCCATTGTTGCTATGAACATTGGGGTACAGATGGCCCTTCTTTTCACTACATCTGTATCTTTTATCCCTAAGCTCTTTTATATCAATGTATAAATTAAACGATTATGAAATTCTAGTTTAAAACCTGCAAGCTGAATTGGTCAATAATTTAAAGTAACCAAAAATATTCACTTCTGACTCAAGAGCTATAAGACTTTAAGTATTTTACATTGGTGGTAGAAAAATAGAGTATTTCAATATCACCAGAAAAACAATTTCACATGGTATCAAGGACTGAACACTTAAATTCAATTTGAAATAGAAATTAGCCTTCTAGGGGCACCTGTGTGGCTCATTTGGTTAAGCAGCTGCCTTTGGCTCAAGTCATGATTCCAGGGCCCTGGGATCAAACCCTGTATGGGGCTTCCTGCTCAGCGGAGAGCCTGCTTCTCTTTCTCCCTCCACCTGCCGCTCTGCTTACTTGAGCTCTCTATCTCTCTGTCAAATAAATAAATAAAAATCTTTAAAAAAGAAATTAGCCTTCTAGGAAGGGATCTAAGGAAATAATCAGAGTTTCAGGTAAAATTTTGCATACAAACATTCTCATCACAAGATGAATTATGTAATAGCAGAAACTGATTAAAATAATAATGATAACACGAGAAGTATTCAGTAAATTTTAACATATTAATATACTTCACTATTTTAAATTTAATAAAAGCATGTTTAAGTTTCATTTGACCTAACAATTAAGCTAGTTGTTTTAACTACCCATCCTCATAGTTGTTTTAACTATGCAACCAACCTAGCCTGGGTACCTAGACAACATCCTTGTTAATCAACAATATGAACTGATTTTATTTAGTTATATATTACTCTGTTAATACATTATTTACAGGAAGATGACTGTATTTGCAGTTTACATGTAAATTGTGATTCACTTGCTTTTAGTGGAACCATGTCTCTTATGGACGACAGATTTAAAGGCAAGCATGTGACCTAAGCAAAAGGAAGCCTTCAAGAACAGAATTTATCAGTGGAGTTGGCAGACTGGAAGGAAGAAAAAAAACTGGGTCCTCAGTAGCTGTCTTAAACTGCTAAATTGCTAATCCTATCATGTCTCAAGTTGTCTTACTTTTAAATCTCCAGTACGTGAGAAAATAAATTCTCATTTATTTTAGTTTGCACTTGAATTTAATGTTTTGTAGACTGAGTGAATCTCTTAATTAAACACCACAATAATAAACAATCTGTGGGAGAGTAAGAATGCCATCCCCATAACTAGAGAACTGAGGAATGTTGTAGAAAGAGTACAGATGAGAGATGGTAGTGAAGCACTAAAAGACTACCTACCAAATGCAGACAGAGAGACTGCTTGGGGGAATAAATAAAGATCCTCAAAGGAGTATCATTAACAAATTTTCTCTTGAAGTAGAATTGACTGATACTGAAGGACTATAGAGAAGCCTTGAGAAAAAAGGAATCAAAGTATATTCTGATGAGTCAGAGCTTTCATCCTGGGCACCATGATTGTTGGGAAGTCATGTTCCAGTGCCAACATTTAGTTTACGGAGAAATATTACTATTTTTGAGCTCACATTTGTTTAAATTTGACTTTTAAAGATTCTCAGAGGTCTCAATTAAAGGTATGATTTTTTTTTATCCTTCCCAATAAATTTTCTATTTGCTCATATCAGAAGTCTGAGGTCACTTTAAATCAGTATTAATATAATATACTAGTTTGTTCACACACATTGTGTCAGGTTCAGGTCCACAACAATTCCAAACTATCCAGTTCCCTCAAATTATCAGCAGAGACTGTTTTCTTGCATTAAACAACAATGTCATAAGAAGTTTCTTTGACCTTTGTCTATGCAGGACATGATTTACTTTATAGGATACACCTTCTTTGAGCACACAGGCCTTACTGTTTCAGACATTTATGGAGGGAGGGATATTTTTTCACACTGCATGGGTCCAAGGCCTCCTTACTCACTGCCATATTGCACCCCTTGCCATCCTGTCTTAAATTCCAACACCCTCAGTCTGTTTGTATTGGTAATCATAGGAGAGAGCCAGATACTTTCCAAAGCTTATGTTTTTCTCTCAAAGCAAAGAAGCTACTTTACTCTTGTTCATCTTTTCATTTTAGGATATAGAGATTCTGAATAGTTTGAATAGAGATTTGAATGGAGATTTTGAATATTTTGAGTATTGTTATATTTGGTAATCATGCACTTAATTTAAATGATAGGAGGATTTCAGTGTGTGTAGTCTGCCATAGAGAGAGAAAATTTTGTAGGAAGAACCGTCCCAGCATAATAATTTTTTATGCAATGTTAGTAGAAAAATAGTACACATGACTGTGTGTGTGTACATGTGTGTGTGCACAATTCCACTTAGGTAAAAGTACATCATGTAATTATGTGTGTTATACATGTTTGCATATATATACATGAACAATATGCACTTATGTGCATATATGAGCATACACGTAAACACAATAGTCATTATGTGTATATTTCCAATAAACATAAGTATGTATGTTTGCATATGTGTATTCATATATCATATGCAGACATTTATACTTCATTGGTCTATAAATTGTGTTTGGCCATTGTGATGTGATTTTCAATTATTTTATGTTCTTATTTCTCTGTTCGACGTCTTGAGAGCATATATATAAATTTAGAGCTAATTACTTTTTTTTGGTGTTCATTTTTTTGTACTCAGAAAAAAAATAGGCATTTTAAAACAAGGAAATCGACTTTTCAAGTCTAATCAAATTAGAATTCATCCTTCTGGCCTAACAGTTTCGTAATACTGTTTTTTTATGTTTAAGTCTTAATCCACTCCTATGTAATAAATTGTTTAATGAAGTAAGTCACATTTTGTCCCTCTATCTATGATTTGTAAAAACTAATAAAATGTGGATATTTAATAATGTTAGACAACATCAGGAGACAGACACTCTCATAGCCATTTCAAAAGCACTGATTTCATGCAGAAGCCAATGTAAATTGCCCACAGAAGCTCATATAAGAAAATTTGGAAACTAGAGATTCTACGTTAATATTGACAGAAAATGTGTAAGTGAGGATACGCTTTTTAATAGTAAAACTACTTTTCAGTTAATTTTTCCATGTTAAAGTTGCAAGAATTATGATATCTTATCCCAATTCAGGAACAGGACTTCTAAACTGCTGATAAGAATACACAGTCTGTGGTGCCTGAGTGGCTCAGTGGGTTAAAGCCTCTGCCTTCAGCTCAGGTCATGATCTTAGGGTCCTGGGATCCAGTCCCACATCCCGCTCTCTACTCAGCAGGGAACCTGCTTCCCTCTCTCTCTCTGCCTGCCTCTCTGCCTACTTGTGATCTGTCTCTCTGTCAAATAAATAAATAAAATCTTAAAAAAAAATACACAGTCTGTTTTTTTTCTTTCTTTCTTTCTTTTTGAAATTTACATTAGTTCTTAAAAGATATGATCTGGATGAAACACACTGTGTGTCTTTGGTATTAGATATGATCTCTAATGTCTGATTTCATTGATTTCAGCTAGTTTCCAAATTTTGGTGGTAAGAACCTCTATTTAACTATACTCAAGTGCAGAAGGAGACTGTAAATTCCCTCAGTTAAAAAATATTCCATTAAGTTTCTAACTAATAAAATAGGCATCACAAAGGATGGTTTCCTTTATAAAAGGAAAATTTTAGAGCAAAAGAACATAAACCAAGAAATACTGAAAATTTAGTATCTCTTAACTTGAGTGCTAAGTGTTACTCAATTCAATTCTACTCAATTTTTAAAGCTCCACAAAATATGACATCTATGAATCACTTGAGTCTCTCATGATGGACTTTTTTTCAGATGTTTTCCCACTGAGACATTTATTATGATTATCTTACTAAAAATAGCATTAACAAGCCCAGTTAAATGAATACTGAATGCCTTACATTCATTCAATCCATCAATGAGAGAACTTTCACTCTGAACTATTATAACTATCAATGAAGAAAGAATAGTCTTTTCAAAAAATGGTTCTGGAATAATTGGACACTCATATGAAATAATATGGTACTACATAGACTTTACTACATCAAAATTAACTCACAATGGAACACAGACACAGAAATGAAAAACTATAAAATGTCCAGAATAGGAAACTATCTATGTACTTTGGTTGTGGTAATAAATTTTAAGATGTAACACCAAAAGATTCATGAAAGAAAACAATTGATATGTTAGATTTCATTAAAACTAAGTTATCTTCTGTGAGAAACACTGTTAAGAGAATGAGAAAAAAAAGTTATAAGCTGAGAGAAAATATTTGTAAAACAGATATTTCATAAAAGACATGTATCCAAAATATAAAAAGCTCCTAAAATTCAATTATAAGACAACAAACCAATTAAAAAACCCATTAACATGTGGCCAGACATCTCAACAGAAAACATTTACATACGGCAAACAAACATATAAAGTATGCTCAACACCATTTGTCACTACAGAAATACAGGTTAAAATAAAAATGAGATATCACTACAGAATTATTACAACAACAAAAATCTAACAAACTAATAATACTAATTGCTGGTGACGATGAAGAGCAATAGGAACTCTCATTCATAGTGCAACTACTTGGGAAGACAGTTTGGTGGTTTCTTCTATAGCTGAACATAAACTTTCCCAAAAGCTCCAGTAAGTATGTCCTTAGGCATTTAGCCAATTTTTGAAACTCTATGTTCACACAAATCTACACATAAATATTTATGGTAGTTTTATTCATAATCACTCTAAACTGGAAGCAAACAAGATATCCTTCAATAAGTGAATGCATATATAAACACTGTTATGTCCACACAAAGGGGTACTATACAAGGAGAGAAAGGTATGTGCTGTCAACCCACACAAACACATGGATGAGTCCTAAATGCATATAGGTAGGTGAAAGAAGCCTCTCTGAAAAGTTTACACAGGAAAATTGTATGGAACTCTGGAAAATAAAACTATAGAAATAGAGATCAATGATTATCAGAGTTCCAAAGAAGAGGGAGATTAGATAAATAAATGACAAGAAGTGTTGCAGGGTCATGAAACTACTCTATGATGCTGTAGTAACTGATAATGAATACTAAGAAATTTATAATACCATAGTGAATTACAACTGAAATAGTGAAACCTGGTATATGCAAATTAAAATAAGTAATTTTTTAGGACTTTGGGAGATCCCAGGATGGAACACAAAATGACGGAAAATTATATTACTGCATGACAAATGTAGGGGACAACTTCACTCAACTGTGCATGTCTGTGTGGGAGGAGGTAATAACCTAACTAACTTTGAAGATGAGTGGCATATGAAAGAATAAAGGCAAAGGTAAATAACATAAGTGCCATACTTTCATTGATAAAGTTGTTTCTTAGTGGGTTATGAATTGTTAGTTCTGGACTCTTACATATATACTTAGAGTGAGCAATTAAGGAAATGGATAGTGGATGAGCAAAGTTTCTCACATTTGGAACATGAGGTTATAGATAAGCAAAGGGAGGAGGCTAGATTGATTCAACAGTAATGGATCTTAGATTGAATTTATATTTTTAGCTTAATAAGAATATAACTTCCCTGTATTTTAATTTATAGAGATTTAAATACAGGTTAGAATACAAACATATATTTGCTCTGTCAGCAAAGACGGCCAAAAACAAGAACACCCCAGAAGCAAAAGGCACACCTGGTGTTCAGATCTTGGTTCTAAGTACCACATTCCCCTAAAAGCTCCAAGGACAACTTGGAGAAAAGGCTGATCTTAAGACAAAGGCAGGAAACAGAGGATGAGCCTGAAGCCTTTTGTAATGTCAGAAAGCAGGAAGTGTTCAAATGAAAACACAATGATGGATATCTGTCCAAGTGACACAGGAGCCAAGTGAAAAGGTTAATGATAGCTGGGAAAAACAAAAACAAAACCTGAAAAACAAAAAAAGTCACATAAAAATGATACATATGAAAACTAAAAGAGCTCATGAGGAAAATTTTTAAAAAGTAATATTCAAATAAGGTTGAAAATTCTTCATAGTATACCTCCCCCCCAAAATTCAAGAACTACATAGGCCTCTTACATATTTAAAATATGCCATAGTAAATTTATTCATGTTTATAATCTGACTTTCCTAAAATATATTTGGCCACATAATATTTTTTACATGGGATCTATTAAATCCTCATGTAAATACTGGTCCTCAAAACAAGAGACAGATTGGAAAATGATGTTATAGAGGATAAGAGTCCAGTACAAAATAGATTAAGTTCACCAAGATTTCGATTACCAGGAATATAGATGTCAGGTTCATGAAAAGCATTCAATAACCACAGAGAAAGGTGTATGGTAAATACAATAAGGAAAAAAAAATCATACCAAGCATAAAACCAAAGAACCAAAACAAAATAACAAACAAAAGTCATCAAGCAAAGCCCAACAAAACAAACCAACCCTCAAACAAAACATAAGGAACCGAACCCACACCTTATCTAGAATTTTTCTGCATACCACTAAATGCTGGGAGACAACAGTTGACCCAATTATTTAAAACCAGTGATCCAGTGTTATGTGGTGCTCATGTGTGGCTTTCATTTCTAAGGATGAGCAAATGTTCAAATTATCATATTCCAGGCATCAGAGGGCATATATCATTTCTTCCCATATCTTTCTGGTCAGGTCCATCTCTTCTCAAGCTTACATTTTCATCTTGTTAAAATGACACATACTAAAGAATTTTGCAGAAAAATTCTTTGAGGGAAATATATATTTTCAATAAAGCTCTATTAGGTATATATCTAAAGAGGTACAATTGATGTCTTGAAATGTAATTTGTTTATTGCCACATTCTCCACATCATTAAGCTTAGTGCCAGGTAGTACTTCAGTATATATTTTTATAGTTTTCCATTCAAAAAATAATATTATCATAATAAGTTGGTGTTGAGAGAAAAGAACGATTGTAGATGAAATGTCATGAATAATCTCTTGAAATGCTTTGTATACTGTGATTTTATGCTCAACAGGCTTAATCATAGTTAAGTGAAAACAGTAAGAATTGCTTAGCAAGATAAAAATCCATGGTATCAATCATTCTATCTCAATTTTAGTCTTACAGACCTTATGGTCATTTTAATACAATGTCTAGAGATCTACATTTTTTCAGACACTGTGCATTTAAAGTATATGAGACTGTCCCTTTCTTCAAAGATGCTCTCAAAGGTGATAAACATAATAATTAAAATATGATATAGGAAATAGCATGTTACAAATATGCTCATATTTTTATGAGGGCAGAGGAAATCACTACAGTGAAACTTCATGATAAAATGCATTCAGATATAACACAATAACTCCTGCCTTCTGTCCTTTGCAGCAAGCTCACTCAGGCATTTCTTCTGATGACATTATGGCAGAATCTTATGGGGCAGTTTCTATCTTATCAAATCAGAAGTTCTACCACTGAATGTCACACTTTGGCCTGTGTCTTACATGATAAATGGGATATAACAGGTGGAAGCAAGTAGAAAAATACTTAAATATGAGCAACTCAAGAAAGGCAGAAAAGATAACTGTGTTTTCATCAAAGCACATATAGTTTTCTCTGTGCAAAGTGTAGTTTTGGTTAGGGAAAGAATAAGACATGAAGTTGAATGTAGATACAGCCATACTGTAAATGGTTTGGTTAGCTGTAAGGGATTTGCTTGCCGGTAGGAAGCTACTGAAATGTTTTCAATCAAAAATGAAAAAAAGAAAGGTATGGTCAAGGAAAGAGGAGGCAGTATATAACATGGAAAGACTGCAAGTAGAAAAATTTCTTCTTATACTACTGTTTTTGTCATCTAGGTAAGATAATGGGTTAAAATATCAGTGGAAATGAGTTCAAAATTGGGGTAAAAAGAAACATCTCAGAAATCCAATGAAATAAAATGAAAATGATTGGAGCTGGATTAAATGGTGAATAGTGTATAGGTAAAAGTGACTTATAATATAGTAGAGAACAAAAATGAAACAAGATGGGATTGGGAGGGAGACAAACCATAAGAGACTCTTAACCTCACAGAACAAACTGAGGGTTGCTGGGGGATCGGGGGGTAGGGAGAGGGTGGCTGGATTATGGACACAGGGGAGGGTATGTGCTATGGTGAGTGCTGTGAAATGTGTAAGCCTGATGATTCACAGACCTGTACCCCTGAGGCAAATAATATATGTTAATAAAAATAATTTTAAAATATGGTAGAGAACAGGACAGAAATAATTTTCTGAAACATGATAATAAAATAGGGCTTTGAGAGAAGTTGAGTTGGTTGTACCAAGTAGTTAGGAATATGGTTTGGAACTACAAGTCTACCTGTTTGAATCTCCAAGTATAAAGTGGGTAGTACAAAAAAATTCAGGAAAAATATTGTTTTCCTATGTCATTTTCCCCCTAAAATAAGTGCCTATGTATATTTTAATAAGGTATATTCATAATAATGAAGACATACTCAACTACTAAATAATTGCTCTGCTTCCTTCATTATGATTGTGACTGAGAAGCTTACAGTTTGCCCATGGATCTGTTTGCCAAAAGAGCCATAATGAGGTATCATGATCTCTCTGCTACAACGCAAAGTATGTTTGCTCAAGAACAGTTGTAACAATTAAGAGCACATTCCCTAGTAAGTAAAGAAAAATCCAACTTTTTCCCCCCGGTTTCACTGAGATATAATTGAGATGGAAAACCCAAAAATTTTATTACAGATATAGGATTTTATTTTTCTAATGTAGTAAGTACATAGTGCATAGTAGATAGTACTGTTTGTGTTGGTTTCATGGTTCAACAACATCAACGCTGATGTACTTAATTCTTTTAGTATTTCTCACATAGTTGCCAAGATGGCTTTTGCAACTCAAGAAACCCCATTCACCTTCAAGAGAGAAACAAGGAAAACCTAGGAAGGGCTACTTCAGTAACTGTTATCTCTTTTCATAAGAACATTAAAACTTCTCTACACTACTCCTAGCCAGCTTCCAGTCACTTCTCATGGATTGATTACCACGGGAAGCAAGGAAAACTGAGAAAGTTAGCTTTTCACTTTCCAGTTTGTATTGAAGGAAGCTAGACAAAGGAACTGAGAAAAGTTTTGAATAGCAAACTGAAAGCATCTTCAACAGCATGATAAAACATGAAAGTATTCTATTAGGTTTAAAATTTGTTATAAGTTTTGGAAATATATAAAGTACATAAATAGGATAAATACATATAAATATTAAGCATTTTAATAATCACTAATGTCACTTTTATAGTGCATCATCTTTAGTTTATTAGAAATCAGAAACATTTTATATATTTTTAAACTGTCAACCTCATCCTCCATGCTAATTTTTACTTCTCATGCATAATTTAATCTTAAATGTTAACAACATACTGTTATTTCATCTGAATGATTCCATGCTCCAGTGAAAAAGCACACCAGGCAAAGAATCAGAAAACCCATATGTGAATTCTAAAATTTTTACTCACTGGGCATATGAACTTTAGAAAGTCAATAAACCTCTTTGCCAACATTTTCCTCATTTATAAAAACAGGATATTAGTTGGGATGCCTGGGTGGCTCAGTCGGTTAAGCTGCTTCCTTCGGCTCAGGTCATGATCCCAGGATCCTGGGATCCAGTCGCAATTTGGGCTCCTTACTCAGTGGGGATCATGCTTCTCCCTCTGCCTGCTCTGCCTACCCCTACCCCTGTTTGTGCTCTATTTCTCTTTCTGACAAATAAATAAATAAAATCTTAAAAAAAAAATAGGCTGCTAGTGTCTCTGCCTACTTTAAAGAGCTGCTCTAAGAATTAAAGGAGATAATGTATGTGAAAGTATTGTAAGATGCAAGGTGCTATTATTAATTCATTTTTGATTTTGCTATTTTTAGAAAGAAGATGAGGTATTTAATATTTAATATTAATAAATAATCGATTAAATAATTACATAATTAATAAAAATACATTAATTTTCAGGGGACATAAATATTCTTCATAGTACTTTGAATTAAAGTAATGCATCCTTCTATATTTTTAGTCAGCATTCATATGTGGGTCCTGGAAATCACGGGCAGCTAAACAGATTCAGAATGAATGTGAAATTTGTTGGTGGGATGATGGAAATAAAATCCTGAACACAGTCTAGAAACTATATTCAGAGAAATTTTGTGGCATAATTCATGGGAAGTCTTGGTTTCTAAGAAAGCCTAGATTACACTGAAGAGTTAATCAGTAAAGATTCAGTTTATGGGGCGCCTGGTTGGCTCAGGGGGTTAAGCCTCTGCTTTAGACTCAGGTCATGATCTCAGGCTCCTGGGATTGAGCCCATCGGGCTCTCTGCTCAGCAGGGAGCCTGCTTCCCTCTCTCTCCCTCTCTCTCTGCCTACTTGTGATCTCCTTCTGTCAAATAAATAAACAAAATCTTAAAAAAAAAAAGATTTAGCTTAATATACATTTTGCCCAAGATGGTCATTATTTTGACTTTCTCACATCGGAATCAAAATAGGCCTTTAATAACTGAGAAAGTGTTTGGTGCTGTGAATTTTAATATAGTAATTTGTTAAACATTTGACGTTATTAGATGGTAGTATGCAGTTTTAAGCATTTTAATATACATTTAATAGAGGGTTTACTGAGTCTTTATTATTGGGTTATATAATTAGAGTTTGGGAAGCCAGTGAGTATTACGAAGTCCGTTTATATCAAGCTCATAATAAAATTAATATGTGCCTATGAAAGCTCACAAAGAAAATCTGTTTGCTGTTCAATTACTATGTAATAACATTCTTTTCTCAAACCATCTAACTGATTGCAAAGTGTCCTTATACTTATCAATATATTTTTTAACAATTAAAATAACTGTATTTAACAGCTTTTATATTGAAAAGGAAAACTGATAATATTACCACAGTGACAAATTATTTGAGCTTGTAATTGATGTTCTGTTTAAAAAACAGTATTGTTATTCTCTTTTATAGCAAAAACCACCATTTAAAAAACCTTGGAAAGGCATCGAGTTGGAAATCCACATCTCTCTCAATATATCTAAAACAGCCACTTTTCCTACAACAGGAAAATGGATCAATATTTCTTTGTAATAGCACAAGACAGGTAGTTAGCTTGCATTAAGGTATATTTCGTTAAAACCTAAACACTGTTCCTTTAAATACCAGAACCATATCCAGGTGGAGGAAAGCTTACAAAGCAGAGACACCTGCTGCTGCTACTGTTGCTGTTGCTCAAGTGTATTTGCCTGAAAGGTAAGATTACTCTATTCTTGGCCTTTTTGCTTTGTATTTTAGCCATGGGATAAACCTCTAATCCTAATTGATCCCGTTGGCAAGAGAAGATTTATAGAACAAGGGATAGGAAATGCTTGAAAATTACCTAAGAGATAGAGCAATGCATATGCAACAATATTTCAAGAAGAAAAAAATTTGAAAATAAAAGCTTGTATATTATAGCTTTTTGTATAAAATGCATATAACTTTTGCAGCTTTTATTACTATGATCATGACCCTCCAACCTCTCAATGCTTTTTTCATGCTAACTCCACTATACACACACACATATACACACAGCAACGAATACATGTATACTACCTTACTTTTGTTTTATTCTGTCTTATTTACACTGTTCCCTACACTCAAGGGGAGGGAGTTACATATGGTTGTAAAAACAAAGGGGCACCTTAAAAGTTGCCTTCACAGGCATTACTAATTTATAGTAATTACTTGTAATTTGCTTGTTAAGAAATTGGATGTGATATATAGGTTCAGATAATAAACACACATCATAGGTAATGGAGTCACATCATATTACCTTTTTTTCTTCCAAAAAAGGAGAAATAACATGAACTACTAGATTCCTATATCTACTAGAAGCTTATCTAAAATTTGCTTCAGAAACTATGATTTTAGGGGTGCCTGGGTGGCTCAGTCAGTAAAGTGTTTGCCTTTAGCTGAGGTCATCATTCCAGGACCCTGGAATGGAGCCCCATGTCATGTTCCCTGCTCAGGGGGAAGTTCGCTTCTTCTCTCTCTGCCCCTCTCCCTGCTCTTGCTCTCTTGCATGCACTCTCTCTCGCTCTCTCAAATAAATAAGTAAAATCTAAAAAAAAAAAAAAAAAGAAACTTTGATTTTAGATGTATAATGAGGAGAGTGAACTTGTTCCTCTGGGGTCTGGGGCTGCAGCTCAAAGTAATACTGGTAAGTGTAAAATATATTTGAAGTTGCATATTTTATTTTAACATTGATATAATTACCTTAAATAATATATGTGGATTTTTAATATTAAAATAATGTATTTTTCCCAAACTTTCAGTAAAAGTCAACACTGCTGGAAAAGTGGGCATGGACTCATGTATTCTAGGGACATATATTTCCAAAATGCATAAATTCAGAGGAACACAGATTTTTGAGAAGTCCAGACTTTGTAAGACCCACAGAAGGGACTAGAATAAGTGGAAAGTTCATTTGAGAACCTCTTAAAAATTATACTTTTTGCAATGTTTTAAAATGTCTTAAAATGTAAAGAAGAATAACAATATTATTTTTTGAGAGTTATATATTTTTAAACTGCATGACGTATGTACTTTAATAAAGTGATACAGAGCTAATGGTTCCATTCATGATATTCATGGGGTGGAGTACAGAAACTGAGTAAAATAAGCATATAATAATAAAGAGTTAGTTGGTGTAATAGCCATATTATATACAACACTATTCAATGTTATAATAGCTATATGTAATAAGAAGCTAGTATTCGGCTAGGTATTCGTTGAGTTTCTATTATTGTTTCAAATTTAGACTTCTGAGATTATGAAATTTGGGAATTCACAATTTACAATTTATTTTTTAATTTTTATTTGTTTTAGATTTTATTGAGTGAGAGAGAGCATAAGCAGGGGGTGAGAAGCAGGCTCCCCACTGAGCTGGGGCTAGATCCTAGGACCCTGGGATCATGACCTGAGTCAAAGGCAGATGTTTAACCAACTGAGCCGCCCAGGCACTCCAATAGGTTTTCCTCAAGATTTTTGCATTTTTATATGGGGAGAAAAGTTTTTTTTTTTACTTTATTTAAATGATCTTTTTTTGTAAGAAATAGATAATGGTTGAGAGAAGAAACAGCATTAATAAATGCCAATTAGAGATAAACTAAGAGTGCAGAAGATGTGCGAAGAGATGCCTTATCTGGAAAAGAAAACACTCGGTGTTTTCTTTTCCAGATAAGGGCATGTAAAGTGAAATACCTTGTTTGTTTTCTTTTTCACCTTAGAGAAATATTTCAATATGACTAGTCATTGAACTCCTGAAATCGTCACAACTAGGTAAGACCTCTTTTTGCAGAGTTTATTATAATCTCCTTGCAAACATGGGTCTTACTAGAACATGCATCAAAACTGTCACTTCTGGTTAACCAGTTCTGATTAGTATGCTATTATTGGTACAGTAAAATCATGTGATGCTCTGTGGAATATCAACATGTTAAAGGTCCATACAGATTACAGTATGATAGAGTTGGAAAGTTAGCATATCCTCAGGAAAGACAGTAACTGTGCGTTGCTCTACTACCCCCCAATAATAAATTATTTTTAATTTTTTTCTTATCATGGAGATAAGAATTATCACGTTTGCTGTAGTGTCTGTATTATTTTACCTTTCCACCAGTGACACAGGAAAGTTCCAGTTTCTAGTCATCCTCTCTAATACATGATTTTGTCATTATTTTTAATATTAGCCATTCTAGTAGACATGCAGGTATATCTGATTGTGCTTTTACTTTGCATTTTCCTAATAACAAATGATATTGAGCATCTTTTCATGAACTTACATCAGAAATATTTCTGGACTATTAATCTTCCTTTGTTTTATATATCTTTCCTAATGCCAGCACCATAATGTCTTACATATTTTTATTGGAATTTGTGAAGCCAGATAGTATAAGTTCCTTTCAAGACCATTCTTGATTAATTCTAGGTTCTTTGGATTTTAAAATCAGCTTGTCAGTGTCTACAAAAAAGGCTGCCAAGATTTTCATAGTATAATTGCTTAAATCTCTACATATATTTAGGAAGAACTGGCACTTTAAAATTATTGAAACCTCCAATCCATGCACATAGTATATTCACCAAGTATCTACATCTTCTTTAACATCTTCCAACATTGTGTTTTCATTTACAATGGTACAGGTCTTCATTTTTTCAATTTTTTTCATTTCATTTCATTTCTTCAATTTTTTTCAATTTATTTCAAAGTACATTGTAATTCTTGATGTTATTTCAAATAGAATTGCTTTCTTCAGTAATGGATTGTTTCTTATAAGAATACAAAAATGTGCAGACTAACAGGATATATGTAACCCTAGTCACCTTGCTAATTAGCTCTAGGATTTTGTTTTGTGAAGAAAAGAGGTTTAGATTCCTTAAGATTGAATACAACTTGGATGTATCAGCTTAAATGAAAACCATTTTATCTACTGTTTTCTTGCATCTTTTTTTTTTAAGATTTTATTTATTTATTTGACAGGGAGAGAGGTCACAAGTAGGCAGAGAAGCAATCAGAGAGAGGGGGGGAAGTAGGCTTCCCAATAAGCAGAGAAGCCCATGTGGGTTTTGATCCTAGAACCCTGAGATCATGACCCAAGCAGAAGGCAGAGGCTTAACCCACTGAGCCACCCAGGTGCCCCTGTTTTTCCTTCATCTTTATATACTTAGTTTATTTTCTTATCTCATTCACTGGCTAAAATATTTTGATTATTTTCATAAGAAAGACCATTGTAGTAATTTCACTGTGAACTGATGGTGGCTTGGATTGAGGTATAACAATAAACATGGTGAAAAGACAGGATAATTTTTTTAACATATTTTGAATGACAACAGAACTGAATACGGTTAAGGAACAAAGAACAGGAAAGGTCACAGATGTCATCTGAAGTTGTGGTTCTGAGCAACTAAAGGGAGGGAGTTAACATCTACTAATCAGATTTCAAATACTAAAGAGGAACCGGTTTGGGGAGCAAAATAAAATCATATGAGCAGTTCCTTACATGCTACATCTGAGATGCCTTTAGATATACAAGAAGAAATAACTAAAAGATAGTTGAGTATACAGAACTAGAGTTCAGCAAGAGGTAGGACTTGGAGTTACAACTTTGGGAGTGCTCTACACATGCATAGGCTTAAAGACATGAGATACTTCAAAAAAAAAAACACTCTAGGACAGAGGCTTAGATATAATAATGCAGAGTTTGTGAAGATGAGGAGGAAAGGCAATTAAGAAGGAGCTGTCAGCATATCAGGAAGAGAATGAAGACAGTTTAATGCAACAGAAGTCCTTGAAGATGCCAGATGTTGCAGTTTAGTTCATGATGAAGAGAAACAGGTATTGACTAGGGATTTAGCAATGTGGAGTTCACTGGTTACACACCGTCAAGAGCTTCTTTGGGCAGATGAAGTTTTATATTCCTCTGACTTTGCTGACTGTATTCCAAACATCTCCTTAGTGAATTACATATTCTTTAAAACTTACTTAGGTCAAATTATTCTATTTTTTACTAAACTCAAGAAAACATCTTTCCTTGAACTGATTTTGTCTTCTACAGTAACTATTACTTTATCTTATACATAATAAATGTTTGTCAAATAAACAGATAAATTGATATTTGTCAAGACAAATTAAATCAAAGGAAATTCATAAATTAAGAGATGCCATTAATTGAATTTAACAATAATGAAAAAACATGCCATGGTGATTATATTTTGTTTGATGATTATTTTTTAATTTTCTGGAAGAGAATGTTGATTTTATAGTTCTTATTCTCCTAAAGTTTCATACTTTAACATATAGTAAATTTACTCAATATTAAAATAAATATACTTATTAATATTTATATCTCACTGTTAATGCCAATAGTGAAAAAATATTTGGATGTTATGGGAAACTGGATAATTAAACAGAATATACTTTTAACTCTCTAGTAATAGTATTCCTTAATGATCAAGTTTCTAAGAACCAGAACACTTGAAAAAAGATGGTACCATAAACAATAAATATGGCATTAGAATTTTTCTTTTATTTTATCACCAAGATTATTGGAGCATTAATTATATGCATAAAATTATGAAAGTGCTGAAAGAAAATGAGAGGAAATGATGATAATAGAAGTGTCATACCTAGGATCTTCTCAGGGTAATTTGAACTTGTATATTAAAATGAATGCCTATGTGATGTATAGGACAATAAAGTAATCATCTTACTTATTTAAAGTAAGATCGTATGTAAGGTATGGTAAAATAGAGATGATGAATTAATGATTTTGTTGGAGACAAAATGATTTTCTGGGGAAGGCTGAAATTAACTTGCCTGTAATGAGATACTCTACTGGAAGTAGAAATTGGGTTTTGAAATCTTTTCATCCTACCCCTGGGAACTTTCTTTTTTTTTTTTTTTTATTGTAGTGTGGAGACTTATCAAAAGATTACTGTCTTAACAGATTTTGGATTTTTTTTTAAGATTTTATTTATTTATTTATTTGACAGAGATCACAAGTAGGCAGAGAGAGAGGGAGGGGAAAGCAGGCTCTATCCCAGGACCCTGAGATCATGACCTGAGCAGAAGGCAGAGGCTTTAACTCACTGAGCCACCGAGGCACCCCTTAACAGATTTTGAAGTGTTCAATATAGTATTGTTATCTGTAAGCACAGTGTTGTATAGCATATCTCTAGAATTTATTCATCTTACATAATGAAAAAAATTTTTTTTAAGATTTTATTTATATATTTGACAGAGAGAGAGGGATCACAAGTAGGCAGAGAGGCAGGCAGAGAGAGAGGGGTAAGCAGGCTCCCCAGTGAGCAGAGAGCCCGATGTGGGGCTCGATCCCAGGACCCTGGATCATGACCTGAGCCAAAGGCAGAGGTTTTAACCCACTGGGCCACTCAGGCACCCCACATAATGAAAATTTTATACCTGCTGATTAGTGACTATGATTTTTCCCTCACCATAACTCCTGGCAACCACCATCCTACTCTCTGTTTCTATAAATGTAACTTAGGTACGTTATATAAACGGAATCATATTGTTTGTCCTTCTGTGACTGGCTTATCTCACCTAGAATAATGTCTTCAAAGTTCACCCATGATTTCACATATGGTGAAATTTCCTTCCTTTTTAAGACTGAATATTATTCATATATATATACATTCATGTATACACACATATATATGTGTATACATGAATGTGTGTGTATATGTGTGTGTGTGTGTTAATGGACATTTAGGTTATTTCTACATCTTAGCTATTGTGAACAGTGCTGCAATGAACATGGGTATGCTAATATCTCTGGGATTTCATTTTTAATTCTTTTAGATAAAACTCAGAAATATATGGAGTTTTACTTAATAGAGAAAACATTCTACTCTTACTGGACACTTTAGTATGTTCTGTGTCTACCAATGCACAGATATATTTAACAATACCTTCAGAAGAAAATATTTAAAGCTATGTTATCAATATTCAAGCAGAAATAAGTAATGCTGATATGTTTAGAAAGTATAAACTGCAATGTGATAGCAAACATCAGAATCTAAATATAATGACTTTAATGACTTTTCTAGTCACTGAATTCATAAAAGATTAAGAATACAAACTTGAAGTGTTTGTAAATAAGGCACTTTAAACCAGTTCTTAGGCTCAAAGAGGTGGAACCAATTTGTAATATAACCATTCTCTTTTCCTTTGTGGTTCTACAAAGATTACAATTCTGTATTACTATAATGTAATTTTACATGCTTCCCCTTGATGTGCCTACATAAGAAAGCCTTAGAAATTCATTCAATAGCTTCAGTCACTTAAGAGGTGTCATTGTTTCTGGTAGAAGAGACTCTTTATGTATCATAAAAGCTCCAGCATTCCACTTGGCAGGAATAAAAAGGGAGGTAGGGTTCCTTTGTTTCTTTCTCAAAGGTCAGCTGAGTTAAATATTTCCTTAACATTCAGCTATGGCTAATTTGCAGTCTTTTCATATTGCCAGTATTGTGCTGAATATGAAATTTTCCCTCCCCATTTTGATAATGTTTACATAAATTATGATGGGGACCTAGAATGAGTTATATTACAATCACCAACCTTCCATTATAAAGTCAATAGGCTGAAGTTGCTCTCATCTATGCCTCCTTCCAGGTGCTGAATTTTCTCTTCCCTTTCACAGTCTGTTTTCTCAAAATAGTAGCTTATATTGTTTGAACTTTCTCACAGGCTTCTTCCTGCATTCTCTCCTTAACTCTGGATGGCTGGGAGTGCTAAAAGCCAAGGTAACAGTTATTTCCTGATCTTGCTTTTTCCATCTCTGCAGACTTGACTGTAGATACCTTTTCACTCTGTCCTCAAAGTCTGTCTTTCTGTGGCTTCCAGTTCTAAACCTTACAGGCGATCCCCCTCTTTTTTGGCCATACTATTTTCACATACTTCCCTTCCCTTCTTAAGTGTTGTTTTCCTACAAAATGCTGACCATAGCCCTCTACTTTTATTTTTCTCTTCTAAAAAGTTAATTTCTGGGGCACCTGGGTGGCTCAGTGGGTTAAGCCTCTGCCTTCGGCTCAGGTCATGATCTCAGGGTCCTGGGATCAAGTTCTGCATCGAGCTCTCTGCTTGGCAGGGAGCCTGCTTCCTCTTCTCTCCCTCTCTGTGTACCTCTCTGCCTACTTGGGATCTCTCTCTGTCAAATAAATAAATAAAATCTTTTTTTAAAAAAGTTAATTTCTTCCATAAATTTAGGAACAGGTGGGGAAAGTTGGTGACCCCGCACCTTAGCTCTGTAGTCCTATTACCTCCTCCATATTTACACATGCTGCCATAGCCTTTAACAATCAAGTAGACAAAACTGAACGAACCCCCATATGCACACATACTCAAATGAACACTTTTTCATAAATTGCATAACAGAACTCATGCCATGTTCCAAAATTTATCCATGTTCAAAAAGGTGAGGGATATATGTATATGTATAACACTGACTCCTCAAGGTAATCTTATTTCTTGTAAGGTTATCAAACAAGCCCTCTCTATAACTCGAGAGCCACTGATCAAGACTAGGCAGTCTTTCAATTATATCATTTTTACCGAAGGAGTTTTTTCTAGATAATATCTTCCATAGCAGTCTGATGCTAACACATCTTGCGTGACTTGCTAGCTACCTGACTGGGACCTACTACTTAAGCTCTCATCGGCTCTCTCTAACTATCTATAAAGTGAAGATATCAATCAATAATATGTAATTCAAATGATTACTTTAATGAATTAAGGATAATATTATGTTATTACTTAGAGTGATATAAGGTAGTAAACTCTCAAATACTATAATAATAATGTAATATTATATATTATAGTATTTGATAATAGTGCATTTAACTATTTTGTCTCATTATTTGATCAGTTTCCATTACATTTATATTGATACTCTCTTGTAAGATGCATAAATGTTTAGGGTTTTCTCACCTTGCTGAAAAATTAAAATTTATCATTATGTAATGCTCTTTATCCCTAGTAAGCTTCCTAATTCTGAAGTCTTCTTTTTCTATAATGAATATAGGTATTTTGGTTTTGTCTTTTTTTTTTTTTTGTAAGTAATCTCTATGTCTAATGTGGGGCTTAATCTCATGACCCCAAGATCAAGAGTTGCATCCTCTTCTGACTGACCTTATATGTGACCCTTTTTCTTTTGTTTTGTTTTGTTTTTGTTTAAATTCAAGTTAGTTAATATAGAGTGTATTATTAATTTTAGGATAGTATTTACTGATTTATCAGCTGCACTTAATACCAGTGCTCATTATATCAAGTGCCCTCCTCAATGCCCATCACCCAATTTCCCTATCCCCCCACCCCTTACCCCCCCAGCAAACCTCACTTTGCTCTCTATAGTTAAGAAAAACCCTCGGGTAGCATCCCGCTCAATGTTGAAAAACTGGAAGTTTCTTAAACTTAGAGGGAAGACTTTCAGTTTTTCAATATTGAGCAGGATGCTAGTTAAGGGATTTTCTTAACTTTTATCAGGCTTGAGGAAATCACTTTCTTTCTATTCCAGTTTATTAGGTGTGTTTATCATGACCATGCTGGTTTTGTCAAATGCTTTTTTTGTATTGATGGAGATGAACATGTGGCTTTTATTACTCATTCTATTAATACAGTGTATTATATTGATTAAAATTTGAGTATTAAGTCTCCAAATTTGTTGCTTTCTCTGTGCTTTTGTGATTTAGCAGTAGATTCTTAGGTATGACACTAGAAGAACAAGAAACAACGTCCTCAAACTTTTGAGGGCTGTGGAATACAAAATGTGAGCCATCCACACATAAGGTCAAGTAGGCTTAGCAGCAATCTCTTTTATAATGAAGATGTTACATCTCCTTTGTCCTGAGAAAGTTTAGAGGGCACAAATAAATTGCATTAATGTGTATACCAGAGTCCACAAACCACCTACCTCAGGGACCCCAACATTTCTCAGTCTACATCTACTTACTCATTTAAAATTCCTTATGTATAACAGGAAGAGGAAAAAAAAAATCTTGAGTTGGCTCATAGATAGATTGGTTCCATATGTTCATACTCAAAAAAACAGACTACATTCACACTACAACTACACTTAAGGATAATCTAGAAGAAGAGTGGTGAAAGGAAAACCTCCCCCAAGTCTTTAAGTAACATTTTTAGTCACTTACTTTCTATGAAGAAAGAAGTTGCTTGAAGTATAGACGTACACAGACTTGAAGACAGCATCAAATGATGCAGCAGGTTTGTTGGAAGCTGAAAAGACAAAGATTAAATGATGAGCAACAAGGATGTTTGGAAAAGAGGTATGCAGATGGATCTATTTAATTGGCAGAAAGCATGCACATCTTACCTCAATGCTAACAGAGAATAATAAATTCAGAACCACCACTCAGCTACAAGGTAGACAGAAAGACCTTCCCTGGAGATATTAACTAGACTCTATCTTTGGGTAATCCATTAATTAAATCAAAATTCTACAAACACAGAGGACAAAGAGGTAGGGATAGAGTGACACAGACTTCACTGCATGTTGTCCTTTTCACTAATGCTGGTTTATCTTGCCACTCTTGATTGCCAAACTGCCAGAAGTTAAACCCTCAATGTGGTATTATTCTTTAATAAACCCAACATTCAGTTCCACAAAATTATTTTGAATACATCCATCCTGGAAATGAGAGAGATTTCTCTTTCTGGGGATTATTTTCTATTTCAGAAATTATTTTGCCCTCTCTGTCCAGAGTACCACTGCCACCACAACTACTGCAATCCTAACTAAGGTCTGGTTTTCTGATATGAGATCTTACATAATAGCCTTTTAGAACTAAGAACCAAATTTGTAGCAATGGATAAAGAACCAGAACAGCAACTTTTTCTAACATGCATACATAATTACATTCTAACATACATATACACACGTTTATATTATGCATTTATACATTCTAACATACATATCTTTATATACATATATACAATCTAACAAACATATATGTATTTAATATATAGAGATGGATAAATAGATGATATAGCTATAGATGACACAGTAGAACAAGGATGATATAGATACAGATATAACACATCACGAGGACTACGGACGCCAAGATTCATGACAAATATTCTTCAACTGACCTTTCATAAACTTTAATCACAAATGGAAGTGATAAAATGGGTAAACACTAACTCACGAAAGAGCATATTCTGATTTGTTAGATGCACCTGATAACTCAGTTCCTCAGTTCTGCAGAGAAGAACCATTAATAAAGCAGCAACTGTAGTAGCTCCAAATATGCACACACAAAACACATACATATTTTAGTACATAATGTATAATATGTATAAGCAATGATATATGCAATGATATATGCAATCTATAATTATATATATTACACATGTATATGTATATATTTGTTATAGATATAACAAAATATATGGAGAATATGAATATGAATAGATAAGTAGGTAGAGAGATCTGAGAAAGAGTGCGTGAGAGAGATAGATATCCTACATCAATAAGCTACCAATGTGATAAATTATTGGCATAGTCTTTTGGTATGGTGCTAGCATAATGATAATATGAGAGTTTAAGTACTCTTTTCAAGCTTATGTTATATTTTCTGAAATGGTGATTAATATCTGGTTCAGAGTCCCCAAAATGTAGAAGCTATTGTTAGGTCCCCCAATAATGGGTCCGTGATCAAAAGAGCAAGACTGACACAAAGCAAAGGTCAAACAAAACTTTATTTCATGCCAAACATCAAGAATCAAACCAACTGGTCAGGGACATCTCTTACAAAGAGTTGACCCCTCCCTACCTTACCAACTAACTTTTAAAGGGCAAGGGCCATGTGGTTGGGCCTGGCCACACACAGGTGGCCAATGAGATTGTAACACACAGAGAAAGCTGCACAGTCATGCTAGATCACACACAGGTGGCCAATTGAATTACAATTTACCCTAGTAGATATCTGAACTAGCCTATCACCTTGGTCAGAATTGGTGCCCATAAGGCGGGACCCACACTCCTTGGTAGCTAGGGAGAGAGTATGTGTGCCCCACTGATTGGATGTCTCCACCTGGCCTGACCCGCCCTTGCATTTGGGCTTTGTTACCTGGGACTGGTTTCCCCGACTTGCTTTTAAGTAGGTTCCCTGAGTGGGGGGCAGGGTCATTTAAGTTTTACTGCATAAAAACCAAAATCACTGTTTAACTGGATGGAATTGCTCTGGCTAAATAGGCCCTTACACCATTGGTCCAGGAATGAAGAAGCAAGCATAGAATTGGCACTCTTTGTATTCTTTCCAACAAAACACTTAGGAATTTGTGCTCTGTCTCATTCCCACAACACTGGGCTGTGATGAATTTAAAAAAACCTGGTTTGCGGGGTTTAAGAGTCCTTCTTGTTGGTTATCAGTAATTTTTCCACTTAATCTGAAGCTATAATACCTTTTGTGGCTTCTCACGATTGTGAACTAACAAGTAAAGTTAGATGTTACTATATTGGTGGTGTTAATTGACTTTTATTACCATCATGCTGCTACACTATGGCAACGGAAAGAGTATTCTGGAAGCAGGATACAAAAGGATATCTTTTAATAATTGATCTCCAGTGATAGCCATGTTACTTCAAAGACAGTTACTTCAAAAACAGTGTGACAAAGGTAAAGTAATTCAGTAGTTTGTCTTTTTTGAGATAAAGTTTTAGAGAGTCCCATCAGGGAAGAACCATAATGCTAATAAAGGTTGAAGATATCTAGAATGAGTAATACACTAAATATCAATGTCAGTAAGGATAGAGAGCAGAGTAAAGAGCACCAGTAAAATGTAGTTTTAACTATTAAATGTCCTGTATTAAGTGTATTTTTATAGATTGCCACCAAATACCCACATTGTAGATTTTTAATAGGAAGAATTTAATGTAGTAAATGAGTATATCTGAATGACAAAAAGAGCAGATAATTAATAACCTATCCCACATTTTAGAGCCCCCATTTTGGGCCAACCTGTTGCCAGTGAGGGTAGTCTGACTGACCTTTGCTTCAGCTACACATTATATTCAGCTTTCTGTTAAGGAATATACACGCCACTGCCACTGCCACTGCGTGACTCACAAGTATATATTTCAAGGAGCCACTTTTATCAAATCTGGAAATGCAAGGGTATTAAAACCCTGGAAACAACCACTGACCAATGGGAGATGAGAGTCAGTAGCAAATATTCTCTGCCGTGTATCCGGCAGTTCTGAGATACGTGTAGCATGGTCCTCAGGTAGTCCTAAAGAGCATAAGTTCCAATTGCTCCGTGTGTTCACTAGATTAACAGTACAACCTATGATTTGCTTTTACTTCAGCCATTTCACTTCCCCCAGTTTCACTATCATTTTCATTGGGATTATTGCCTGAAATAAATTATTTTAATGGAAGCCCTTCCCTTAGCTTCTGTGATACGAAATCCATAGGTAAGAAAATCTCTAAAGGCCACCCTTGATATATGAAAAGCTCAACTGAGAATTAGTGATAAAGTATGTTTTAGCTATAGATCAAAGAGATGCTATACATCAAATCATTAAGTAGAAATAGAAATGGAAGTTGGAAATCTCAGAAATAGATAACTTTCTACAAGTACAACAAAATAAACTGTCAAAATAATCAATCACATTTTGAGTGCAGGGAAGATGCCATTGGAAGAGATTTGAGGGAAAATTTTTAGCTAAACATAGCAGAGCTGTAAGATACAGGCTTTCTTCATAGGGCGCCTGGGTAGGTGGTAAGCTCTCCCAAGCAATAATTCAAAACCAAAAGCAACAAAAAGAGGATGAAAAACCCTGTGATGTAAAACAAACAAATGAACAAACTGAATGAGTAAGCAATGTGAAATCAAGAGCTTTTAGTATAAAATTTTATGCACTATAAATTAGAAACCATCAGATTTTCTAACAATAAACTAAATGGTATGTATTTCTCTAGAAAGAAATAATTATTATCTGATCAAAGTATTTATAATATTTTTCCTGGTATGACGAGTTTATCTTCAAACTATAATTGTGGGTGAAAATATATTATTTTTATCCATTCACAAGTTTTCTTTCTTTCAGAATTGTATGTATATATATAATTATATATGTATTTTATATATATAAATACACACACACACAGATACCCACAGTTATGCCTATATATAAAACATGCTTATAGATATTTAATGTGTACATATACAACTTACATAGACATATTTACATATACACATGTACATATAATGTGTACATAATGCATATATATCATTATTAATGCTTACATCTTTTCTTATAATTTGTTAAAATGCTTTTATATCTTCTCTAAGACAAAGAGTATTAGATGAATATGTTGACATTTAAAAATAAAAATGCAGTATATGTAAGCCCAATTTTGTCCCATATTTTAATATGTGGTTTTATGAGACAACTCAAACATAGAATAGTGTGTAAAGTTGTGTGCAATCCCAGTTCACGGGCTACAGTGACTGTGAAGGGATTTGTCACATTCTTTAAGGATAACCACGACAATTTAAGACTTTCTCCTCTCAAAATATATCCCCTTTAAATTTCTGATTTTACTATCCTCTTTCCCAATAATGACTAGTTGACTTTTGGTTTCTGCTTCAAATCCGTTCTTGCTTTTCACTCTGGGTCTATTTTTATGTATTGTTTTTTTACTTTCACCAAGGTCCGTCTTAGGGTCCAGTGGGACACTGTTCTGCTCTGTGACACTAATATTAAGACAATGAGTATAAGGCTCTAATTTGCCAGTAGCCACTCTTGTAGACAATGTAATAGTTGGAACAAAATACCTAAGAGATACCTACAAAATCAGATGGAAAGGGACAATTTGAAAATAAATACAGGAGTAATATACAGTTAAAATACATATTAAAATTTCACATTTCACTGATGTGCTCCTCATTTGGATGACACTAACACTTCAGTAAGGAATTTCAGTATCCTAAAATCTCTCTCAGAGAAAACAGGAAAAAAAAATCATGGGAGTATCCTCATCTTCCTACAAATAAGTCCTCAAACCCACAATACCTTTCTGTTTATCCTAAGGATCACCCTTTTAAGACCAAATGTGTACCTCAATTAACACATAGCTCTCTCCCACTCCCACTCCTAAATCCATCCTGTTTATTCCACAACTCACAGCAATTTGAATTCCCATCCAATAATCCGCCAAAGCATCTATCCTTTAGCTTGCTAATAACCTTCTTATGGTTAAACAGAGTGGCTAATTTGACACCTATTTGTCCTCTCTGCCACTTTTGCAAATTCTATTACTCAAAAATCCATTTTTTTTTTCTTTTTTACCCTGGATGTAAACATACCACAATATCTTAGATTTCTCTTGATTCTGTGGCAGGTTTCCTTGAATCTCCAAAAACCTACTTTTGTATCTATATGCATGGCATTTCTTTTCCCCTTCCTTTTACTTTCAAAATAACTGTAATTATATTTAGGTTTATATTTTCATTAAGGAGGATTTAGATAGAAATGTTTTTTACAGACTGAAAATATTATTCTTTAGTATATTTAATTCATTTTCATTGAATGTAAAATCTGATATATTGGTTTAAATATTTCCTCTTACAATTATTTTTCTTTGACTTTAAATTATCCCACACTTTAGTGTTTCTTTTTTAAGGTAACTATTTTTCATTATTAATTGATTAATTTTATTGGTCTGTATTCCTATTAGGATTTGTACATATATTCATTTATTATTCTTCAAATGATTACTATAAACTTAAATATGCAGCCCTGGTTTTAAGAATCTAATATATAATTATTACTTTTACAAACTATCCAGATAATACAACATTAGATTATTTTACATACATATAACTTGTCAGATCTCCTATGCTACATGTATTTTTACTGTTTTTTCAAAACCTTCCACACATTGTATTTTTAAATCAATCAATCTTCATTTTGTATCTACATTTTTTTTTTAAGATTATTTATTTATTTGTCAGAGAGAGAAAGAGAGAGCATAAACAGGGGGAGTGACAGGCAGAGGGAGAGGGAGAAGCAGGCTCCCTGCTGAGTAAGAAGCCCAAAGACATACTCAGTCCCAGGACCCTGGAATCATGACCTAGTGGTTTTTTTCAATTTTTTTTTTTTTTCATTTTCAGGTATTTTAATTTGATATACCTAGGAGGAATTTTCTTTGATTTATTTTGCTTGGGTATTATAATGCATCTTGGAACTGCTACTTAATTCCTTGTTTTCAGTTTGGAAAAATTGTTAGCTACCATTTCTTTCAACCTTTTTTTCTGCCATTTTCTTTTCTTTCTTTAACTTCTACTTATATACTTTCTATAAATTCTACTTAAATTCTACCTATTACAAACGTTTAATTCTACTTATACTTTTCATATTGTTATGAAATGAATTGCCTCCCCCAAATTCGTATGTTTAAGCCTTAATTCTTTTTTTTTTTAAAGATTTTATTTATTTATTTGACAGAGAGAAATCACAAGTAGATGGAGAGGCAGGCAGAGAGAGAGAGAGGGAAGCAGGCTCCCTGACGAGCAGAGAGCCCGATGCGGCACTCGATCCCAGGACCCCAAGATCATGACCTGAGCCGAAGGCAGAGGCTTAACCCACTGAGCCACCCAGGCGCCCCAAGCCTTAATTCTTAATATGACTCGATTTGGAGATAGGCCCTTTAAAGAAGTAATTATAGTTAAAGGAGGTCATAAATGTGGCCCTATCCAATATGACTGCTGGCCTTATACGAAGAGGAAGAGACACCAGAAGAGAGGATATATGAGGACACAGGGAGAAGGTGGTAATCTGCCAGGCAAGGAGAGGCCTCAGGAAAAACCAAACCAGCCACCATCTTGATCTTCAAATTCCAGGCTCCAGAACTGTGAGAAATAAATTTCTGTTGTTTAAGAAACCCAGTGTGTGGACTTTTATTGTAGCAGCCCTAGCAAAACTAATACACATTATAACTATTTATGTACTTTTTTCTTTTTTTTTTTAATCTTTTCCCTCTCTACTCCATCTTATTCTGCTCAAGTTTTTCTCTAGTTGTGGTAAATCTACTATAAAAATTATCCATTTGAACGGTGCCTGAGTGGCTCCTATGGTTAAGCATCATCCCTCAGCTCAGGTACAAATCTCCAGGTCTTGGGATAGAGGGCCGTATAGGCTCTCTGCTCAAGGTGGGACTGCCTCATCCACACCTCCCCCGTCTCCCCAGCTCCCTGATTGTCTCTCAAATGAATATGTAAAATCTTTTAACAAATCATCCATTTGATTTTTACATTTTCACTTGTTTTGCTTGGTTTGGAATTTTGTTTTTAAAATTTTTATTTTTTTTTTTAGAGCAGTTTTAGGTTTTCAACATATTAAGAGAGAAACACAGAGATTTCCAATTTACCTCCTGCTCTCACATGTACATAGCTTCCCCTTTTAAAAATCACCTCATCAAAGAAGATATACAAATGGCAAAGAAGCATATGAAAAGATGCTCTACATTATATGCCATGAGGAAAATGTAAATTAAAACTTCTTTTTCATTTTTCACAATTTTAATAGAATATTCTAACTATTCTATACAAATTAAAAACCCATATTGAGTTACGAATGTACCATAAATATGACTGAGCACTCTATATACCTGGTCACAGTGTGGACAAAGTGTCCCTAGCTGCTAGAAACCACAGACACATACTCAGACACTACACACAGTAGACAAGAATAGGCAACTTGGAACTCAAGAGCTTTTAAGACATGATGAATGGTTGGGCCAAAAAAGGGAGAACTTCAGAGAAAGCAAGACAATATCCACCTCACCAAATGGATAAGTTCCACTTCCCAGCCCAAGCCCCAAACTATAGGAGACTGATTTTCTGCCTGTTGAATCTGTCCTTCTCTGAGAAAGTGTTAGTCTCCAACTATGGTGAATTCATCTATTTTTCTTTGCAGTTCTATCAGTGCCTCATGAAGTTTGATGCTCCATTGATGGGCACTTATATCTTAAGAAAAGATATTATTATGTCCTGAAGCCCTGCTCTGTCCCAGGACCCTGAGATCATGACCTGAGCCGAAGGCAGAGGCTTTAACCCACTGAGCCACCTAGGCGCCCCTTGTGTTCTTGTTTTATCCCTGATTAATTTGCTTACTTTGAAGTCTGCTCTTTCTGAAATTCAAATATACCTACTCCTTTTTTTCTTCTGATTAGTGTTAGCATGGTATATTTTTCTCTATCCATTTACTGTTAATCTATGTGTGCCTAGAGTGGGCTGAAGTTGGGTAATTCCCTTCCCCCAGATCAGGTAGTTCTAATAACTCCCCAGCTGTTTAGGCTCTGGTTAGCTGGTTTTCCCTGAGGGCTGGCCTTATTAAGAATGAGGTATTTTGATGTGTTTCAAAATGGTTTCTTTTCTCCTCCCCTGGCTGGAAGACCGAAGGGGTTTTTCCCCAGTGTTTACTGTGGGGTCCTAGTAGAACTCCTAAAAGTAAAGCTCACAATACTGTGGGGACTTCCCCATCCAACTGGACACCCCTGCAGCTTTAATTCCCAATGTTGTCCAAATTGAGCATTGCCATTCAAGGCACTGGTTCCCATGGTTGTTTCTGTAGATGAGATTCTGTTCAGTTAAACTGTGACTTCTTATATTCCCCTATCTGTCTCTCTAATCTTGGGGGCAGCAATTTGGTCTATGTCCTCCCCTCTCATATGGATCTGAGAAGAATTGTTGATTCTTTTGGCCCATTTAACTTTTTACAGGTTAGAATGGAGTGGTGACTTCCAAGCTCCTTACATGTGAACTTACAACCCAAAAAGTCCTGTTCTTTTTTACAGTTTTGCGTTTTCTTAAAATTTATCTGTTTTATCGGTTGGAACATGCTAAGCATTGTTACAGTAATATTAGTTTCTCATAATTCAGTTATCAGAAGACTATTTTAATTTTAGTTGTTTCTTTTTTTTTCCTCATATCTTAGAAAAAAACAGCTATTTTTGGTTGAGGTATGAATATTATATAAGGAAAGTATGAAGACTCTCTCAGGTCTTAACTAATAACTTCATATGGAATGTATTTATGTCTTCTGGAGACTAAGGACTATTATATTAGCAGATCATTTTAAGTTATTATGGGGACTGAGATAATTGAAACTTTATTTTAGTTCCTTTAGAGCTGGGCTACTACTGTTTCATTTTACAAAGCTATAATCATTTAAAAGGAGGTAGCAGAAGGCACTAGACTAAACATACTTGGTTGATTTTGAACTCTAAGATTTATCTCTCTCACTTCAAAAGATTCAAAAGATATTCCATGATTATCAGCCATCACTTTTAGAATTGACAAATTTATTTTAGAGAAAATTTCCTAAAATCATGGTTTTAATTCATTCCAAAGTAAATACTTATTTCTATCCTTCATCTTGTTGTTGCTGTTCTTCAAATATCTTTTAATCATGCTTTCAATATTTTTCTTAATATTGAATCAAAAGTCATCATTGTTATCTGCCAAGTTAGTCTAAGTGACCTAGGCTTTCATTCTTGGAAATGAAAGTTAATTTTATAATAGATTCAAAGTGAAAAGAAAATATTCTTTCAAGTAATAGATGTATCAGAAACAGGTAAAAAAGAAGAAAAAGAAAAGAAAAGAAAAAATCTTCAGCGTAATTATGGGAACCCAAGATAAGAAGACCAGCAGCTCAGAGGTAGAGTATATTCTTTAAGATTTCATTATATTACATTGTCATAAAACAAAACAATAAAATAAAATATATTTTTAGAATTATAGTAACCTATAATATAGATATAGAAGCATGATTTAATTTACACCATAGGTCCATGTGTACCCTCATTCAAGGACTTTGAATTTTGGGCAACACATACATATAATGACACTATTAAAAATTTTAGGATTCAGGAAATGACTCAGGAGAAGTATTTCCTCTGACAAGGTTTGTTTAGGTTTATTTCTTTCTACTTTTTGTTTATTAACTTAGCAGTTTGACTACAAGTACCTTCCTAGGCACATTTGCTTACATTCGAGGGCATAAGTCCAGAGACATCCTCCACATGTCCCCTGAGAAAACCTGTTGACATTTCAGGGAAACAAATAATCTTTCTTTCTAAAGATCCACAGCCCTATGAGAGTGCAGAGTCTCTTAATTTTGGCATTCTTTTCTTGCGGTGCAATGCATTACTTGTTAAATATACAGCCCTCCTGATGATGGCCTGTGTGCTCTGAGTGTTGAAAACCAACACAAGCAGTGATCTTGCTCTTCCTTTACTCTGTGAATAACAAAGTATTTTGACCCTGGGTTCTTGTATTTTTCTGTTAGCATATGTATGTGGAACTACAGCAGGCTGACTTGTTAGCTTGCAAGTAAGGTAGTTTTGCAGATACTTCGCAACTTCTGACTTAGGAGCAATATTGTATAAAATCACCAAATAGTAAAAATACCTGAATATCCTTCTTTCAAATAGGATTGACAACAAAAATGAAATTTAAAACAAAAAATCATGTTTAAAGAATTCTATATTCAAAATACACAAAAACATTCATTATAATTCCTCACTTTGATTCTAAGACTTCCACAAGTTGGCCACAGCTTCATATCCTAGCATTATTTTCTACTTTTATTCAACATAAACCATATACGCTAATAAGAAAAAACTACCCGATGTCTCCTATACAGACTTTACAATGTTTATTTTGCTTGGTCTTTTATCAGTGTGTTTTCTTGGAAAGCCTGAACTTCTTTGTACTCCTTAATTAATTAATTAATTAATTAATTAGCAGAGAGCAGAGAGCCTGATGGGGCTTGATCCCAGGACCCTGAGATCATGACCCGAGCTGAAGGCAGAGGCTTTAACCCACTGAGCCACCCAGGCGCCCCTGTTCTCCTTAATTTAAAACTCAATTTAAGAATGAAATGGTTTGTTATACACTGTTCTGTCAGAAATGTTTTATGATAACAAATCTGGGTAACTTGAGTCAAAGCCTATTCATGTCCAATGCTGCTTCTACTTTACTAAATATCCAGACCACCATTTATTCATCCCTGAAAATCATAATAATAATACAGTTAGTTCTTTAAGAGTTCCGGAGAAAGGAAATCAAATGAGCTAACCTATACAAAGTACTCATCATGGTCCACTGCTAATGGTAATAATCAAAAAACATATGTAACAATCATAAGATTATATGTATGTATATATGTAATAATATAAGAGCTAATTCTGACAAAGCATGCATGTCCCAGAACTATTTGAAGTACTTTACATGTTTTAGTTCATTTATATGTCAACTTACAAAAATTATCTATGTTTTGAGGAGCCTGGGTGGCTCAGTGGGTTGAGCCTCTGCCTTCAGCTCAGGTCATGATCCCAGGGTCCTAGGATTGAGCCCCGCATCGGGCTCTCTGCTCAGTGGGGAGCCTGCTTCCCCCCTCTATCTCTGCCTGCCTCTCTGCCTACTTCTGATCTCCGTCTGTTAAATAAATAAATAAAATATTTTTTAAAAATTATCTATGTTTTAATTTTCACAGCTGGATATCATAGTGCCTTCTTAACTTCTGTAACATTCATTTTCTGAAATGTAGATGCCTATATATGTGTATCCTACTGGGATTTCATTTTATATAGATTACATCAATAAAGATAGACAAATTCCTTTAAGGTAAGGGATCAAATTTATGATGCTTTTATACTTCACAGAACTTCTTACAATGATGTACCTACAACCCAGTTCAATTTATATTTGGTTACTTTTTTATCTCATTAATTGCTCTTAAGTAAAACACAATGAATGATAATCATGATCATATTAATAAGTTAACCTTAGACTAACAGGCTAATTATGGCCAATGAGGCAGTTTAGTTATTCCTCAAAGAATGCTCTGTGGTTTACAGTGCCCTTCACAGTTTATCCTGTGAGTCATAATCCCTCACTGGTAAAGGGATTTATTTACATTGGACACAACAATCTCAGTGCCTGCCACACTGCTAGTCTCTTGCATTGCAATCTTCTCTGACATGTAGAGAGCATATCTATGACTTCTTTTCTATGTGATCTTTATTCTGTATCCAGTTGATTTGTGCAGGAATAAACATCTTTCCAGGAAATACAGTCTATGCCATGGCAAATGTGCTTTGAGGTAGGTTGGCAGAAAAAATAACAGACATGTCTCTCTTTTACTAGCCAAATGTAATCATTCACAAAACACAGTTGACTTAACCTTTCTTCTTTTCCTGTGCTACAATCCAGATCTAAGATTCTTTTATATATTGAATAATTAAATTATTTGAGTACCCACTATTATCAGAAGTGATCTAATCTGTGAGAGTAAATAAGCCAAGTAAAGCCCTGACTATAACTAGACCACATTCTCATAAGAGAAGGAATAGAATATACAAGTAAAAAAATTATTAAAAATATTGGGAAAAGTACTCCACATGAAATAAACAGATTGATACATTGGATTAGTTGTGGCAGGGAGCTGTATTTGCTCAGAGACTTAAAAGATGAAAATGAATTATCCTAGGGGCACCTGGGTGGGTGACTCAGTAAAGCCTCTGCCTTCGGCTGAGGTCATGTTCCCAGGGTCTGGGATTGAGCTCTGAATTGGGCTCTCTCCTTGGTGGGGAGCCTGGTTCTCCCCCTCCCTCTGCCTGCTGTTCTCCCTGCTTGTGCACAAACACAAGCACCGTCAAATAAATAAATAAAATATTTTTAAAAAGGAATTATCCTGGAGAAGAGCCAAGGAAAACGGTTTCCATGCAGAGGTAAAACAGGTCTGAAGACCTGCATGGTGGGAAAATACCTGAAGATGACAAGGAACAAAAAGGAGTCAAGCACAGCTTAGAGTCAGAGTGAGAAGAAGAATGTTGTATAATTAATTGCAAGAATCTTATGACAGGACTTAGGTCTTATGTAGGAGTTTATTTAAATACCTCCTCATACAAGGTAGGGAACTAAATGTATAAAGCTTCCAAAAGACAATAGGAAGATTTTTCTTGTAAACTGAAGACTTCATACTCTGCCTAAATTGGGCATTTAAAGTCTATGAAAAACGACAAAAAATATGAAACTAGCTGAAAGATTCAAACACTACCTACCCCTCAAAAACCATAACCAAAACCAAAACAACCACCCCAAACCAAAGTATCCTCACGCCAAACTCAGCTCATGGGGCACTACATCTGCAATCCCTTATGTAAGGTCTTGTTAATTATTGTAAAATAATTTGGGTTTATTCTAAATTATAGCATTTTCTCCTTCCTGGAAGAGAGAGAGAGTGTGTGTGTGTGTGTGTGTGTGTCGGGGGGGGGGGTGATCTATGCTTCCAAATCTTTTAAAATCACCCTTACTTTCATAAAGAATTGGCAATTTCTCAATCACATTCTGCAAAAAATTGTAAACATTATTCCAAGCCTGGCCTCTAACCAGATGTCTACCCATGCTAGTTAGTGATTCTGGGGAAAAAACCTACTTGTTAATTACTTCACTAGCATCTAATCAGAAGAGTATCATTATCATTTTCACTTTTTTCCAAGAATGTCTGAGTATATGTTCATTCCCAAATTCTGGAGTATCTAGCACTAAGCAAAGTACAAATGTCCTTCATGAAATTTAAACTCTATAAAAGATAACACGCAATAGTCAAGCATATACATGTATATATAATTATTTCCAAATATAATAGAAATCGAGGGGTGCCTGGGTGGCTCAGTCATTAGGCATCGGCCTTCATCCCGGGTCGTGATCTCAGGGTCCTGGAATCGAGCCCCGTGTCAGGCTCCCTGCTCCACGGGAAGCCTGCTTCTTCTCCCTCTCCCACGGCCTCTGCTTGTGTTCCCTCTCTCACTGTGTCTCTCTCTGTCAAATAAATATATAAAATCTTTTAAAAAATAATAGAAATCAAAATTCCAATCAAGTATTTCAAAAAAGTGACAAAGGAGCACTTTACTATCCCGATTAGATTCCATGATTTCAGCATCTAATGCACGTTCAGATCACATAGTCCCAAGTCCTTAAGCAGGTTTTAGACCTGCTTTATCTACCCCTTTCTATTGTGTAGCCCTCATATTTTACCACTACATAATCTCTTACTTTATATGTTTTGGCTATAATAGATTTCTTTTTGGGGGGAGGAGTGAATAAATGAATAATCTGATTGCATCCCACTCTCACAACCCCCAAACATGCACAAAAACGCACAGACATGTAAACAAACAAATGTAGAGATGTTTGTAGCTGAAATCTATTGACCCCTCACATCTCTGCTTAAATGTTATTTTCCTTTTGTAGTATTTTCTTGGCTCCCCAGATTAGGTTAAATACTCCAGTTTAAATTCATTTGCAACTGTGCTCTCCTTTATAGCATTTCTAAGAATAGTAAGTAATTGAACATTTATGTAAATATATTTTAAGGAATATCTGAAACTACACTGCATGCTTTGTGAGTAAATGAAGTGTAATTCTAGCATCTAACACGGCCTATGGCAATGGCTGGAATTTCTAACGAATAAAATATTTTATAATAACCCTGCCTAAGAAGGTTGCTGATGAATCACTGTGACCAGCAAGTTTTCTCTACCAGAAATTCACTGATGTGATATAGACATGGTCAAATAGTTAGTGCCAAGAATAGAAACTCAAAGAAAATTCTGAAATAGGGCTCATAAAGGAGTTAAGTACCAAATGTCTTAGAAGGTAGACCAAGACAAATAGTTTGAGTAGAGTATCTTTTTAAAAGAGCAGCATAATCCAAAATATATACGGAAGAGAAATAGTCTGTTTCTTGATCTGGGTGCTGATTCCATAGGTGTGTTGATTTTGTGAGGTTACATAGAGCTACATCCTTGTAAAATTTGAATGTATATTTAATTAGAATGTGGGTATATTTGTGGATACAAGACATAATCATCACTGATTTTTTGACTGGGTCACTGGAGACAGGAAGATTAAGAGAATGTTGTGATTTGTCATTATGGACAGGAACAATCAATTATTTACTAGGAAGGAGGATGGCTTGTGGACTATTGCTTTCTGGATCCTAAAACATCTCTTGATCCTAAGTTATGCCCTATTCTGGGAATCTAGTTCTATAGTTTACCCTGAACTTCTGAGAATCTTGATTTTATTATGGCTCATACATGATATTATGATATCCTAATAGCATAAATTAAATAACCTTACATAAAAATAAATAACATAAACAAATATCTTAAAAATAAATAGCAAAATAAATAATAAAAATAAATTATAAGCTTACAAGAAACTGTCCTTTCCTTATAATTTGAGGATGTGGATGTCTTTTGTCCCAAAAAAGCTGCTCTTTTAAATACTGATAATGAGTCTATCATCATTCGTTTTCCTAGTCATACAAAAGTCATGAGGAATACAAATGGAAACCTGAATACATAAAATCTCTTCTTTGCAATCCGAAAATTTATCTGCAGGAAATTTTAAAACATTTTGTTAAAAATGTTCAGGACAAAGAAGTTTTCAAGGTTCCCTTTGCAATAGACGTAAAGTCTATTACACTTTTATTTAGAATTTTGAACTTGCTACTGAAAATCTTCTTGTATTTTGATGAGAAATTAATGGAATTTAATGGGAAAGTGAAATATAAATCTTAAGTGAGGTTAATTTTAGAAATTGTGTTTATAATGAAGTTTGAAAATTCATTTTCTTAAAATAATAGCAAACATCTTTAGAACCCACTACTAGAACAAAAAAACTGCTTCAAATTTTCTTTGCACATAGAAATCTTTAGATTCAGCAGTCTGCTTTACATACTATTATATTCTTTTAGTTGATGTTTTTATATACTTCAAGATAGTAAATCTAAATTAAAAAATAAATATCTCCTAAATGTCTTTGGCTCAATTTATTGATTTCAAATTGTAAATTCTTTAGGAATAATGGGCTAAAGATTAAGCTTAAACTGGACATGGTGAGCAGCCTGTTTTTAAGTTCAATATCAACGAGATAATACAACTTGTATTTATAGGACTTATAAAATCTGTTTCATCTTATTGGCAATCTGTTATTTGGAGGCTATTTCCTTAGATCACTTCCTGATGAAGCAGAAAAAAGACAAAAGTTGACTTTCAATCATGTCAGGGAAATTTATAATACAAATATCTAGATCAAAACCTCTCTCTTTTTTCATTAGCTTTTCAAAGGTGTCTTACATCTCATATATGCTTGGTTTAATATCTTATGCTACAGATTTACCTGTCATGATGGTTTCAAAGATTGATGATCATAAAAAAATTTAAATAATTTAACTGTTTTCCTGTGTTTCATTTGATTTTAGCAACATTTTTTCAAAGACAGGAATAAAAAGATATCTTAAACAAATTAGGGTTGAAATAGAATAAAAGTCTGAAAAAGCATGGAGGGCTGGGTTTCTTCATAAATAATTCATGGATGGGGGTTTACTGCACACTTCGTGGGACTTGCATGAACTTGTTCTATCTACTAGAGAAAGTTACTTCCTCAGCACAATAAAAATAGTGAGGTTAGACTAGAGGACATAAAGGAACTTCTAAAAATAATTCTCTCACTTTCAAAAATTTGTTCATCCAATGGAAATTTCTTTTTTTTTTCTTATTTATTTATTTATTTTTTTAAATTTATTTATTTGACAGACAGAAATCACAAGTAGGCAGAGAGGCAGGCAGAGAGACAGGAGGAGGCAGGCTCCCTGCTGAGCAGAGAGCCCGACTCGGGGTTCGATCCCAGGACCCTAAGATCATACATAACCCGAGCTGAAGGCAGAGGATTTAACCCACTGAGCCACCCAGGTGCCCCATCCAATGGAAATTTCTTAAGTAATAATCTTTTTTTCCAAATCACAATCTCCTTTTGCTAAAGTTAAAACATTCAAGAAGCAAAGCAGTCAAAGAATACGTTTTTGCTGAAATTAAATGAATTACATTGTCTGTCACTTAAAAGAAATTCTGGATTTACAGAAGCTAGAGTCAGGCCAAAGGCTGAAAGAACCAAGAGGAGGGCATACACAGTTCATGCTGGATTAGTACCCTGCAACCAGACACAGGTAACTAGCTGATTCTAAAAGACTAGTTAAAATTCATTACACTCTTTGGGATATATTAAAATCATAATGTCAGTCATTCATAACACAGATTTAAAATTTTTATTCTACCAGAATGTCTGCTAATCAGCATAAAAAACCTGTCATCACTTAATCAGTCCACGTTAACTAGAAAGGAGCTCTGCAAGTCACTGTGCTCAAACAGGGTTAGATGTAATTGGAAAAATAAATAAATACAAAAGAAAAGGTAGGTTTTAAAACACCAGATAAGCCTATTCTTTTTAGTTTTGCTAGATTTTGTGATTCAAAACTACAAAATAACCAGTGAGATAATATAAAGAAACATTCCTTAGGTCAAATAAAAATATTATGTCTTACACCTGACAGGCAGCCAAGACATATCTGTTGAAGGAATAAATGATGATTAAAAATCTTTTGTATTTAAAATGGTCACTAGATACCAGGGTAATCTCAAGATCATCTTCCAGAGAGGTCAGGATTCCTGGGATTATAACTGTAAGATTACAGTGACAGGAGGCAAAATTCCCATTCCCATGACAGACAAATCAGTTTAAGATGTTCCCTCATTTCTAGTCATTTTAAGGTTATTTTTAATTTTACTAAGTTTCAGTTTCCATAAAATTTAACAACAGCATTATATATTGCCTTGAGATACTTAACTGAACCCAGTTCCAGCATCTTGAATGATACCTAAATTCTGTGGGACTATACCTGTTGGGTTTTTGGAGTCCTTACTTCTGCTGTATCATAAAGATAAAATCAAGTCTTTGCCTCTCTCACAAAATTACTGTGAGAGTCATATGATATATATGTCTGCAAGTCTATGGTAAACTGAATTTTATTATATTAGGCATTATTAAAAATACCTATAATAAGAGTCACATATATGTGCATATATATATATTTGTAAAATATACAGAAAATTATACAAATTATTAAGACATATGCACTTCTACTATCTAATGTTTCAAAATGCATATACTATATATCCCTATTTTTAAATTAAAATTTATAATTAGTCAAAAATTTAAAATGAAATGTATATATCTTTTATTATAAACAAGTATAATTTAGAATATTTGCTTCAACTACAGACATACAGTGGTGATATGAATGGTGGAGTTTTAAGAATTGTTCTCTTTAAAATTGTTTTCTTTTTTGTACCACTGATTTTTATGATGGTAATAATGATGATAATAAAACTGTTTTGTAAAAGTTAGAACTAAACATGTATTTGTTAGGCTGTTATTTGATGTTATGATATATGCTAGATGAATTCTGTGTCATTTGGGCAAATGATACTCCAGAGTGCCTTGAAACTTGGGGATTTCTTAATTCTCAGGTATGTTTATAGATGTAATTAGAAACATGGCATAGGTTTCTAATTCATACAACCATGTTACACCCAGGTCACCAATGAGAAGTAGATATATGCAGATTTATCTGCAGGACTGAAGTTAATTATGGATGTCATACCTTAAGGAATTAAAAAAAAAAATAAAGATACCAAAATAAACTTATGTAAATGAGGGAGTATTCTAGCATTTAGACAATTGATAACTTCACAGACTAGATATTGTAAGAACAGAGGCAGGTGAACAGTAGAATAACTTGAATGAAAGATGCCAAGAGCAGTGGATATCACTGTGTCGCATCTCTGATCATGTGTGAACGAAGTATCCCTCTACCAGAAATTACTAAAATTAACGAATTATGTGTAAGGTAGGTTGAAGTATAAATTATTCTAGCAACATGGCAATCTGACATTTTGTAATATTATATTAATATGACTAAATTAAACTCAACAGAAAGTGATCAGAAATAAGCAAGAGTTCTGAAATTAAATGAATTATATTAAAAATACATTTGTATTTTATTTAGTAAATTAGAAAAATTATCTATAAGATATATTCAAAACACTTAATGATCAAATAAGTGAAAAGAGAAATTTATATTTTAAATATTATGTAGGAATATATTTTGCCAAAATTCTTTCTCTGGAGTGTTATATAAAATGATTTCTAAGACTAACTATAACACTAATGTTATTTTTGTTTCCTTATTTAAGTATGTTTACTAGGTTTTTATTGCTATGTAGCACATTACCACAAACTTAGCATCTTAAATCAAGTATCATTTATTATCTTACAATTTCTGTGGATCAGGAGTCTGGATACAGCCTAGCTGGGTCCTGTGCAAAGTGACAATCAATGTGTTGGCCAGAACTGAGTTTTCTCGTGGAGACTCGACCAGGGATGGCTCCTTCTCTATGTGTATTCAGGCTGTTAGCAGAATTATAGTTGTAGAATGAGCTTGCTACTTCCTGCTGGCTATTGTCCAGGGCTTGCTATGAGCATCTAAATGCTTCCTTCAATTCCTCACCATGTGGTCCCCTCCAGAGGTCCTTTCACACCATGGCGGCTAATTTCTTCAAAGCCAGGGAAGGAGAAAATTTTTAGCTTGAATTTGCTAATCAGATGGAATCTTCTTGAAAAATGACATCATAGGATCAATCATAGGAGCAATCTTCCATAATGTTTGCCATATTCTATTGGCTACAAACAAGTTCATGCCTGCACTCAAGGATGGGATTTTACAAAAGCATTAGCACCAGGAAGCAGGATCACTTAGGTGTCCTTTTAGGGTTTGTCCTTCACAGTTGTGAACTCTCAGGTGATATAATTTGACCATTTTCTTATTGCATTTAGATACTTTATCATGGTCCATCTGAACTGTTGATTAAATAAATTTGCATATTTCAATTAAAGTACAAATCCCTCCACCACTCATATAGGATATATTTTCAAAACACAAATGAAGCCAGTGTTGTTCTGAAAAAATTTAGTACAAAATTTTGACTTAAGACAACTATTTAATAAGATGATTGCATTATCCTAAAAATGTTCATGCAGAAAGCAAATATTCTTTTTACTTTGTAGGGTGCCTATGCATCTTGATTTCCATCTCCTGAAAAAAGAACAACTTTAAGTTTCTTAGTTTCATACTATAAAAATGATCTTATTTTAGGTTTAGGGTAAAGAAGAAACATAAGTCTTTAAAATGGTTATCTTTGCCTTTTATTTCTAAATTGGGATCCAAATGCCATCTACTTTGTACAAGTTAGTAAGAAAGAATAACTAATGTTTATTTTATATTAGTCTTATTGTATTATTCCTTTAAAGAATTTAAAAGAAAATTATAATGTTTGAAATAAGTCTCATAGTTTTAAAAAAGTTCCAAGAGTATCTTTATATACACATTTTGTTGAACTATATGAAATTGCTAATTTTTGCAGTACAAAAACCATTAATTTTGTGTGGGTTAAACTAATCATATATGATGTTCATATAGTATATATATAAATATGTGCATATATAATGTGTATGTATGTTTCTTTAAATTAGGTCAACTGCTAAATGCCTCTACAAATGATATAAAATAGAAGGATAAATAGATATATATTCCTTACTACTTTGTGAAAAAATAGTGTATGTGTGTGTGTGTGTGTGCACGCGTGCGTGTTCCCGTGCATGTATGTGCTTCCTTCTGTTGTTTTTTTTAAGAAAAAAAAAGTATCCAGAAAAAGATACTTCTAAATTTCTTTATTTTAATAACATAGTTAATCTACTCTCTTTTAATTTAAATTTATCATGGTAATTAGAAGTCTTTTCAGGCTCTGGATACCCTAATTAGTGGCAATCACAGATGTGATATATTTCTAGTAGCAAAAAGAAAAATTAAATTGACTGACAAATATCATCCTAGTCACAAACACCACCTCCAATCATGCCTAACCAGGAGCAAGAGAAAGGTCAGACAGAATTAAGAAAGTGACTCAGGCTTTACGGCAGCTGTGGTCTTCTTCAAGTGCTCGTGCACGAAATACAAGCACAGAGAAAACCAGTGGGAGGGGATAGAAAGACTTTCTCATGAGATTCTCTCTTCATTTTACTTAGAATCTCCTCACGATATGGAGGATAGGATGAGATAGCCTCCCTCTGTTCTAGGGTCTTTGAGACTTACCCATCCATTAAGAATCAAAAATACATCTTCCAAAATCAAGCATTATTCTGGAAAGTTAGAAAGAATTTCGCTTATGTCAAAAACATGCCATGGGAAACGCCTGGGTGGCTCAGTTGGTTAAGCAGCTGCCTTCTGCTCAGGTCATGATCCTGGGGTCCTGGGATCGAGTTCCATATCAGGCTCCTTGCTCCGCAGGGAGCCTGCTTCTCCCTCTGACTCTGCCTGCCACTCTGTCTGCCTGTGCTTGCTCTCGCTCTCTCTCTCTAACAAATAAATAAATAAAATCTTTAAGGGGGAAAAAAAAAAAGAATTCTTCTTTTAAAAAAATAAAAAAAACATGCCATGGATTGATTATTTAAACTCTATGGGTTTTGACTTCATAATCCTGACAATTCTTGTGTGATAGAATGAAATATGTATGCAAAACACTTGGCATAATATAAACAACCTGAAACAGAACTATCAGCAATATTAGGACTCCATTTTCTTCTTAAATTTTCATATGAGCTTATTAAAGAGTAAACCTTTCTTCTTGTTCTTTTTTTTTTTTTAAGATTTTATTTATTTGTTCCAGAGAGAAAAAGTTGAGAGAGATTACAGAGGGAGAGGGAGAAGCAGATTTGCTGCTGACTGAGAGAATAGCCCTATTTGGAGCTTCATCCCAGGACCCTGAGAACATGACCTGAGCAGAAGGCAGCTGCTTAAGTGACTGAACCATCCAGGCGCCCAAGAGTAAACCTTTCTTCTATAGTTCCTATTGTTCCTACTGGGTCTGAATATTCTCAGAATCATAATTCCAAAATAGGAGTCAGCTGGCTTGCAACTTTAGAATTCTATGGAAATCTTTATTGTTTGTTGTTTTTATGCACGTTCCACAGCCTCACTTCCAGTAATTCCTATATTAAAAATGAAATGGGAATTATTGTTATTTAAAAATATTTCCCAGGTTATTCCGATGTGCCTTTATATTTTGAATCTACTGCTCTGACATGTACTCTGTCTTTATACCTCACATACATACTGATAAGCATGTATTTCTTATCATATTCACCAGAATAATTTCCAGTTGCTCTGTTCACTGCACATATGGTAGCAAGTAGATGTGTCCTTCTCTTTATGAACAATCATCATCCATCACTGACGCCTTTCTAAACGCTGGCCCCAAATCTACTAACATCTTACTTCAGCCATAAACTTAATTATCATGCATTATATCAACTGTGTCATTGCATGCTTTCGTGAATGACATGAAAAACTGGCAGAATCCTGCATTGAAGAGAAAAGAATATATCAATCTAAGTAAAACTATCCCAAGTATAAGTGTAAGTTAAATATGCATGTGGAGACAAGAAAATGGGAAAAAAATGGGAGAATAAATTTTACTGGATTAACCCGTAAAGATTTAGCATAATCAAAAGATATGACTCCTAGGTGGCTCAGTCAGTTAAGCACCCAGCTCTTGATTTCTGATTGTGTCATTATCTCAGTGTCACGAAATCGAGCCCATATTGCCTGCACTGGGCTCTGGGCTCGGTGGGGAGTCTGCTTGAGATTCTCCCTTTGTCTCCCTTTGCACCTCCCCCTGCTTTCTCTCTCTCTCAAATAAATAAATCTTAAAAAAAAAAAAAAAGACAAGATTCCTGCTATTAGAAAAAACCAATGAAAGTATGTTTATAATTAAAGATAATTCATATTCTTTTCTTTCCTTTTTAAAAAATTTTTTTAATAAGACTTTATTTATTTGACAGAGATCACAAGTAGGCAGAGAGGCAGGCAGAGAGAGAAAATGGGGAAGCAGGCTCCTTGCTGAGCAGAGAGCCTGATCAGGGGCTTGATCCCAGGACCCTGAGATCATAACCTGAGCCAAAAGCAGAGGCTTAACCCACTGAGCCACCCAGGCACCTATAAAGATAATTCATATTATTTTTCAAAAACAGTAATCATCATTACTCTTTCAGAGTATCTCCAGAGTCCCTCATTAGCCCAGAAAGAGAATAAGCAATAATTGATACACTATTTCATTTGTCTTCACCATGTTTCTCTAAAAATGAGCTATTGGTGTCCCTTATAATCAGATGCGGCCAATTTGGCAATTTCCAAGCACCACAGACTGTTTAAAAACTGATCAAAGTTAAAACATCAAGGCTATTTCTGATAAATGCTTTTCTGATAAATGAATTTCTTTTTTTTTTTCTTTTTTTCTTTTTTTTTTTTTAAGATTTTATTTGTTTATTTGTCAGAGAGCGAGCGAGCGAGAGCGAGCATAGGCAGAGTGGAAGGCAGAGTCAGAGGGAGAAGCAGGCTCCCTGTGGAGCAAGGAGCCCGATGTGGGACTCGATCCCAGGACGCTGGGATCATGACCTGAGCCGAAGGCAGCTGCTTAACCAACTGAGCCACCCAGGCGTCCCTGATAAATGAATTTCTGATAAATACTTACATTTAATCTTTTCCCTTTTCTTTTAAATAAGTGGTATATTATGTTTATTTCTTTTTTTAGATAGGTATCTGAATCTTGAAATCAGACAAATACATAAGCATTCAAATCTTGTTTCTAATTATAACACTACAGTATTCATTATATTACTTATCTTCACATGTACTCATATGCCTTATGCAATTACCATATCAAGTAAGCAATTTATCTTTGACCTGTTTTTTTCTTTATAATTTGGATAAAATTTTTCCCTCTGAAATACTAAAGTGAGAAAAAAAATTAAGCCATTTAATAAAAGAAAATGGAAATAATTCAGAAATGTAATACAAAAAACATCTTGTTAAATGACTAACATATGAAATAGGTGATAAAAATGTAAAAATGGACAAGAAATAGTGTCTTTCCTAGATAAAATTAAAATTTATTAAGAGCATGAACTATTCACAAATAACAAGAATACAAGATGGAATGCATTTTGCAGAGTAGGTAGAGAATGTAATTCTGGAAGGAAAGACTGGAAAGAAGAATGAAAAGCAGACCTGGGTTGAAGGTGGCTCCAAAGCTTAGCTTTGAGAGAAGGATTAGATATTTTCCAGGGAAGAGAACTTCTGGAGATGAAATTGAGTCAGATGAGGTCAAATTGGAAGGAATTACATTGATTCTTCTGTAATCAATGGGAGTTCTTTAAGATGTCTGAGTAGAGAAAAAACATAATCAGAACTTTGTCTTCAATATATTTGCAACTCATTGCACAGATGGAAGATAGGGAGCAGAGAGAAATTTATTTTTAAATTTACTCTTCAAGTTCAGATAAGAAATGATAAAGACTTGGATCTGCACGATGGAAGTAGGAAGCATGGAAAGAGAAAGAAATGTGAAAAAGTAGAGAAGACTGGTGTTCAAGATAAAGAGAATGAAGTAAGACAAGGTATAAAGATGTCTTTAAGTTTTCTAGGCCCAAATACATGGGCTTGCTCAGTGGCTGGGTTCCTAAGACATTGATGGATAGACAGAGGACATAGCTTAAATTGCACTTCAAGGAAAAGAAGAGGATTTAAATTTTGGATGTGCTGGATCACTAAAACATCTAGGACATGTTTTTGGGTATGTTCAATACACACTGAAATATAATGGTAGGAATATTGGAAAAGAATTAGGACTATTGAGTACAATCATGAATAATTTAAACAATGGTTATAATGGTAAATAATTAAGAAATTGATTCTGAAGTCCAGAATTGATCTGAATTAAAGATGGAATGACAATGAAATATTAACCCATTCTTAAAAGAAAAGCCTTTGATATTAACTTGGCCCAAACTTGAGCTTATCTATTCTATATATTTAAAAATGAATGGTTCCTGGAATGGCTGGGCAATGGCTTTTGACATTAAAGGAAACAAGTTGGTCAAAGGAATATTTATTTCATTTCCTTATTCTGGTCCATGACTACATTTAAACATACACATACTACAGAGATGCAGGAAGTAAAAGAAGCAATTGCGGCATCAAAGTGAGTGAGAATCTTTGAGAGAAACTAAATGTGAAGGCTTTTGGAAGAAATAAGATTAAGGGCAAAAGCGGGAAACAAAGATTTTCTAAGGATCCATGGATATAATTTCTCAGGTACAATAACAACACCTCCGACCTCATCTTCCCATTTCTCTCTTGCTCACTATGGTCAAACTAGCTACCTTCCCTCTGCTTCTCAAAAGAAGCAGGAATGTTTTTCAACATTTCCTTAGTGATTCGGGGTCTCTTCTGATTCCATACAAATTTTTGGGTTATTTGTTCCAGCTCTTTGAAAAATACCACTGGAATTTTTATCGGAATGGCATTAAAAGTATAGATTGCTCTAGGCAGTATAGACATTTTAACAATGTTTATTCTTCCGATCCAAGACCATGGAATGGTCTTCCACCTTTTTGTGTCTTCTTCAATTTCTTTCATGAGTGTGCTGTAGTTCCTCGAATACAGATCCTTTACCTCTTTGGTTAGGTTTATTCCCAGGTATCCTATGGTTCTTGGTGCTATAGTAAATGGAATCGATTTTCTAATTTCCCTTTCTGTATTTCATTGTTAGTGTATAAGAAAGCTATTGATTTCTGCACATTGACTTTGTATCCTGCCACTTTGCTGAATTGCTGTATGAGTTCTAGTAGTTTGGGGGTGGAGTCTTTTGGGTTCCATATATAGAATCATGTCATCTGCGAAGAGAGAGAGTTTGACTTCTTCATTGCCAATTTGGATACCTTTTATTTTTCTTTGTTGTCTGATTGCTGTTGCTAGAACTTCTAATACTATGTTGAACAAGAGTGGTGAGAGTGGGCTTCCTTGTGTTCCTGATCTCAACGGGAAGGCTGCAAGCTTTTTCCCATTGAGGATGATATTTGCTGTGGGTCTTTCATAGATAGTTTTGATGAAGTTCAGGAATGTTCCCTCTATCCCTATAGTTTGAAGCGTTTTAATCAGGAACGGATGCTGGATTTTGTCAAATGTTTTTTCTGCATCGATTGAGAGGACCATGTGGTTCTTCTCTCTTCTCACATTAATTTGTTCTATCACATTGATTGATTTGCGAATGTTGAATAATCCTTGTAGCCCAGGGATGAATCCCACCTGGTCATGGTGGATAATCTTTTTAATGTGCTGTTGGATCCTGTTTGCTAGGATCTTGTTGAGAATCTTAGCATCCATATTCATCAGTGATATTGGTCTGAAATTCTCCTTTTTGGTAGGGTCTTTGCCTGGTTTGGGACTAATGGATAAGGAAGATGTGGTCCATATACACTATGGAGTATTATGCCTCCATCAGAAGGGACGAATACCCAACTTTTGTAGCAACATGGGCGGGACTGGAAGAGATTATGCTGAGTGAAATAAGTCAAGCATAGTCAATTATCATATGGTTTCACTTATTTGTGGAGCATAACAAATAGCATGGAGGACAAGGGGAGTTAGAGAGGAGAAGGGAGTTCGGGGAAATTGGAAGGGGAGGTGAACCATGAGAGACTATGTTTGAAGGGGTGGGGGGTGGGAGGTTGGGGTACCAGGTGGTGGGTATTATAGAGGGCACAGATTGCATGGAGCACTGGGTGTGGTGCAAAAATAATGAATACTGTTATGCGGAAAATAAATAAAAAATAAATTTAAAAAAAAAAAAAAAAAAGCAGGGATGTTCCTGCCCCAGGATTTTTCACTGGCCTTCTCTCTCTGCCTGAACATTTTCCCCTGCATGGATCATTCCAAGTCTTTAGCAAATGCCATCTTCTAAAGAAAGTCAGTTAATTTAAAATTGCAAAGCAAACGCCCCTAGCAATCTCTTTGCTTTTATTCTCTTTATCTTCTCTAAGATACCATAAAATTGACTTTTATTTTATTTTACTTCTTACTAATCTCTTTTTTCTCTTACTAGAACAGGGGATTTATTTCACTTGATACATTGCTAAAATTTAGGACATATTGTCCTAAATACATATCAAGGGCTCAATAAATAATTCTGCATTTATAGAATTTTTCTAAATTTGGATACTTGAAAATTATTTGGCATTCAATGAAATGCCATTTATTACTCTGAATTAATTGGCCTAACGAAGAGCCAAAAGAAGATGCAGCCTTGTATTCTATATGGACATATTGCTCAGGATGCCACTTATTTTAATAGGGTTAATCAAACCTAAATAAGGCAGTTAGTCCAGCACATGACAAGCTACCTCTTACATCTTCTCTGAAAACTGTCTATTGGTAGTGTGAGAGTGGCCACTTGAATATATGTTGTATTTTCTTGGAGCCAGGGTTCATGTTAAGCTACAAGCAAGCAAAATTCTCCAAGAGAACAAGGAGTCAGTGAATAAAGTAAGAGAAATGAGAGAGACTTTACAAATCCCAAGAGACAGCAGGAAAAGAAAAAGCATGCATACTCTGAGAAAGGAGAAACTGACCTCAGCAACTAAAATTGACTAGGTCCTTGGGGCGCCTGGGTGGCTCAGTGGGTTAAAATTGACTAGGTCCTTGTCCTCTGGGGAATGGATAAATCTTGATTTGAAATCTTGGGAGATTTTCTTTTATGTTCTTACATGTTCCTCTGCTCCTTTACTTGAGGCTAGCTAGATGACTCAGTGCACTTGACAATCATATTGTTTAGAACAGTATGATTCTAGAAAGAACTAACACATAGAATATTAGCAGTACATTTATCTTAATATTTTCCTCCAATGAAAAGTGTCTGGAGAAGTTTTTCTAAGCATCACTGTGAATCTAATTTTGTCTGCACTTGAATGTCACTTTTTTATAAATGTCTCTTCTGAGCATCCTTTCTATATATGCTTCCTTTTTTCTTTCTCATAATTCAAGTTTTATCCATTTATATTATACAAAATAGCTATTTATAAATAATTTATAAATAAAAACTCTTATTTTGAATTTTTAAAGTAATTATTACTTTTTTTCATGTTTGAACCAGTTCTCATAAAGATTGTATTCTGGTTGGGGGCATTGCAGTAAGTCAGAAAAAAATGTATACAAATAAATCTTCAATTTAATGTGAAGTAATAGTAGTATGAAAGAAACTATGTACTATAAGAAGCCAAAACCTAGTAAGAGTTTTGCTTTAGATGGTCTGGTCTCTCAGAACAGTGTTTCTGTTCTCTTTTTCTCAATTATATTGTAAGGGTTTGTTTACTTATTTGCTTAGTGTATGGAAAACTACTGACATTTTATGAATGTACACACACACACACACACACACACACACACAGATACCTGAGTTCTACGGATAGGTGATGCTAACCTGGCTTGTGGTACCATTTCTTTGGAACTCAGATTATATGTCATATCCTTTAGAAAATGCTGTCTTGTTAGAATCTAACCTTATATCCCAAAACATTTCTGCTTGACTGCTGTATTAGAATTTATCACATTCTGTCATAATTGACTGTTCTCTTGTCTGACCCATTAAATGTAAGTTCTTGGGTTTTGAAGGGGTGGGGGGTGGGAGGTTGGGGTACTAGGTGGTGGGTATTATAAAGGGCACGAATTGCATGGAGCACTGGGTGTGGTGAAAAATAATGAATACTGTTATGCTGAAAATAAAAAATAAATTAAAAAAAAAAAATGTAAGTTCTTTCTAGGAAGAGATGATAATTATATTAGTTACCTGTGTGTGTGTGTGTGTGTGTGTGTATACACACACATATATATATATATTGCATCTGCAACAATGTCTGTCAGTGTGTTCAACAAATATTTCTGCACATTTGTAGTGAGCAGTTTAAAGGTTGAGTATTTGGGCATTTTAACAATGAGGAAATCACAGTACCTATTCAAAATTAACTATATTTAGGATATATTTAAAATAACTGACACACTATTTGAGCCATGTACACTGCTACATGACTAGTCTTCTATTTATACACAGAGCCTTTCTAGAAGAAACAGTTCCTGTATTTAAGAAAACAAAATATCCTAAATTATATCACCATGGGAAGTTTTCATCCTTCACCTATTTATGTAACATTGTCACTGACTTGGTACTTATGAGATATTTGCATAACTGTACCTTCACTATTTTAAAGAAAGATGTGTGTAATAGACTACATGTTATTTCAAAAAACATTTTCTTCACAGTAATAAATTCAGATGTTTGATTTTTTTTACTTTACTGGACTGCGCTCTCAAGAAGAGCAGCATCACCACATGTCACGGTCTCTATCACAGTCCTATCAAATTGCACATTGTGCGGTACTTCGGTACGCCAATATAATAAATATTGGTTAATTTAATAATTAATTAAATGAAAACAAAATGGAATATATTGAGATTAAGCCTCTGAACGTGGTGAACTTTTTGCTTCTGTATCTATAATTTAAACCTGACTGAAGTTTTAAAGATTATATTTATTTATTTGACAGAGAGCTCACAAATAGGCAGAGAGAGAGAGAGAGAAGCAGACTCTGCACCAAGCAGAGAGCCTAATGCGGGGCTTGATCCCAGGACCCTGAAGTCATGACCTGAGCCAAGGCAAAGGCTTAACCCACTGAGCCACCCAGGTGCCCCAACCTGACTGAAGTTTTAAATGGTTTTAGAAGAGACACTCTTCTAGGTCAACAGGGAAGAAAACACATTAGATATATTAAGATAATTATTAGGTTCACAAAAAGCACTTATCTGAACATTCCAGTTATAACTCACCATTCAGCACATTACTTCTGAAGTCACTAGATGGTAATTACCATATTTCTGTGCTTGACCCTAATAAATACAAAAATGAACAAGGCTTCCAGAGAAACACTGCTTTCATTTATTCAAACTGAAGGCTATCCCAGACCTGAAATATCTTGAGTGCTCAAAAGTTATGGTAATCTTATTTTAATTAGATATTTTAAAAAACATCAACAAAAAATCAAGAAAGACAATTTCAAATGGATTTCTCCCAAGTCCAGCCTATTTTTGACTCAGAATCTTTCTCCATCTATACACAGCTTTTTATTCACTTTATGGGATGTGGGGTAAAAATTCTGAATTTTTTTGCATCTAAAGATGAATTTGGCTTGCCTTTAAACATGACTGAAATAACCAAAAGTAAACAACAACAACAAGACATTATTACAAAGAAGTTTCTTCATTGCATTCAGTTGACTTCTTACAGAATGGACAATTATTTCCTTAAGATAACTCATTCATTAATTTATTATTTCATTTGTTCATTCCTTATATATAATATTATCTTAATATATTCTTTGTATCATATGCCATGTTCCGATGTTAAACATGTTTTCTTTAGCGATAAGGTAGGACTGTGATGAGGAATTTAATATTCCTTCCATATGGACATAGAGAGAGAGAGGGAATGAACTAGGGACACCTGTAACAGTTATCTAAAACTGTACTGTTTTGGAGTGCTTGAAAGAAAAATTTAATAATACTGATCCTGTTTTCATTAAACTTATTGTTATTTTGCTCAACATGAGTTTTATGTATTACTTCTGTTCTTTTCTTCAAATACTTCACTAAAACATCATTATCTTGATTACTGTTACTGTGTGACTATGTATGTATGTGTGAGTATGTGTATTCCCTTAAATTTTGTTATAGAATTACCTCATTCACCTCATTTTAGTACCCGAATGGAAGAAAAGAAGGGAGGAAGGGAGAGAGAGAGGGATGGAAGGAGGGAAAGAGGAGGAATAGGAGAGAGGAGGAAAGCAAATGTTCAAATGAAATAATGTAAGGATATTGGTTGTAGTGGGTTGAATTATGGCCCCAAGAGATATGTTCACATCCCAGATGTATGAATGTATGTGATCCTATTTAGAAAAAGTCTTTGCATATGTAATTAGGTTAATAATCATGAAATGAGACCCTCATGGATTATCCACATAGGCCCTAAATCCAGCAAGTTTCCTTACACCAGATGCACAAATGGGAAGCATATAGAGAAAAGAAAAGAAGGCCATCTGGAAATGGAGGTAGAGATTGGAGTTATGCAATACATGGAACCACCAGAAATGGAAGAGGTAAGGAAGGGTTCTCTGGAGCCTTTGGAGGGATTGTGAAAGTCCAGAATTGTGGGAAAATAAATTTCTCTTATTTAAGATACCAAGTTTGTAATAATTTTTATATTAGCTTTAGGAAACTAAAACAGTGGTGAAAAATGTATCAAGCATTATAATACCATAGAGTAGAAAGTCTTCAATTGCATCGAAGAGTCACAGATTACACAGCCAATTACTGGGGTGCCTGACTGACCCAGTCAGTAGAGAGCATGTGACCCTTGACCATCTTGGTATCTTGGGGTTTTAAGTTTGAGCCCCATGTTGGGTATAGAGATTACTTAAAAATAAAATCTTAAAAAAAGAAAAGAAAAGAAAAGAAATACATAGCAGTTATAAAAAGGAGCTACCAAAATATAACTTCGGGATTCTTATTACTCGAACAGTTGTATGTAAAAAAGTGGAGACCAATAGGGAAGTCCAGGAAAATAAAACACCAAGATTTAGGGAGAAAACAATTCTGTTTAGGTTATGGTTGTGTGTGTATGCTTGTTTGTTAAAAATGAGTTTGGAGGCAGTATATTAAGAAAAATATATAATAACATATACTTCATGTTATACCAGTTTATGACATTATTTGGAGTTCATCAGTCTGCTTGAAAATTTTATACCTTATATAATAACTAATGCAAATATTATATAAATGAATTTCTTTTCAATAAGTGCAGTGACTAGATACAAAGCATTCACTTTTACTTCATTACATATTAATGATATAATTAAAAACTAATGGAATTCCCAAAAGGGACCAGATATTATTAGCATTATTCAGAATATATTTGATGCCAAATGTTTTCTATAAGCATTAAAACATCAAAAATTAAATTATTAAGTGGCCAGTGTGTCTATATATGTGTATATATATTGCTATTGAGGGATTTCTATTTTTTTTCTTTCTTTCTTTCTTTCTTTCTTTCTTTTTTTTTTTTTTTTTTTTTTTTGGTGTAAGTCCTGCTCTTTGATATTTTTGATAGATTGAGGACTTTTGTTTTGTTTTGTTGGTTTCTTTGATTAGGTAAGTCACAGAAGATGAAAAATGGATTAAGCATGGTGCTTGCTGAAAGCAAAATGTTCTTTTAGCTGTTCTGAAGCAAAATGAGATCTATAAATAATAGGAATCTATTGAATTTAGACCACTAGAAAATGTTTGGGTTTTGTGTTGTTATTTCTTTATTAATGGTAAAGATAATAGCAAGATGACAAATCCCTTTCATTTTAAAAAAATAATACAATTAAAACTTGAAACTCTGTAGATTTGTTCTCTAGGTCGCACTTTATTTATTTCAGACATGAGTTTCCCAGAAGGATTCAAAGTTCTAAGAAAACTCAAACCCAGTGAGCGTATTCCAAGAGTAAGTGTTACATCTCTAGAATAATCTGCTAATGCATTTTAACTTTTATCTTGAAATTAATATATATCTAAATTGGACTGATTTTAAATTAGTGTACAAAAAAATATAGTATATACTTTCTATCCATTTTTCTCCAGTGATTCCTTTCCCATCATATATTTTACCTATCATATTTCTGCTTTTTGTTTTTTCTACCTAGGTTACACTGTATTGTCAGAGTCAATTATCAAAAATGAAAAATACCTAGCAAGTCTTCCCTTTAGAATTAAAAACAAACAAAAAACAAAAAAAAATAGTGTCAGGAAACCAAGACTTCAGGTAGCAGTATTTTCCATAATTAACAGTGAACCATGTGGTTAAAAAAAAAAAAATCAATGCTTTCTTTCACAGTGTAGATGCTAGGCACATAGTACCAAAAACAGATGCAAGAGTAACCTAAAAAACTGTGTGTTTCAAATACTAAATTGATGGCACCTGGATGGATCAGTGGGTTTAAAAAAAATACTAAATTGATGTCTAAAGCTGAGACTCCTTTAATTGTGAGCTTATGAAAACAACCATAAACAAAATAATTAAGTCTGTTTATTCTGAGCTAAGTGGACACATATGATAAAATACCTTTAAAAAAAAAAAACCATCTTTGATGCAAAAGAAAACCATTCCAACATGTAATGTTAGGAACTAACACTATATTTAACTAACACTATATTTAAACTGTCCTGGACTCTGTGCACAGAAATTTGCCCCAATTCTCCCACTGATTCTCAAAAAACAAAACAAAACAAACAAACAAACAAAATAAATAAAAAAAACCCACTATGAGATTAGTTTTATTATTATCCCTTTTTTTTTAAGATTTTATTTATTTATTTATTTATTTATTTATTTATTTGACAGAGAGAGAGATCACAAGTAGGCAGAAAGGCAGAGAGAGAGGTGGAAGCAGGCTCCCCGCTGAGCAGAGAGCCCGACGTGGGACTCGATCCCAGGACCCTGAGATCACGACCCGAGCCGAAGGCAGAGGCTTAACCCACTGAGCCACACAGGCGTCCCAATCCCTTTTTTTTTTTTTTTTTTTAATGAAAAAATTGACAGCTTGGCAGCTGCTCATTTCATATACCCAATATATAATTTCCAGATTTAGGTACCAGTCAATACAACTCCAGAAACCACTATGTTGTATTCACCAATTGTTAAGTAGGAAAATATTCATTCTTCTCATTTATAAATATTTAATAAATATCTACCATTTGCTATGCATAAGTCTAGGTGATATGATATTGTACTAACAAAACAGACAAAATCCTCTGTCTTCACAAAGCTGACATTCTACTTGGGTAGAGAGAGAGAGATTATTTCTATAGAATTTCCCTTTTTGACCACTGGGTTATGGTAAATTAGCCAGCATCAAGAAGAATAAAAGTTTGTTCACAGAATCTCCAAGTCATTTGTGTTATCTCATTCAAACAAGTAGAGAGAACAAAGAACAAATAATTTTCATCCTCCATTCAAACAAATGGCAAAGTCTGATATTAATTTAGTGTCTTTCATTAGAGATGAGAAAGCTGAGAGATTAGGTTTAGAAATGCAGGCAGATTTGAATTTCATTGCTTGAAATGCCTGAAGTGGATGAAACTTCCGTAAGAAAGAATTTTTAGAATCCTTGGTACTCCCAAAACAAAGAAGGGAGCCTTATAGTTGTACTCAAACCCTAGTACATTTCTGGAGTAGATTCTACAAAGTGGGGACCAAATCAGAAGCACTAATATATAACCCAAGTGGCTACACCAGTTTGCATTCCCACCAACAGTGCAAGCAGGTTCCCCTTTCTCCACAGCCTCACCAACATATATTGTTTCTTGTGTTGTTGATTTTAGCAATTCTGATATGTGTGAGATGATATGTTATTGTAGTTTTGATTTGTATTTCCCTGATGATGAGTGGCTGAGCATCTTTTGATGTGTCTGCTTGCTACTTGGAAGTCTTCTTTGGAAAAATGTCTGTTGTTCTTTATCTATTTTGGAGGTTCCTCAGAAGGTTAAAAGTAGAACTCCCTATGATCCAGCAATTGCACTAATAGGTATTCACCCAAAGAATATGAAAAATACTAACTCAAAGGGATACAAGGGATGCACACACCCTGATATTCATAGCAGCTTTATGAACAGCAGCAAAATTATGGAAACAACTGTGTCCACTAACTAATGAGTGGATAAAGAAGATGTGAGATACATAGACATAGATACACATATATGTGGGCACATGCACACACACACACAGGAATATTATTCAGCCATAAAAAAGAATGGAATATTGCCACTTGCAACAGCATGGATAGAGCTAGAGAATATTATGCTAAGCAAAATAAATCCATCAGAGAAAGACAATTACTTACTAATTTCATTCATATGTGGAATTTAAGAAACAAAACAGATGAACATAGGGGAAACAATGAGGGAGAGGCAAACAGGGAACAGACTCTTAACTAAAGAGAACAAATGGAGGATTACTCTAGGGAGGTGGGCGGGGGAGATGGCTGAAATAGGTGACCGGGATGAAGGAGTACACTTGTTGTGATGAGCACTAGGTGTTGTATGTTAAGTGTTTAGTTACTAAATTTTACAGCTGAAACTAATATTACACTGTATGCTAACTAACTGGCACTTAAGCAAAAACTTAAACAAACAAAATGAAGATATGTGTTTGTAAACTTACATGTAGAAGTCTGTGGAAAAAGACTTACGCTAAACTCATTAAACTTACTATGTTGTGTATAAAATATTTATACAGATATATGCCGGGATACAATGGAGATGTAAATAAAAATACAGTATACATTACATTTGATAAATGTCAAGACAAAAAAGTAAAGAAAAACTTTGAGATTATTGGAGAAGATTGCAATTTTATATAGAATGATATATTAACATTTATTGTTCTAACAAACTGTAAGGTATGTAGCCTAAATTATATGAAAGTTTAGTTTGTTTTTTCATATACATCTGAAATCACTTTTCCATTTCTGTGGTAATCTTTCTCTAAATGACAATTTAGGAACCTTGTCTTTTTATGGCTTGAGGCCTTGATAATTTGAACACCAGCATCAGTCAAGAAGGGGGAAAGGGCCTACATAATGTTGCCTAGAGAGTTTTTATGCCAGTGAGACTATAGTATGCAGTCTATTTGTATATCTAGGAATGTGAGGAAAACTGGTTACCAGGTAGAAGTATCCATAAATATTAATTAGTGAGTCATTAGTTGGAAATGTCTGAAAACATTTCTTACATAAAAACTACTGGAAGGTGAGAAATTGAGGAGATAAGAAATTGAGATTTTTCAGATATTCAGGGCAAGAACATTCAAAGCAGAGAAAATGGCCAGTCCAAAGGTCCTGAGGTAGAAATTTCATTGGCCTATTTGAAAAAGAGTATGAGGTATAACAGCAGAAGTTCAAGGGAATAACAAAGGCCAGATGTTGTAGAACACATGGGCCATATTTTCAGGGTCCCTGTTTTTCTCTTCGGTGAAACAAAGGACCACTGAATGGATATTAATAAGTGATATGATTGATTTAATTTATAACACAATCACCTTGGTGCTTATTGAGTATAAATTGAGGAAGTAAAGGCTATAAACAGGTAGATTAACTCAGAATCTACTGGAGTAATACATGTAAGCATTGATGATTGCTTGACCCAGAGTGAGCAGAAGTTTAAGTGTTGAAAAATGAACATATTCTGAATATATTTTGGGGATAGAACTGGAACTATTAGATGGCAGATTAGATGTGGCATGTGAGGTAAACAATTAAACAAGTAGAATTCTAACTATTTATGCTTAAAGACCTTAAAAAAATGGAGTTGCATTTACTGAATAATAGAAAGTTGCATCAGAAGCACAGTTTTGGACATGATAAATTTTAAAACTCTGACGCTTAAGTAATATTGAAATAGATAACTGGATATGAATCTGAAGATCAGGATAAAGACTTTGGGTGTCAAGAGCACGTATTTATAGCCATGAAAGAGACTGAAGTACCCAAGAGAGTATAACGTACCATTATGTTACATAATGTAAAAAAAATAAAAAACAGAATCATCTGTGGGAAAGGTTAGATATGAACATGTAGATGTTAATAAAAATGATGTTAACTCAAAAGCACTAGAAAAACCCAATTTTTTCCTTTTCCATTACAAATTACATTGATTTTTATATTGTAAATTTTGCTTTAAAATACTCAGATGATAGGGGTGCCTGGGTGGCTCAGTGGGTTAAAATACTCAGATGATATAAAATTGCAGTATTTGTTAATGTATTTGTGTTAAAAAATACCTTATCAGATAAAAAGCAATTATTGAAAATGAGACTTAACACTGACATTCTCATCATTAATTACAAATTATATGATTTTACTGCAGCCTCCATCTAAGACATTAAAATACTTAAATGAAACAAACTCGACTCATGAATTCTGATGCAGGTAATTCCCTCTGATGTGTTATAAATTGTGCCATGTCATATTGTAGAAATCAATTCATTATTTTACAAAGCATGACTCCTTAACATGTTTATTTTATTTCAGGTTGACAAATGAGTAACATTTAAAATTGAATATTCAGGGGCACCTGGGTGGCTCAATGGTTTAGGCCTCTGCCTTCGACTCAGGTCATGATCCCAGGGTCCTGGGATCGAGTCCCACATTGGGCTCTCTGCTCAGCGGGGAGCCTGCTTCCTCCTCTCTCTCTCTGCCTGCCTCTCTGCCTACTTGTGATCTCTGTCTGTCAAGTAAATAAATAAAATCTTTAAAAAAAAATTGAGTATTCATTCAGGATCTTTTAATGTAATATAATATATATGAAAATGTGTTTTTCTTTTGCAATTATAATTCTTTAGACAAGGTTTTCTTTCAGTTTAAATATATAGTAAGGGCATACTATTGATATGTTTTCCATTTTTAGTTATATTTTCTATCTTTGTGATATTTTGATTATATCAAGAATTAATATTCAGCTCAAATTATGGTATTAATGTAAATTTTAAAAACTCCTATATTTAAGAAAATATTAGTGAACACAATATTCTTACTATTATATCCACTCTTCAGAATTAAGATGGACTCCCACCTGAAAATTTGGTTTAAATGTCAATATTGATAATCATACACAGACACACACAGACACACACACACACGAACACACACATCCCCCAACAGAATCTGAAAAGGTTTATTAGTAACATGATGAGCAGTTTAAATTTAGGGAGAACAGTTCAGACTTCCCAAACTGCCAAAAGAAAATGGTTTGTAGGAGAGAGAGTAAAAAAAGGAAACTGGCTTTAGGTTTTATGGAATGTGGGAATGGAACCAATGTGTAAGTTTCTATGTCACTAAGAGCTTAAATGGTGTGAAATTCCCATGGGTGGCAAAGGAGTTGGCACCTAGTCTTTTGCATTAGACTTCTCAGAGGCAGGGCAGAGGGGAAAAACAAAACAAAACAAAACAAAACAAAAAAACAGATAAAGCCTAAGGGATGCCACCAGACATTCACTTAAAAAAAAAAAAAATTTGAACACATTCACACTAAAAAACATAAGAACATTAAAAGTGATTTTCAAATCAGAATGTTTGTATTATGATCAAAAATGACAGAATTCTAAGACTAAAATCTGTACAATAATCTTAAGCATTTCTTTCAGAAGTGTTACTAATGATAGATGGTTCCTTCAATGTAATTCCTTTAAAAAAAAAAAAAAAAAGGAGGGGTGGTGCACCTGATGGCTCAGTGGGTTAAGCCTCAGCCTTTACCCCAGGTCTTGATCTCAGGGTCCTGGGTTCGAGGCCCACGTGGGTCTCTGTTCGGTGGGGAGCCTGGTTCCCTCTCTCTCTCTACCTGCTTCTCTGCCTACTTGTGATATCTCTCTGTCGAATAAATAAATAAAATCTTAAAAGAAAAAAGGAGAGGGGGCAATACACAATGCTAAATAATAAGACATCATTCTGCATCTCTATATCTCTATAAATCTGTGTATCTTAAGTCTACACTGAGATCTGGATATTGATGCAGATAATACTACTCTTTTTACTTAACTTCATAAATTCTTATTTTTTAGTCTTGTTATTTTGAGCATTTTGTATTCTTTCCTAATCTTAATTCTGTGTATCTACTCTTACACATATACACACACACGGTATTCTTAATATGAATGTAATCCAATGATAATTTTACTTTAAAGGTTAAATGTTATTGCTTACTGAGTTTTGATATCTCAGAAACTTGCACGGAAGATTGTGTAACTAAAAATCAAAGGCATAAAAGTTGGTGGCATCACAATTCCAGACTTCAAGCTCTGTTACAAAGCTGTCATCATCAAGACAGTATGGTACTGGCACAAAAATCGACACATAGATCAATGGAACAGAATAGAGAGCCCAGAAATAGACCCTCAACACTATGGTCAACTAATCTTCGACAAAGCAGGAAAGAATGTCCAATGGAAAAAAGACAGTCTCTTCAATAAATGCTGTTGGGAAAACTGGACAGTCACATGCAGAAAAATGAAGCTGGACCATTTCTTTATACCACATATAAAAACAGACTCCAAATGGATGAAGGATCACAACGTGAGAATGGAATCCATCAAAATCCTTGAGGAGAACACAGGTAACAATCTCTTTGACCTCAGCCACAGCAACTTCTTCCTAGGAACACTGCCAAAGGCAAGGGAAGCAGGGGCAAAAATGAACTATTAGGACTCCATCAAGATCAGAACCTTTTGCATAGCAGAGGAAATAGTCCACAAAACCAACTCACAACTGTTAGAATGGGAGAAGATATTTGCAAACAACATATCAGATAAAGGGCTAGTATCCAAAATCTATAAAGAACAGACATTTCTGCAAAGAAGACATCCAGATAGCCAAGAGACACATGAAAAAGTGTACCACATCATTCGGCATCAGGGAAATACAAATAAAAACCACAATGAGATATCACTTCCCACCAGTCAGAATGGCTAAAATTAACAAGTCAAGAAGTGACAAATGCTGGCGAGGACGTGGAGAAAGGGGAATCCTCCTACACTGTTGGTGGAAATGCAAGCTGGTGCAAGAACTCTGGAAAACATCATGGAGAATTCTCAAAAAGTTGAAAATAGAGCTACCCTATGTCCCAGCAATCACACTACTGGGTATTTACCGTAAAGATACAAATGTAGTGATCTGAAGGGGTACGTGCACCCAAATGCTTATAGCAGCAATGTCCACAAAAGCCAAACTATGGAAAGAACCTAGATGTCCATCAACAGATCTATGGATAAAGAAGAAGTGGTATATATATATATAATATTATATATATATATATATATATATATATATATATATATATAATGAAATACTATGTAGCCATTGAAATAAATGAAATCTTGCCTTTTGCAAGGATGTGGATGGAACTAGAGGCATTATCCTGAGCGAAATAAGTCAATCAGAGAAAGACAATTATCACATGATCTCCCTGACATGAGGAATTTGAGAGGCAATGGGGGTTTGGGGGGTAGGGAAGGACAAAATGAAACAAGATGGGATTGGGAGGGAGACAAACCATAAGAGACACTTAATCTCACAAAACAAACTGAGGATTGCTGGGGGGAGGGGTTTATGGAGAAGGTGGTTGGGTTACAGACATTGGGGAGGATATGTGCTACGGTGAGTGCTGTGAAGTGTGTAAACCTGGCGATTGACAGACCTGTACCCCTGGGGCTAATAATACATTATAAGTTAATAAAAAATAAAAAAATAAATCAAAGGCATATTCAAACTTAGGAGGGATAGGAATTTAGTTCCTGCTTTCATGTAGCAAAGATGTTTGAGATCATCTGTCTCCAAATGCTATGGAATTGATTTGAGAATGGTACTGTGTGCATATCTACATTTGGCATCTTGGTTAGAATTTTCACACTGGAGAAAGACTGACAAAGATATTACATGTCTACAAAACCCAACTGGTAACTGGGTACACTACTCTTGTATTATTGAATTCATGTGTTTGAATAAAACCTTTTTTCTCTACATATCAGCCTTTCTTTGATGATTTGTTGCCAAGAGAGTGACAGTAATGCCATCAATTTATTATGATTAAAGCCCAGAGAAGGCATTCAAATGCAACTTGATATGGGCATCTTTTTAAAAATGCCTTAGAACATTTATTATAAAATATAAACTCTATATCCATTAAAAGTGATGCAGTAACAAGGACATCATCTAGGTGCAATATTGTTAACCAAAATTTAAGTAAAGTAGTATTTCAAAACTTAATCAAGTTACCAATCACCTCTTTTTCAACACTTTACACTTAGAAGCTGATAATCAAGATGTAAAGCTAAGAAAAGATGTGAATTAATCTAACCCATTTACTAACAAGGATTTCATATAATTTACATTGCTTCTAAACCTTGTGAATTACATGGAATATCTTTTGTTTTATTTTCTCACTATATAAAGGACTTCAGTTACATGTAATAATTAAGATGCTTACTTTATTTTCCAAAATCCTGGTTTTATTAAAAATTATGTATTTAGAGAGTAATATTACCAATGCCTTCTCTTCTCCAATAATAAAATGTTTGAAGTTTGTCAGAATTTCAGAGGTATAAGATGTCCATTTGACTTCGGCAATTAAGCCCACAGGAACTCCCTTATTATTTGCTCATAGCACAGAGCTCCACAGAACATTTGATTCTAAGAAAAGCATACCTTTCCCTGCTATGCTACTTGGAAAAAAGGAACAAGGTAGAGCAGACATTTATTTCCTTAGTGTGACTCGAAAGATTCTGAAAGTTTCCATTTATTGAAAATAGCCTCTCTCCTCTTTAGACTAAGCTATAGCTATAGAACAGAAAATTCTCAACTATAGAACTAAGGATTACTTTGTTATTATATGTTGGCATGTATATGTGAATCTAAGAGTATTAATTAGTGAAATATAATTAAAGCACGTTAATATACTTGTAATTTAATTCTCATCCAACTTACATTTTATTATTTATTTATTTAAAAAAATTTTAAATATTATATTTATTTGAGAGAGAGGGAGAGAGAGTATGGGAGGAGAGAGGTCAGTGGGAGAAGCAGACTCCCTGCTGAGCACAGAGCCCAATGTGGGACTCGATCCCAGGACTCCAGAATCATGACCTGAGCTGAAGGCAGTTGCCTAACCAACTGAGCTACCCAGGTGCCCCCAACTTACAGGTTAAATAACTGATCCTATATAAGAAATTAGCAGTCACTTCCTTAACTTCATTTCTTACAGCAGACAATCATTCAGAAAGTCATGCTTTCAAAATAATAGTAATCTATGTTTGTACTTATCCAGTTGCTATCACTTATTCCTGAAATATATTTAAAAATAATAAAATGCCTGATCATCTTTATAGACTTCCACAATTTGCCAGAGTGCCTCAAAAGAATTTTAAAAATCAAAATACTTAACTATATCTGATGTGCAGTAGTTAATACATTCTCAGAATACATTAGATATGCACACATGAAACAAATTATATCAGTATATGAAGAATTAAAGATTTGCAATGTAGAAAAAAAATTCAAAGCCTCCTTTTAAAATCGCATTATTTAAATTACAGTTCTTTGCTTGAGTAGATATTGTAAGTTACTTAAAAAAAAATAAAATAAAACAACTGATATTGGTACAGGGCATTGTCTAAAAGGGTAAAACATTTCCACTGCTGAGATGAGGAATGTGAAGGTCAAGAAAAACTACTTTGAAATTAGGGGTAGAAGAAATAGAATTAGTCCTTCTGACACTTCAATCCTCTTGAAATTTCTGGGTAGAGGATTTTGCGTTAAATTAGGGGTAGAAGAAATAGAATTAGTCCTTCTGACACTTCAATCCTCTTGAAATTTCTGGGTAGAGGATTTTCCGTTAAAGATCTATAGTTGTTTCAGAATGGCTGGGAAAAAGTTTGAAACTAGCGGAGTAAACATTGGCAAGGTACTGCAGGGTCTTTAACCAACAAAGATTTTGAAACACTGAATCATATGCAACTGACACAATGAATGCCTGGCATAGCAAATATAGTTGACAGGCAGATGTGAAGTAGCAGAAGGCAGTGGAGGGTTTTAACAGTGGTAACATACTTGCTATATAAAAAGCTGACTTTGGAAAATGAAAAGACAAAAGACAAATAAATAATAAAGTTGAGAAGATTTTATCCTAAGCTAAATGAGACTAGATAATGAGCATTTTGAATCAATGTAGATAAGAATCTCACTGATGTAATTCATATTTATTTGTATGGTTTTACTTTATAGCCTTTAGCAACTTTTGACAGCATTTTCCAGTTTTCACGTCTTTTTTTTCTCTACTTTACTAAATCCCAGGTTCTTCCTTTGGCTGTGCTGCATTTACATGCTTTGAACATGTAGTCTGTCCCCCCAAACCCTCCATTTCACTAAAGGGATGAACAGGATATACCCCCGATCAGCTGAATGCAAGTGGTACACTGGGCAGATTGCTGTATTCAAAAACATTACCACATAAACTGAATGTTGTTGTAATACAACAGGACATCTAAAAGTCACACACAAGATTAACTGGGTGTCAAACTGAAGATAGGTTACAGTAACAGAGCATCAACATGTAGGTGATCTTTGAAGCTCAAGGGAGATAGAACACATAATCCAGGAATGAAGGTGTAGAAGCAATAGTGTCTCCATTTTCCATTAGCTCCAGTAACCCACTGGGAAAATGTGCTTTCAATCCATCAACTCCATGCTCTATAATCAGAGGATCTAGTCCCAAAGCAGGGGGCACTCTTTCCAGAAGATAGTAAGGTTCAAGTGCACTGCCACTACAACTGCGATCTGGAAATTTTGAATGCCTGGCTTCCAGAGACCAGCAAGGGAGAAATCAAAACAATTATGCTATTATGCTTATAGAGATGTTTTATCCAGATAAACAGGAGGTTTTTTGTTTGTTTTTGTTTTGTTTTGTTTTGTTTTTTTTAAACACAATGGGAACACACACACACAAATACTGGCAAGATCCTACTTCGAAAGCAGTTGGTGTTACCTTGCCAAATTGTGAATGTCAATGAGCATGTACGACAATCCCTTTCCCTATGAGACATTCATCGCGAAGTTGTCAGACATCAGAGTAACAAACATTTGGGTCATGGTCCCAGATTACAAAACCATAGAGATGAAAATGAGATAGGAAAACTTAGACTGAATAGTGGAGGGAAAGGAAGTGAACAGCAGTTATGGCACAAACTGCAGTGGTGGGGGTATAATTTATCCAACTAACCTCCTTCTAAATTTCACCTAGAGGCCATGAAAGAACTGCTGTACAAATATAAATGAAGAAGGGAATCTGTTATGTGCAAGAGGTGAACTATGGAAGCCACAGAGGTATGTTACTCAGCTGTCTATTTAAAAGGGAATCTGCTGTGAGAAATGTGGTTAGCTGATAGCCATACGCTGCTGCACCGCTGAAATCTGCCATTAATCCTCATGCTAATGTCACACCATTTCCAGGATGCTCCCAGCCAATGACTGAATGAGGGTACTAGAAATGGTGATTCATTCACATCATGGGATTGCTCTAATGGACAGAGATGCTTTGGAGCTCTGCAAAGGCCTTGCTAAGATGCTTTCAGAGTTGCACTGCAGTTTAAAGCTTTGTCTGCCATCATTTTCCCTTACCCCTTTGCTTTTACCAGTGTCAACCTTGTATCATGATCTGAAAAGGTGGTTCCTCGTTGATTCCTGCTCCCTTTCCCCTTAAACTCGAACAAGTATTTCCCTAACAAATCTCTTATATTTCCTATTCTGTCTCAGCATCTGCTTCTTGAAGGAGCCAAACAGCTATCCAGAGATACTAAGGGTCATGATAACATCCCTAGAATGTGAATAACTGGCTCAGGAACTTAGGAAAATCAAGAAAATTCATTTTTATTAGGGGAAGATCACAGAGACAAAAAGAGACATAGGTTTCCTTGTATATTATATTATTTCTTGATGTACCTAGTAGGACTCAGCTAACCCAACTCCTCCGTGACTCAGCTAACCCAACTCCTCCGTAATTTGAGGTTACAAAGTGTTAATGTATCAATAGCTTATTTATTAAAAAATAAACAAAATATCACGGGTCACCTGGGTTGCTCAGCCAGTTAAGGGTCGGCCTTAGGCTCAGATCATGATCTTACTATCCTGGGATAAAGGCCCACTGTTAGGGCGCCACTTGCCAGTCCAGCCGGAGAACAACACCTGAAAGTAGGGCTGGGAGGTTTAAGGAAAAGAGAGAGAGAGAGACAGCGGGCTCAGGAGGACTACTCCATCTCAGGTGAGTAGCAACTTTATTTCTTCAGGTAACCACTTTTATACAGCTTCAGCACAATGTTGGTATCAATACTCAATCATAATCGTCAGTGAAAAATGAGTCAGACAGGGTGTTAAACAGACTTTTGTGATAATCTTAAGGTTCCAAGAATGTGTATTTTCTCAAGACAAGTCATAAGTGAATCCCGTAAAACTACGCAAATGCTATTTTCACCCTGAATAGCCTTTCAGAGTCAAGCCATGCGAGCGTCCCCGCTGGACTTGCTCCAAGTTCCCTTGGCACACAAGGGCGTCCCCAAGTGTGTCCCAAGTTCACTTCTTATCCAGGCTTCCAGAGCCATAACAACGCAAACAGCTCCCAACAGCCCACATTCGGCTCTCTACTCATTGGGGAGTATGCTTTTCTCTCTCATTCTCCCTCTGTGCTCTCTTCCTCTCTCTCTCTCAAATAAATAAATAAAATCTTAAAAAAAATAAATAAAGGTCAAACATTGCATAATTTCTCAGGTTTTTTTAGTTGGTTTTTTTTTCATTTTTTGGCCTAGAAAAATGGGGAAATAAAGTCATATTTAATAGAGTTATAGAAAGGTATTCTGGAATATTTTAGACCATAGAGGACATCTGCTGTAGATAAACAGTTTTCAGTGAAATTTATCATTGTGAATTAAACCCAATATTACTTTATAATTTTAAGGATTATTTTAGACTTTTAGTTTAGGCTGAATAATTTAGTGGCCCATTGACCACTTCCTTAAACAGCTTATGTATAGTTTATAGTTTAGAGACCCTGAATTTGTCTCACTTTGAGTATTTGGCTAAATATTGTTGTATTCTTTTTTTAATTTTCTACTTTAGATTTCAAACACTGGAGGATAATTATTTTATTATAAAGAGCATAATATTTCTTACTAAAAAGAAATAATCTCCATCTTTATAAAATCCCCACTTAATCCCTACCTTTATAAAAAATGAGACAAACCATTAGAGACTAAGGACTCTGAGAAACAATCTGAGGGTTTTGGAGGGGGGGGTGGGGGCTGGGAGGTCTGGTGGTGGCTATTACAGAGGGCTCCTATTGCAAGGAGCACTGGGTGTGTTGCATAAAAAATGAATCTTGGAACACTGAAAAAAATTAAATTTAAAAAATGGGATACTTTTTAAATTATACTGCTTGGTTTCTACTGCTCAAGCCCTTAAAATTTGTCATTATCACAGTCACTTTTTTTTTTTTTTTTTGTATTCATAAAATCCAGTAAGGTCTATCAGTGATTTTCAATTATTATTTAATTGTTAAAACCAATGAATTATGAATGTAAGTGGTAATCCTAAATCTTTATTTCTACATTCTGGGACTCAATACTTGAAGACAAGCTATTCTCCAACTAATATTATTTTTAAAAAGTAATTCATATATATTTAAGCTATACACGGAAATTTTCTGATTATAATTAGGGTTATCAATATCCCCTTTATAAATTAAAGCCATGCCAATATGAAAATCCTAATAAAATTTAGTAGAGCTAGAAAACAAGGAGTTAGGGATTTGTTGAAGTCTCCAGCTACACTTGTATACTTCTATATTTCTCTAGTTCTAGTTCATCAGATTTTGCTTCAAAAATTCTGAGTCTGTTGCTTGGTGAATATACAATTAGTATCCTTACATCTTCATGGTGAATTAATCATTTTACCAGAATACTTTATTCCTTTTTGTCTCTAATTCTGAGGTTTACTTCTTTAGACAGTAACACATGTACTCTTGGATTTATTTGCTTAATATTTGTATGGAGTCTCTTTTACCATCCTTTTGCTTTAAATATATCTTTGTTAGTGAATTTGAAATCTCTTTACATAGGATGCAGTCTGTTCATATTTTTTTCTCTACTCTGCCAATCTCTCTTTGATTTGATATTTGGACCTTTTCTATTTAGGACAATTATTAATAGGTTGGCTCTTAAATGTGTTATTTTACTGTTACTTTATCATCTCTTGTTTCTTCTGATCTTTTTTTCTTGCCTTCCTGAGTTGTTAAACAGTTCTGGTGTTTTAAAATATACTCCTTTTCATGCTGTCCTTACTAGTTGCCTTCAGTATTACAATATACATATTTGATTTATTACAATCTACTTGTATGGATAATGTATACAAGCTCCATTTAAGTTTCTCTGCTGTCCTCACTCTTAAATATCATAACTTCATCATAATCATTAAATATGATGTATAAAACCTATGAGGAAAAGGCTACTAATTGTATGTATATGTGTTTCTGCTGTTTCTGTTCTTTTTTTCTTCTGGATGCTTCAAAATTCTCTCATCAATTCCTTTCTGCTTCAATAACTTCCTTCAGCCAATCTATAAAAGAAGGTGTGCTAGTGACAAATATTTACTTAGTTTTCATTGGTCTGAGAATGTTTTTACTTACTTTGTATTCCTGAAGGATAGTTTTGATGGTTATAGAATTCATAACTGACAGCTCTATTCTTCCAACACTTTTCATTTTGTACAGAAAATTTGTTCTGACCTCTATGGCTTTCAATGAGAAAACAGTTGTCATTAGATTCAATATTTTCATTTAAGCAATACATCACTTCTCTCACTGTACTGATTTTTTATTTGTCCTTTATTTTAAAAAATAAAATTAGTATGTGTCTTGGAATTCTTTGGGTATTTACTGTTTGAAATATGTTCAGCTTTTGAATCTGTAGGTTTGTGTCTTTCACCAAATTTGTGAAATATTCCACTATTCCTTCTGTGAATACTCCATTAGCCCCAATTTCTTTCTCCTATTCTTCTGGGTCTTCAATGATATAAATGCTGGATCTTTTCCCATAGATACTTGACTGTCTGTTCATTGTTTTTGTTTGTTTGTTTGTTTGTTTGTTCGTTTGTTTTTTCCAATCTACATTTCTTTGTTTTTCAGTTTGGATAAATCTATTGATCTGTCCCTCACGTTCCTCTGGCATCATAGTCTACTATTGAGCACATCTAAAAACTTATTTTTTTCTCTCATTTAATGTTTAGTTCTTTACTTTTTACTTGTTATTTTTATATCCTTCCTAATACTTTCTTATTTTTTGTTTCAAGGTAATTGACCATAAAAACACTTACACTAAAACTGCTTTAAATTTTTGTCAGATAAATCAAACACCTCATTCCTTTTAATTTTTATTTCAGTTCACTGTCCTTTCTTAATCAAGTTGTGATTATTTTGGTTCTTAGTATAAGGAAAGATTTTTTAAAATTATATACTGGGCATTCATCTACCATGTTAGGAGACTCTTGGTCCTATTTAAATATTTATTATGGTAGACACCATCCTGTTTTAATTTAGCATGCATGTTCCAGCCTCCTTTTGTTCACTGTGTTTTTAATGACAAAGTTTAGGACTTCTGCATGTTAGTTTTGGTCTCCTTGGTTTATCTAATGTCATTGCAGCTTTCACTAGTCAGTCTCTACTAGTATTACCTCAGGGAAAAGTAGGAGGTGATCTGGGGCAGTCATTTAGGTATCTAAGATTGAGGAGGAGAGTCTCGAACTACAAGGATGAAGAGACTTCCAGGACTAGATAACTGTGTTGGCCAGATCTACTCTAGCTCTGCTGGGAAGAAATGCTTGCTGGGATAGGTACATACTGTGGCAGTCCATCTGGCTAGTACTTCTCTGAGTCTATTTCAATTTTTTTGTTTAATTGCCTGAGATTCCAGTTAATATTATAAAATAATTATTTTTATAACATACTAATGCAATTACCTATGACTCTCTTCTCTGCCTAGATTTTTTTTTAAATTTTATTTATTTATTTATTTATTTGAGAGAGAGAGAAAGAAAGAGAGAAAACACAAGCAGGGGGAGAGAGAGGGACAAGCAGATTCTGCGCAATGAACACAGAGCCCACTGCAGAGCTGGATATCAGGACCCTTGGCCTAAACCAAGAGTCCCACACCCAACTGGCTGAGCCACCCGGGTGCCCCCCTCTGCCTAGATTTTTTTTTTTTTAATTCATCACAGATTTCAGAAGTTCCAACACTGTTACTTCAATTAATTTGCTTAAACTTAAAATATTTAGCTTCATCTTAAGAATAAAGTTTTTTCAAATCTATTAAAAACCTAGAGCTCAGGGACGCCTGGGTGGCTCAGTTGGTTAAGCAGCTGCCTTCGGCTCAGGTCATGATCCCAGCGTCCTGGGATCGAGTCCCGCATCGGGCTCCTTGCTCGGCAGGGAGCCTGCTTCTCCCTCTGCCTCTGCCTGCCATTCTGTCTGCCTGTGCTCGCTCTCTCCCCCTCTCTCTCTGATAAATAAATAAAATCTTAAAAAAAAAAAAAAAAAAAACCTAGAGCTCATTAATAGCTTTGCAGTTATTAAAAATGAAGTTCTAACTTTTTTCCTATGAACCTGACTTGTGATTGGGCACAAATGAAAGCATAAGCTTCATACAGAAAGACAAGTTTGAGATGATAACATAGTTAGATCACATAGTCATTCATTTTCTAAGAATGGTAGATAATGCAGTCTAGAGGGTAGGAATTCCCTGGAGTCAGGAAGATTAAATATTGACTCTTCCATCATCTGATTGCATAGATGTTACTTTTTTACATAATCTCTCTAGACCTCTTTCTTGCTGAATAATAAATAATAATATATACTTCTAATTAAGTATATCTTAAATGGTTAAATGTAGAACACTTCCTTTCATCAATTCTTAATACCATTAAGAAAACGTCTTAACCCTCCATGCTATATTTGTTCAGGTTATAACTTGCTCCATTATCAAATGATATGTGACTACATCACAATTTGAGAATAATGAACTGAGACACTGCTATTTATCTTGCCTCCTATGAATGCAAAGACATCAAATTTACAAGAGTCCTGAACTATTTGTGGTTGAAGAACTACAGGAAGTTTCACAGTTTCACAGGGAACTAATATTGCTGAGAAAAATAGTATCTCAGATGAATGTGAAGAGAAGCAAGTATTAGAGTAGTCACATTAAATCTAACTGCTCATCCTCATAACTGATCTTTTAAACTGTCTTTTGTAAAATAAGATTTATAGCTTTACAAGTCTTCCACTGTCTAAATATTGTTCACTTACAGAGAATTAATAATTTTTAATAATTAACCTCAATATAACTATTATATTTAGTGAGGTATCTTTAACTGATTGAAAAGAAATTAAATTGAATTAACGGTTGAAAGCTTTTCCTACTAGTTTAATGACCTTCTGCTAGTAGTTCTGGAGTTTAGTCAAATCATGTGTTAAATCAGAATACATGATCAAGACCATCCATTCTCCTCTCAATGCTGCTAAGGTTTTGTTTTTAAGACTAAAATAAATGTGAAATTTTACTTCCAATCATGTTTTTTTTTTTTTTTTTTTTTTGCAAAAACTGAATTCATTAAAGAAAAATTCATTCTACTATTCCAGATACTTACTATAGAAACTCTACTTCCATATTTCTTTTCTGATTCTTAGATGAAGTCTAATTTGGCAGACCACTGGGTAAATCATTAAATGAGCTGGAAAGACACTTTTCTTTCTAAAAGGCATCATTCATGCATATGTTTATTCGTTCAGTAAAATCCTGTGTATAGCTACTTTATACTAGAGGCCTTTTTATGTGCTTGGAATTCAGAAAAACATCAAATAAAATTCCTCTTCATGGTACTTACTCCCTAGTGGAAGAGACAGACATCAAACAGTAAATATATCTGTAAAATAGATTATGTTTTTAATAAATCATTTAGTATGACAAATAATTAAAATGTTTGAAACTTGTTAAGATTATTAAATATGCCGCAGTAAGAAGGTAACATCTGAACAAAGATTTGAAAGAGATGAGGTTGTAGCTAAATGGATAACTAGGAAAAGAATATTCTAGGCAAAGTGATATAATTAAGCAAAATCTCCAATGTTATTTATATTTTCAAAAAATATCAGTAGGATAGAAGTTGAAACATAGTAAACAAAATGGTACATTAATTAAGATGTCATGGGGTTAATGGAAGGGGACTATGATGGTTAACTTTGTGTGTCAACTTCAATGGATCATAGGGTTCCCAGATTTTTGGCTAACCATTATTTCTGAGTGTGTCTGTGAGGATGTTTCCAGATGAAGTTAGCTTTTGAACTGGTGGACTTGGTAAAGAGATTTGGCCTCCTTAGTTAGGTGGGCATCATCCAATCTACTGAGGACCTAAATAGACCAAAAAACAGAGGAAGGAAGAAATCTGCCCTTCCTGCCTGATTGCTCAAGTTCAGATATCAATCTTCTCCTGCCCTCAGTGCTCTTGGTTCTCAGGCCTCCACCATGGACTGGAAGCTACATCCGCTAGCCTGGTTTTCAGGCTTTAAGACTCCAACAAAATCACACCACCAGCATTCTTAGGTCTCCAAGAAACAGCAGATCATGGGACTTCTCATGTTTCAAAACTGCACAAGCCAATTCTTTATAATAAACATCTCTCTCTATATATCCTATTCATTCTGTTTTTCTAGAGAACAATGACTATAGAAGCATATCACTCCTCAGTCTTAAAGATGATTATGAGGACTTTATACTTTCTGTTCTTCTAAGTGAAATGGAAGATACTGGGATTTTGAGCAGGGAATAATATGACTTAAATTACCGATAATCATCTTAGGTTTTTTGGTTGTTTATTTTTAAAGAATGGATTGTAAGGAAACAAGAAAAAGAAGTAAGACCTGGTAGGAAATTATTTCAGTAAACTGCAGTAATCCAAGAGAAAGATAACCACATATAAGACCTGTATGTTAGGAGTGGAGTAGAGAAGTATGATTTTGGATATATCCCAAAGGTGTAGCCATTTGCATTTTCTGATATGTTGTATAGTAAGTATAAGAGAAAGATATGAGTCATTATGATACCAGGATCTTGGTTTGAGAAACTGGAGGCACAGAATTAGTCCCTTACAGAAATGGGGAAGGAACATGGAACTAAAATATTAGGAATATAGCAGCCCATCCACGTATATATAACCATGATTTTTTAATAGCAAATTGCAAGTATACTTTTTAGGAAGGAAAAAAGATTAATGCCTGAAAATTCCTTCCTTTGTGTTGTTTTAGAAAACTACCTTCACATCTAGCTGTAATATGTTTCCATGGCTTAGGGAGAAAAATGGTAAAAATTAATTTGATTGAAATTCCCACAATTTCAGACTGGAAGAAAGTAACTCAAAACTTCAAATCACCCCCCTACTTTTAAAGACAGATAACCTTATAATTCTTATAAAGTACTAGCAATGGACATAACTTTTCCATCAGGGATCCTAATTTTTTAAGTTAGCAATACCAGGTAAGGGGAACATTCAGAAGACTATCATCTTTACACAGGTGCCTGGAAGCAATGCGCAAGCACTAAATATTATTTGCTATTACATTTGCTCAGGTAGTACTCTCCACATGTCACAATATTACATTTATATGAAATGGTATTACAGATATTGCTCCCTGTAATAAATTACAAAGAATGGGGGGAATCTACCTAGAACTTGATAAGTAACATAATTCAATTCTATGCATACTATATAATTACAATAAATGTAAGGAGTTACATAGCTGTTAAAATAAAATTTGTATAAATGTCCAAATAAAACTTTCTCAAATTTATAATGAACATATTTGCTGCCATTAACATAATTTTATATCACTTATTAAGCTTGAACTAGATTCACACAACTGTTTTTTCTACACTTCTTGTTAACAGTCTCTTGAATACCTTGAGAATCACCACTGATGAGAATTTTTTTGTTTTATAATAGGTTATAAAAGGTTTAAAGCCATTTTTACAGCCATTCTAATGTGTGCAATGCAATTTATATTTAAATACTTTATTCTTTTCTTTCATTAACAAATGTAATATTGGTATTTCTTGTAATAATTATAAGGGCTATAATATGAAACATTTGAAAACAATGGTGAAGGTTTAATTTTTAGAATGCATATGTATTGGCTAGCTCATGATGCCATTTAGATGCTGCTAATAGTACATCAGCTGCAAATGAAGAGAAAAAGCTCCCATGAGTGAGACAGTATCTAAACTGATGCTTGCAATGCACCTGCCAGATGTCTAGCCCAGCTCTAGTGCTTCTATATTCTATATCTTAGGTACTGTACTATGCTTCTTGGGCACTTGGAATAAGAGTCCCATTGTCTACTATGGGCAGCACCACACTCTCCAGCTGGTTACTAAGACAAGTGGCTACATTTTGCATTTAAAACCTATGTGGGGAGCATCAGAAGCAGTTCATCATTTTTGTTGTCTGGCTGCCTGTGGGGATTGCAGGATATGCCTGTGGGGATTGCAGGATATGCTGTTGTCATTCAGGCAACCTGCTGAGTAGCTGCACAAAATGGTAGTAGAGGCTGGAAGCAAACTATCTAGGAGTTTCAGCAAGCCCTAGGCTTGTTCAGATGCCACAAAGGAAAAAAACAAATATATCTATATCTATATCTATATCTATATATAGATATAGATATAGATATATCTCATGGAAATATTCAGATGCCACAAATATATATAAATATAAATATATATTATATATATAAAAATATATATATTTGTGATATATATATGTATATATCTCAATCTCATGGAAATGATTCATTAATCAGCAGTGTGACACAGCACAAAGGAGATTTGAATTAGAGATTAAAGACTTGTGTCATTCTGAAATATTCTCTTTTGTCCCCATTATATTGCAATCTTACTGTAATTTAAAAAAATATAGTACAGGTACAGTATAGAGTACAAATATAGTACAGGTACAGGCCAGCTAAGGTTACTTTAAAATCTGATGTAGGCTATAACAAATATTGAAATTCAGGATGAGAAAAAAAGTATACACATTGAAGAAATTTAATAAGCACATATTTATATATGAAAAGTGAAAGAATACTGTTAATAGAAAAAAAGAATGGTCATCATATTTTATTAATTATTATAATATTGAAATTACTCTTAATATGTACATTTTAATAAAAGTTGATGTATATACCACTATAAAGCTATCACCATCAATTAACCAAAATAAATAAAAGGAGTAACAGCAAGGATGTGGAGCAACTGGTACTCTTATACACACACTGAAGATTTCAAAATGGCACAATCACTTTGAAAAACAATTTGGTGATTCTTAAAATATTAAACATACCACATGACCTAGCCATTCCACTCCCAAGTATTTACCCAAGATAAATGAAAGCATATGTTCATTAAACAAAAAAACTCACAATAAATAGAAGATTTATTTGTAATAACACCAAATTGGAAACAAACCAAATATCAATCAACAGGTAAATGGATAAATAATGATATATTCAAAAAAGGGAAAACCAGTCTGCAGTAAAAAGCAGTAAACTAGTGATGCATATAGCCACATGGAGATACCACAAAACAAGTACACTGCGCAATAAGCTAGATTTAAGTAAGACTACATACTGAAGGATTAGATTATTATAGAATTCCAGAAAATATAAACTAACCTCTCATGACTGAAATCAGAACAGTGGTTGTCTGAGATAGGAGAACAAGACAGAAACTGAGGAGTGAGGATATTTAAAAAGAACACAGGGAAATTCTGAGGTGATTTTATGTTAATTAGCTTGATTAATTTTTCTGGGAATATGACACAACTCATTAAGAAGTAAAGTTTAAATATGTGAACTGCTTCGTGTCAAGATGCCTTAACAAAGATATGAAAACATGGCTTGGAAATAAAAAAAACTTTCCGTAATGCCAAGGGATAAATGGTAATGTGATCTCCCTCCAAAAACAAATACAAAAACCACCGGGAGGGGGAAAGTTAGACATTGGACAGTGTCCAGAAAACAAAAGAAGTTGGATAATTGTTTATTGTTAAAAACAAGTACAACTACATGAGGTATTTATTGCAAATTCATGATTTACTGGCTTGAGGGAACCATTTAATCTCCAAGGAAAACAAAACAGTAGTAGTAGGAAAAGCCACAGCCTTACCTACTAAAGGTATCCCAGGTCAGACTGAGGGTTTGGAAAGCAGTATGAAGGGTTGGTTATGCAAAATTCCTGTCTGTGAGAGAATCCCAGAAACAGTGAAAACCAAATTAGAGTACAATCTTCCCAAAATATCTGATTGAAAACTAAATTATGCATGTATGAGGGGCATCTCTATCTCCTTGGTTTTTTTTTTTTAAAAAAAAAAAGGAAAAGAAAAGATAAAAAAAAAAGGCCAAAGAGAGTTTATTCTTGAAAGTGAGAATCAGTCTGTCAGATTGTTGATTCCCTTAACTGACTATATCCTCAAAGATTCACAGCTTAGGTGGCAGAAATGTGACGCTGAATGGCTTTGGAGTGGAGTGCAGATTCCGGAGGAAAGAAAGCATCTGAAAATAAGGGAGCAATCTCAGAAGCAAAGAAATCACGGAGTGGGTAAGTCCCATCTCTGTCTAGATCTTCAGCTGAGCAGCAATTATTTCAAGAATAAGGAAAACATCCAATGGACAGATTTAAAAAAAAAGCTGTTAGCAATAGGAAGCCATAATATTAAAGCGGAGATCACAGCAGCTGCATATCACAGGAGAGATAAAGTTTGCCGTTTGAAGCCAAGCTAGAAATAAAACATACTAGAAATAAAAGATAATAATTCACAGAACATGACAGAATATAGAGTTGCTACAATACATTGTCTATAATGTCCAGTTTTCCACCAAATATTGCTAGACATGCAATGACACAGAAGAGTATAACCCAAACTCCAGAAAAGATCTGACAGGAAAACTGACTTATAGTCAGTTGTTGGGTTGGATGTTGGATTAAGCAGATGATGACTTTAAAGGAGCTAATTTAAATTTACAGGGTAAATGAAAATAAATCAGAGACTTAAAGGATAATGTACTACTAGTTGGGGGGGAGTAGAGAATCTCAACAGCAGTTTAAACACGACTTTTTAAAAGGAAATCCTAGAGCCGAGAAATTTACTAACTGAAATAAAAATGCTGCTAAAGGATTCAGCATCAGATTAGAAATAGCAAAATAATCAGTGAACTTGTATATCATTAGAAATTACAAAATCTGAAGACTAGAAAGAAAAGGGTAATACTGCATACAATAAATTGCATCATGTTTCTTTCCGTTCTACTTTCTGGTAAGTTTGGGTAGAATATACATGATTTCTTCTTAAAATGGAGATTTCATCAGTGAAGCCATCTGGGTCTAACAGTTTGTATGGGTGCGTGTTTGCAAGTGAGCATCTGTAAGCCCATGTATTATTACGTGAAGGTTTTTTTAATTAAAATTTTTAGTATCTTACTATGTATAAAGTTATTCAGCTACCTATTTTTTTCTTGAGAAACCTTCAGTAGCTTGTGTCTTTCAAGGAATTTATTCATTTCATCTAAGATAGCATTTTTGTTAGCATGAAGTCACATAATATTCTCTCATAGTCTTCTTGATATCTGTAGAATCCATATAGATGTTCTCCCTTTTTCCTAATATTGATAATTTCTCCCTCTCTTTCTCTTCTTACCACTGCAGCTGAAGATATATTCTTTATTTCTTTATGTTCTTTATTATTCTTTATTTTTTCTTCCTCCTGCTTGCTTTGGGTTTAATTTGCTTTTTGTTTTTTGTTTGAGGGATATTACAGTTTTGATTTGAGACCATTCTTCTTTTCTATTATAAGTATTTAAAGATGAAAAACATCCCCTGAAACAGTGATTTATTTAATTCTACAGATTTTCATGTGTTTTTAAAAATTTTTATTCAACTAAAATATTTAAACCAAATTTAATATTTCAATACACAATACATTTTGAATGCACTGCAGGTAACTTTCTAAGATAAACAGAGCATTTTATATTTTGATTAGGATTGCATTGTCAAATCTTACTAAGCAATATATAATAAATATTAAATATACATTAACTCAGTATACATTGAGCTTTTTATTGTACATAAATATTATGTTGATTACAAAAATATAAATGTATGGAATTTGTAGGGAAAGTCATGGGAATGAAGAGTTTATCCTGCAGGATAGAGTGAAAAAAAGTACTATTTGTGCCAGAACCCAAAGAAAGACCAACCTTTAAGTGATGTGAAAAGGAGTAACAGCGATGAAAGACACATTATTATTATTATATGAAAGACACAGTATTATTATGCACAACGATCTAAGAACCAGGAGTATGTCATGGGATTCAGAGAGTGGAGGTGCAATAATAAGTGTTTCACATTTTGCAATTTGGCAGTGATGTACAATAAGAAAAGCTGATAGCTTGCTGATTGCACATAGCCATGTGGAACTGTGGCTGCTCTTAATGGGAATTACTCAAAAGAAAGATCAGAGATAAATACAAGAATTGGAAAGGAGCCAGGAGAGAATGCAACATATGAAACAATCTTTAGAAACACAGGCTAGAAGCAGGAGATAAAGACTGCACAATGTTGAAAAGTGGTGTGGGATTAAGGAAAGCAGGGTAGTATGGTTAGGAATGAGGTTACTTGAATATGTACATAGGTTAAAGATAGAAAGTGAGTGGAAAAAGCAGTGGAAGTACATAGCAAATAGACAAGGCAAATGCCTGAGGAGCAGAGCCCAGGAAACCTTAATTGGAAATGTAATCCAGGGGGTAAGTGAGTAACTGCTTCAACAGTAAGGTATCCCATACCCTAAAACTGAAAGAAATGTAGATAAAAAGAGAGACTAATGTTCTCAGTGAAGCAGGAAGAAGAATTAGAAAGGTGATGAGGCCTTAATTAGTAGTACAGAGGTATACAGAAGAGACAACTACCTGTGAACAAAAAATATGATTTATAAGTCACGCTAAGCACCAGAAATAAGATAGCTCTCCATGATATAATGATATCTTTCCCATGGCATAATTTTGTTTCCTCAAAGAAGATGCTAATTACATTAATAATAATCACCTATAAACTGCCTACTGTTGGCATATGCTGTTTGAAGCTCATAGATTAGTGAATTGAACTCTCACAAAATTCCCATAAGGTAGGTAGTACTAATTATACTAAGACTGTACATGAAAAAAACTAAACTGTGGGGAACAAAAGGCAAAGTTGTTTGCATCAAGTCTCACTGCTGGTAAGTAAAAAGGTTGGGCTTTGAACCCAGGCATTTTGACTTCACAGTCTCCACACAATCACTGAATTATACTGCTACTCCCTGAACCAAAGCAAATGTCTTTCCCTAAAAAATTTATTAAACTGAAGCGTGGTATACTTTTAAAGATTTAACCTAAGATCTTATAGTTCAGACTATTTCTAATATATAAGAATTTTTAATGGTTATTTGACTTAATATCTAAGACTATATTATACTTACCCATAAAGTTGATTTGTTTAGTAAAAGCTATGAGGAAATTGAGATTTATTTATAATTATTTTATCTTAATAGGAGTGTGGTATAGAATGACCTTTGTATACTAACACTGTGTTCTCCTATGGACTTGGTATAATAATTCTTATTAGAAATGATAAAAAAAGGTAGAAATAATTTCGAAAGAAGTACTACCATTTAATTAATGGAGGATGTCATCTAAAATGCAAAAATATCATATGCCTGTTAAGTACTAATTTTGATCAAGCTAAATCTAAATTCTGGTAATCAACAGATGAATTTTTTCTGAAGCTGACCTCTATGTTTACAAATATATAAAATAAAGACACATATTGCTTTTTCTTTTGTACATTTTATATCTATTTCTTATTTTTACTTAATGGTTCTTTTTTATGTTTCATACCATCAAAAATAACAACCCTGGGGGAGGAATTTGTGAAACTCTGCAGGACCTGTTGAATAAATCTGCCTTATAATAGATTACTTCCCACAGAGATTGAAGTTGAGAAACACAAAATGATAAAAAATTTTAAGGTTGTCACAAAAGTGAACATCTAAATAAAAAAGCTCATCCATACCCATCAAGCCAACTTTCTTACAAAAAATAAAATACTTTGACAAATAATGTGATAAAATGCCAAAGTAACAAATTGTTATTTTATTTAAAGAATAGTAATAGACCACTACAGTTAGCTTCCTTGCCCAAGATAAGAGAAGGACAGATGATGAGTTGGTTATAACTATTTTTACCCTCTAGTTTCATTCTCCATGTCCAAATGTGCATTACTATGTCTTGTACTACATAATTTACTGATCATCACAATCAAGTGAATTATTACATTATTACTATTGCTTCACTATAGCCTTTTCTTTTACATGTGAACTTCCTGAATGGTCAATCTATATCTTTTTTTTCATTCCTGGATACATTTTTCACTCTCCCTCTCCCAAAGAGACAGAAATGAGTTGATCATAAAATGCACTATTTCAGAGTCACTTTCTTCCTCTGTATATCTTGGCGTCTAGGAATTCCAAGTTACCTAGAAGAAAGAGAACTAAGAAAATTGTCAAGACCTATTGATACACATTCAACCTCAGCAAAAACTGCCTTTGCTAGTGAAGCAGAGTGAATCCTTCTCAGTTCCATCCTACCTCATTGTCAGGAAGCCCACATGGAGGGGTAGAAGAAAATATTTCCTCCTCACTCTAAGCAAATGAGTGAAGGATCCTCAATAGACTTAAATTCCTTATTCTGAACCTCAGGATTATGAGTGTCACAGGAATAGGGACAAAGTTTTTGCTTGCTTTCCAAAAGTAATCTAGAAATAAGAAGATGGCTTTCGCTGGTAGAAAAACAAACAAACCAACCCTGAGAGCTACAGCTGAAAAAACTGCCATCGTAACTACTGTGGGCAGGATTAAATGTTTCCAGTAAGTCATATGAAGGGCCTGCTAAATGGAGCTGGTCTGGAATTCTGAGTCTCTCTTCAAGTGAGCTAGTAGGAGGTAGATGTTCTAACGAACAGAAGAAAACATAGAAGCCCAGAAGCCAGGTGGAAGTCAAATCAAGCACATTGAGAGGACCTCAGCTGTTGTAGGAAAATGCAGATGCAGGAATCCGGAAGGAAATTTTTATGGCATACAAAATTACCCCATAAGGAAATTACCCCCCAAACTGAACATCCTCCACATCAAAGGTAATCAAATCCAGATTTTAACTGGGTTAAACTTAAACCAAGTAAGAACTTTTTTTATCTCCCCCCCCCCCCCGCCCCGCGCACAAGAGTCAGATGCTTAACTGACTGAGCCACTCAGATGCCCCAGATCTTTCTTTTCTTTTATCTCTACTCCATTTCCCTTGGGTCTAGTGATGCTCAAAGCAGTATATGCAGTAAAAAAATGGACTATACAATATAGACTAGAAAGTAAGAAAAGCAGGCTCCCCTTAATCCCTCTGTTACTAAAGATTTTCAAACATGAAGATTCCCTGTACTGTTAGAATGGAGAATCTTTAATAGAAAACACTGAGATTCTGCTATATTGATATAAGTATTTTTCCATTACCTGAAGAATAAAAAATAAAGAGTAAGAGTACCTATTCAAGATTTCATACAAGAACCAGGAAAGAATTCATTAAGAGAACAATCTATGGGAGAAGTGAAAGAATACTGGTTTTCTGCTTGCAGTCAGCAAGTCCAGTTTTTTCAATGAGATAGTTATAATTACATTAAAAATCATCAGAGTTAAGTAATTTCAAATGTCCAAACAGAAACAAAAACTCACACTTGCTTCAAACTTAGGTTTGTAAGATAATTCACTTTTGGTCTATTTTCCTGGGCATGACCTGGTCACAGATTCAACTCTTCATGGGGTGACTTTTACTTCTCTTAATCTCTGAGGTTATGGGCAGTAATGCTGTCCAAATATGGATTTTACTAATATTATTTTGGCAAATATTCTGTATATTATTCTGATTGGTGGGCCTTCTCCAATTCCAGTAAGCATTTTACAAACTAGCAAGCTTGCAAAGACTGTCATACACGATGTAAAACAGAAATTGCCTTCCTTTTATCCCTTTCTCTTGTTTAAATTTATAGAATTAATCTCCAGGGAACAAGCCTGTGTTAATCATATGGTGTCCCACTCTCTCCTATAAATTTTCCTGTCCTCCTTTTCTAAGATAAAGATTGTAAAATGGTACAGAGTTACATTCAGTCTCAGAGTTTTGTTAAGCATTAAATGAAATAACAGTATCTAAAAGTGTAGACCACTACTTGAAAAACAGTAAGCTGTCAATAAATGTGAAATATTATTACCAGTATTATTTTTATTAGTACTATTATTGTTGACAAATAGGACATGCTCATAGATTCTTAATATTTTATCTGAACTTCATGGAATTGTATCTTTAAAATCCCTTTAATGGTAGCAAATCCAGGAAACTAAATATATCTAGGACTTCCTATTGAAAAGAGAAGCAAAATAGAATTCACAATAACCATACATTTGTATTACCTTGATTTTCTGATGTACACAATTCTGCTTTGATTTTCCCCATAGCTATGACATAGGGTCTTCTGAAAATTAGAGATAATATATGTTAAGTACATTGCCAGGCTCATACTCTGAACTCAATAAATGGTAACTTCTCTATATTTATCATTTCTTCTAGTTCTCCTAAATAATGTTAGTATTTGTACATTCATTTCATAAGGACCAATTTATATTCCAAATTTATGTATTCCTTCCTGAATGTAACTATGACCTCATATTTGGTTCCTTAATTTTCTCTGATTATTAGAATAGTTAATTACATGTTGCTGTTTCTGTATGTGTTAATTAATTGTTATTGGAATTCCTGACTCTCCAGCATCTTCTTTTTTATGTTGTTGTCCCATTTTCATGGTCCAAGTTTTACGTGATTTAGATATACAGCGTCAAGTCTTGCTAAATCCTGAGACAATATGAAGCAAAAGGTCCATCTTTTTAATTGCCAAACTTAATGTAACTGTATATAGCTTGCCTTAATGCAAAGCAACATTTCATACTGTGTTTCTATTGGTGTACAAATATTCACACAATCTCAATAGCAAGTGCTCAAAATATGTTTACTATGGGATCTACAACATGATTTTATTGTGTGTTATTATTAAGTTATTATTAAACAATTCACTTCCAAATTTGCTTCCACACTTAAAGACAATTTATAGACTTAAAAAATTCTTGTGTCGGGGGGCCTGGGTGGCTCAGTGGTTTAAGCCTCTGCCTTCAGCTCAGGTCATGATCTCAGGGTCCTGGGATCGAGTCCCACATCAGGCTCTCTGCTCAGCAGGGAGCCTGCTTCCCTCTCTCTCTCTCTGCCTGCCTTCTGCCTACTTGTGATCTCTCTCTGTCTATCAAATAAATAAATAAAAATCTTTAAAAAAAATTCTTGTGTCCCCCACTTTTGAAGTAGTCTTCATTTACTTATTTATTTGCTACCTCAAAAAAAAAGTCCAAATTTTCTACTTTTATACTTAGTCTAGACTTTAAGACTTCCATCTGCTATTCCACCTACCTTCAGACAGATAAAATCAAAATCAGGGGTTGCTACACTCTGAAGACTTCTAGATTTGTCTTCACCCAAAGAAAATATGTAATTTTATTCCTCTTAAGCACATGGGTGCTTAAATGTAAACCAGAAAGACTATGGAGAATGGAGAAATAAAAAACTTTAACATTAACCAAATGAAAACATTTACTGTCAGAATATCTGGGTTAACACAAAGAAATAGAATGCGCTGGAATGAATTAAATTGAGGTAAAACAATTTTTTTCTTTAAATCTATATTTTTAATAGCTTTAAAAAAGTTAACTAAGGAGAAAAGAGCAATTTATTTTAGGCTCATAGTATATGTAAAGGTAAACTACATGACAAAAATAGCACAAGAATTGAAAATAGTGCTGCAAGAAACTTAATATATAGGAAGCAGTATAATATTATTTTCCAGATAGACTGATAAGTTATAGATTAGTAGACCACAGAACAGGACCAGAATAAAGAAAAAATTTTAATTCCACCTTCTCAACCTAAAGTGAATTGGGAAGGATAATTTTATATAAATAATTCTGAAAGGAAAGCAGAACTCAGTGTTATGGAATATTTTAAGTTATTATAAGTATCAAATACAGGAAATTCCCAACATGTATCAAAAAATACATAGGATTTCTCAAGTCCTTACCTTACCAAAACTATGAATTAAGTCAAAATATCGATAATACTATGGACTTCAAGTTACACCTGAAACTAATATAAGATTCATTATATGTTATTTAGACAGGAGTTTTTTTAAAGAAAAAAATTAAAAACCAAAATGGGTTCTCTAACCCAGCAGCATCTGTGCCAACTGGGTTCTTCCTAGAAATGCAAGATCTCAGGCCCCACTCCAGACTTATAATTTAACTGACCTCTAGTTGGTCTGTATGCAATTATGTTTAAGAAGCAAAGGTATAAAGCCATAAGAGACTCTTACTCTCACAAATCAAACTGAGGGTTGCTGCGGGGGTAGGGGGGACGGATAGGGTGGTTGGGTTATAGACACTGGGGAGGGTATGTGCTATGGTTCAGTGCTGTGAAATGTGTAAGCCTGATGATTCACAGACCTGTACCCCTGGGGAAAATAACACATTATATGTTAATAAAAATAATTAAAAAAAAAGCAATGTCTAATGTGTTTCTGGGTATCTTAGATAATAACTCTTATGCACTGATGAATTAGTCTGTTCAGTTAGCACCACAGTTGTTTATTCATTAGTCATACCACCAAATAAATACCTGCCTGCTAAATGCATCTGTGTTGAATGCAGGTATAAAGAAATGAATGATCTAGTTGGAAACTAATACCAACAATAACAGTAAATTTGCTCTATCTCCGAACCCAAGGTCATCTTCAATAATGGAAATAAATGAACTTTCATTTTAAATCTGATAAAACAAACTTGCTTTTGCTTTCCTTTGTAGAGAAAAAAACTTCTGGCATATAGGTGTAAGGGCCATCTGTGCCCACACTTCTTTTTTTTTTTTTTTTTTTTAAGTAAGCTTTAAAAAGTATCCAACATGGGATTGAACTCACAACCTCAAGACTGAGAGCCACATCTGTGGACTGAGCCAGCTAGGTACCCTGCATAGTGCATTTTTTATGAGTTGTTAAGCTAGTGCTGAGTGGTGGCAAGTGTGAGAATTCAACATATATACTTCTGAAACTGGCAACCAAACAGTTACCAGGACCAATAAATACAACTGCTCGTTCTCAGAATGTAGCTTGTTACCATGTTTTTATAGAGAACATTCTTGCCTGGCACCATGACAACAAAATGCTGATTTAGTTATTTTATGGGGACTCAAGGCTTTACCTAGAAGCTGGCCAAAACCTGTCATGACACAGACCTTCCCTTTAACCACAACATAATGACTTCAACCCTCCCCTATTTAGTAACTTCTTTTATCTGATTTTGAGTGACAGTAGCTTGTCTTTTCTATATCCAGACCCTTTTTAATTTGCTTTGAAATAACCCTGACTCTCATACCCTTCTGCCCTTCAGGAGGCAGATTTGAGGCTTGTCCTCCCACTTCCTTGTTTGGCTGCCAATCAAATAAACCCTTTCTTTGCTGCATACCAAATCTGTCAGTAGCTTTACTCTGAGTCCAGCAAACAAATGGGTTCAGTTAGACTCCAGTATAAGGTGCTTATTTTTTTATTATACTCGTTACTCTGCCTGGCTTTCTGCTTCACAGACATTTTGTCCCTAATATTGCTTAGTAAATTTCTCCTTCAATTATCTCCTTACAACATCTCCTTATACTACCTTTGAAGAATTCTGCTTTATACTATCCACTTACAACTAGTGCAACTGAGTCATAAGAAAAAATAAGCCTTGTACTGATTATCCTGTATGACTTAGTCTCAAGATAATGGAATGCCACTAATAGTAATGGATGAGACTCTGGAAGATGACAAGCCTTATTAGGACTGTCAGGTCTGTGGATCAACTACATCAGGGCCTGTATCTGCATGACTCTCTTCCCTTTTCTGCGTTTTATTATTTGCGACCTCAATATGAATCCTATACCTCTACTATAATCTGCATTCCAACAGGAAGAAAGGAGAGAAAATGGTATGACCATATTATTAAAAGGCATGACTATATTATTAAAATTATAATACATCCCAGAAATTGTATAACAGAACTCCTATCAGCCCCAATCCTGGCACTTGACCATCTCTTGCAGGAAGACAAAACAAAACCAAAAACAAACAATGGTGTTGGACACATTCTCTTTCTATAAATTACATCTTCTAGAAATTTTATCTAGTTGAACAATAAAGCACAGATTCAAGACTCATTCTGACATATAATATACTTTGCTTAATCTCCATTGATCTCCATCATCTCCTCCTTTGTTAGTAAGTAGGTTTTTTTGCATGCCAAATTTTAGATAGATGTGAATACTTTTCTGTCCACTATGCAAATATCTTTACTATGCAACTTTTTAAAAAGTGTAATGCCTCCTAAAGTCCAACATTCTAATATTTGCTAGTAATAAAGTCTTTATTTTCTAAGTTTTCCCTCATTTTTGCATACTGACATACATGTACATTCGATGTGAATATTACAAAGAGAATTCTGATATGAAATGTAAATGACACTTTTTTTTCTTTTCAACTGCCTTAGTAAGTCACAAGTATCATACTTAATTGAAATACACTGTGTAGACGGGAAGCGGTAAGAATCTCCTTTAACTGGGGCTGCTATGTACCTTTTGGCTTCTAAAAATACATCAGCATCCATAGCATAGAAGTCTGATTTTCTCCTGTTGTAACTCACTCTCAGACAGAATGAACAATTGATGAAGCATACTATTCCTTTATTTTTTTTCCAGGTCAGACATCAGTGATTTACTATTCATAACCCTGATGTCTCCCTCTTTCAAAGATTATTTGTTTAATTTTGTTTTTACTACGCCAGTAATATATTTTCTGAAAATAAAATGACTTTCATATTTAGAATGTGTTTCCTATAATTCGTGGTTGAAAGAAAGCATCTGTCATATTATGTCAGCTTTTCCTCTCTGATCCCCTAGGGGGATGTTCTGAATCATTAGTTTATAATCAGTTTTTGTTTTTAATTAAATATCAGCCATATGACTGAGTAAGAAAGAAATAGGATTTTGCTCTTGGTCTCCCAAATAAATAGATTTATGGAAATAATGTTAAGCAGAAAATATGATAGGCCAATGGAATAAATTTTATAAGAAAAACATCATTTGGAGATTTTCATGTATAAATTACTTTTAGGATATAAAACAAAAGTTTGAATTATGCAATATCAAAATGAAAACATTATTGATCAAGTAAATGCCATAAATTCAGACATCAGTAAGTGTAATACATAAATTGATTTTTGTTACTAATAAGCAAATTATTGCTTTATTAATTTAGTAAATCAATTATTCAATAATTCCATTAATCTATCTACAAGCCTGTGAGAGTTTGTTAGTGTGTATTTGTATCTGTGCGTGGTGGAGGTGCAAGGGTGTATGTGGGTGTGCTCATTAGTAATTATAATACATTTTTATACATTGCAAAACTGCAACTGGTATCTAAACTAGTACAAATTGCACTGCAAGAGTGAATACAGCACCATTGACTAATAAAACTCCCCCAAGATAAACTTTACGTAGTTCAATTTAAACATGAACACAAAAACCTAACAAGTTTTGTGCTTAATGAAAAGTAAAACATAAAAAGTATAAGAAATATTTATTACCAAATAACCGAAAGTATATTTAAGAGCATTTATTTTTAAAATACTTTTAAATTGAGGTTACCAACATATTTATTGATCTTGAAATAGAATCCTATTATTGGCATATATAATAAAGAAAAATACTAAGCAATTATGAAGTTACAAAACTCAACTCTATTCAGATTCAATAACTAAAATTAAGCATATATATGAATATATTAAGCATATCATATACATTGACTATATATACATGAATTTTATTAACTTTTATACATATATAAAGAGAGAGAGAACGATAAATAAAAGGGAAATTGATGTCCCAATGAAGACAGGAAGAATATCCATGAAACAAATCTACAAAATGTCTGGAAAAAAATTAAAAGTCCTAATAAATATATCTAAATTAGGAAATAGAATTTTTCAAACATCTTTTTTTTTTATAAAGATCAAGCTGAAAAACATGATTTTTTAAAGCTAAATAGAAAAATATAAGTATTCAAGTATACACTGTTAGGAATGAACTTATGTCTTATAATTCCCAACCAAGATGAAATTGAATATTTACTCAAATCTATGATAATTATATTCAAAACTCAAAGAACTCTATTTTTCTAAGAAAGGAAAATAAATAAAGCTAACTTAATATGAGGCATAAAATGAAAAGACCAAGACCCTTCAAGGAAATTAAAGTTTGTTTACTTGTCTTCCCCAACTGTGTTTTTATGGAATTTGGACCTTTTATATGTTCATGTTAACATGTTTCCAAAACATGTTTGTTTACAAAATATAGTTCAATATTATAAGACCAATATGGCAGCACAAATGCTCAAACTTTCCCTTCTCTAATTCTCATTAACATAAGAAAATATTATATAAAACTTACATTTTTACAATTTAACATTAACTACATAAACCTTTCCCAAATCTTCATGTATTTTTATTATGTTCTGGGAGAACTCCTGTGCTCTACCTTCTGCTTCAATAGCTAGCTTTTCATTTGTATCCATTATATCTAGGATCTATCCTAACAAACAGTTTCCATTTCTGTACCAGCTAAGATACTTTCAGCTTAGAGAAATAGAAATTGGCTCATTTATGTCTCCTAGCTCCCATTTGTCACATTGTTTTGCTTTTTTGTCTGTCTTTGGTGTCTGCATGCTTTTAAGTCTGTTTTTCCTCATAGTTTTAAAATGGCAGCCAGTCCACTTTGAGGCTAAATACTTTCATTTCAAGTTCAGAAAGAATGAGAGATGAAAACAAATTGGCAAAACAAAAGCAAAAAAAAAGTCACCCAAATAATCCTGGAGCATGAACTATAAAGCCCCCTACTAAACCTGATTGCAAAGTGAAGACACCTTGCTAAAATATAGGATGAAATAATTAGTATAGATGAATGCAAGGCTCATCCAAGAGAAAAGAACGGGTTTGTCTTCCCCACAGTCACATGGAGAAATAACTGAACAAATGTGTTTCTCTGTGAGAAGATAAAACAGCAAAGCAAGTATGGGTGATGATCAGGCAAGCAACACTCACATTCTTAGCTTTTTTAAAAAGGTGACTCTTCTTGTTTTCTTGTTTCTAGAATAAGATATCACCTTATTTCCTTGGTTTTATTAATTATACTAATTTTTAAATCTTAGCATCCTATTTATTTATTTTAGATTTTATTTATTTATTTGACAAACAGAGATCACAGGTAGGCAGAGAGGCAGGCAGAGAGAGAGGAGGAAGCAGGCTTCCTGCCGAGCAGAGAGACCGAAGAGGGGCCCGATCCCAGGACTCTGGGATCATGACCTGAGCAGAAGGCAGAGGCTTTAACCCACTGAGCCACCCAGGTGCCCCTTAGCATCCTATTTATTGAGATTTTTTTTTGTTTATATTGCTTTTTTGTTTTATTTTTCCTCAGAAGTCTGTTGATTTGTTTCATATTGGCCTCTGATTGTATAATCAATTGGTAACTACTCATCGCTGCCAGTGTTTTTAAGGAGAAAAGCCAAAGACCTATGCACAAGGGGTTGTTGGATTTCAGAAATTCCATATAATAGCAAAAACCAAAGAACTGATGACATTTCTTCTATAATAGCTCCTCAGAAGAACAATACATTTCTAACCAAAAATGAGATATGGCTAAATTTGAGGAAGCACCCACTCAAAGGAATAGTAACAGAAAGCAGAATTTAAAAAGCAAAGAAAGGGGTGCCTGGGTGGCTCAGTGGGTTAAGCCGCTGCCTTTGGCTCAGGTCATGATCCCAGGGTTCGGGATCGAGCCCTGCATCGGGCTCTCTGCTCAGCAGGGAGCCTGCTTCCTCCTCTCTCTCTGCCTGCCTCTCTGCCTGCCTGTGATCTCTCTCTGTCAAATAAATAAATAAAATCTTTAAAAAAAAATAAAATAAAAAGCAAAGAAAGATTGAAGTAGAAAAGTAGGTACAAAGCCAAAACAGTTTACAATCATAGAAAGAAGGGGATTTCAAAGTAGAGGCGAAAAAATCAATAATGCCAAATGCTATGTGGATTGACTTTGGAAATCATGATGTTCATTTAAAGCAGCATTTCACATGATGGTGGCCAGAGAGTCCATTTGTAAAGAAGTTAAAGACAAAGTAATTACAAAGAAGTAAAAAATAGCATTTACCATCAACAAACATGAAATATCTGGCAATAAGAGAGTCTGGATGGTAGCCTGATGGGGGTAAAAAAAATACTGTACTTAGAACAAGACAAAAGTCTACTGAAATGTGATAGTCGAGAAGAAAAGAATGGAGGAGACACATGTCTAAAATATGAGTTAAGAAAGAGTAGTGTTGAGTATTTAAAGCCTCAGGAAAGGCTTTGGACAGACATTTCCCATAAAGCATGTATGTAATACATAAGGATCACTACAGTTTTGGGGTGCCTGGGTGGCTCAGTAGGTTAAGCTTCTGCCCTCGGCTCAAGTCATAGTCTCAGGGTCCTGGGATCCAGCCCCTCATCGGGCTCTCTGCTTGACAGGGAGCCTGCTCCCCCTCCCCGCCCAGTCTGCTTCTCTGCCTACTTGTGACTTCTCTATCAAATAAATAAATAGAATCTTTTTACCAAAATCACTACAGTTTTCTTATATACTAGGGAAACTTTTCAGAATGCAACTGGGATTCTTTATTGTGATAGACATGACCCCAGATTGTCCAGGCCACCCAGGCCATATGGTCCTGTACTAATACATCACAAAAGTTTCCAGCAGAGGTTAGATTTAATCTATCAGTGACAGCTAATTGGTAACCAGACTTCTCTTCTATTTTTCCTTAGTGCTCCTTTTCCAGGCCTCCTTTGTAATTCTGTTGGTTTGAGATCTAGCAATGATGGATTATGAGAAATGATATGACCCCTTCCAGAACTGGCCCATAAAAATCTCCTACATGCCCTCCTCCATATTCTTTCCCATTTGGTGGTTTGAGTTTCTTTGAAAACCTAATGTTAATATGATGGATCCATTAGAATGAATTACAATGGACTATGAATAAATGATAAGATGTAAAATTCATGTTTGGAGCTGTGGGTTAATTAGGAAGAATCTTCTACTTGTTGTGGAGACATTACATATTTGGAAGTTAATTGAGCAGCTATTTTTATTATACAAATACAGAGTTCTTCTCAATATAATACTTCAGAAAGTTACTACTACTGTATTGAAGTAAATATAGAGCAAAATCCTATTAACTATTTAGGTGACAAGGAATAATATGGAAAACACAGGTTAATCTTGAAAAACAAAATGAACACCTTGCTTTGAATATAGGAGAAGCAAAGGGCAGAAGAGTACAGAGAAAGGATAACACTGGCCAAGAGCAGGAGACATAATTTAAGCCAAATGATTTTCATTTATTCATCCTGCTGAGGTAGACTGAGATTAAAGTTATTACTAAAATAATCAAAAGTTAAAAATTTATTCTACAGGTGTGGATATTTTTATTTGATTGCATTTTGTTTCTTAAATTACTAATATCTGAAACACCAGCTCCATCTCATACTGTTGATAATTTTGGTATAACCTGGTAGAAAAAATTAAACCTAAAGTTACTTCAATACTTTTGTAAGCCTGGAGGGGAACCCTGTAACAATAACTTAAACACTACAAATACATGGTGGTGGTGGTGGTGGAGAGGCTGATAGGAAACTATACCTCAACTATGCGAGGTACATAGTCACCAAATAGAGTATTATATTCCATCTTATATGTAAAAAATACCTATCAAGTCAATCTCAAAAGTCTACATACTGTATGATTCCAACTATATGATATTCTGGAAAAGGTAAAGCTGTAAAGATAGTAAAAAAATCAGTGGTTGCCAGGGGGAGGAAAGGACACAGCACAAAGATTGTTACAGCAGTTAAATTACTCTGTATGTATAATGGTGGACACATGCCATTATAAATTTGTCAAACCCCATGGAATGAACCCATGGAATGAACAACACCAGGAGTGAACCATATGTAAAGTATGGACTTTCTGTGATAATGATGTGTCCACGTAAGTTAGTCACTTGTAGCAAATGTACCAGTTTTTTGGGGCCAGAGGAAGGGATGTTTATAGAAAACTGTGGGAGAGGGGGGGTGGCAGGTGTACGGGTGGCAAATTTTCTACTCAATTTTGTTGTGAACCTAAAACTGCTCTAAAAATACTCTATTAAAATATTTTTTAAATGCATGGCAAATGAAAACATGAACTGAAGCATTTCAAAAAGCTGCCAATAGGACAGAATTTTAAAAGAGGCTTAAAATATTCAATAGTTTACAAAACCAGTAGGTGTCTCTCATGCTCTATATATTTTTAAAATATATAATAATCTCAAAAACAAATGCATGTGTAAAAGAGAAAACAGTATAATAATTAGGAAAGTAAAAATAATTACATTTTCTTCAGTTTATTTTTGGTTAAGAGGGCAGGTTTGCACAAACAGCATACTATATTTTCAATAGACTGGCAGCTTAGACAATCCTTGACTTCTGTAACACATTTGGAGATCTCCCATTTCACATTTGTAAGCACATCACTTCTGTTAAAATTAATGGAGCACCATACAAATTTAGCAGCAGTTTGGAAAACATTAGAAATGACCTATGATCCATGCATATATTCCTTAAGATGCCTGTCACATTTAATCAAGGTCATCATATTTCACTGATGCATGCCATTGTTAATTTCTTTTTCTCTACATGTATCATTTCAATAAATCATCTGTCAAACTAAACAGACACAATTACATCCATAAAATTCACAAGCATTTATGAGGTTATGAAAAAGGGTCTGTTTTCAAGTGAAGAGACATTTTTGTTTACCCATTAAGTGCCTAAATACATGGACTTGATTCCAAATTCTATCACCAACACTCATGACGACATGCACTTAGAGACATAGTGTGAAGGAGTTAGAGTAGACACCAAATATTTAGATAAAAATTAAAATGGAATTAAATACATGTCTTTAAAGAAGCAAAGAATGAAACATGAATGTGCAATTTTTAAGATAAGGACACAAAATTAGAAAAGAAGTCATTCTTTTTCTTTACAAGAGCAGCATTTTTCAGCCTTTCATAGGGGCCCATTACAAAGTTTAAATAAAAGTGATTTTCTAGAGGGGAGGAGTCAAGATGGCGGAGAAGAAGCAGGCTGAGACTACTTCAGCTAGCCGGAGATGAGCTAGATAGCTTATCTAAAGATTGCAAACACCTGAAAATCCCTCGGCAGATCGAAGAGAAGAAGAGCAGCAATTCTGGAAACAGAAAAACCACTTTCTGAAAGGTAGGACCGGCAGAGAACTGAATCCAAAGCGACGGGAAGACAGATCCCGGGGGGAGGGGCCGGCTCCCGGCAAGCAGCGGAGCAACCGCGCACAAAATCAGGACTTTTAAAAGTCTGTTCCGCTGAGGGACATCGCTCCAGAGGCTAAACCGGGGCGAAGCCCACGTGGGGTCAGCGTGGCCTCAGGTCCCGCAGGGTCACAGAAGGATCAGGGGTGTCTGAGTGTCACAGAGCTTACGGGTATTGGAACGGGAAAGCCGGCTACAGAGACAGAGCCGACAGTGAGCTCGCAGCTCGGTGTTACCTTGAACCGGTCGCAGGCTCGGTGAGCTCGGAGCGCGGCCGGAGGTCAGGCAGACAGGAGTAACTGGGCGCTGTTCTCTGAGGGCGCACTGAGGAGTGGGGCCCTGGGCTCTCGTCTCCTCCGGGCCGGAGACCAGGAGGCAGCCATTTGTGTTCCCGTCCTCCGGAACTCTACGGAAAGCCCTCAGGGAACAAAAGCTCCTGAAAGCAAACCCTAGCGGATTACTCAACCCCGCCCCTGATAAGGGCGGTGCAATTCCGCCTGGGGCAAAGACACTTGAGAATCACTACAACATGCCCCTCCCCCAGAAGATCAACAAGAAATCCAGCAGAGACCAAGTTCACCTACCAAGGAGTGCGGTTTCAATACCAAGGAGAGCAGCAGAATTCCAGAGGAGGAGAAAGCCAAGCACGGAACTCATGGCTTTTTCCCTGTGATTTTTTTTTGTCTTGCAGTTAATTTAATTTTTTTCTTTTTCATTTTTTGTTTTTTTTCTCTCCTTCTGGTTAAATTTTTTTTTAACTTTTACCTTTTTCTTTTTTAACGTTTTTTTAACTAGTTTATCTAATATAAGTATTTTTTCTTTTTTATATTTTTCTTATTTGTTATCTTTTTTTTAATTATTTTCTTTTCTTTTTTTTTTTCTTTCTTCCTTTTTGAACCTCTTTTTATCCCTTCTCCCCCCTCAAGATTTGGGATCTCTTCTAATTTGGTTAAAGCATAGTTTCCTGGGGTTGTTGCCACCCTTTTAGTATTTTACTTGCTCCTTCATATACTCTTATCTGGACAAAATGACAAGGCGGAAAAATTCAACACAAAAAAAAGAACAAGAGGCAGTACCAAAGGCTAGGGACCTAATCAATACAGACATTGGTAATACGTCAGATCTAGAGTTCAGAATGACAATTCTCAAGGTTCTAGCTGGGCTCGAAAAAGGCATGGAAGATATTAGAGAAACCCTCTCGAGAGATATAAAAGCCCTTTCTGGAGGAATAAAAGAACTAAAATCTAACCAAATTGAAATCAAAAAAGCTATTAATGAGGTGCAATCAAAAATGGAGGCTCTCACTGCTAGGATAAATGAGGCAGAAGAAAGAATTAGTGGTATAGAAGACCAAATGACAGAGAATAAAGAAGCTGAGCAAAAGAGGGACAAACAGCTACTGGACCACGAGAGGAGAATTCGAGAGATAAGTGACACCATAAGACGAAACAACATTAGAATAATTGGGATTCCAGAAGGAGAAGAAAGAGAGAGGGGAGCAGAAGGTATACTGGAGAGAATTATTGGGGAGAATTTCCCCAATATGGCAAAGGGAATGAGCATCAAAATTCAGGAGGCTCAGAGAACGCCCCTCAAAATCAATAAGAATAGGCCCACACCCCGTCACCTAATAGTAAAATTTACAAGTCTCAGTGACAAAGAGAAAATCCTGAAAGAAACCCAGGAAAAGAAATCTGTAACATACAATGGTAAAAATATTAGATTGGCAGCTGACTTATCCACAGAGACCTGGCAGGCCAGAAAGAGCTGGCATGATATTTTCAGAGCACTAAATGAAAAAAACATGCAGCCAAGAATACTATATCCAGCTAGGCTATCATTGAAAATAGAAGGAGAGATTAAAAGCTTCCAGGACAAACAAAAACTGAAAGAATTTGCAAACACCAAACCAGCTCTACAGGAAATCTTGAAAGGGGTCCTCTAAGCAAAGAGAGAGCCTACAAGTGGTAGATCAAAAAGGAACAGAGACCATATACAGTAACAGTCACCTTACAGGCAATACAGTGGCACTAAATTCATATCTCTCAATAGTTACCCTGAATGTTAATGGGCAAAAGACACAGGGTATCAGAATGGATAAAAAAACAAAACCCATCTATATGTTGCCTCCAAGAAACTCATTTTAAGCCCGAAGACACCTCCAGATTTAAAGTGAGGGGGTGGAAAAGAATTTACCATGCTAATGGACATCAGAAGAAAGCAGGAGTGGCAATCCTTATATCAGATCAATTAGATTTTAAGCCAAAGACTATAATAAGAGATGAGGAAGGACACTATATCATACTCAAAGGGTCTGTCCAACAAGAAGATTTAACAATTTTAAATATCTATGCCCCCAACGTGGGAGCAGCCAATATATAAACCAATTAATAACAAAATCAAAGAAACACATAAACAATAATACAATAATAGTAGGGGACTTTAACACTCCGCTCACTGAAATGGAAAGATCATCCAAGCAAAAGATCAGCAAGGAAATAAAGGCCTTAAACGACACACTGGACCAGATGGACATCACAGATATATTCAGAACTTTTCATCCCAAAGCAACAGAATACGCATTCTTCTCTAGTGCACATGGAACATTCTCCAGAATAGATCACATCCTCGGTCCTAAATCAGGACTCAACCGGTATCAAAAGATTGGGATCATTCCCTGCTTATTTTCAGACCACAATGCTCTAAAGTTCGAACTCAACCACAAAAGGAAGTTTGGAAAGAACCCAAATATATGGAGACTAAACAGCATCCTTCTAAAGAATGAATGGGTCAACAGGGAAATTAAAGAAGAATTGAAAAAAATCATGGAAACAAATGATAATGAAAATACAACAGTTCAAAATCTGTGGGACACAATAAAGGCAGTCCTGAGAGGGAAATATATAGCGGTACAAGCCTTTCTCAAGAAACAAGAAAGGTCTCAGGTACACAACCTAACCATACACCTAAAGGAGCTGGAGAAAGAACAGGAAAGAAACCCTAAGCCCAGCAGGAGAAGAGAAATCATAAAGATCAGAGCAGAAATCAATGAAATACAAACCAAAAAAAAAAAAAACAATAGAACAAATCAACGAAACTAGGAGCTGGTTCTTTGAAAGAATTAATAAGATTGATAAACCCCTGGCCCAACTTTTCAAAAAGATTAGAGAAAGGACCCAAATAAATAAAATCATAAATGAAAGAGGAGAGATCACAACTAACACCAAATAAATACAAACTATTATAAGAACATACTATGAGCAACTCTACGCCAACAAATTTGACAATTTGGAAAAAATGGATGCATTCCTAGAAACATATAAACTATCACAACTGAACCAGGAAGAAATAGAAAGCCTGAACAGACCCATAACCAGTAAGGAGATTGAAACAGTCATTAAAAATCTCCAAACAAACCAAAGTCCAGGGCCAGATGGCTTCCCGGGGGAATTCTACCAAACATTTAAAGAAGAACTAATTCCTATTCTCCTGAAACTGTTCCAAAAAATTGAAATGGAAGGAAAACTTCCAAACTCATTTTATGAGGCCAGCATCACCTTGATCCCAAAACCAGACAAGGATCCCATCAAAAAAGAGAGCTATAGACCAATATCCTTGATGAACACAGATGCGAAAATACTCAACAAAATACTAGCCAATAGGATTCAACAGTACATTAAAAGGATTATTCACCACGACCAAGTGGGATTTATTCCAGGGCTGCAAGGTTGGTTCAACATCCGCAAATCAGTCAATGTGATAAAACACATCAATAAAAGAAAGAACAAGAACCATATGATACTCTCAATAGATGCTGAAAAAGCATTTGACAAAGTACAGCATCCCTTCCTGATCAAAACTCTTCAAAGTGTAGGGATAGAGGGCACATACCTCAATATCATCAAAGCCATCTATGAAAAACCCACCGCAAATATCATTCTCAATGGAGAAAAACTGAAAGCTTTTCCGCTAAGGCAGGAACACGGCAGGGATGTCCATTATCACCACTGCTATTCAACATAGTACTAGAGGTCCTAGCCTCAGCAATCAGACAACAAAAGGAAATTAAAGGCATCCAAATCGGCAAAGAAGAAGTCAAATTATCACTCTTCTCAGATGATATAATACTATCTGTGGAAAACCCAAAAGACTCCACTCCAAAACTGCTAGAACTTGTATAGGAATTCAGTAAAGTGTCAGGATATAAAATCAATGCACAGAAATCAGTTGCATTTCTCTACACCAACAGCAAGAAAGAAGAAAGAGAAATTAAGGAGTCAATCCCATTTACAATTGCACCCAAAACCATAAGATACCTAGGAATAAACCTAATCAAAGAGACACAGAATCTATACTCAGAAAACTATAAAGTACTCATGAAAGAAACTGAGGAAGACACAAAGAAATGGAAAAATGTTCCTGGCTCTTGGATTGGAAGAATAAATATTGTGAAAAAGTCTATGCTACCTAAAGCAATCTACACATTTAATGCAATTCCTATCAAAGTACAATCCATCTTTCAAAGAAATGGAACAAATAATTCTAAAATTTATATGGAACCAGAAAAGACCTCGAATAGCCAAAGGGATATTGAAAAAGAAAGCCAACGTTGGTGGCATCACAATTCTGGACTTCAAGCTCTATTACAAAGCTGTCATCATCAAGACAGCCTGGTACTGGCACAAAAACAGACACATAGATCAATGGAACAGAATAGAGAGCCCAGAAATAGACCCTCAACTCTACAGTCAACTAATCTTCGACAAAGCAGGAAAGAATGTCCAATGGAAAAAAGACAGCCTCTTCAATAAATGGTGCTGGGAAAATTGGACAGCCACATGCAGAAAAATGAAATTGGACCATTTCCTTACACCACACACAAAAATAGACTCAAAATGGATCAAGGACCTCAATGTGCAAAAGGAATCCATCAAAATCCTTGAGGAGAACACAGGCAGCAACCTCTTCGACCTAGCCGCAGCAACATCTTCCTAGGAACAACGCCAAAGGCAAGGGAAGCAAGGGCAAAAATGAACTATTGGGATTTCATCAAGATCAAAAGCTTTTGCACAGCAAAGGAAACAGTTAACAAAATCAAAAGACAACTGACAGACTGGCAGAAGATATTTGCAAACGACATATCAGAAAAAGGACTATTGTCCAGAATCTATAAAGAACTTAGCAAACTCAACACCCAAAGAACAAATAATCCAATCAAGAAATGGGCAGAGGACATGAACAGACATTTCTGCAAAGAAGACAGATGGCCAATAGACACATGAAAAAGTGCTCCATATCACTCAGCATCAGGGAAATACAAATCAAAACCACAATGAGATATCACCTCACACCAGTCAGAATGGCTAAAATCAACAAGTCAGGAAATGACAGATGCTGGCGAGGATGCAGAGAAAGGGGAACCCTCCTACACTGCTGGTGGGAATGCAAGCTGTTGTAGCCACACTGGAAAATAGCATGGAGGTTCCTCAAAATGTTGAAAATAGAACTGCCCTATGACTCAGCAATTGCACTATTGGGTATTTACCCTAAAGATACAAACGTAGTGATCCAAAGGGGCACATGCACCCGAATGTTTATAGCAGCAATGTCCACAATAGCAAAACTATGGAAAGAACCTAGATGTCCATCAACAGATGAATGGATCAAGAAGATGTGGTATATATACACAATGGAATACTATGCAGCCATAAAAAGAAATGAAATCTTGCCATTTGTGACAACATGGATGGAACTAGAGAGTATCATGCTTAGCGAGATAAGTCAAGCAGAGAAAGACAACTATCATATGATCTCCCTGATATGAGGAAGTGGTGATGCAACATGGGGGCTTAAGTGGGTAGGAGAAGAATAAATGATACAAGATGGTATTGGGAGGGAGCCAAACCATTAGTGACTCTTAATCTCACAAAACAAACTGAGGGTTGCTGGGGGGAGGAGGTTTGGGAGAAGGGGGTAGGATTATGGACATTGGGGAGGGTATGTGCTTTGGTGAGTGCTGTGAAGTGTGTAAACCTGGTGATTCACAGACCTGTACCCCTGGGGATAAAAATATATGTTTATAAAAAAAAATAAAAAATTTAGAAATAGGAAAAAAAGTGATTTTCTAAATTGTAGTTATAACTCAAATGATAAAAATATTTTATTAAATCTTGGTTTAAAGAATGACAGAAAGCTTCCAACTTAATAGGCCTTGTTTAGGCCTTATTTTCCAAAATCTAAATTTAAAAACTATTGTTTATTAGAACATGAAGATAATTACAAATTGTGGGCTCAAAATTCTACCTGGCTCAGTTAAATTTTTGTTGTCACATGTCTAAGGAATAAACTGCTTTTTGAGAAGGAGCACAAGCAGTGGGAGCAGAAGAGGGAGAAGTAGGCTCTCCACTGAGCAAGGGGCCTGGTGTGGGATGTGGGACTGATCCCAGGACTCTGGGATCATGAACTGAGCCAAAGACAGATGCTTAACTGACTGAGTCACCCAGGCACACCTAAAGAATAAACTATTAACACTGGTATTTCATCTTAGAGTCTCATATAAAGTAGGCAAAAGAATAAGATGTTCTTGCCCAACTTAACATCACAAGAGACTCCATAGAAGGGGAAAGCAAAACCAGCTACACAGAATCCTATAGGAAAATTTGTGGAGGAAAAGTCACTCCACTACTAAAGTATTTTTAGTCCTAAAGTAACTAGAAAAGGAAGAACAAAGTAAGCACAGAATTAATAGAATGAAGAAAATGAGAAAGATAACTGTAGAAACAAAGGAAATTGAGAATAAAAAAATAGAAAAATCAACAAAACTATAATTTGTTTTTATAAGATTAATAAATTAGCTAGTCTAGAAAAAAAAAGACAATTCAAATAAATAAAATCAGAAATGAATAGGAGACTGTAAAACTGATGCCACGTAAATAGAAAGGATTATAAATGACTGCTATGAAAAATTTCATCTCAACAAATTGGATAATCTCAAGAAATGGATAAATTTCTAGAAACACACAATCTACCAATACTGATTCATAAAAAAAAATAAACAAACAAAATGTGACCAGACCTACAACTGATAAGATCTTTATTTGAAAACTACAAGAAAGGATAAATGGACATGTCCTTACAATTGCAGGTCAACTTCCTTCCAAGCTGTACTCTGTTAAATACAAAGTATGTTGCATTTATATTATTTCCATCATTTCCAGATGTATTTCCATCTGTTTCCACAAATCTACCTCAGGATAAGTTTCTTTCCTTCTGGCACTGATTCCACCTGGTTTACTACCTAAAGTGAATGGAACAATCATAATTATTTTTCTCTCATTTCTCTATGACAAGTGTAGGATGCTGAAAACACTGACTTGATCTCTCATCCTCTATCTTTTTCATGTCAGCACAATGACCTCTCTGCAGCTTATATTCCAGGCCCTTTGTAGGTCAATGTATGCCCTGACCAAGATGTGGAAAAGCTTGTTCTCATCCTCGCTACAGTGACACACAGAAGGTGCCACTTTAGGTAACTACTCTCTGACATCACCACAATGACTCCCTCCTTCTATAAACACTGTGGGTTGCGGTCTGGAATGGGTGGAGAAAGCTGTGTAGCACCTGAATAGTCCATCCACCAGATCTCCCTGTCAGTAATTTATCCTAAATTGAACTCTGTGTAAATGTTATGGTATGGCTTGTTTCATTTTTCTGTCTCAAAGTGCCTTTTCAGTCTGGAAGATACTTTACTGTCCCTCCTCCACCTTTTAACAGCAAATATCACAAATAAAAATGTGTATTAAGGGGGCGCCTGGGTGGCTCAGTGGGTTAAGCCGCTGCCTTCGGCTCAGGTCATGATCTCAGGGTCCTGGGATCGAGTCCCGTGTCGGGCTCTCTACTCAGCAGGGAGCCTGCTTCCCTATCTCTCTCTCTGCCTGCCTCTCCATCTACTTGTAATTTCTCTCTGTCAAATTAATAAAAATAAAAATCTTAAAAAATAAATAAATAAATAAATAAAATGTGTATTAAGGTGTCTTGCACTACAAAATAATTTATATAATCTGTGGGTTATTTGATGATCTTAATTATCTTTTGCATAATTACTTATTACAATACAATAAAAAATTACCAAGCATTATTAATCTTCACACATCAGTTGTTGCCACAAGTATGATGTTTTAGGAAAATTATACCGAGTACATTTCCGTTACTAATGATACCAATATGTTTTGAGAATATAAAGATATGGTGGGTTTACTCTAGAAACAGCACTTCAAAATGTACTAAACATGGGTCTCTTTTTAGGAGTAAGCATGAATTGCTTTAATTTTAAATATTTAAGATCATATGATAGTCAGTGGCTAGCTCTATATCTCTTTTCTAGAGTCTAAGAGCTAGTCTCTTGAAAACTTCCCTTTAGACTAAAAGATCTGTGATTATAAAGTAACATAGTTGCAGAATATACAAAAATATGCACTGCTTTCTGTAAGGGATTATTTTGGATTTTTTTATCAACTCTATTTTATGGATTCCAACTATACATTATCTTCAGTTTTATATATAAAATTAAATACTGAAGTTGTCATATTTCAAATTCATTTAGATACTTCTTACTCATTTCATTGTTCCAACTTAAATATTTGCTATTACTTTATTTTCCAAATACATCATTTCAAACAGCTATATCTAGGTGAAATTACATACTCAAGTTGTAATCTTATGATAATCATTTTAGATTTGACTGTTTATTTTTGACATCATAATTGTGTGCCTTCAATCAAATTTCTATCATTATTTCTTTGTGAGTAAAATTAATTTTATATTTTTTCTCTGAAGTAGTTTGAAATTCAAGTGTAACACAAGAGTCTAAACTACAAAATTTTTACATATTAGAAAAATTATAAGTACTATAACCCTTTTAATTATTACAATAACTTACTTTAAGTGATAGGTATATCTAAAACCATGTATCTTTAATGCATTATGAACCTTATTTTTTTGTAACACAAATCACTGCAATTATGGAAATGATAACGGTATTGGAGATATGTCTATTATTATTCTATACTACATTCTGTGTGTCATTCATAGTGTTAATCGTGTTTCATTACCTGATAAAATACTTAAAATAACTGAGTTAAAATAACACTTTTTCAAAATAAACACACACACACGCACATGCTCTACCCTTTTAGTAAGTTTCTATACAGTACAGTATTGTCAAATATAACCACAATATTGTAGAGTAGACCTCTAGAATTTCTTTATCTTGCATAATTGAAATTTTATGCTCATTGAAAAGCAACTTCTCATTTTCCTCCCCTACAGCTCCTGACAACCACTTTACCTTCTGCTTTTATGACTGACTAGATACCTCATGTGAGTGGAAACATGCAGCGTTGTCCTTGCGTGACTGGCTTATTTCATGTAGCATAATGACCTCCAGGTTCACCCCTGTTATTGCAAATGACAGGACCTCCTTCTTTTTCTAAGGCTAAATAATATTCTATTGTAAGTATATAACACATTATCGTAATCCATTCAGCCCTTGGTGAATATTTAGGTTGCTTCCACATTTGGCTATTGTGAATAATGCTGCAATGAACATGGGAGAGCAAATATCTCTGAGATCCCGATTTCAATTATTTTAGATAAATATCCAGAAGTAGGAATGCTGGATCATATGGCAGTTCTAGTTTTAATTTTTTGACGAACTTACATACTTAAAGTCAGCACCATTTTACAATCCCACCAATGGTGTACAAGAGTTTCAATTTCTCTATATCCTTGCCAATAATTTTTTTAGTTTTTATTTTCTGTTGGCCAATAACACCTCCTCAGATATGTAGTTTGCAATTATTTTGTCCCATTCTTCCAGTGCCCTTTTACTCTTTAACATATTCCTGTGTGAAAATCACTGTGTTGATTTTTCTAGGTCACAGTGTAATATTCTAATATATAGATTCAGTTTATCATTTTTTTTGAATGGTAAGTTAACTATATTTCTCTTCTATTATTTTAGTTATCTTCATATACAACCATAGTTATGTTGCATCTCCTTAGCCAGTGTTTCTCTAAAACCTATTAATATGTTAATTGTTATATGATAGCAAAGCAAGCCAAGAATAGCATGACTTTTCCAAGGAGGAAATTTACTTCAAAATGGAGAGACAAACGATTTTTTCTGGATAAATTATTACCTTAATACTACAAAAACTAAAGTATTATTTTAATGTAATCCAATTCAAATATGCCAAATGGATATTTGTTATTTTTAAAAATTATGAAAATATTTCTAATATTAACCTGGAAAGGAGAAAAGGTAATTAAAAACAAACCATAATATAAACAATAAAGAGGAGCAACAAGAAACTAGTTAAATATAAATCAAAATAATAAGATTATAATATATCAATTGTAATATTAATCAACACATAACATTAGCCTTTAAAAAGATTGTTATAATGGGGCGCCTGGGTGGCTCAGTGGGTTAAAGCCTTTGCCTTCGGCTCAGGTCATGATCCCAGGGTCCTGGGATCAAGCCCTGCAATGGGCTCTCTGCTCAGCAGGGAGCCTGATTCCTCCTCTCTCTCTGCCGCTTCTCTGCCTACTTGTGATCTCTGTCTGTCAAATAAATAAATAAAATCTTTAAAAAAAAAGATTGTTATAATCTTAATAAGAATAACCATTCACAGACAGTGGTATATGTAAAATCTAAGTATTATAAAAAGGAGGTGACTGTCCAGCCATTTTTTATTTAAAATTTTTAGGATTTAAATTTTTAATATTTCTTTTCTATAATCACACTGATGTTAATTAACAAAATGATAAAATGATATTAACCTAATGTTATCATCTAATTAGTTTCAGAGAGAAAAGAAGCTCAATTTCAGTTATGCTAAAAAAGTAACTGTCTTTGGTAGACACCTTCCAGTGTTTAGATTTACACATCTTTATTATATCCAAATAAAAATTAAAGATCAACACCATGTCAAAAATGTCCATTGACTATAAACTAGAAATTTACTTGTGAAATTCAGTTTGAGTAATGACTCTGAAGGAGAATGAAGTGAGGAGGTACTCCTAGGATCTTTATCTATAATATTCCATTATATAACTCATATCCTGAATATGTTATGATAAAATAATTTTATCTCTTCATTTTAGGTTGATACATAGAGTTTTTGTTATTATTTGCAATTTTTATTTAAAGTGTAAATTTTTTTTCAAAATTGTAGTAGGATGAATAATTGGCCCTACAAATGTTTCCATATCCTAAACCCTAGAACCTGTGAGTATCTTACCTTACATGGCGAAAGTAACTTCGCAGATATGATTAAGAGATGGGGCCATTGCCCTGAATTATCTAGATAGACTCACATAATTAAAAGGGTACATATAAGAGAAAGTCAAGAAGGTCACAGAGAAGGCAGTGTGATAACAAAAGCAGAGGGAAAGAAGACATTTGATGGAAACAGAGCTCAAAGTGAGTTAAGAAATGTAGGTAGCCTCTAAAAGCTAGAAAAAAGGCAAGGAAACAGACTGGATTCTTCTTAGAACCTCCAGAAGAAAGGTTGCTTGCCGACCCATTTAGACTTCTAACTTCCACAACTATAAATTTGTGTTGATTTAATACAGAAACAATATATAACCAATACAAAACTATATCTGAATATTTATAAGCAAGCATAAACATGAACACACTATAAGTAACTGTTTGCATACACATTCACAAGTATATATGCATAAAAACAACAATCATTCTTCTTGAATGACCATGCAAGCTCACTTGACTTTGTCCAAGTGTGTGTATGTGTGTTTACTTTGTAATTAAGAAAATGGACTTCAACTTCAGGATTTCCTTCTATCTGCCATCCTAACATCTCATCTCCTAGTACCTTCAAGAAGGAAGAGGAAGGGAAAGAAGAGGAGGAAGTGTGGCAGGGAGGAATGTGAAGAGGAGGCAGAAGGAGTAAACAAAGCAAAATCCTTTAATCCATTATTTAACACTTAAAGACCTGTTTAATTGAAGATGTTTAAATCAGTGTACAACAGTCATAATCTATAAATAACTACTTATCAGTGTCTTCCCCGATTTTCATAGATAAAGTATAAAATGAGGAAAGCACAGAGCATTCTATTTGAAATTGAGGTTAGCAATCTCATAACAGGAAAGAAAGAAGAGATTGTACATGGACAATAAACTTGATAGACTTCATAAATTTCCCTTGGGTTGACTATGTTTGCTTCAATTGGCCCATAACAAATACATGCTCCTGATTAAAATATTTTTTCATGCAGCTGCAAAGCAGTCTGCTTCATCAGAATTATGAAGATTTCTTTTTAATTCAGCTGACTTACTATGAAAGGACATTTTCTACAGAGAACACACTAATTGAAGCATCACGACATAGTTCCTATTTAAAACCTTTCTATGTCTCATAGTATTGGATATGTCTATACATATGTGGCAGTTTCTCAATAAATCTCTTTTAATTTTTAAGTAAAAGACTAACCACATAACATTTTAAATGTCTGAAGAATTCACTTTTGTTATTTTCCCTTAATTTGTATATTGGTTTTACTCACTACTGTTCTCAATAGCTCATCAAAAGATAATAGTTGTCTCCCATGAAACATTTTATAAGAACAATAATATGTTTTTGAATTAGAGAATGAATAATTATGAAGTCTTTAGTTTATAAAGAAAGAATTAAACCCATCCAATATCTGCCAGATCAAGAGAGAATTATGAGATTTCAGCAATTTACACAAGCTTGGGTAAATTTAGAGGCACAAGCAGGGAACTTAAGAAACTTGTAAATAGATCATACATGGATTACTGAAAGTTCCAGCCACATTTGTAATATACAAAAGAAAATTCTGAAATAAGATCAGAATAACCAAAAAACATATTTGAAAATGGAAGAAAATTAAGTCTCTATAGTTAAAATTAATAGAAAATATAAATCAGCTTGATGTAGAGTTTCAAACTTAGGGATCATGACTTGCAGAGATGTAGAGTAATTCATATAGTGGCTGTCCCTTCCCACAAATGTCATGTACCACACTGTATTAGGTTTTCTGTGACATTTTGCCAACTATTAACAGAAAAAAAAACAAACAAAACAAACAAAAATTAAAAATAAAATGAGGCGTAATCATCTTTTGAAAGCAAGGGAAGACGCCCTTTTCCCCTCCTTTTTCTAAGAGTATTTACGTAAGAAACTTACAGAAGAAAACTTAGAATTGTAAGTAATTTCTCTTTTCTTTGAAATGCATATAAATTATTTGAAAATAAAATGGGACTTTTGTAAGTTTTGTGACCAAGAATGTCTTTCTTAAAAACCCAGGAGCTATCACTTTGAAATGTAAACATGGAGGAATACAGGACCCCTATTTTTCAATTTGGGAGGCAATTAGGAGCTGAACTTCAATAGGTGCCTTGCTCCAGGAGGCAAAACTCATATAAAGATGTGAGAAGTTCATTTTTCCTTTGGATAGACTCAATAAGCTAACTCAGGTGGTCACCCTAATTACCATGTAAATTTATGTAAACTATGTGTGACAGATAGTGCTATCAGGTCCTCTTACCTGAGAACTACCTATTCTTCAATCATGAAACCATTTATGTAATGGGTTGCATATGCTTCCCCACATAAGGGAGGGAGATTCCTTTCTGTCTGTTCAGTCTCTGTGAATTGCCTGTGATATGCATCACACATTCTAGTTTAATGCTTATTCAATAATAGAAGTATTTTCTTTTGCTACTACATTTATGGAAAGGAAAACATTACACTAAAATAAAACTACGGACCAATTCCTTTGATAAACATAGATGCAAAACAATACCAGAGGCACAATCCATGGAAGAAAGAATTGATAAACTGAACCTCATTAAACTTAATAATTTCTTCTCTATGAAAGACACTGTTGAGAAAATGAAGACATACCACAGGATGAGAGAAACTATTACAATTACTATTTACAAAAGACACATCTGGTGAAGGAATGTTATCTAAAATATAGAATGAACTCTTAAAACTCAACAATAAGAAGTAGCTGAGTGGCTCAGTCAATTTAGTGTCTGCCTTTAGCTAAGGTCATGATCCCAGGGTCGATCAAGCCCCCCTGGGCTCCCTGCTCAGAAAGCCTACTTCTCTCTCTCTCTGTACCTTCCCCTGCTTTAGCATGCTCTCTGTGTCAAATAAATAAATAAAATCTTAAAATACACACACAAACACACACACAAAAAAAAACCTCAACAATAAGAAAATAAACTGATTAATGAGTCAAAGACCTTAACATCCCACCCACCAAAGAAGATACACAGATGATAAATAAGCACAGGAGAAGATGTATTTGTCATCAGGGAAATGCAAATTAAAACAGTGAGAATCTATGACACACCTTAGAATGGTCAGTATCTGAAATGCTGACAACAGTGAATGCTGGCAAGGATGTAGAATAAGAAGCACCCTTACTCATTGTTGGTGGAAATACAAAACGATACAGCCACTTTGGAAGGCAGTTTGACAGTTTCTTAGAAAATGAAACATACTCTTACCATATGACCCAGCAACCACATTCACTAGTACTTACCCAGAAGAGCTGAAAACTTTTGTCCATACAAGGATATACCCACTGATGTTTGTAGGAGCCTTATTCAGCTTTAGAAAGAAATAAGCTATCAAACATGAAAAAAATATGGAGGAACATTAAATGCATATTACTAAGTGAATGAAGCCTCTCTGAAAAACCTACATATTGTATGATTCCAACTATATGACATTCTGGAAAAGGAAAGACTATGGAAACAATAAAAAAGATCCATGATTTCCAGAAAGATAGGAGGGAGGGAGAGACAAATGCATACAGAGTATTTTAGGGTACTAAAGATACTCTGTATGATACTATAATGGTAGGTACATGTTATTTACCTTTGTCAAAACCTAAAGAATGTACAACAGCAAGAGTGGACTGTAATGCAAAATAGGGACTTTTGTTGATTATGATGTTTCAGTGTAGGTTCATCAATCATAACAAATGTATCACTCTAATAAAGGATGTTGTTAATGGGGGAAGAGGGTATATGAGATATCTCTGAACCTCCCGCTCTATTGTGCTGTGAAAATAAACTAAAACTGCTTTTAAAATATTTAAATACATATATAGCATAACCATAAATCAGGAAATAATACTGATAATCAGATTACCACCTAATCTATAAACTCCATTCAAATTTTATCTCCCATCCAATAAATAACTTTATAGTAAAAGGATCAACCCAGGATCCTACCTAGTATTCACTGCCATGTGTCCTTAGCCACCTTCAATCGGGAACAATTCTTCAGTCTTTTCGAATTTTCCATATTTTAATATTCTGAAGACTACAAGGTTGTCACTTTGTTGAGTTTTTCAGTTTAGGTTTTTCTGATGTCTCTCCTTACCCTCCCTTTGCTTATATTCTTATTATGAATTTTTGATAGGAATATCAGAGAAGGATAATTCTTTTCATTGTATCTTACCAGAACTGTATTTTTCATTATATTTTATCAGGTGATGTAAGATTTTGATTTCTTCCATTACTGGTGATGTTCATTTTGGCCACATGGTTAAGGTGGCATCTGCCAGGCTTCTCCAGAGTAAATTACCAATTTCATTTCTATTATTAATGAATATACTGTGAGGAGATACCCTGAAACTAGACAAAGTCCTATCTCATACCTTGATCCAACAATTTTAGCAACCATTGATGATTTTTCCCTTGTCAGCTGTAACTATTTTGGTTGCCACTTGGTGGTTCTCTAATTCCACTGGTTTTTAAATATTTTACTAGCTGGCATTCTACAATAAGAATTTTTTCTTTTCCCTCATTGATCTATTCATTTATTTATTTGAGTACAGACTTAGGAATCTTACTTTATTCTATAGATTATAATCTGCCATTGTTACTGCATATGTTGATACTCAAATTCTGTATTTGGTAAGTATATCCCATGCAAAGTTGCTTCTCTATTGTCCTAACATGGTTATACCATTCCTCAAGCACTTTTTACTTTCTGGACACATACACACATACATCCATATGTTATTGTCTATTTATATCTTTGTTGACTTCTTTTATAAATTTTTTATAGCCAAAACATAAATTCTTCACAACAAAGGATGCTGCTTCTTAATCCTTTGTGTTTATCACAGATAACTTCACCTAGTTGTTTGCTTGTAGAGACATTGTTTGATTTAGTGGCTTTGCTGAAGTGTTTTTTAAGGCAGAGGAGAGCAAAGATCTAGATTTACATTCATCCTATTTTTGGCCTCACTTCTGATGCTGAATCCACTAGTAGTAGTGCAGAGACCAGTGAAAAGGGAAAGGTGCAGGTGGTGGCGTTTAAAAATATATACCACTGTTCACCTGATTGCTTCCTCTTCTTATCTCTTAAGAAAAAAAACGGGGGGAGGGAAGAAAGAATGAAGGGAGGGATATAAATGTAGAAGTACAAACTAGTAGTTAAATACATCCTAAATTTTTAAAGTCTATTTGCCAAAAGTGTAAAATACTGTTTTATCTTTGAGTGAGATGGAGATATCAGGAACCAGAAAGAATATAGATTCATCAGGGATTCTGAGATTCAGAAATGAAAGCTGACATGTCAGTCACAAGGAGCAGACAAAGCCACTGACAGTATCTGAAGATTTAAGGGCCAAGTACCCTCTGTGAGGTTCATTTAAAGCTGTTCAAAATGAATCTTTAACAAAGGTCTTTCTCAAAGATTATAACCAATTTCCTCCTGGAAAATTTTTAAACAAATTTCTTATTATTTCTACGTGAAAAAATACTCATGATTTGTATTAATTTTCCAGAAAGGCTTAATATCATGTACCATCAGATAAATAACTATTAAATACCTCATTTTTTCAAATGTTATTCTTTTATATAAACTCAACAGTGAGCATAGTTGATTTTTTTTAAATAAAATAAAACCAATAGTTTCACAAGCTGTGAATAACTGGGTGATTTAAAACATTCATAATGTATGACTATTTTAAAAATATGCTCTATCCTTGACTTCAATACAACTGTCTTTTCAAATTCAGACACGTCTTTAATATAAACTGGGTATTGAAAATTACATCCAAACTTCCCTGTGAATGCATGTTTCTCCAATATTTCTTTTGTTTAGAATATGTTTAAAAATGTTAGTGTGAATTTAAAAATATAAAAAGACAACACATACAGAGTAAAAATATGTTGGAGGTATTATGACTATTGTTTCATAAAAAAATGCCAGTACATAAAAGATAAGTAAACCATGCCATAAGACATCATACTGTCCTACAAAGAAAATATCTATTAGAAAACTATTGATTTTCTCTTTAAATTAAAAAAAATAAGTTTATTCTGCTTTGTCATAATTTCTTGATTTCATTCCCAGAAAGATAGCTTCGTTTGGTACACAGATCTCTCACGTTACACACTGATACAGAGTTAGGTTTCTAAACTGCAGCCAACTGAATTGGTATTTGGAGTTAACCTTTAACACAGCAGGAGTACATGCTTCAGTACATTTTCCTCCATTGGCATAGGACAATTCTGTGATGCTGTTTTCCTACAAATTATTTCTTTAAGAGTTTCATTTCAAATACTCAAAAATCCGTATCTTAAACTTCGATGTTTTGTATACTCCATTTTAGTTTCCAAAGATGATCCTTCTTTTTCCTATCACCATAATGCAGTTATCCTAAAACACACCTTCTAGGTTTTAAAAAAGTATTCTTCATTGTCAGCATCCGTACACTTTCCAAGATGGTGTTGTCTTTTTTTTTTTTTTTTAAGATTTTAATTATTTATTGACAGACAGAGATCACAAGTAGGCAAAGAGGCAGGCAGAATGAGAGGGAGAAGCAGACTCCCTGCCAAGCAGAGAGCCCAATGCAGGGCTTGATCCCAGGACCCTGGGATCATGACCTGAGCCAAAGGCAGAGGCCTTAATCCACTGAGCCACCCAGGTGCCTTGATAGTGGGTTGTCTTTTTATCACACAATGGAAAGTAGAATTCTCTCAGAATAAAGGTTTTCATTATACATCCCTAAGTATTAGAATATCTTTCTCTAATTGGAATATCTCTTTTGGAATACCTCTAATTATGGGAATATTTTTTCTTTATTTTGAAGAATATTTAATAATTCAGTATGTGTTCAGTCTGGCCATTGTTGGAAGGCAATGCTTAAAAGGGTCAACTTCTATTGTGTAATTTTTAATTTCATCAAGTACCCCTAACCCAATATCCACCTCCACCCAATTAGTATTAGAATTTCTTAGCTAAGAAAATTACTTTAGCTAACCAATAGTTTTGGCAGAATTCTAGTAAAGTAATACACATTAAATGGAAATATTAAAAGCATACAACATCATCCTATAGTTTTCCCTCTCAGCAAACAGATAATAATGAACTTATTCAAATTAATATGTAGCTGGTAACCTGCAAAACAAATTAAGAGTGTAAAGAATATATTGAAGCTAAACCGAAATAATAATGTAAATATGGATGGAAACAAACAATGTAAATATGGATAGAAAAGCTAAAGGGAAAAAGATTTTTCAATTTGCTTGGCAGTTTTGCCTTAGAATAATCCTCAATTTTATTATTACATTTTAAGTGTTCGGTTTTCAGGCTAATGCAAAGGATATGGGATACCCTATTTGGTCTATACACGCACTCTTGCATTTAATGCTGCAGTGGGGTTTCCCTGGCTCTCCCCAAGAGGGAATTCTGGAGGAATCCCCTAGTCTTCTGAATGGTGCGACACGTAATACATCAGTGGATCTCATGATCATGGGTCCACTCCCACTGCCATGGTGTTTCTTCCTTCTTGTATTTTTTCTACTTTAGCCTTCATTTATGCAATTATATTTAACTTTTTTCACAAAGAGTTTTACCTGAGTTTTGTCAACTTCCTTTTTACAGCATCCTTTTGTCATCTCATTTCTGAAATATTCCTAATTTTTATTTATGCTTTTTATCAGAGTTTATTCTTTTTTTAACTTCGTTTTTCTGCTTTTGAGTATGGGTTTTGTGACACATCTTTCTGATGTAATTTCATTTTATCACCCAGGGACATCTGGAAATATTTGCAGACATTTCTGATTATAACTGTGGGACTGCCACTAGCAATTACTGGATAAGACCCAAGGAAATGGCTACAAAGCCTACAATGCGGGGGTGCCTGGGTGGCTCAGTGGATTGGGCCTCTGCCTTAGGTTCAGGTAGTGATCTCTGGGTCCTGGGATCGAGCTCCACATCAGGCTCTCTGCTTGGCGGGGAGCCTGCTTCCCCCCCTCTCTCTACCTACTTGTGATCTCTCTGTCAAATAAATAAATAAAATCTTTAAAAAACAAACAAACAAACAAACAAAAAAACCCTACAATGCGTAGGACAGCCTCCCACAACAAAGAACTGTCTGGTCTAAAATGTTAATATTGTGTAGGCTAAGAAACCCCAGACCCATACTCTGAAAAAGGAATAATCAGTATAAAGGAGAAGATAGTTTTCCTTAGCTTCATGGTTCTCATGTTCCTTACAGCAGACACAAACAAAAAATGTGTCTTTCTAATTTCTAAAAGTGCCTTGTTTTTTTCCCTTTTTTAATATATACTTCCTTTTTCTTTTTTCTTTTAAAGATTTTATTTATCTGACAGAGAGAGAGATCACAAGTAGGTAGAGAGGCAGGCAGAGAGAGAGGGAGAAGCAAGCTCCCCAAAGAGCAGAGAGCCTGATGCAGGCCTAGATCCCAGGACCCTGAGATCATGACCTGAGCAGGGGCTCAACCCTCTGAGCCTCCCAGGTGCCTTATACTTCCTTTTTCAATTGTCCTTAATGTTTCTCTGAATTCTACTCCCAGGAATTTGTTCTTAGTGTAAGTATTTGTGTCGGGAATTGTAGCCTGCAAAAGCCTCTCACATTTTGGGCTGCTCTTATCAGACTGGCCTGCTGAGATTTTCTTTTCTTTTTTTTTTTAAAAAGATTTTATTTATTTATTTGACAGAGAGAGATCACAAGCAGGCAGAGAGGCAGGCAGAGAGAGAGAGGAGGAAGCAGGCTCCCCGCCGAGCAGAGAGCCCGATGCGGGACTCGATCCCAGGACCCCGAGATCATGACCTGCGCTGAAGGCAGCAGCCCAACCCACTGAGCCACCCAGGCGCCCCCTGCTGAGATTTTCATAAGCATTTATGATCCTTCACTTTGGAGGTGAGTACCTATTAGATTCCTATTAGATTTCTAATAGGTACTCATGCCCTTCAAAAAATCTCTGTCTTCATACTATTTTTTCCTCACAATCGTTTATACATCATCGCCTTGCTGTTTGGTGTTGCTTTGTTTTTAAGATTTATTAATTTTATAGGTAAAGAGAGAGAGAAAGAGAGGGCAGGAGCAGGAGAGGGAGAAAGAATCACGCAAGCTCTGGGCTGAGTACCAGACCTAGAAGAGAGGCTGGATCTCACAATCCTGAGACCAGGACCTGAGCATCTGAGCCAAAACCAAGAGCTGGATGCTCAACCAACTGTGCCATCCAGGCTCCCTCTTGCTGTTCCGTGTGTGATCTCTACTTATTCTTACTTTAATATTCTCATGTACCAATTGTCACCTAGCTTTGCTTGGATGATGTCCATGACAATTTTTAACTAGTGATTCCATTTCTGCATGAGCATCAATTTTTCAATTTTATAAAATTCTAAATTCTAAAAATATTTAATTTTTCAATTTCTTGATGTTTGATAATAAGAATTAGTCTACTACAATTTAAGTTTTTAAGTGTATAGGCAAAATTGTGTTTCTATTTTTCTTTCAATGTCCCTTAATCTGTCCTTCATTTGTACCTATGTCTCCTTAATGCTAATACATTTTACTTTTCTATATATCAAATTCAGCAGAATAATTAACATTCAAAGAAGCAAAATTTGATGACACAATCCGATATTGTTTATCTTCTTCTTTCTTCTATTTTCTTTCATTTGCTGTGCCGGCCTTTACTTGTAAATTATTAGGCTGGATCTTTGGGTCATTAACTTTTAGTCCTTTGATTCTCACATACATGAGCTATGTTTGAATTTTACTTTATATAGTGCTTTAGCTGAATCCTATTAGTATGGAAAGTTTTCACTACATTTTAAATGAATTTCCAAAATAATCATTTTATTATAGTTAGAAGGTTTTAGTTTTGTATCCTTTTAATTGGTGATTAATTTTTAATTGTTATTATGTGATGTGCTTGAAAGAAGTTTTTAAAGTTTATTGTGTAAGTATGTATGCATATGTCTTCAGATCAAGCTCATTAACAATATATTTTAAGAGACTCTGATTCTTATTAAATGGCATATTTAATCAGTTACTCCAGAGAAATTTTTAAATCCGCACATGCAAATTCATTTATCCATTTTTCCACTCTTCTGCAAAATACTATCTAACATAATTTGAGATTTTTTTATTCTTTATCAAAGTTTTAAATTGAAGCATTTTTATATAAACTTTTAAATGTGGTTTCTCATTGCATTAAACTCTTTATCATTAAGCAGATACTGTGCATCCCTTGTAGGCCTTTAGCCATAATACCTATTTTTTCTCACACTAATATAGCTATATTAGCTTTCTTATTATTAGTGTTTCCCTTATATCTGTTTCTGTCCTTTTTCTTGTGTTCTAACATTTGTACATGGAAATTCTAATATCTGAAGTACTTGCAGACTCCATTCTCTTTGTTCCTGTTTATATCATCTTGTTTCCCCATGTTTTAAAATGTTTTATGGTAAACTCACATTCGATGTCATTGTCAGGGATCATGAGGGCTTGACTAGATCTGTTTTTTTCCAGAGAGGATCTGCTCTTGCATTATTTAGGCATCTGTGTTTATTACCAACCTGAGGCCACTTTAATTTAGTTTCTAAGCCAGACCATTCAGGTAGTTTAATATTAAACTTTACACAAGTGTGAATGCAGCATAAAAATTACAGATTTGTAGAAGAAGCTTTTATTTATTTATTTATTTTCCTGTATAGAACTGAGTTTAAGAAAATCACCTTCTTTTCCTAGGATGCCAAGATTTTCCTGCCTACAGTCTCATTGATGCTCTGTTCATTCAAGTTCATACTAATGAAAGAGTCTCTACCATTAGTACATTCACCTTGTCTTGTTGTTGTTGTTTTTTTTTTTTAAAGATTTTATTTATTTATTTGACAGACAAAGATCACAAGCAGGCAGAGAAGCAGGCAGAGAGAGAGGAGGAAGCAGGCTCCCCGCTGAGCAGAGAGCCCGATGTGGGGCCCGATCCCAGGACTCTGGGATCATGACCTGAGCCGAAGGCAGAGGCTTTAACCCACTGAGCCACCCAGGCGCCCCTGTTGTTGTTGTTTTAATTTAAATCCCAGTTAGTTAACATGCAGGGTAATACTGGTTTCAGGTGTACAATCTAGTGATTCAACACTTACATACAATAGCTGGTGCTCATCACAAGTAGTGCACTCCTTAATTAACATCATCTATTTAACCTAACCCCCCATCCACCTCCTCTCTGATAACAACCAGTTTACGCTCTATAGTTGAATCTGTCTTTTTCTCCATGAATAATAAAACATAATGCTGAGGTACTAGGTTTTGGCAAAAAATCTAATATCCAGTAGGGTCTCAAAATTATGTTTCCATTTTGGAATCCTGACTCCACTTTGGTTCTAGTTTGTGATTATTTTACCTATTTTAAGTTTAGATAAAAGGAAGTGTGTTTTACTTTGTGCAGCATTTTTGATGTTCTATAGTTGGATGCTATTTCAGTTAACTTAATCTGTCCAAATTACTATAAGTGGAATTTCTTACCAGACTCTTTCAGTATTATTTAGATAATTTTTGAAAATGTCTGAACTACATTTTATCTTCCTCTGGGTAAATACTGTACTGTATCTTGAATAGAAATTCATGTACTGGAATTTTCTGTATCAGGCTTGGTTGAGATGCCTCATAGTGTGTTAGGTCATTGAGCCCCTATTAGGATTCCAAGAGCTCCAGACAGAGTCAAGTCTTTTTTGCTATTTCCAAACTATGCACAATACAATCCTATAGGAAATATTTTTATGTGTTTTTAGGTATTCTTTGGATATATACAACCCACTGGTTCATCGCCTATTATCTCCCTCATTCTATCCAAACTCACCTCAGGACTCATCTTTCTACATTTCTCTTTGTACTGTTTTTGAGTTACCACATCATCATTTTATTTTTTCTTATTTTTTTTAAAGGTATTATTTATTTTGACAGAGAGAGAAGAGGAGTAGCACCAGAGAGAGGGAAAAGCAGACTCTGCTGAGCAAGGAACTCTACGCGGGGCTAGATCCCAGAACCCTAAGATCACAACCTGAGGAGAAGGCAGATGCTAAACCAACTAAGCTACCCGGGTGCCCCAATACTTAATCATTCTGATAATGCTCTCGACCAAAGGCTTTTTTCCTAACCATCTCAGAAAAACTTAAATATCCTTATGTGGTCAGTATATTGGAGCAGCAAGCACTTATGGTAAAGTCACGTCATACACAGAAGCCTACTTATACAACCGCCCCACAAGAATACCTTGAAATGTATAATATATTATGTTATTTAACAATTACTTCACACATTTTCTATTGTTCCTGCTTACCACTTATTTTCTTAAACTTTTTGCAACCCCTCAGTATACTTGAACAAACAAAAGAGAATGTCAATCACTCCTTATATCCGAAGCTGCAAACACAAGCATCCGCCTATGTACTATTATAATACTATCTAATTTTAATAGAGAATTGTTTGACATCCTCTTTGAGAACAAAATAATATCCTTTCCTGAGGATTCCATTCTTCTTTTACAGGAACTACCCATTTCCCTTTCCTTTTATGTATACCAAGCCACTATCTCTCATTTTGATTCCTCAAGTTATTTGTTTTTGTTTTTTTTTTTTTTGGTAACATTCATCCTTCTTATTAAAAATAAAAAACAGGGGCACCTGGGTGGCTCAGTGGGTTAAAACCTCTGCCTTCGGCTCAGGTCATGATCTCAGGGTCCTGGGATCGAGCCCCACATCGGACTCTCTGCTTAGCGGGAAGCCTGCTTCCTCCACTCTCTCTGCCTGCTTCTCTGCCTACTTGTGATCTCTGTCTGTCAAATAAATAAATAAATAAATCTTAAAAAAAAAAAAGAAGAATCTCTTAAGAAAAATAAATAAAAATAAAAAACAATATAATACACAACAAATTCATATAACACTTCAGTTAGACTTTCTAGCCTCCTCAAAAACAACTTTAGAGGTTGCCTTTTCAATTCTTATTTCTTAATCTCCCATTCAGTATTTTGATTTGATTGCCTCATTCGTCTCCCATAGGTATAGTCTGCTGTGATCACAGCAATGGCATATATATTGCTAAATCCAATTGACATTCTGACTACTAATCTCACTTGATCTCTCAGCATCACTAGAAAATCCTTGCAACTTCCTCCTTTAAACAATATATCCCATTGTCTCCTCTAATCATCTTTCTATATTTCTTTCTTAATTCTCTTTGCCATTCTTGTCTCTGTTCTTTGTAAACTCATATTCTGTTATTCACCACTAACTAATCCTCAAGTTTTGGCTCCAGGTTTGCTTTACTTGTACTGTCTCATCTTAATTTAGAATATAAAAATGCTTATGATTTAAATAAACACCTGTAATCAGAATTTATACCTGTATCTCCACATATTTATACCTCTATCTCCAGGCCAAAATACCTAGCTATATACTTAAAATATCTTCATACATAACATAAATAAATCTTATTTCAACATAAGCAAATGAAACCTGATCTTTTCCCCTAAAACTAATCCATTTCTAGTATTCCTTAAATGAGAAAATACCAACATTATTCTAAGTATTCTTTATCTTCCCAAAGATAGTTATTTTAACTATCTCCAGGTAAAGCCCTGGGGATGTATAAATTTCAATGAAATCGATAAAAATTTCAACAAAATGGTCACTGACAGTTTTTCTGTCTATGTCCCTCTCCCACTTTTACTAAGCAAACTATTTCAAGATCATGCAATTATTAACTCCAGAATTCTTGATCAGCTAGTGGTCCAATGAATCACCAATACTGGCAATATAATCTTTTGGAAGTAAGCCAATTTTAGGAATGTTTTGCATTATTTAATAACTTTCCAAATAAATTGGAGTCAGTTACATAAATTGTCGAAGTCATGTAGGACTTTTTGACACCTCAGCTGCCTCAATATTATTTAATAGTTCTCTGAGAAGTGCCATCTGAAGAGAAAGCAAAAAAAGAAAAAGTAGAGAGGATTATGATTTGAGATGATTACAAACTGAGATTGGTGAAAATGAATTAATATTATTTAAAACTGTGATTCAAGTAATGTTCTATGAATTGTATTCTCTTTGCTAGCTTTCTAATAATATTCCATTAGATTATATATTCAAAAAATACTGATTTTAAGATAATAAATATAATTGTTATCTACAAATTAAGTTTTGAGAAATTACATGGAGATCTCATATCTTTACATTCCAAAACCTAAATAACTTCACAGCTTAAAAAAAAAAAAAAGCCATTTGTTTTCTTATTAGTTATTACTGTGAACTGACAGATTTAAACTGCAGAGCAGAAATATATACTTAGGAAGAAGTGGGAAGAGAGAGAGAGTGAAGTAATTTAAAGAAGGTAGATTTCAGTCTGGGTGTGTCCTAGACTGAATTCAAGATGAAGTTTAGTATTTTTTTTTCCTAAAGATTTTATTTATTTATTTGACAGAGAGAGAGAGAGAGAGAGAGAGATCACAAGTAGGCAGAGGGTGGGGGGAGGGGGAAGTGGGCTCCATGCTGAGCAGAGAGCCTGATGTGGGGCTTGATCCCCGGAGCCCGGGATCATGACCTGAGCCTAAGGCAGAGGCTTAACCCACTGAGCCACCCATGTGCCCCAAAGTTTAGCATTTTGAATGGATTAGGTATGTAGGCAACCTGTGCTGCATGTAAGTCTAGTGTTTAACAATAGATTTGTTATATAATATGGACTCCAAACCCAACCAACTACAAATTTTATCTGGTGTTCAAACCAAACTAGTCATAGCCATTCTTACTATTTCAAATCTATTGCATCAATTATAACTTTAAGAGTAAGTCAAACTTAAATAAGGATAGCATTCAGTCTTATCTAGTACCTGATCTGAAAGACAAAGGATCCATTATTTTACAAGTAAGTTCAATACACAAGGTAGCTTTCCTTTAATAATAAAAATTTCTGATTGTTCCTTCAAGATTCTGTGAATACATATATACATTTTCACATGAGATTGTCTTTTTGTGTGTATGCCAATTTAGCTAGGCTACAGATTTCCATTTATTCAAACACTAATCTAGGTATTTTGTAGATGTGATTAAAGTCCATAATCAACTGACTTTAAGTAAGGGAATTACCCTAGATGATCTTGCAGGTTCATCTGCTTCAATCATTTGAAAGAGCAGAGCCAAGGCTTCTCTGAAGAAGATGCTTGCGGACAGCAACTTCAGCTGATATCCAAGGGTCCATGATATTCTGCACTAGAAGTTTCACACTTACCTAGCTGGATCCACAATTATAAAAGTCAATCTACTGCACTAAATATCTTAATATATTCCCTACTAGTTCTGATTCTCTGGCTGAATCCTGACAGATAAATATTTGGGGACCTGAAGTACTTCTAGAGGAATACAATCTCAAAGACAATTTTCCTGAATTGGTTCTGAAACAGAATTGGGTCTCTAATCTGTTTAGATTTAAAGGCACTAATAACTGTATTTCTAATAATCAAGAGGGCACTAATAAGTCCTTGGTATGATGTGACAAGTGCAATATGAAAATACAGTCATTGGCTATTCCTAATCGTATACTTAGGACATGTGAGGTTCTACATGATCATGTATTTACTACCTTAAAATATTTTATTCAGACTAAGGAGTATAATAGAATTGGCTGGTTGCTTCTGTGAGGAGAAAGTGGGTAACAAAAAGCTCAGGGTTCCAAATACCCAGCTCTAACTGACAGAAATTAGCAATGTTTATGTTTCTAGCAGCCTTCTCTCAAGGTGTGGGGGAATAAGTGGTTATTTATCAAGGTGACTATAAAATGGGGAAAGGGATTACTGGACACAATTTCACAGTTCCCACATTGGCTGCAGGGCCTGCAGAGTGAGAGCTGCTGTGGTAGGAAAGATCAAGTGCAAGCCACTAGAATTCCCTCAACCTAAATATATGATATACTGAAAGCAATAATGCATTCCTGGAGAGATATCTGCCACCATCACGCCACCATCAAAGATAAATGCCACCATCATGGACCTGAAAGATTCAAGGGGTGTGATTTCCACATACTCTGATTCAAATAATTTATGTGGTATATTCAGAAAAAAAAAATAATTTGGGGGAATGACAGTGGATTACTGTAACTATAATCAAATGATGTCTCAAACTGTAGTTGCTGTTGCAGCTGTGGTTTCATTACTTGATCTCCTAGTACCCTATGCAGCTGTGGACCTGGAAAACCCTTTTTGCTGCAGCTCTTGGTAAAGACCACCAGAACATTTTGCTTTTGGCTGGCAAAGAGAGCGAAATATCTCAAAGATGTGTTAGCTCTCCAGACTTATGAATTTAGTTCTCAGACATTTTGATCCCCTTTCCCCTCCACAAGACATCATGACACTGGTCCTTTATATTAATGATATTACAGTGAGGGAGGGAAGCTAGTAGTCAGAAAGTGCAACAAACTAGCTTAGCCATATTGATAAGATATGATATGCCAGTAATATGGGAAATATTGATAAGATATTGATATGCCAGTAATATGGGAAATAAATCCAACAGTTTAGGGGCTTTTCACCTCACTGAAATTGCTAGAGGTCCAGTGGTGTGGGCATGTCAAACTCGACTTTCTAAGGTCAGGGATAAATTGTTCTCTCCGGCCGCTCCCACCACCCCCACCCCTCCAACACACGCAGAGGTAAAATGGCCCTTTGGATTGTAGAGGCAACATACTACTCATCTGGGTGTGCTACTCATTGACTGGACTGGAAAAGCAGCTAGTTTTGAGTGGAGCCTGAAACAAAAGAAAGCTCTGCAACAGGTACAAGCTCACCATTGACAGAGGTTCCCTTAAATGCCTGCAACAAAAGCAAGTGAGGTGTTGGGGGGGGGGGGGGTTGGAAGAGGAGGACTGAGAAAAAGTAAGAAAACACATACCCTCCCTGTCCTTGCAGATCGGATCCGCCAAGTTATTCTTCCGACACTTGTGTAAGCTGCTTGCTTCTCCACGGTTGGTTATCAAGCACTCTGGTCCCCCGAGTTGAGCAGGAAGGACAGCCTGGGGTGAACGCTTTGGACTTCCGGGTCTTTCCTGAGCATGCGCTGGTTCGTGGGCATGCGCAGACCTCTCAAATCAAGTGGTGCGCTTTTTTTCGGTGTTAAGTGGGAATTTTTCCATACCTCACTCCACAGCCAAAGACTCTCTTCTCAGCTTTTCTCTCCCCCAGACTCCCTCTTGTTTACTATTTGCCTCAATTAGAATAGTTTGTTGCAGAGAGGGTTTTTTCCCCCTCCTAGTCTTTCAACGTCTTTGAGGAACGCCCTCGGCACATCTCTGTCTCTCGGTGAGAGCTGAGAGATAACGAAGCCAAGTACCCTGCGTCAGTTCTTCAGGCAACCTCTGGACCGGTTCAAACAAATACAGGTTTTGGAGATCTGTTCTGTTCGGTCTGGAGCCAGTTCGCGTGCTGGGATCTGGGCTGCGGTCTTCAAGCCTCCTGGTGAGTCAGGGAGCTCGGTGGTGCAGGATAAGTAAAAATGCTGCAAAGCTCTCTTACCATGTTAAAGGTGCCTTTTCCTTGATTTATCATTTGCTGGGTTTTTCCAAACCTCTCCCTGTTTTCCAGAGTTTCAACGAATTGATCTGACCCTTTTTGCTCATTGTTTCCACTGTTTTTGTGGTGGGAAGAGCCATCGAAGCTACCTATCCTGTCATTGCGCACGTCATTCCTTTTTAAAAGGATTTTTGAAGTCAGGGTTCCTGGGTGGCTCAGTTCCCTGAGGACGGATGCTTGATCTCAGCTCAGGTCCTGATCTCAAGGCAGAGAGTTTAAGCCCGGGTTCCACCTGTGGAGCCTACTAAAACAATACAAAACAAAACAAAACAAAACAACAACAAAAAGACGTCTGGCAGTGTAAGTTCTGTCTCTCTCTCTCTCTCTCTCTAAGAGTGATTTTCTGTGCCTTTTCCTTTTCTGTATATGTTTTAGGAACAGCTTGTAACTCTTGAAAAAATAGTGCTTAGACTTTCATAGAAACTGCTGTAAATCTATATAGATCAGGGATTCCCAGCTTACTAATAATGAACTTTTGAATTCATGCACTTAATACCCTTAATTAATTAGATCTTCTTTAAACTTGACTCAGGAAAGTTTTGTAGTTTGTATGTACCTTTTTGGACTTACTTTGTTCAATATGTTTCTAAGTATCTTATTCTTTCTGATGCTATGGATATAGAGTTGCTTTCTTATTTTGGATTATTTATTGCTAGAAATACATTTAATTTTTGTATATTTATCCTTCTTAGTCCTTTCTGAGCTCATAGTTTTCACAGATTGCATGTGTGTGTGTGTGTGTGTGTGTGTGTAAAATTCTTAAGATTTCCTTTATACATGTTCATGTTGTGTATGAATAAAACAGTTTTAAAACCAGATATTTTTGTCTCTTTATTTTGCCCAGTTGGCTAATTGCAGTGCCTGGAAGCTCATGTACCATCCTGGATAGGGAGAGAGGACATTTTTCTATATGACTGATATTAGAGAAAAAAACATTCCTTCTTTCACCATTAAATTTGATACCACTTGTAGTGGTATCAAAAAAGGTTGAAGAAGTTCACTTCTATTAGTTTTATGAGAGTTTGTTGAAATGTTTTCTCAGTAAAATGACATTTTTTTAAGGATTTATTTATTTGAGAGAGAGAGAGAGAGTGCAGGAGCAAGAGGGAGAGAATCTTCAAGCAGACTCCCTGCTGAGCCCAGAGTCCAAATCAGGACTAGATCCAGGACTTAAAAGATCATGGCCTGAGTGAAAATCAAGAGCCAGAAGCTCATCAAACTGAAACCACCAGGTGCCCTAAAATGATGGTTTTTTGAGCCATTTCTCATATTTTCTTGTGTCTGATGTTTATTTAAAAAACAAAAAGAAGCATTCTTCTATTCTATCATTAGCCAAAATTATTAACATATTTGCATTTAAGAAATGTGGATTTAAAGTTTTACTTATTTATCTACAGCATGTGCAACAGAAGTATCATTTTGACAGCCAAGAAATATCAGTAATTGTTCCTTAATTCCAAACATTACAATGAATTTTTTATTGTATTTTATTTAATAATAATAATTTAAATATTAATAAATAATTTAATAATAAACCATCTACTGTGAACCTGTCACCAAGCCTTTTTTAGACCCACTAAATATTATTTTTCAAAATAATATATTGATCTTGGCCTCCATAGAGTCTAATATGCAAATGAAAATCTTAAAAAAAATAAGATATAACGTTAGATGAGGTTACCTCTGGATGGGTAGACCTTTAGTATATATCAGAAAGGTAGTAGAGAATACACTGAAAAGTTAACGGTAGTTATGTAATTACTGTTGGATCTAACTAATTTTTATATGGCTAACTGTTTAGTATCATTTTACATACATTATTCAATTCTATTTAAATATTTTAATATATTAAATAATTTATTTTTATTTCAGTGAAGACCACCACTATAACTCTTGCCCAAAGCTGTTATTTCCCTATGAATAAAATTTTCAAATTTTACCTGTTTTTTAAAAACTACCCTTTCCTTTTATACATATACATTGCTCAGGTGAATATTGAGTATGAGATTTTATAAAGGTAGAAATACTAAGTTTATCATTAGAGAGATATAAGGCATTTTACAAGTGGCGTCTAGGAGAATTTTTGGAGGTACATAAACAAGGCAAGCTTAAGAAAAAGCCAAATGTGGAGCGCCTGGGTGGCTTAGTCTTTAAGCATCTGCCCTGGGCTCAGGTCATGATCCCAGGATCCCAGGATGGGGAGCCTAGAGTCATCCGGCTCCCTGCTGAGCAGGAAGCTTGCTTCTCCCTCACTCCTCCCGCTTGTGTTTCCTCTCTCACTGTGTCTCTCTCTGTCAAATAGATAAAATCTTAAAAAAAAAAGAAGAAGAAGAAGTCAAATGTTTAGTTCTACCTTATCTGCCATTTTAATTGTAGTTTTAACAAGTTTCCCTAGCTCTTGAGTATCTTTTGCTATCTACATACACCTATTTTTAAATCCACTTAAAAGAGAGAACAAGGAAAAATTGTTAGTTCCTTATTTGATTTAGTGTTGGGCAGGGAAACAAGACATGGCAACAATGAGTAAGAGAGAATTTAGTAGTAATACGATTGGAACCAGAGGGAAACATGAAATCATAAGCCATGGATATTTGTCAGCATATTGAAAAATAGAATGACCTTCTACAAGATTGAGAAGGTATTTAAATCACCCGTGCTTTTAGCAATATAGGCAACCATCTGGAATAAAGTCGGTTTCTTCAGGTAGAAAGTTGTTTGGGCTCTGGTGTAAGAGGCCCATACTGGCCGCCTACCTCTTCATATCGTGCTTGTGATTTACTCCTACTATTTTCAAAGTTTGGAATATTTTGAGTCTCTCTCTGAATTATTCACCATCTGCTAGTCTCTTTTGAGTGCAAAAGTCACCATTTGCTCTATTGTTGCTCAGAAGCCAATTTGCTGGTATGATATTCCAAGGTTTACTATGGGGCTGCACTATTGCACATTGGAGCAGAAAAATATGTCTCTAAAGTTCCATTTATATATTTAACTAAATGCAGTTATTTTGAAAAGTACAGAATCATTACTGTTCTAAAATGGATCTACCCCAATCTAAAGAGATTTAATATATTCGGTGATAAATTCCATGCAGGGAGTATAAATTTCACATAGACTAACACTAACAGATTGCAGTGATTCTAATGAGTGAGTTTCTCTGTCTTTTAGGACCTATATAAATATGCAGCCATGATAAAGGAGAAGAATTGAAAAAAAAAAATGTGCACACTCTTCACAAGGTAATTACCCAAGGGGAGATTATATTAAAATAGATTATGTTGCTCAATTTCTAAAGTAAATTCACACATTTTTACCTTAAAAGTGACAACATATGTGGAATAATGACTAAGTATGAAATCATTATGTTGGTGTTTTCACTACAGTGAGGGGATGTTGAAGAGAAAATATCCACCTCAATAATTCAGCAAGTTTCAAAAGGTATTAAAGTAACCTGGAATTGGCAGTTGTCATGCATAATTTTCATACACTGTTACATAAAAGTTTCTAATTCTGGGCATTATCTCAAATTCTGAGAACTTAAAATTTACTTTCTATTGAAGCCAGCCCCTCAGTTATTATATGTATATAATATGACAATGTTATCTGAGTAACATTTGTTTGTGGTATATTGACATGTCTAAAACATATTAAAAGGAAAACTGAACTTCTTTTCCCTAAAACTCATGGAAAAAAATAGCCTCTTTTAAAGGTTGTCTACTCTTTTCTAAACTTTTGAAACTTTTCAAAAGTACTTCAAAAAATAATGCAAACCCTCAAAAAGAAACAAATGTTGTTTTCAGTATCAGTTAGAGATATGAGGTGTCTGAACATTAAATTTTGCTGCTTGAGTTTTTCTCTAAGTTGAACAGATAATTAAATTATGATTTGTTTAAAAGGATAACCGTAATTTTTAACTGTAAGAGCCATATTGCCCAAATGATACAGTGTTAGAAGTTAAGTTGTCCTGGAAATATTCAATGTCTAATTTGTATAACTGTCTGGATAAGAGGCTACGCATATTAAAACATTGCTAATTCTGGGACACTAAATCCTGCAGAAATGTCAGCTCTACTGTTTATGTTATCTGTTATATTGCGTGCCCTTGCTTGTTTTCCAGATTTTTGGGTTTTATCTTTTTAGGACAAATGTATTATATCATTTATCCAGCCCACATGTCTACAGGGATAAATATATTACAAATCCTACTGTAAACTTCAGTGTTGTTGTAAATTTTTAAATGGCAATTAAAATGTTCCAATTAGACTAATATGAGTGATGTCCTAAAATGATACAAATTGAAAAAAGTTATTTTATACATGGCCTTACCTTATTTCTAATAACTCTTTCATTTGCGGAGGGTGAATAAGGGGGAAAGATGGATAAACCAGCATCCGTTTTATTCTTCAAAATGGAAAGAAAAACAAAATAAATTGTAAGCCTGATTTTCAACAATTTAATTTACTTTTAAGATAAAGAATCAGGGGCACCTGGGTGGTTCAGTTTGTTGGGCGTCCAACTCTTGGTTTTGGCTCAGGTTGTGATCTCAGGGTTGTAGGATCAGGCCCTGTGTTGGGTTCCACTCAGTGTGGAGTCTACTTGAGATTCTGTTTCTCCCTTTGCTTCTGCCCCTCCCCCTGCTCGCTCATTCTCTCTGTCTCAAAATAAATAAGTAAATAAAATCTTAAAAAAGTAAAGAAGCACACTCATACAAATACATATACACACCTTATATGCATTGGCTAATTTCCAAAGATAGCATAAAACCTATCCATCATTCACTCCATGTGAATTCAGCACCTATCATCAAGAGTAGAAATGCTCCTCCCTTTGAGTCTGAGCTAGTGCTGGGACTGTTTTGTCAATAGAATGAACAAAGTGAGGGTTGGGTGCTTCTGAGCTCAGACTCACTTGAAGAGATCTTGAAAGTTTAGATACAACATGGAGAGGGCACATAGAGTACAGGATCATCAGACACACAGACCTAGAGAAGTCCGGCCATTATCTGACTGTATGTTACATAAGAGACCTCAAGCTAGTTCTGTAAAGCAACCTACCAGCTTTGTTCTGGCCTACCAGAATCATAAGATACTATGGTTGTTGTGTTAGCCACTATTCAGCTACTACATTTTCAAGTTATTTTTATTGGACATTACCAAAGTGGAACAGACTTTATTATGTAAAAGTGTGTTGCTTGCTGTTCCAAAAACAAAACAGAGGCTTAGAACATTCTAGTGTATTCATTTTGGAACAGCATGGTGGGTAGAAGCTGAAAGTGCCTTGAGAAGACTGTTAGGCTTAAAGGAAAGGGAGGAAATTATTCTTTAAGATGCCAAGAAAGGGACCTAAGTTATATAAAAGCAAAATAAATAACAAAATAATCAACCAAAAGGCATCATAAAAGGTTGAGAGGGGTCCTAAATAATGTGTTGATCTGGCTGGTAAGGTATCTAGGCAGAACGGTGAGTGTTTTAACTGTTTTTTGTTTTTGTTTTGTAATAGTAATAATGAAGATTGGTAGGTGATGAAGTATAGGAGAAGCCAGATGAACAGTCAATTTGGCAGGAAAACTCAGAGGAAACAAAGAAGTAAGAATAGGAAATAGAAGTAAGCAGGAAATAGCCCCAGAATAAAGTTCAGATCTAGGCCACTGCAGTAAATGTGACCTCAGGATAAATTTTAGATGAAGGGTTAGGGTAAACCCCTTCCTTAAACTTCAGAAAACTCTAATTTGTTACCTCTAGACATTTTGACCTAGACAAAATAGGCATTAGGTTAAAAAAAGGATTTCTAAGAACCTAAGGACACTTAAAGTCAGCAGCCTTCAAGATAGCAAAGATTTCACTTTTGAAAGAAATGAATATTTTTTATCTAAAGGATTTTATTATAATCTGATACATTAAGATTTATAAATTTTATTAAAGGAATTATGTTATATTGGACTAAAAATAACAGACACAATCTATAACGAAGAGTCCCCTGAACCGTCAAATCTATAAGCAGGATGCAGGCTGAAAAAGTTACTGAGCTGCAAACATGAGTCATTTTTTTATATAAAAGTGAAGTTAACTCAGCAAATTAAAATGTGGGAGGATGGAGCAAACATCCATAGGAAGACACTTCAGTGGAGCTGTAAGCTCTAATCAAGGAACCACATATACATATGCAGTTGGATTTAAAATTTCTATGAGCTGCTTACTCCTCTCTTCCCACCACTTTCCCATTATTTGAATGAAAGCCAACTATAGATTCTCTGTTCCTGCTCACTACTGTATGTTGCATACATGGAGTGCAGAAAATTTGGTCTGTCTCTCAAAGGTCCTCAGCTCAAAAGTGACAACATATAAAGATCTGAGAAATCATACCGGAAGAGCCTCATCCACACCTGAACTGATTTAAGCTAGGGCATTCTAGAATTCAAGCTGATATTGTAGAAGGGTCATACTTCGGGGAGTCTGGTAAGAGAATGGCTATATTTGGCACATGGAAGGAAATAAATTGTTATGGCCAGAGGGTGGATTGTCTCAACAACTGCCCCTCACAGTATGCAAATGATACTCCATCCGGTAGTAGAACTTAGGTCTTTCCACTTGAATCCAGTCTAGAATTGTGACTAATTAGACAAACAGAATGAAGAGGAAGTACATTCTGGAAGATCTGAGTTCTGAGTTAGGAAGAGCATTAAGGTAGCTTCTTCTTTACTCTTGGAGCTGTAGACTTCATCCCGGAAACACAGGCTATCAGGTAAATAGAAGTCCATGAGGAGATATCCTGCATGATGAGATGCCAACTGGAGAGAATAGCCATGTGGAGAAGTACAGGATTAGAAACAACCAGCTTCAGCTTTAAATCCAGCTATCATCTGACTGCAACCCCATGAGACCAGAAGAAAAAACAGTAAAGAAACCAGCCAGCCAAGCTCTATTTAAATTGTGATTATATAATAAAATGGTGGTTGTTTTAAGCCAGATGTTGACAATAATTTTTGACAAAAGCTTTCATAATATATATTTTAGGATTTGTGATCCACATAGGGTTGCTGTTCTTACAACCTTTTAAAAGTTTGAAAAGCATCCTTAGCTTACAGGTCATACAAAACTAGGCCATAGGATGTGGGCAGTACTTTAACAACACCTGTTTTAAGCTATTAAGTCTTAGGCTGGTTTGTTCTGGAGCAGCATGTAACCAAAACAATTTATTATCATATTTGAATCATAAGAGGGGAGTTTAACAGCATATTTAGGAATGTACAGACATTAGAGAGAATGATAAAATTTCATTGTGTTCTTAGAACAATATAAACTTGTATTTGGAAATTAATGTTCTTAGACCTAATTTCTCAAGCAATAATATACAAGATGAAAATATGTTATAAAGTAAATCAAGTAATTCACTAATTTTGAGAATATAAAGTATTTCAAGTTTGAGTTTAAATATATTGTAGCTGATCAGGGGCACTTGGGGGCTCAGGATCCTGGGATCCAGCCCCCACTCAAATGGGGCTCTGTGCTCAGCGGGGAGTCTGCTTCTCCCTTGCCTCTGCCCCTTCCCCCTCCACTCCTGTATTCTATTTGAAGTAAATAAAATTAAAAAATCTTTAAAAAACTAAACAATAAATATATTGTACCTGATCAAATAGATTATAGGTCTCTGAGTTCCAACTTGGCACCTATAAATTAGAAAACAATTAATTCTTCAATAAATGCATGTGCTTGATTTCACCTTGCTGAAATCCATCTTGTTAGCTTACAAGAACCTTCAAACCCACATGCCTACTATTTGTGTGCGAAACTCGATGACTCCTCATTTGTCTTGTTATAAAACTATTTATTAAGTACCTACTATGGATTATAGCAGTTGCTTTGTAGTTATGTGGGGGAAAATGATGTGATATTTATAGTATGTATACATACACTGGAGTATGTGACAAGGTTTCTGTTGTTGTTGCTATTGAAATATAATTGACATACAATATCCTATTAGTTTCAGGTGTCTATCACAGTAATTCAATGTTTTAATACATTATAAAATAATCTACACAATAAGTCTAGTTTCTATCTGTTATCATACAAAGTAATTACAATATTACTGACAATTTTTTAAATTTAAAATTCAGTGCTTCTTCAAAGTAGACTTTTTGTTTTCTCTTCTGCACAGGATGTCTAATTATTTTTTCATAAGTCTTTATTTTTTCTGCTTGTTCTTCCTTTCAGGAACATCCTATTTTATTTTTTGTAGAATTACTCAGTTATATTGTGTAGAAAAAAGTATAGCAACATTTCTGAAAAAAGAAAAAAGATCCACTGGGAAACCTAACATTGTTCTCCCTAGTTACATATTTTACAGTGATAAAGCACAAACATTTTCAAAAAGTGTTTTTAAAATTATCGTTTAAGTGATTTTAAACAATTATTCATTTTTGAAGTGCAAGTGCCTTAAGAAAGATTTCATTCTGATTCATTTCATATCTTTTATGTTGCTTAGCAAAAAATTTGAACATAAATAGTGCCTAATATATAGTTGTTGAAGAGTTAATTAGTGAAATCATGTTTATATATCTTAACATACATACATTGTTCACACTTAGGTATATAAAAATGAGCTTGCAATACCTAAATTATTTTCTTTGCCTATTCTAGCATTGTTTTTGCTCTTTGAATTTGAAAACCATTGTTATTATGTGAAAAAATAAGTACTTTTTAAAAATAAAACATGAATAACCAAACTTGTTTCTCCACTTGTCAGGGGATGTTGTATATGAAATGTAGAGCAAGAATCAAAATTATAATAATTATTGTTATCATAAATCATATATATTTAAAAACTACAAGAAACACTTGTAATTTGTTTTCTCTCAAACAAAAACAGCTATTTTTAACCAACATGAAACAAGTTAGTATATTTAATATATTTCTAGCTTGCAAAATAAAAAGAAAATAAAAAAGCAAACAAAATGCTTAAAGGACATCAACAGAAAATTGAAAACATAAAAAATACATGGATAATAAAATGTGAACACACAGAAAATAAAATATGAATAAGGAGTAAAAAAGCATTAAATATAGGAGAGTGTTTTCATCCATCAAATAAATTGACTTTTTTTTAATGATAATATTCAGTGCTTTTGAAGGTAAAGCAATAGTCAAGACAAATTCAGTGCTGTCTAGACTTACAAAGTTAGACAAGCATTTATGAAAGTATTCATATAGCCTATGTATGTTAGTATGCCCATAGTAAGTACTCACTGAAAATCGAATTTATGAGAGAAAAATATTTAAATATTAACCAAAATTGTATAGCATTTTGCCAAAGCATTTATACAAATGCCAAATGTTTAGAAACAACTTAAATTTCAAACCATAGTAAATTGATTAATAAATTATACTACCTGTACTACCAACAAAACCAGTTGTACCTCTCCCAAATGCTTGTTAGAATAGACAGCTACAAATTCATGTTGTCCACATCTTAAGTAAAGCCTCATGGGGTTGCTTTTGAACTGGTAGTGTTTAGGAAAGATGCATGCACACCAGAAACACAGGAGTCTGGAAATGTTTATTGCTTAGTTTTTACTTTAGGAAACCCAGGCTTAGAGTGTAGAAAATGACTACATTAGAGAAATGCCCTACCCGGTTGGACACAAATAATACATGTTGAATGGAAAGTGTTTATTTTCTATGTTACTTATATAAGCATAGATATTTTTTAAAAAGCACGAAAAAGAAAATTCTTCTACGTTTATATATATACACACGCACACACACACAATTTAGAACAGTGCCTGGCAGAGAGTAGGTACCACATAAATGTTAGCTAAGTGACTGTTAAAAAAATACATGATTGTTTGCAACTTTTTTTCAGGGGCAGACATACACAGAACTATCATTTTGATAGCTTTATTGTCTGCTGTGTATCTTATCCAATTACCTACCCATATACACAGTTTCTTCAGTACTATTTTGTAAATGTGGAAATTACTTCCTTCCTCTGTCAACTATTTCTTTCTATGCCCTCTTCTGCTCTTCAGAAAGAGTACAGCAAGTGTACTCTTTGGAGGAAAAGTCAGTATTCCTGGTTTTATAATGTTTCAAAAATAAATAAGCATGAAACTTTATTTCAGTCATATATATTTAAACCATAATATAAACTGGTTTTCTGTTAGATGTACAGGCGAAGAACACAATAGGGAGGACTTATTTCTGCTATTTTACTGGAGGATATTGGAAAGGGACACTTAAAGGAAAAAGAAAGAAATCAGCATGGTTATCCCATTGTTGTAGGGTTTGTGCATTCTCCCCATCCCCGTCATTGAGAACTGATTATTATTAAAGACTCAAGAGGGTAGAATATAAGGATTCATCCCTTCCGTGTTTTAGCGTCCTTTTAGATTTGATGGTCTGCTGCCCATCCTGATGTTCTAAAATCCTGCCTTGATGGAATGCCCTGACATTATATAAATTGATATTTTCCTAGGAAAATTGATATTTTCCTAGGAAAAGCTTGTTTATGTATTGATAGTTTTAGGAGTACCTAATCCCAGGGAAATTATGCTAAATCCTGTTTAGGTCTGTCTGTGGAAGATAATCTCCCTTAATATCATAAGCACTTCTTTGAAATGTTTTGAAATGTAAAATGTTCCAGTCATATGGCCTTCTACAATTACAGACTTTGCAATATCATTTCTTGTTGATATCTTTACATAGCCCAAATTTCAAACTTGGTGTTTAAAACTCACTATAGTTACAGTTTATCTGTTAACTCATACCTATTACATTCACTATTCCATTCATAGCACTTCACATTGACATAGTTAATATTTTATCTTCAACTGCAAATGCTATTAGTAACCTATAACAATTAGTTTCATCACTAACATGACACTAACTTCATTGTGTTCATATGAAAACAACATATAAATTACTCAAATCTGATTCTATTTAATATTGTTATCAGTGACCTGTATAATAGAGTTAAGAGGACAGCTAGTAGTTGTATGGTTAAATACTCAGCATTTCCTTTAATAAAGTTAGTTGCTTCTTCAAAAGTAGCTATTAGTCTCATGTCATTATCTTGCTTAATAAATTCTTTAAATTTTTCTGATAAGATTCTTGTTATAGCTCTTTTCTTGATAGCTTGAAATTGAGGTTATTTTTAAAAATTAATCAGTTTAGTGTGTGGAAAACACTGGCAAAACATACAATCTCATTTGAACAAATTATTTTATTGGTTTCAGTATTTATGTTTGGATTTGTCACAGTCCAGTCAGGAGATAGAAATCACTCAATGGGTATTTTTAATAAAGAACATTTGTTAGAAAGTTTAGCTCTTTAAGAACTAAAAAGGCTTAATTCGTTATATTCTACTATGTAACCAACTACTCCTTTTACTTAGCGGCTTAAGACAATCACAATTTATTTTTTCTCATGATTCTCTGGGTTGACTTGGATCATCTGGGCTGTCATTCTTTTCAAGTGGTCCAACTGGGCTATCTTATGTAGCTCCACAGAGCTAGGAGTCCAGCCAGGGCTGGAAAATCTTAATGGCTCATTTGCGAGTCTGGCATCTCAGATGGGGTAGCTGAAATGTCCAAGTATGGCTTTCTTCTCTCAAAGCAGTATAGCTAGACTTCTCACCTGGTGGCACAAAACTCCAAGAATGCAAATATAAAGTGGCCAGGCCTAACTTGTGTCCCATCAATTGGTTAAAGCAAGTTGCCATGCCAACTCCAGTTCAAGAGGAAGGGAAGTAAGTTCCACGTAATGGAAGGAGTTGCAAAAATGTACATAGATGGGAGAATAGTTGACAAGTGTTACTGAAGACAGAGCATAAAAAAAGAATACTAGGTTCATGGAGGCAGCCACTGCAAGAGGCTCCCAGTTAGGGGTGGCGGAGCAGAGAAAAGACGGAATAACTAATACTTGAAAGGTTGGACCCACCACATGAGGCTAGAATTCGGACTCCAAATAAAGGCACTACTCAGCTGGTTTTCTTCTCTCAAAGCTCAGCAGAGGGACACTGTGGGAGGGCACCAGACATTTTTTATATTAGTATAGTCACTCTTTATTTAATCTCAGTCTATCATGAATGCTGGCATCTCTGGATATATATGATGTTTGATCGTTTTAAATGTATTGGGAAAAAAATGAAGGAATCTTATTCTTTCTGAAACAAAATGTTCATGTTTGTCTCTGAAGTGAATCTTCCATTACTGTGTCACTATAATGGATGAAATTGGATGAAAAAGAAAAATCAACAGGAAGCAGTAAGGAGCAGGTCTCTTCTCCATCTATCTTTTTCTCTCTCTCTAACACCCCCTGTTGTTGAGCCTAACAAGCAGCCAGGCAGCTGAGCAGAAGTGTGGTTTGTAGACACTCTGCCCTTGCATGATAAAGCCCAATGGAGCCTCTGGTTCAAATCTGAGTATAGTATCTACTAGGGGATATGAAAATAAAGAATAAAAATGAACACCCCTGTACTTTAGTGGATAATTAAAGGGGAAATCTGTCATAAGTTAATTTGCACTATGAAATTTTAAAGGTAATTAAAGACAGCTTCTTATATTGCCTTCATAAATGTCTCTAATGTTTAGTGACCCTTAACTAAAGATCATATCATAAAAGTTATATTTTCCCTTAACTAAACATCATATTATGAAAAAATATATATTTTCTTTGTATGAAAAAATAAATCATAGGATCCTCTAAGCCTTCCAAATAGTGTCTCAGGAAATTTTAAAATTAAATTCAGTGGTCATATTATTTTAATAAAACCATATACTCCAGGGATGGCTACTTATGAAGGATGTATTTGGGTATTTTAGGGCTAATATGGATTATGTTTTTTATCAGTGTCACTACTTGGATTTACAACAAATGTTGATAGTGTGCCAATGTAAAGATTTTAATTCTGCCATAGAATTCTAAGAAATATTTTATATATACGTACTTTAGGGCATAATTAGATATGTTAAAATATTTAAAACATAAGCATACATGTATGGAATTTTTACAGTCAGTAATTTTTTATTGTGAATAGCAGACCCAACTTCCTATTGGTCTTTAGATGACAAATGAAGCCCCATGTTCATTTTGAGACAGCTATCATGGTCAATCTTCTGTTCTCCTTTTTACTCTTCAGCTTCCTCTAAATAGTAACAAAAGGAGAGCTCCACAAACAAGTGAATTGCTTATAGAGTGTGGCCTTTGTATAGAAATCTATGGGTAGATATTAAAGATTTCCATGTTTTTAAGAAATTAAATTTATAAGAATTTGGTGCGAATGACTTAAAAATAATTTTTTTACTTGCAAGAATAGGAAAGTAAAAGTGCAGACTGCAAACCTAAGTCTCCCATTATATAGTATTCTTTATGTAGGCTGAACAACTTGTAGAACAGGTATGTTTTTTCTAATAGCATTCTGACTACATGGACTGCTGACCAGCATGGCTATAATTACATAATGTCAGTATTCTATGCACTAGGCAGAGATTTTCATTTCATACATCATTCACAAAGGACAGCAGGATTTCCACAGTCAGGAGTTCATGTTTCAGTTGTTTTAAACTCTTAGAAGTTATTTTGAAGTTTCAAAAACCAAAGGTAGGGAATGCTGGTGTGGGTCAGTTGGTTAAGCAACTACCTTCAGCTCAGGTTATGATCTTACATCACAGGATCAAATCCCACATCGGGCTCTGGACCCCACTGGGGAGTCTGCTTCTCCCTCTGTCCTTCTCCTTTCTCATACTCTCTCTCTTTCTCAAATAAATAATATCTTAAAAAAAAAAAACCAAACCCGAAGATAATATGCCCAGTTACTATGATCTGCATCCATACAGTTTTAGACCCGTGATTGTGCCACCCACTTAAGGCAAGGCACAGTGAGTTTTCTTATAAGAACCAAGTTTAGAGGTAAGAAACTACTATCACAGTGCTTCAGTCTTTCTTGAGGAGAGGTTTCTTGTTTTATTGTTCTGTGTGAAATACTGCTCAGTAAATAATGCTTTTTACAAATGCTGTCTCTGATCTGCTGAATACATAATAGGGAAGGAGGTAAAACTTAACTTGCCTCCAAAATGCTTTCACATTAACACATTTAAAAAGGAAATCACAGTATAGACCCAGAAAAGAATTGTTCTAGTACCTTACACCAAGCATTGGGAATGCTATACTCATTTATTTAAAGAAGCCCTCTTTCTATTAGCTTTCTTTGATTTTGTGTTGCACATGGGGAACTTTTGAAATAGGCTAAGTTCATATTCTCTATTCAGAAGTACTCATTGCTCTTAGGCTGCCCCTCCCTACTTATGACATTTAATTTACAAGATTATTTTCTGGTTTTCGTTATTTGTTCTCACCATCTAAAAATCCTAAAAATGGAGGTAAGGGAGTATTCCCTAGAATTTAGCTCTTTTTTTTATCACTCATAAAATTCAGTGTGCCTTTTTTTTTTTTTTAAGATGTTATTATCTAGTTGACAGAGATCACAAGTAGGCAGAGAGGCAGGCAGAGAGAGGAGAGGAAGGGAAGCAGGCTCCCTGCTGAGCAGAGAGCCTGATGTGGGGCTCAATCCCAGGACCCTGAGATCATGACCTGAGCTGAAGGCAGAGGCTTTAACCCACTGGGCCACCCGGGCACCCCAATTCAGTGTGCTTTTGTGCAACATTAATAATGCATAGCTATCCATTTATATTTGAATTATCCAAGAGACAGAAATAATTTTTATATTTAGGAGAATAGCAAGATAGCAAATTTATGCTGTTTCAAAAATTCTAAATCTTAGTATGTGAACCCTATAATATTTTTCAGAAAAAGAAAAACACCTCTCAGTGTTACTTATTATCATCTTTATTTGTGAGAGAAAGGATAGAAAGTACAAGGCACAAAAAAGTTGGAATGGAATAAGATTAAAGAGATCATACTCTAGGCTAGAATGCTAGAATGTTTGAATACTGGCCCCCTTGCTTGTAAGCACTGTGCCCTAAGGGATATAAGCTCCTTGTCTTTCTCATCTGAATGGGAGAGGCAATGATAATATTTATCCCATAGACTTTTATAAAGCTTAATAGATTAGTGTATTTAAAGTATACTGGGATATTTACAGTAATTTTGAGTAACTGGTATATATTAAGTACTCCATATTAACCTCCCAAGGACAGGAAATTGGTCAGATTTATTATTGCTGAATTTCTATTCCCTAAAAGAGTGTCTGGTGCATAGTTGACACTTATTTCAGTTTTTATTATTCAGATTCCAATTAATTCCTTGCTGTTCTAAAAAGTATATTATCTAGTTTCTTTTGCCTCATGGCTACTTGGTAGCTTCAAACACAGAGAGGCATTGCTGGAAAATGAGTGAAGGGGAAAAGCCAGGCTATTCCTTCTCTGTCTCCCTCTCAAGTTGAGTTTTCTGCAGTGGGTGCATTTGCCTTGTACTACTAACTCCTTGTCTGGCTCCTTTTACGGTGCTTATAGACAACACTGGTTTCTGAGTTCTAGTAACAATGCTTCATCCCTGTGTCTGTCTATCATGGATGATACTTGTCCTCCGAATTGTTGTTCTTTCATATCACTTCACTATCTCCTATTTGTCTTCTCAGCTCTTGTATTATTATAAAATTTTCTATATAAACTTTTCTCTGAATTAAATACCTAGGATGTTTCTTGATTCCTTGTAAGACACTTACTGATACACTTGTCTATAAATAAATGTTGTTCAAATGATTTAATAAAGAAAACAGCAGTTACATGTTACCACATGATACATTCTGATTCCTGAGGTTCTGGTGTGTTCACCCAGTGAGAAGGAAGTTGTACTTCCATGTGGCAATCTTTAAAGGAAAGATGTCTCAGAAATGAGGCTTTCTTCATAATCTTATAATTTGGGGAGTAAAGAAGCAGAAAGAAACGAACCTTTAGAAACTGGAAAAAAAAAAAGATATGAAGATTGATCCTTATTTCAGACTGGAGTTGTTATAGTACAAATCCCACATGTTTGTATAATACTTCCAGGCTTGTCTAGATATATTATCTATTATGAAAAAGAAGAAGAATGTTTTAAGAAGAGTGACCACTGTCATACTTACCACCAGCACATAGATCCAAGTAGAGGACGAATAGAGCCTGATGCTACCATAGGACATTAGGACTGTATTAAAGTTTCTTTATATTTTACTTTTGTCCAGTGTCCTAGTACTAATAGATATCCTACTGAGCAGAGTACATCTTTTTTAGAGTTTGGTTATAAGCTATTGCATATTATCCGAACACTTCTAAAGCCACATAAATTAGGAAACTTCCTAAGCCACATAAATTAGGAAACTTCCTATACATTTATAAAGAAGGCCTGGGTTTTTTGTTGTTGCCATGTTGTTGACTTTCAACCTTCTATTATACCTTAAATGCATGAACATTATTGTCACTACCCTAGTAGCATCTTACTTCACAAAATAAACTATTAGTATTGAGTTAATGGTCAATATTTGACTGATTCATGTTATCACCTCTTCTTGAGCTGCATGACTTAGAGATAAGGTTCAGTGCACTTCTTATAACCAAAAAATAGGATAGAATTTACTGTCGGCCAAACTCCTACTACCTTTAAGAACTCAAGGATTGTCCCTAGGCTGATTCTATTTCAGGATACTGGTATACACAAACAAATCATTTAATTTTTTTTTTTTTTCCCCAGAGCTCATTGAAATTATCTTAAACGTGGCAATAGCAGTAAAGAATGAAAGGCAATTCGGTACAGATAAATGGTAGTGAAACGGAAATCAGAACAGAATTTTATCTCATTATTGCCAGATACTTTGCTGTGGGGCTTAACACATATGCCAGTTGAGAGGACTGGGCTGGATTAATACTGAAGTTCCCTTTAATTCAATGACCAGCCATCTAATGGAGCTTTTCTACTAATTTAGGCAGACCTACCTTGTCTTTTGGTTATAAATAAGACCTGGGTAAGAGAATAATCTATTCTACTAAGAGAAGTACAAAGGAAAATGGATTCTGTTGATTTTTGAACTTATATAAAAATCAATAGAAAAATCTGTGGGCTTTGAAAGACTGTTAAGCAACTGAACATTTCTGCTCAAATGCAGTTTACCACTCATATAAAATTATGCTTATCTGTTATTTATACTTAAATTATAAATGGCAGTCACTGTTTCTCCAAAAAGATCCCTCCATCTCCTAGAAGTGAAATTAATCAGTATAGCTATTTTGGGATCCACATGTAGAAATAAAGATATAAGTTTGAATTTTATCAAATACTTGCATTGACTTACACACATAATTGTTGCAAATTAAATTAGGCCATGACTTGTTTTAGTAAATTTTTTTTTAAAGATTTTATTTATTTATTTGACAGAAATCACAAGTAGATGGAGAGGCAGGCAGAGAGAGAGAGAGAGGGAACAGGCTCCCTGCTGAGCAGAGAGCCCGATGCGGGACTCGATCCCAAGACCCTGAGATCATGACCTGAGCCGAAGGCAGTGGCTTAACCCACTCAGCCCCTGTTTTAGTAAACTTTCTTTAAAAGTACAGTATATATTTTGGTAATTGTCTTTGTATGTTTAGTAATTTCATATATTATTATATATTTAGTAATTATTTTTGCATTAAATTGTATCTAAAACCTGAACTTACAGCACGTTCTAAATTCACTAGCTTATTAGCTTAAATTCACTAGCTCATTAGCTTTTAGCAGGAAATAAGTCTGTGTTACTCTACTCAAATATAAGTAACATTCTTGCCCTGTTCTTCTACTTAATCCTTCATCCCGTCTCACTTTACTTATACTACTGAAGAGAAGGTAAGATCAGTTACCTTTTGAAAAATAAAATCAGAATATACTGGACATCTTTAGTTCAGCTGTCCCTACATGTCTATTGGAAAATAGCTTCGCCCTGTCTTCCAAACTCTCCACCCCAGGAGATCTCTACCACCCCAGGATTGCTTCTCTGTGTGTCTAGTTGGATAAGCCCTTCCTAATATGGAGTTCAGTTTTCCATCCTATTTTGATCTTCTGCAAAGCAACATTGACAATAAAACTATTATTGGCAAAAAGAGCAATATCCGAATCACCATATTTTATTCCTTTATATCCTTTATTTCCAAACTGTTAGAGAGTAGAGACTATTTTGAGGGTTGCTACTGCTGCAGAGGAAGAATTGTCACTATCCTCTAAGGTCCTTATATCTGGACTAAGAATCAAATTGACGTGAGATAGATTAATAAGAGAAGATCAAATTTAATAGTTTTATGTAAGGGAAATCCTCACAGATATGGGAATTCCAAAGACAGTCACTCAGGCAACATGATGTTTATATGAGCTAAGAAGAAGGGTAGGATACAAAGGGGCCAAAGACTATTAGCAGGAAGGTGAAAGGAGATATTTGGAAAGCAAAGATTTCGCTGTTATGTAGATATTTCCTAAGTACAGTGAAATCTCTGTTAAGAGCTCACTTCCTGGTATGTGGAGGCAGGGAAGAAGAAGATAGATTTTTCTTTTCTTTTCTCTCTCTCTCTCTTTTTTTTTTTTTTTTTTAATTTGCTGAGTTTGGATTGCTTTTAACTCAATGTTCATGCCAAAGTGGCTCACCTTGAGCAGTCTGCCCATGGCCCGTATAATATAAAATCCCCAACAATTGGACACTGGTCAGAAATGGAGAAAAATAAAGCAGGGAATAGAAGTTCAAAGCCAAATAAGATGTCAAAGTCTTGCAGTGAGGCAGAGTACAGAGACCTTGGTCAATATGTGGACAAGATATTTTGAACTTGTAGTTTTAAAGATTTCTATGTGGCTAGACAGGTTGTTGTGATAATTAAATGACTTTAAACTGCTCTGACCTGAAGAAGAAGCCACATGTTATTTTTGACTATAGCTTATAATGGGACTATCTACTGACGAGTCACCTAAAATACAAATAGTACAGTTTAGGCCTTTGCAGAAGAAAGGTTGCATGGCCGGTCTTGACAAATGCATAGGTAATTTCAGTAGACTACTACAGTATCCTACAAACATATACTACTCACACAAACTTTTTTTTTTAAATATTTTTCATTTATTTGATAGTGAGAAGTCATAAATTGGCAGAGAGACAAACAGAGTTGGGAGGGGACAGGCTCCCTGCCAAGTAGAGAGCCTGAATAGGGGAGGGGGGGGTGTTGCTCAATCTCAGGACCCGGAGACCAGGGCCTGAGCCAAAGTCAGAGGCTTTAACCCATTGAGCCACCCAGGCATCCCTACTAATCACAAATAAGCAGAGACACACAGTTTCAGAATGCAGGACTGCTCTTTCTCTCTACACAGGCACACATTTTTCTACTAGACATGGTTTTATTTTTAGAATAATAAAAATATTATTATTATTAGACCTCCTGAACTGATGAGTTTTGCTTGACATAGAGAGCATTACTTGAGGACTTATTAGTAAGTCTAAAGTTAGGTCACTTTAGATGTACCCCTTTAAATTTGAACAAACCTAAAAATACAAGGAAATCTTTAGAAGTACTAACCTCAGCTATGTGATCTATGCAATCAAGAGAGGGGAAATGATTATTTATTTTCTAGGTGCTAACATTTGTACGTGGGCATGCAAGTTTGCCTACAAAAATATGAAATCTAAAGAGAAGAAAGGCAGTACCTGATGGAGAACAAGACAGAAGTACTGGTTCTCTGTAAATCTAATGGACTTGAGATACAGATTTAAAATATTAGTTTCACTAAGGATTCTTCTGAATACTGTATATTAGATAAAGATATATGAATACTAGCTGAAAGCCTTCCTTAGGTGGCAGGTTTCTCAGACCTGAGAGATATAAGCATATTTTTAGCTGAGGATATAGAAAACACATAAAGCTAAACAAAGGATTATCTAGAATATTATTCAGACTCTCACATTATTAATTCTGAACAAAAATTATTAACTGATTGATATGCAGGTACAGTTGAAAACAAAAACCTTTTTTTTTTTAAAGATTTTATTTATTTCAGAGAGAAAGTGAGAGAGTGAGAGCATGAGCAGGGGAAGGAACAGACTCCTTGCTGAGCAGAGAGCCTGAAGCTGAGTTGGGAGCCCTGATGCAGGGCTTGATCCAGATCCTGGAACTTTGGAATCATGTTCTGAGTCAAAGGCAGATGCTTATTGAGCCACTCATGTGCCTGGAAAACAAAAATCTTTATCGACACTTCTTCCCTTAAATATCACTAAATCTTTGCTATGGTCTTGGCCATCACTAAGAAACAGATTCTTTTTTTTTTTTTTTAATTATGTCTTGTCTTGTTTTTATTTTTTTATATATATTTTTTAATTTTTTATAAACATATAATGTATTATTAGCCCCAGGGGTACAATGTGAATCACCAGGTTTACACACTTCACAGCACTCACCATAGCACAAACCCTCCCCAATGTCCATAACTCCCTCCCCACCCTGTTTGTTTGGTGAGATTAAGGCTCTCTTATGGTTTGTTTCCCTCCCCATCCCATCTTGTTTCATCTATTCTTTTCCCACCCTCCAAACCCCCCACATTGTAACTCCACTTCCTCATATCAGGGAGATCATAAGATAAGAAACTGATTCTAAAAGCAGTTTTGCCTAAACTATTCCTCTAGGAGTGGGATGAACTTATTTTTAACTTTGATGGTTTTGGGTTTGATAATTTTGACCTTTTAAATAACAGTATGAGCTGCCTCAAGACTTGGCCTTAAGTTAATTAAACTTTTGGGTCTCTAAAAGAACCACAATGGTTCCAGTGAAAGAAATCTCATATTCCAGCAGCTGACAGAACTTGAAAACCGCTTGAGATTGAAGGACCCTTTTGGCTAAGACAAAGCACAATAAGATATGGGGACAAATTTTAATTCCTTTAATTTTTAACATATTAAGGCAGAATATTTTTATTTCAGACCTGAATTCCTATGAAATTTAACTAGCAAGAGGATTTAATCTTTGAACTTTAATATCTCCTTGGAAAGTTCATACTGCTAAGGGGCTTATATTCAAATTTATGGCATGTGTGTGATGTTGGCATTCTATTATTGAAAGCCTTTATGAATTTTATTATTAGATTTCTTAATGAAGTCATTTAGACTCATTGGATAATTTCTGATAGGCTATGTTGTAATCTAACTAAACCTAATTTGGTGTGAGGAATGGAGTAGAGAATAGATTTTCAGCCTTGGAGCAGAGTAGGTTTAGCATGAAATTTAATTAGTGTATTATTCAGATCTATTTCATAGCCCAAGACGGCAAAGCATTAGCCAATCTCCAGTGGTCTCAAAGGGGAAGGTTTGATTTGGTAGGAGCAGTATAGGAAGGTGGGAGCAGGCTTATGCTGACTGTTAGTCATTTATAACAAGATGAATAACCTCACCTTTGGTAGATCATGCTCTTAATCATTAAGCCCAGTGGGTTAAGGAAAAATAAGTGGGGAAGATCATGGGGACATTATTTATTTTCTCTTCCTGATATTTTTTTCCAAGTAGTAAAAACTCTCTTCTCATAATACTTATCACTCCCTTTAAGGCCCCCTTTAACTAATTTCACCAAGGGAAACTTGGAAATGATTAAAAGGCAATGCTTAATTAGCATTGCTATGATCTTCTTTCCCTTGGACATGAGCCCCCCCCCCCCCAGGCAGATACCCTCATTGAGTTATACTGTGATTGAGTGGGTAATCTGCTTGATTCAGAGATTCAACTAGAAGTCAGATTGATTATAACTTTTTTTTTAAGATTTTATTTATTTATCAGAGAGAGAGAGGGAGAGAGAGCGAGCACAGGCAGACAGAATGGCAGGCAGAGGCAGAGGGAGAAGCAGGCTCCCTGCTGAGCAAGGAGCCTGATGTGGGACTCGATCCCAGGACGCTGGGATCATGACCTGAGCCAAAGGGAGCCGCTTAACCAACTGAGCCACCCAGGTGTCCCGATTATAACTTTAGTATTAGATGTAATCATAAATAAAATTTATATATTTCTCTCTTTGCTTTCTCATATTTTTCCTGGTAAGCAGATAGGAATATTTACTGGATGCTACGTTAGGATATATAATACATATTTTGACATAAATTTTTTAAAAGTTTACTAATCATGGGCATAACAAGAAATTTTACAATGTTCTTTCACTATGCTTTGTTCTTTCACTATGCTTTGTTATTTTGGAGCAAATATACACAAGCCACACATCTATATATACATAGATACATATACAAATAACTTGTATATATTGAAACTCAAAAAAGAAGATGCTGAAAAAAGAAGATCTGTTCTTTACAGAATTGTTAGGTGTGTTTCAAATAAATTAGCCCTTATTGTTGGATTGTTCTTACTCAATTGTTATATCTACTGACTAAAGAAAATATGAAAGAGTAGTAACATGAAGAAAAATTTAGGTCCACATTGTAAAGTGAAATAGTTTCTAATAGTAACTAAAAAAAAGTGTCCTGCAAATTGACTGCCTGAGTTTAAATCTAATTTCTTCCCTTTTTAACAACATGAACTTGGGCGATTCATTTAATGACATTTGTCTCTGCTTCTATATCTGTAAAGCATAACAATAATATTAGTATTAACTGCATTGGATCATTTGAGACTTAAATTAGTAATTATATAAAATATGCAGAAGAGTTCTTGGCATATGGAAAATACTATAAAATTGTTGGTTATTATCACTTGCAGCATAATGATATGTTGAGAATGTTCTCAGACAGATATTGTAAAGAAATAGAGATGGTGACATTCAGAACTTCCAGAGATAGTTATAAAGTCAGCATAGAGGAAGTCCAAGGAAACTTTTAATGTAAGAAGACAAACAAATTAAGTTGCATAAGACAAAATAAGATGCCATTTAACCTTGGACTTGTGAGATTAATGAAAATTTTAATTTTCATTCAATTAAATTCATTTAATTTGTGAGATTAATGAAAATTTTAAACATAACATTGCATTTATTATATGATTTGGAGCACTGGTTCTCTAAGTCTGGTTCCTGGCCCAAAAAAATTAACATCACCTAGAACCATTTCAAAATATAATATTTAGGCTTTACCCAGACCTACTGAAGTTGAAACTCAGGAAATGGGGCAGAAATCTGTTTGAACAATTCCTCACAATAATTCAGATACCTAATGAACCACTCAGAGTTTTGAGATTTTTTTATGTAATATGAGACACTTAACCATATAAAATATACTTGAGAAAGCTAATTAAACAAAGTATAAATGAGATTAATATTTCAAAAATATGAATTAAAAACATACATGGTGCTTAGACTGAACACTGATAATGTTTACCTTTTATGGAGTATTGTCTCCATATGTCAAACAGTATACCTATTTAATTGATGAGAGCAATCTTGTGAGTAGGTATTAATTTTGTCTTTTTACCAAGGAGTAAACAGAGGTTCTTACAAGTTAAAATCATATAACTAGAATATGGTAGAGGAAAAATTTGATTTCGTAGTCTATGAATCCAGACTATACACTTAGTTATGATACTTTAATAAGAATGGGACTGAGTAATGATGAATGAATAATGAATAATGAATAAAGATGAAGCCATGTTATTTCTGCATTTTCCTCTGACCATTCCCTTTATCACTCGGGAATAATACTTTCCCCACAAAATGACATTTTCATTTAGTATTTCCAAAATTATGCCTACTGATGGCTGATCACATTGTCATTTGAGAAAGGATCATTATATTAAACAAATTTAAGCTCATAATTAACAAATACACAATGAGAGCTTACTAAACAGCTATATGTAGGAATATTGATACAGACTTGCAGAAGATAATGCATACTACAAAGTATTAACAGTCTTTTTTTTTTTTTCCGATTTTATTTATTTATTTATTTGAGAGAGAGACAGTGAGAGAGAGCATGAGCGAGGAAAAGGTCAGAGGGAGAAACAGACTCCCCATGGAGCTGGGAGCCCGATGCAGCACTCGATCCCGGGACTCCGTATCATGACCTGAGCCGAAGGCAGTCATCCAACCAGCTGAGCCACCCAGGCGTCCCCAAAGTGTTAACAGTCTTAATGAGATAAACATGAAAATAATTTTTAAACTGCTTTATCGAGGTATGAACGACATGCAAAAAATTCTCCATATATAATGTATACAACTTTATGAATTTGGAGAGAAGAATACACTCTTGAAACCATCATCACAATTTATGCTGTAAACATATCCACCAACTTCGAGGGTTTCTTACTGCTCTATTTATTATTTAAAAAATAAAAATAGTTATTTAAATAGGTGGATATTCAAAGACCAAGTAATGAGGTGATTATTTTTGTCATTGCTTCTGCAGAGATTTACCATATCTTTTGTGTATTCAATTTGACTTCAAATAATTTGTATCCAGGGGCCACTACTGAACTGGTTAGTTAGTTCATGATCATTCTAAGTTATTTTTATTGATTTTTTTAAATCAATAAGTTATTGGTTTTATTCTATATTTTAAAAAGACTATAGTTATATGTTGTGAAACAATCAAATAAGAAAGTGAAGGTTAACTACTCTTAAGACCTTGTTATCAGGACGCCTGGGTGGCTCAGTTGGTTGGACAACTGCCTTCGGCTCAGGTCATGATCCCAGAGTCCCAGGACTGAGTCCGGTGTCGGGCTCCCAGCTCCGCGGGGAGTCTGCTTCTCTCTCTGACCTTCTCCTCACTCATGTTCTCTCTCACTGTCTCTCTCTCAAATAAATAAATAAAATATTTTAAAAAAAATACCTTGTTATCTTTCCTATCCTTTCCATCTTATTGCTGTGTCAATTCTATTTCTTTGCTCTCCATTTCATTTCATGCATTTATAATGCTGTTTATATTCAGAAACTTTTTCAATCTCTATTTTATTGCTTTCAAATTGATTTATGGCATATTATAAATAATGTACTAGTTAAATTATTTCCAATAAGTAATCATATGGAGGGTGATATCAAATCTTTTCAAATTAAAAAATTGCTATAGTATAAATGTAGAATTCTATTATATCAAATGAACATTTACAGAATAATAGTTTTCCCTTTGGACATAAAAGCTGATAGTCATTTACTAGGTGAAAGATTTTATGTGCCTTAAATTTTAAAATATCATGTTTGAACATGATCTAAAACACAATACTAAAGACCCGCTTCTGGAATGAAGGTGTGAAAACTCCATACACCTGCTCTCAAGAAGAGCAATCATAACTGGTAAAATATTTTTTTAAAGAAACACATTAACACACATTTAAAATATCTGGAGTTTGTCCTAAGGGCACACAACAACATCAAAAAAAAAAAATTTAGTTGGAAAAACCTATTAAATTTTTAAAAACCTGCAATTCTGTGGGACTTGAGCCACAACCGGCTGCTCTCCTTTTCTTCTCCCAGCACAGTACACTGGAAGATCCACTCCAGGTAGGTGTGCACCAGAAATTGGGATTTCCCCACCCCAGCTCTAATTTCTTTAGTTCTGTATTGCAGAGACTACATTCCTGGTGGGATTTTGCATGCTATATTCCTCTACCAGATTTCCTCTTTACACCCAGTCCCCACCCTTAGCATAGAAGCTATACTCCAGGCACATAGGCTATCCCATCAAAATCCCAGATAACTTCTTTGCTGAAATTAAAAACAAACAAACAAACAAACAAAAAACTCGATCCAAAAATTTACATGAAAACCCAGGGGACAAGCCAAGAGAGGCAAGATGATGGAGGAGTAGCAGACTGAAATGACATCAGGTCACCAGGAGTTTAGGTAGATAGTTATCAAACCATTCTGAACACCTACAAATGCAGCAGTAGAGCAAAGAGAAGAGGAGCAGCAATTCTAGGAACAGAAAATTGACCACTTTCTGAAAGGTAGGACATGTAGAGAAGTGAATCTGAAGTGACAGGAAGATAGACTGCAGGGGGAGGGGCCTGCTCCTGGCAAGTGGCAGAGCAGCAAAGCACAAAATCAGAACTTTTAGAAATCTGCTCCACTTAGGGATATCTCTCCGGAGGCTAAGCAGGGGTGGATCACTCTCAGGGACAGTGTTGTCTCAGGACCCATAGGGTCAATGAACGATTGGGGGTGTCTGAGTGTGGCAGAGCTCCCAGATACTGGAGCAGGGAAGCTGACTACAGAGACAGAGCCGAGGAGTGAGCTCTCAGCAAGGGGTTACCTTAAACCATGATCCATGGCACAGTCAGACCACTGCCCTTTGAGCAGGGAAACCACAAGTGGCAGATCCAGGGAGATTGACCTTCCTCCTCTGGAGGCAGGAATCTGCTGATTTTGGAGACTTCAAACACAGCTGCACACCAGAGACAGAAATGCTTGGTCACAGGCAGGGTGAGCCCAGAGCACGGCCAGAGACCAGGAAAATGGGAGTGATTGACCCCTTTTCTCAGAGGGCGCACTGACAAGTCAGGCCCCAAGCTCTCAGCCCCTCTGTGCTGGATATTGGGAGGCCGACCTTTTCATTCCTGTCCTCCAGAGCTCCATGGAAAGCATTCAGGGAACAAAAACTCCCGAGAAGGAACTCGAACAGATTTCTTAGCCTGGCCCCTGGCAAGGGGAGTGCAATTCTGCCTTGGGCAAAGACATTTGAGGATCACTACAACAGGCCCCTCCCCCAGAAGATCAGCAAGAACATCCATCCAAGACCGGGCTAACTGATAAAGAACAACAGTGGAACTCCAGAGCTAGGGGAAAACAATGCAAGGAATTCATGGCTTTCTCCCCATGATCCTTTAGTTTTGTAAAGTTAAATTAAATTTTTTATTTTACTTTTTTCTTATGCTAATTTTTAAACTTTTCCTCTTTCCTTTTTTAATGTTTTTAAACTAGTTTATCTTAACAATACCTTCTGGAAAAAAAAAAAAAAAACCTTTTTAGACCTTAATTATTATAGTCATATTTTATCCTTCATTGTATTTAACCTTATTTTTTGTATACATAGAGGGTTTGGTTTTTTTTTTTTTCCTAAAAAATTTTGGGACACAATTTCTTCTAATAGATCAAAATATACCCTAAATCTAGCACAGTGCTTTGTTCTAGTCTCCACCCTGAGCATATTCTCTCCCCCCATTCTTTCTTTTTCCAACTTATCAATTCCATTTTTATTTTTTTAACTTTTCATCTTTACGGTCATATTCCATCCCTTCATCATGTTTACCCTTATTTTTGTATATATATGTTTTTCTTTCTTTAAAATTTTGGGAGGTAGTTTCTTTTTTTTTTTTTTTTTAAGATTTTATTTATTTATTTGACAGAGAGAGAGATCACAAATAGGTAGAGAGACAGACAGAGAGAGAGATGAGGAGAAGCAGGCTCCCTCCTGAGCAGAGAGTCCAATGCGGGACTCGATCCCAGGCCCCTTGGATCATGACCTGAGCCGAAGGCAGAGGCTTAACCCACTGAGCCACCCAGGCGCCCCTGGGAGGTAGTTTCTTCTAAGAGACCAAAACACACCCAAAATCAAGTGGGTGGGTCTGTGCTATTGTGCTATTCACCAGTCTAATATGTATGTATGTATGCATGTGTGTCTGTATGTGTGTGTATATCTATATCTATATTTATATCTATATCTATATATATACATATATATATATGTATATATATATATATATTTTACCCCTTTTCGCACCCCCAGTTTGGGGTTTCTTCTGATTTGGTTAGTGTACATGTTGGGGGTCTTTGCCACCCTTTTAGTATTTTATTCTCTCATTCATATATTCTTTTCTGGATAAAATGACAAGGCAGAAAATCTCACCACAAAACAAAACAAGAGTCAGTACCAAAGGCTAGGGACATAACCAATACAGACATTGGTAATATGTCTGATCTAGTTTTCAGAATGACAATGCTCAAGGTGATAGCTGGGCTCAAAGAAGGTATGGAGGATATTAGAGAAATGCTGTCTGGAGAAATAAAATCCTTTTCTGGAGAAATAAAAGAACTAAAATATAACCAAGCTGAAATTTAAAAAGCTATTAATGGAGTGCAAGTAAGAATGGAGGCTCTTGGGGCACCTGGGTGGCTCAGTGGGTTAAAGCCTCTGCCCTCAGCTCAGGTTTTGATCCCAGGGTCCAGGGATCGAGCCCTGCATCAGGCTCTCTGCTCAGCAGGGAGCCTGCTTCTCCCTCTCTCTCTGCCTATCTCTCTGCCTACTTTGATCTCTGTCTGTCAAATAAATAAAAAATAAAATCTTTAAAAAAAAAAAGAATAAAAGAATGGAGGCTCTTACTGCTAGGGTAAATGAGGCAGAAGAGAGAATTAGTGATATAGAAGACCAAATGATGGGGAATTAAGAAGCTGAGCAAAAGAGAGACAACTACTGGACCACGAGGGGAGAATATGAGAGATAAATGATACCATAAGATAAAGCAATATTAGAATAATTGGATTCCAAAAGAAAAGAAAGAGTGGGGCAGAAGGTATATTTGAGCAAATTATAATAGGGAATTTCCCTAATATGGCAAAGGGAACAAGCATCAAATTCCAGGAGACAGAAAGAAATCCCCTCAAAACCAATAAAAATGGGTCACACCCCATTATCTAACAGTAAAACTTAATAGTCTTAATGATAAAGAGAAAATCCTGAAAGCAGCACAGTACAAGAAGTCTGTAACATGCAATGGTAGAAATATTTGATTGGCAGCAGACTTATCCATAGAGACCTGGCAGACCAGAAAGAACTGGCATGATATACTCAGAGCACTAAATGAGGAAAATATGCCAAGAATACTATATCCAGGTAGGCTATCCTTGAAAATAGAAGGAGAAATAAAAAGCTTCCAGGACCAACAAAAATTAAAAGAATTTGCAAACACCAAACCAGCCTTAAAGCAAATATTGATAGGAATCCTCTAAGAAAAGAGAGAGAGCCTAAAAGTAGTACACCAGAAAGGAATAGAGACATTATACAAAAAAAGAGAAAGGACTCAAATAAATAAAATCATGAATGATAGTCACATAACAGGCAATACAATGACACTAAATTCATATCTCTCAATAGTTACCCTGAATGTAAATCGGCTAAAAGCCCCAATCAAAAGACACAGGGTATCAGAATGGATTAAAAAAAAAAACCAATATGCTGTCTGCAAGAAGCCTTTGGTACTGACTCTTGTTTTGTTTTGTGGTGAGATTTTCTGCCTTGTCATTTTATCCAGAAAAGAATATATGAATGAGAGAATAAAATACTAAAAGGGTGGCAAAGACCCCCAACATGTACAATAACCAAATCAGAAGAAACCCCAAACTGGGGGTGCGAAAAGGGGTAATATATATATATATATATATATATATATATATATATATATATTTTTTTTTTTTTTTTTACCCCTTTTCTGGAGGTGTCTTTGGGATCCAGATTTAAATTGAGGGAGTGGAGAACAATTTACCATGCTAATAGACATCAGAAGAAAGCTGGGGTGACAATCCTTATATCAGATCAATTAGATTTTAACCCAAAGACTACAATAAGAGATGAGGAAGGACACTATATTATACTCAAAGGGTCTGTACAATAAGGAGATCAAACAATTTTAAAAATCTATGCTCCTTACATGGGAGCAGCGAACAATATAAACCAATTAATAACGAAATCAAAGAAACACATCGACAATAATACAATAATAGTAGGGGAGTTTAACACTCCCCTCACTAAAATGGACAGATCATCCAAGCAATAGATCAACAAGGAAATGAAGGCCTTAAATGACACACTGGACCAGATAGATATCACAGATATATAAAGAACATTCCATCCCAAAGCAACAGAATACACATTCTTCTCTAGTGCACATGGCACATTCTCCAGAATAGATCACATCCTGAGTCACAAATCAGGTCTCAACCAGTACCAAAAGATTGGAATCATTCCCCGCATATTTTCAGACCACAATGCTCTGAAGGTAGAACTCAATCAGAAGAGGAAATTTGGAAAGAACCCAAATACATGGAGACTAAACAGCATCCTTCTAAAGAATGAATGGGTCAACCAGGAAATTAAAGAAGAATTGAAAAAATTCATGGAAACAAATGATAATGAAAACACAGTTGTTCAAAATCTGTGGGACATAGCATATATATAGTGATGCAAGCCTTTCTCAAGAAACAAGAAAGGTCTCAAGTACACATCCTAACTCTACACCTAAAGGAGCTGGAGAAAGAACAGCAAAGACAGCTTAAACCCAGCAGGAGAAGAGAAATCATAAAGATCAGAGCAGAAATCAATGAAATAGAAACCAAAAGAACAGTAGAACAAATCAATGAAACTAGGAGCTCGTTCTTTGAAAGAATTAATAAGACTGATAAACCCCTGGCCAGACTTATCAAGAAGAAAAGAGAAAGGACTCAAATAAATAAAATCATGAATGATAGAGGAGAGATCACAACCAACCCAAAGAAATACAAACTATTTTAAGAACATACTATGAGCAACTCTACACCAGCAAATTTGACAATCTGGAAGAAATGGTTGCATTCCTAGAGACATATGAACTACCACAACTGAACCAGGAAGAAGTATAAAGCCTGAACAGACCCATAACCAGTAAGGAGATTGAAGCAGTCTTTACAAATCTCCCAAAAAACAAGAGCCCAGGGACAGAGGGCTTCCCAGGGGAATTCTACCAAATATTTAAAGAAGAATTAATTCCTATTCTCCTGAAACTGTTCCAAAAAATAGAAATGGAAGGAAACTTCCAAACTCATTTTATGAGGCCAGCATCACCTTGATCCCAAAACCAGACAAGGATCCCATCAAATAAAGGAATTACAGACCCATATCCTTGATGAACACAGATGCAAAAATTCTCACCAAAATACTGGCCAATAGGATCCAACAGTACATTAAAACGATTATTCACCACGAGTAAGTGGGATTTATTCCTGGGCTTGAAGGTTGGTTCCACATCCAAATATCAATAAATGTGATACAATACAATACATTAATAAAAGAAAGAACAAGAACCATATGATACTCTCAATAGAGGCTGAAAAAGCATTTGACAAAGTACAGCATCCTTTCTTGATCAAAACTCTTCCAAGTGTAGGGATAGCACTTTCCTCAATGAGCACATTCCTCAATATCATCAAAGCCATCTATGAAAAACCCACCGCAAATATCATTCTCAATGGGGAAAAACTGAGAGCTTTTCTGCTAAGATCAGGAATATGGGAGGGATTTCCACTATCACCATAGCTATTCAACATAGTACTAGAAGTCCTAGCCTCAGCAATCAGACAAAAAAGAAATTAAATGGATTCAAATTAGCAAAGAAGAAGTCAAACTCTCTCTCTTTGAAGATGATATGATACTTTATGTGGAAAACCCGTAAGACTCCACTCCAAATCTGCTAGAACTTGTATAGGAATTCAGTAAATTGTCAGGATACAAATCAAAACACAGAAATCAGTTGCATTTCTATATACCAAATTAAGGAGTCAATCCCATTTACAATTGCACCAAAAACTATAAGATACCTTGGAATAAACCTAACCAAAGAGGCAAAGAATCTGTACTCAGAAAATTATAAAGTACTTATGAAAGAAATTGAAGAAGACACAAAGAGTTGGAAAAATGTTCCATGCTCCTGGATTGGAAGAATAAATATTGTGAAAATGTCTATGCTACCTAAAGCAATCTACACATTTAATACAATCCCTATCAAAACACCATCATTTTTTTTCAAAGAAATTGAACAAATAACCGTAAAATTTATATGGAACCAGAAAAGATCCTGAATAGCCAGAGGAATGTTGAAAAGAAAGCCAAAGTTGGTGGCATCACAATTCTAGTCTTCAAACTCTATTACAAAGCTGTCATCATCAAGACAGTATGGTACTGGCAAAAAAACAGACACGTAGATCAATGGAACAGAATAGAGAGCCCAGAAATAGACCCTCAACTCTATGGTCAACTAATTTTCGACAAAGCAGAAAAGAATGTCCAATGAAAAAAAGACAGTCTCTTCAACAAATGGTGCTGGGGAAATTGGACAGCCACATGCACAAAAATGAAACTGGACCATTTCCTTATACCACACACAAAAATAGACTCCAAATGGATGAAAGACCTCAGAGTGAGACAGGAATATTTTCAAATCCTGAGGAGAACACCGGCATCAACCTTTCGACCTCAGTCACAGCAACTTCTTCCTAGAAACATCGCCAAAGGCAAGGGAAGCAAAACCAAGGGCAAAAATGAACTATTAGGACTTCATCAAGATCAAAACCTTTTGCACAGCAAGGGAAACCATCAGAAAAATTAAAAAACAACTGAGAGAATGAGAGAAGATATTCGTAAATGATATATCAGATAAAGGGCTATTATCCAAAATATGTAAAGAATTTATCAAACTCAACATGCAAAGAACAAATAATATAATCAAGAAATGGGCAGAGGAGGTGAATAGACATTTCTGCAAAGAAGACATCCAGATAGCCAACAGACACATGAAAAAAATGCTCTACATCACTCAACATCAGGGAAATGCAAATCAAAACCACAATGAGATACCACCTCACACCAGTTCAGAATGGCTAACATTAACAAGTCAGGAAATGACAGATGTTGGAGAGGATGTAGAGAAAGGGGAACCCTCCTACACTGTTGGCGGGAATACAAGCTGGTGCAGCCACTCTGGAGAACAGAATGGAGGTTCCTCAAAAAGTTGAAAATAGACCTATCTTATGACTCTAAAGATACAAATGTAGTCATCCTAAGGGGCACGTGCACTTGAATGTTTATAGCAGCAATGTCCACAATAGCCAAAGTATGGAAAGAACCTTGATGTTCATCAACAGATGAATGGATAAAGAAGATGCGGTGTCTAAATATATACAATGAATATTATGCATCGATCAAAAGAAATGAAATCTTGCCATTTGCAACCACATGGATGGAACTAGAAGGCATTAGGCTGAGTGAAATAAGTCAATTAGCAAAAGACAATTATCATATGATCTCCCTGATATGAGGAATTTGAGATGCAGAGTTGGGGGTTTGGAGAGTAGGGAAGGAAAAAATGAAACAAGATGGGATTGGGAGGGAGACAAACCATAAGAGACTCTTAATCTCACAGAACAAACTGAGGGTTGCTGGGAGGTGGGGGTATGGAGAGGGTGGTTGGGTTATGGACATTAGGGAGAGTATGTCCTATGGTGAGTGTTGTGAAGTGTGTAAGCCTGACGATTCACAGACCTGTACCCCTGGGGCAAATAATACATTATATGTTAATAAAAATAATTAATAAATTTTTAAAAGAGCTCAAAAAAATACAAAAAGAAAACCCATGGGACCAGAATAAGCAAAACATTCTTGAAAAATAATAATGATCTTGAAAAATAATAACAAAGCTAGAGGACTCACACTCCCTGATGTCTGAAACTACTACAAAAATACATTGAGCAGAACAGTATGATACTGGAATAAGGCTAGGTATATAATAAATGGAATAGACTTGAGAGTCCAGAAGTAAACGAACACATTTATGGTCAACCTGATATTAACAAGATTGCCAAAACAATTCAAAAAGAGAAAGAATAGTCCTTTCAAATAATGGTGCTGGGACAGTGGAATGTCTACATGTAAAACAATGAAGTTGGACTCTCTCTCACACAATAAACAAAAATTAACTCAAAATGAATCAAATATTATTAGCCATAAATGAAATGTAAATCAAATCCATATCACTTTATAAAAAATATGGATAATAAAAAATATAGATAATAAATTTTTGAAAGGATACGTGTAAGTTGGAACCCTCTCCCACTCCCATGAGGAATGTAAAATGCCACATTGCTTTGCAGGGTCTGGCGATTCCTCAAAATTTTAAAACATTGGGTTACCATATGATCCTGCAGTTTTACTCATTGGTGTTACCCAAGAGAAAAAAAAAAAATATGTTCACATAAAAACCTGTATATAGATATTCACAGCAGCATTTTTTATAATAGACAAAAGTGCTAACAGCACAAATGCCCATCAGTTGATGAATGTAAAATAAAATATGGTATAACCATACAGTGCAGTGTTATTCAGCAGTTAATAGGAGTGAAGTAATGATGTCTTCTACTACCTGGATGAACCATGAAAACATGCTAAGTGGAAAAAAGCTAGCTGGAAAAGAGCACATATTTTATGATTGTGTTTATACTAAAGGCTCAAAATAGACAAATCTATACAGAGATAAAACAGATTGGTAGCTGCCTGGAGTCAGAGGAGTTGAGGGAACTTTACACATTTCTACTAATGTGCCTGGAATCTATGGGACAATGAAAATGTTCTAAAATTGTTTGCAGTGATGCCTGCACAAATTTGAATATCCTAAAAACCACTGAGTCATACATTTAGAATAGGTAAATATATATGAATTATATCTCAATAAGCTATTTAATAAGCTATCAAGAACAACTCATATTCACAGCATACACGCCTTCTTAATATTAAATGTTGATGGTTATTTGTGCACATGATGTCAAGAAAACATGATTTAGAAAGCACTATTTTCTAATTAAAGAAAGATTATTATTAATGAAAATAAATCACATACAGTGCTATTTTTAGAGGTAATCTTGCACTGGAATTAGTTTTCTACGGAGATGGTAGAAAATGAATACTGTCATTTGTTTAAGTATAAATTAGTTGGTTAATGTAGAGAACCAAGATACATATTTCAAGGGAAAAAAGAAACCATGCTTAAGACCCCAAACTGTATAAACAGCTCACTTGAGTTAGGATACGTGACTGACACTTTGAGGCTATTGAGACTGATTGTCAGGATTCTGGGATACTACCCAAAAAATTATAGATTGGAGTTATCAAAATGAAACATTTTTAAAAAGATTTTATTTATTTAAGATTTATAAGAGCGAGTACAAGCAGGGAGAGAGGCAGAGGGACAAGCGGACTCCCTGTTGAAGGAGGAGGCCGACATGGGACTTGATCCCAGGACCCTGAGATCATGACGTGAACTGAAGTCAGACACTTACCTGAGACACCCAGGCACTCCCAAAATGTAACATTTCTTTTAATTGTCTTATTTTTTATATAATAGTTTCTCCATAGGTGTGTAAACGTCTCCAGAGAGCAAAAAGTAATCCCTCCCTATTCTGCCCATCCCCCAGTCTTCTTTCTTGGTTCAGGGGGTTCAGTCACATGCTATGTGACATGCAGAAGGGGATCTAGATAGTTAATGGTTCCTCATAAAACTTTCCACCAGTTTTTGTGTTATGTTATGTTATGTTATGTTATGTTATGTTGTTATGTTATGATGTTGTGTTATTATTTTCAGTCTTCATTTTAAGCCCCACTTATATCCCTGGCTTCTGAAGTAAATGGTGTCTCCATGTCCCAAGAACTTTTGAATTCTTGCTAAGCAAACCACTTTGCTTACTGGCTTTTACTTTCTCTTCCCTGATGATTTGAGAAATTAAGTTTCTTTTTGGAGGCGGGGGCGTTCTCAATCAGTTTTTAGTTGTCCATCATCTTTGGTTTCCAAGTTTTTTGTCCACCTATTTTTTCACTGATTTCACAATATTTTTATATTGTTCAATGTGCTATTAATTACCATTTTTGAAAGAAGATAAAGATGAAATATATAAATAGATGATAAGAGATAGAAGACCCTCAGAAATTCCTGCTGTCATTGAGCTTATATATATATATTTTTAAAGATTTTATTTATTTATTTGACAGACCAAGATCACAAGTAGGCAGAGAGGCAGGCAGAGAGAGAGAGAGTGGAGGAAGCAGGCTCCCTGCTGAGCCGAGAGCCTGATGCGGGGCTCGATCCCAGGACCCTAGGATCATGACCTGAGCCGAAGGCAGAGGCTTTAACCCACTGAGCCACTCAGGTGCCCCATGTCATTGAGCTTATATTAAAAACAATCAGCAAAGTAGTTATGTGGTAATAAGTGATACTGGCAATTTTTTTAAATAAAAGGAATGAATGATAATAGGAATTGCTCAGGTTTGGAGGACAAAGAAGTCAAATATATTTTCTATGTCTCATGTTTATATTTTATAATATTAACAATGCATAAGAACTGAATAACTTTCATTTATTGTGTTCGGTTAGATCTGTTACATTGTCTATGACAGTAAGCCATTTTTTCTAATCATTCTTAGTTGATCCATATACTTGGATATCCTAAGGGTATTCAGAAGAACAAACTTCCAGTTACATTTGTTTTCAGAGTATATGCTTACTAATTTTCTTACACCTTTTGTTTACTGTTTTAATTTCTTTACTGGCAACTGCCCCAGTACAGGTCAACATCTAACTGCTGTTTAAAATAAAATACATGGGGGCGCCTGGGTGGCTCAGTGGGTTAAGCCGCTGCCTTCGGCTCAGGTCATGATCTCAGGGTCCTGGGATCGAGTCCTGCATCGGGCTCTCTGCTTGGCAGGGAGCCTGCTTCCCTCTCTCTCTCTTTCTGCCTGCCTCTCCATCTACTTGTGATTTCTCTCTGTCAAATAAATAAATAAAGTCTTTAAAATTTTTTTTAAATAAAATACATGTATAATCATGTCATTCACTGCTTAAAGAAATCACCATCTAATTCCTGAAAATTTACATAATACAGTGCATTGTTTCACCAAATATTCACTGAGTATTAGTTTATTTCAAGAATCACTAATCCCGATACACCTCTTCTGATTCATTTCTCATTATTTTGATAAGTACTATGTTGCTCTTGTTAAAGAAATAGTCTTGTTCCCAAAATATGCAAGACCCTTCCTTAAACTGTACTTTGGCCTATAATTCTCTCCTTATGCTCCAGAATTGCTTTGTATTCCCCTCCCAGATGACAAAATTCTAATTATAAAAAGAATAATAACAATAATGATTCCTCTCCACTGTTTCCTGCTCTGCAAAACCTTCTTTATCATCTCCAACGGAAGGTTAACTGTTACTCCCTTTGTTACCATATAACTATATTAATTTACCTGCATTTTTCTGACAATATTTTGGTAGTTATTTGTATAGAAGACTGCTTACTTAATAGTTAGCTGTTGAAGACAAGTCTAGCAAAAAATCTTTTTTTCCCTTTAGTGCTTAGTTAAAAGAATTAACATAGTACACATAAATCTTTCATAAATTATTTTTGAATAAGTTATAATTTTATTTTTTATTTATTTTATTTTATTTTTTATTTTTAAAGATTTTTATTTATTTATTTGACAGAGAGAGATTACAAGTAGGCAGAGAGGCAGGCAGAGAGAGAGGAGGAAGCAGGCTCCCTCCTGAGCAGAGAGCCCCATATGGGACTCGATCCCAGGACCCTGAGATCATGACCTGAGCTGAAGGCAGCGGCTTAACCCACTGAGCCACCCAGGCGCCCATCAGTTATAATTTTAAACTGAAAATACAAATATTGTGTTTTTTAAAAATTTTATTACTGAAATATGATTGGGATAAACAGTATAATATATTTTTTTGTCAAACACATGTTGATGGGTATGGATTAAAAAGCCTTGAATGTGGGCATCTGGGTGACTCAGGGTTAAGCCACTGTCTTTGGCTCAGGTCATGATCCCAGAGTCCTGGGATCAGGTCCCATATTGGGCTTTCCCTGGGGTACAAGGAGCCTGCTTCTAGCTCTCCCTCTGCCTGCCACCCTCCTGCTTGTGCTCTCTCTCTTTGTCAAATAAATAAATAAAATCTTAAAAAAAAAAAAAAGCCTTGAATGTGTTTCACCTCAAAATTACTTTAAGTGTCTGTTTCCCCTGTTGTATTGATTACATTTAAAATGAGTTAATATTTTGCCATTTTCAAAGAAATGGATGAGCTAAAGAGTATAATGCTAAGTGAAATAACTCAGAGAAAGACAAATACCATATGATTTTGCTCATGTGGAACTTAAGAAACAAAACAGTTTATGAGCAAGGGGAAAAAAATAGAGAAAGCAAGATAGAAAAACCAAGGAACAGATTCTTGACTATAGAGAATAAACTGATGATTTTCAGAGGAGAGGTGGGTGAAGGGATGGATGAAACAGGTGATAGGGGTTAAAGAGACAATTGTGATGAACGCCCAGTGTTGCATGCAACTCTTCAATCACTACACTATACATCTGAAACTAACATAACACTGTATGCTAACTATACTGGAATTAACATTAAAATTTTAATACAATTTTGAAGATTTTTATTTATTCATTTGACAGAGATCACAAGTAAGCACAGAGGCAGATAGAGAGAAAGGGGGAAGCAGGTTCCCCGCTGAGCAGAGAGCCCGATGTGGGGCTCGATCCCAGGACCCTGGGATCATGACCTGAGCTGAAGGCAGAGGCTTTAGCCCACTGAGCCACCCGGGTGCCCCAAAAATTTAATACAATTTTTAAAATAGGAGCTTGAAAAAAATGGTTTAATATACAAAGAAGGGCAATAATTATGAAAGAAAATACAAATGTGTACAAAATCATATATGGAGTTAATTCTGAATATGGTACCTGTGTAGGCTCTGCATTTTAATTCATTTCTGTGCATGCATGCACACACACGTATACATACAGTGAATCAGCCCTTATTTTGAACAGTAGTAAAATGATGAATTAAAAAAAATCTTCTAGTAAATCAGTGACTACAAAATCAGCAATTAGGATATTCACTTGATAAAACATTGACAAGGTAAATGATCAAATTTCCATAGGCTGAGGCAAACTATTTAATGTATGCTTACTTTTTTTGAATGTATTGACCTTCACTAAATGTGTCATGCCTGCTGAGAGGATACACTTCACATTTCTTTATCTGTTTTCTCTTTCATGCTTTTACCAAAATAAGTTATTTTTCACTTCAAGCCATATGAAGATTGGATCCACAGAATTTAGGGAATTAGGATGGCATCCTCTTAGAGTAAAAAGGCAAGTATGTTGCCTTGTAAGTATTTATTCCTAAGAAAATCAGGTATAAAATGTTTGGAGTATCTTTTGAGACTATCAAATTTTAGTTTCTTTTGAAATTTATGCCAAAAAAAAATGTATATTGTAATAAAATGCAGGGACTTTGATAATCAAGAAATACATTTACTCTTTTTTGTTGTTTCTGAAATAGCATGTTCCTGTAACTATCAAATAATACCTAAGTCTGTGTTCCCCTTATCAAGCTTCTTCTTTCTCACCACAGAGTAAAAATATCCTGGCTATTGTGGAATTCTCAGATTAATGAAAATCTGCCTTTGCAACTAAACTGGTTATTCTGGTGCTACCAAGAACCGATGTGGCCTGAATATAGCAGCCAATACAGTCATTTCTGAACATGTGATATAAAATCAAGTAACAGAAACATTTTTTTATTCCAATTTTATTAAATTATTCCTAACTCACAAAAGCTAGGCAGGGTCAGTTTTTTCACTTTGCCATATTTCTTAAAAGAAAATACTGGCCTATGCATTTCTCCTGTCCCATGTGATTTTCTTTTCTTTTTCTTTTTTATATATTCCTTTGTCTTGTATTTTTTTTTAATATTTATCTATTAATTTTCTTTTTTAGATTTAAATTCAATTGATTAACACATAAAGTATTTAATTAACACATAATGTATTTTTGGTCTCAGGATTAGAAGTCAGTAATTCATCAGTCTTATATAATACCCACTACTCATTACAACATGTGCTCTCCCTAATGCCCATCACCCAAGTTATCCCATCATCCAACTCTCTCCCCTCCAGCAACCCTCAGTTTGTTTCCTATGATTATGAGACTCTTATGGTTTCTTTCCCTCTCTGATTTCCTCGTTTTATTTTTTCCTCTCTTTTCCTATGTTTTGTTTCTTAAGCTCCACATATGAGTGAGATCATCTGATAATTGTCCTTCTCTGATTGACTTGTTTCACTTAGCTTCATACCCTCTAGTTCCATCCACGTCATTGCAAATTGCAAGATTTCTTTCTTTCTTTCTCTCCCTCTCTCTCTCTCTCTCTTTTTTTTTTTTTTTTTTTTTGATGGCTGAGTGGTATTCCATTGTGTATATATACTACAATTTCTTTATCTATTCATCTGTCGATGGACACTTGTGCTTTTTCCATAGTTTGGCTATTGGGGACTTTGCTGCTTTTGGATCACTACATTTGTATCTTTGGGGTAAATACCCAGTAGTACAATTGCTGGGTCATAGGGTAGCTCTATTTTCCACTTTTTGAGGAACCTCCATACTCTTTTCCAGAGTGGTTGCACTAGTTTGCATTCCCACCAAGAATGTAAGAGGGTTCCCCTTTCTCTGTATCCTTGCCAACATCTGTTGTTTCCTGTGTTGTTAAATTGAGCAATTCTGACAGGTGTGAAGTGGTATCTCATTGTAATTTTGATTTGTATTTCCGTGAATGAGTGATGTTGAGCATCTTGTAGTGTGTCTATTAGCCATCTGTATGTTTCTTTGGAAAAATGTCTATTCATGTCTTCTGCCTATTTCTTAACTGGGTTATTCGTTTTTTGGGTGTTAAGCTTAAGTTAGTTCTTTATAGATTTTTGATACAAACCTTTCATCAGGGTTCACTTACAAATATCTCCCCCCATTCTGGATACTGCCTTTTATTTTGTTGATTATTTCCTTTGCTGTAAAGAAGTTTTTATCTTGATGAAGTCCCAATAGTTCATGTTTGCTTTTTTTTTCCTTGCCTCCAGGGATGTGTCTAGTAAGAAGTTGAAATGGCCGAAGTCAGAAAGGTTGCTGCGGGTATTCTCCTCTAAGATTTTGATGGTTTCCTGTCTCACATTTAGGTCTTTCATCCATTTTGAATTTATTTGTTGTGTATGGTGTAAGAAAGTAGTCCAGTTTCATTCCTCTGCATGTTACTCTCCAGTTTTCCCAATAACATTTGTTGATGAGACATTCTTTTCCCCATTGGATATTCTTTCCTGCTTTTCAAAGATTAGTTGTCTATATTGTTGTGGGTTCATTTCTGGGTTTTCTGTTCTGCCCCATTGATCTGTGTGCCTGTTTTGATGCCAGTACCATACTGTCTTAATGACTACAGTTTTGTGATATAGCTTGAAGTCTGGAATTGCGGTGTCTCCTGCTTTGCTTTTCTTTTTCAAGATTGTTTTGGCTGTTTTGGGTCTTCGGTGGTTCGGTACAAATTTTAGGATTGTTTTCCTAGCTCTGTGAAAAATACTGGTGGTATTTATATAGGGATTGCATTTAATGTGTAGATTGCTTTGGGTAGTACCCCGACATTTTAACAATATTTGTTCTTCCAATCCATGATCATGGAATGTTTTTCCATTTCTTTGTGTCATCTTCAGTTCCTTTCGTAAGTGTTTTATAGTTCTCAGAGTACAGATCTTTTACATCTTTGGTTAGGTTTATTCCTAGGTATCTTACAGTTTTTGGTGTAATTGTAAATGGGATCAGTTCCTTGATTTTTCTTTCTGCTGCTTCATTATTGGTATATAGAAATGCAACAGATTTCTGCACATTGATTTGTATGCTTTGGTGTTAAGGTTTAATTTATTTAAAACTCTGAGAAACAGTTGAATAGTTTCTTTAACCCAAATTTTTCAGAGATATTAGATAGTTGAAAACATTTTTTTCAAGGCACACTGACTATAATCTTAGTATTCCAAACTTAACATTTAAGAAAACATTGTTCTTTATGTCTATATGTCTACATACCTACAAACTCTTTCAATAGGGGCCATGTAGTAAATGTTTTTGGCTTTCCAAGTCAGAAAGTCTCTTTTATCTTTATCACCACTGCTCAGCTCTACCACTGTAGTGTGAAAGCAGCCTTAGACAATCAAACAGATGGGTATAAGTAAAACTTTATTTACAAGAACCTGAGGAAAGCTGGATTTGCCAAATGTTGTCTGATTCCTGATCTACATCACCTTTTCTTAAACCATGATTTATAAGGCCTACAACAAAGAAGAGAGGTGTTTTGTTGTTGAAAATATGGAAGAATAAGTAAGCCAAGATTGTCTCAATTTTAATTTATAGCTGTTCAGTCTAATAGCTATGACTTTTCACAAGCCATTAGTTAAACTAAATCTACTATAATAATTAACCTTAATATCTGCTCTTTTCTCTATAAAATATGAGAATTATATCTAAGAAGCTGTTACTAAGTATATGTAAAATGAAATTTATAAATTACCTAGTATCATATACAGTGCTTAGCCAAATTTATAGTTACTGCCTTTTTAGTGTTTTACAAATACATATAACACTTTCAAAGAATTAGTCTGCTTGTAAAACACAATTTAAAATTATATATTGTGAATTTTTTATTTCATGTTCAGTTTTTTTAAAAAGCTTTTTAAAAATTATTTTAGAAAAAGAATATCCACTTAATATTTGTCTGTTTGGAGATTATTTTTTCTTGTTCTTTATGAAGAAACTTTTTCAATAAAATCCCTCAGGTCTTATCTAGTGTTATTTATTTCTATGTCTATATGATTATTTTATTTATGTCTAATAAGAAGTATGATTTTGAAACTGCTCAAATTCCTATTTTCAGGGGCGCCTGGGTAGCTCAGTGGGTTAAAGCCTCTGCCTTCAGCTCAGGTCATGATCTCAGGGTCCTGGGATCCAGTTCCGCATCTGGCTCTCTGCTCGGCAGGGAGCCTGCTTCCTCCTCTCTCTGCCTTCCTCTCTGCCTACTTCTGATCTGTCTCTGTCAAAGAAATAAATAAAATCTTTAAAAAAAAATTCCCATTTTCATATTTTTTAAAAATATTTTATTTATTTATTTGTCAGAGAGAGAGAGCGAGTGAACACAGGCAGAGTGGCAGGCAGAGTCAGAGGGAGAGGCAGGCTCCCTGCGGAGCAAGGAGCTCGATGTGGGACTCGATCCCAGGACGCTGGGATCATGACCTAAGCTGAAGGCAGTTGCTTAACCAACTGAGCCACCCAGGCGTCCCCCCATTTTCATATTTGTTGCCAAAATGTAGAATCGAGTGTGTGCCCTACATAAAGCAATTACTATGATTTTCAAGTAGACATATAAACTCAAGATATATTTGTTTCCTTCTGACCTTCCTTTATTCTTTCAATGTAACATCCAGTTTGGCAATTTTAATCTTATTAATTTATGTGTATCTATCATTTTACAGACATACACACAAACAACCAATATCATACACTTTAAGACAATGGTTCAAGGCACTCTTCAGTTTTGATGGTGCTCTTGTGTTATTGTATAGAAAAGAAGTGTAAAGAGTAAAGGCCAGGTTTTAATTAAAATAAGCTAGTAAATCACTTCAGTGTTAATGAATCTTGTATGAAAATAATAACCCACAAAATTCCTTTTTAGTAGTATATATATTGTCTCTGGTATATATACCTTGATATGTGTGGTCTTGAGTTTCACTGAGACCTGTGACCATGTACCGGCGACAATATGACACTCACAGAAAATGGTGGTTATAATTTAAATACTGGCTCTGGCATTTGAAAACTTCAGTTCTTTTTCCATTTATAAAATAGAGGCAGTAATGTCCTAAGTGCAGGAATATGTCCAGAATTACCTGAGGTAAAGCATTCTTAAGGAGCCTAGATAATAAGTTTTCAAACTTAGTGTTACATTGCATTAACCTGGGGAAATTTAAAACCCTAATACCCAGTGAAACCTGAATCACAGTAACTGTGATCAGGCATCAGCAGTTTTAATATCTTTCTAGGTGATTCTGAGGTATAGACAACTTCATGAATTATAGACCTGCCAAAAGGGTTCTCGAACTTCTACTGGAAATTGATCAGCTAAGATTCTAGCTATAATATAGACCCTGAGTAGTTCTGGGGAGGTTCCCAGATTCTGCACTTTAAAAAAAAAAATTAAGTAAGTAAGTAATTTTTTTTAGGGAGAGCGGAGAGGAGGAGAAGAAGGAGAGGGAGAGAATTTTAAGCAGACTCTATGCCCAGAGCAGAGCCCAACACAGGGCTCAACTCAGGACCCTGAGATCATGACCTGAGCCGAGTCAGTTGCTTAACCAACTGAGCCTCCCAGGTGCCCCCAGATTCTGCACTTTTAAAAGAACTCACAGATGATCCTGTTATTTCTAGTTCATGGACAACATTTGGAGTAACAAGGGCTCGACAGATACTGTTTTCTCCCATTGTTCACACAGAAATGTTTTGAGGCACAAGCAGAAAATTGGGAACAGATTTTTTATTATTATTATTTTTAAATTCACTGAAATGGTGCAATTCCCACAGTCAGGAAATTATTTTGCAGATTAAGGTACAACTTTTATTATTATCATTGTTGTTATGAATTAAATCATTTGAGTATTTTATTTCTGAAAAACTAATGATCACTCCTTTCTGAGGTAACACTGAAAACTAAAAAGCAAGCATTTATTTTGCTTTTTTTTTAAATTTTTGTGGAAAACTATTAAAATGGGGAGAGTGAATAAAATTGCATTTTTACTTGTAAATGGAAAGAGCATAAAATTGTATAAATTCTGACTAACATTTGAACTTTTAAAATTAAATATGTCCTCATATTTTTCCATGCTACATTTTCAAATAGTATTCTATCCTACACACTCACTATAATGTGCTTAAAAACAGAATTGTATTAACATGAGTATTAGGGTTTTTCCACATGGGTGCTTCTGAAGAATTATAGCCATTACATTTTAGAACCCCTTTGTCTTCTTTCCAAATAAGCTAGTGATATTAATGAGATTTTTTAAATTTTTGCCTGAAGAGTTTCTTAAAAATGTTGTTGGGCTTCAGAGAGTATCTCAAGCTATACTTATAATTTATTTCTTATACTATTGCTCTTTCAAAAGGATATGTTTTTCAGTGATTGAAATCTTATTATTGGAAAAATATAAGGAAGAAGTAAATAAAACTCCTCAAAAAATCAGATTTTTTTCTCTTTTTGAATGCATTCTATTTACTTTTTTAAAAAGGTTTTATTTTAGTTATTTGAGAGAGAGAGAGAGAGAGAGAGATAACAGAGAGGGAAAGGGAGAAGCAGACTCCCTACTGAGCAGAGACCCTGAGATCATCACCTGGGCAAAAGGCCAACACCTAACCAATTGACCTGCCCAAGCTACCCTTGAATTTTAAAATAATTACTTAAAAAAAGATTATATTTGTTCAATACTTAATTATTTAATCATGATTTATTGTAGGGGGACAGGGACACATGGATTATTAATAACAGTATAATTATAAGATAGGGTTTTGTGGGGGGGGTTGTAGAGCAGCACTCACAGACAGAGGGAGCAGAGCACACAAGAGCTGCAGGTTCCTATCACCTCACAGTGAGATATGTCCAGTGGACAGTCCTGGAATGAATTCATAGCAGCTGCTCCTTTAATAAAGGGGGTCTCTAACTAAGAACTATGTAGTAAATCAGGGAATTCCTAAAGGAAGTTCTAAGAATGATATTTGCTCCTGGTTGAGGAAAAGGCTAAGATACAAACTTCCAAGTTCAGCAGCTCATTTGAACCTCTTCTTTTGGGTTGACTCATCCCAGGAGAGCCAGTTCTCTGATGAATATGTTTATACTCATTCTAATGAGACATTAGCTGATATTGTCAAAGAACCATCTAGGGAAACGTTTTGTATGTAAAATAGTTTCAAATATATTAAAATACAAACCTAAAGCACATAATTAATTAAAAACTATATACCCTTTCTTATAGATTACATGGAAATCTTCATACTAAATATTTACAGTATACATTTAAGTGCAGTACTTCCAAATATTTCTCAGGTTAAAAGAGACTGATTGAAATTTTGTTTGTTACATACAAATGTTTTAGAACCATTTTCCAGAGTTTCCAAATGTTTTATAACCATTTTTCCAGACTCATGATCATTATAATTCCAGTGCTAAAACAAAATATAAAATAAGTAATACCAGTAACCCATGTTCTACACAAGACCATCTCTGAAATGCATTGAAAACATGCACTTATTAACTTTTATTACTGATTGACTGTTAATAAATATATAAATATATATTATCAATAATATAGCATTTTATAAATTAAATTACATAAAATTATGAGCACAAAAATAATTCATGTAGATATAATGAGTAAAAACAGAAATGTAAATTATTTAGTGGTAATACAAAGGAAAGAAGAAGCAATAAAAGCTACAATATAAATATGAAAACTACTTGACTACAAATGCTCTTCTTAATTTGCTATTTATATAATTTTGTTAAATCACTTAATTCCTTTGGATTAATTTCTTCATTTCCAAAACAAGAATGAAATTTCTCACACACACACACACACACACACACACACACACACACGTATTTGCACACAGAAAGACCTAAATTACTACTTTATGGCTGAGCTAAAATGTATAGACATTATTGCTGAAATATTTTGATTTCATTATGAAACTTGGGAGAAATCATGCACTCACACACACACTCACATACACACTTAAATATAGAGAATACCTAAACACTTCCACAGGTTATCTATTTGTGCATGTAGTGGAAATATATATTCTCATCTTTTTGAATATGTATTTAGAATATGATTGTACCTCCCAATTTTAAGTTAGGTCAATAATTAGAAACAATAAATTCGTACTCTGTGGGAGACAAAAATCATTATTCATGATAAGAAATGTTATATACCAGTTAAATGCAAGAAAATGTTCAGGAATCCCTGGATAGACTAAAGCTAAATGCCCTAAACAAGTGCATTTTTGTCTGCAGTCAGAAATGTCCCAAAATGAATTTGAAAGCATATTATGTGCCAACACAAGAGACATAGGGAAAAAATGAAAACATCCCATTGAATGATTTAATATGATTTCTTAAAAGTTGATGTTTGGAATGATCCATGAATGATGGGTAGGGTATTTATAGGTGCAGTTTAAGAACTGTTTTTATACAGCTTTACTATGCACATTTTGTATTACTCTGTAGGATTCTGCTTGAAATCAATGTATCTTCTATAAAAAGATAACTAAAAGAGGCTACTGCCTTAACTCTTTTCACAATCTGTTCATTTTCTATGAAATAGTATCTTCTATCTAGTAGTATTTTGCTTTTGAATTTGTAAAGTTTCTCCCATTTTTGTGATTCTGATAATATTAATATTTGAAGAATTACTGCCTGGGATATGTTGATTTTTTTTTTAATGTTCCTGTTGGTTTTGGCAACTTAGGATCAGAATAATTTTGAAAGAAAATTGCCTTTATGGAGTATGTTCAATCTATATTTTTATTTTTTTAAAAAGATTTTATTTATTTATTTGAGATAGAGAGTGAGAGAGAGAGAGCGTGAGTGGGGGGTGGGTGCGGGGTGGAGGGAGAGGGAGAAGCAAGCCACTGTGCAGGGAGCCTGATGTGGGGCTCAATCACAGGTCCCTGGGATCATGTTCTGAGCCAAAGGCAGATGCTTAACTGACTGAGCCGCCCAGACACCCCTCCCTATATGTTCATTTTTTTAAAAAAATACAAGTTTATGTCGCGGCCAGCACGACGAATCGACCAGGGAAACCATGAGGGCTAAGAGGATGGTGAAAAGAAATTAAGAGACAAAGAGATGGGGCCAGGAGGGACACTGAAGATGATGTCCAACAGTGCCAAATTTATTCCACATCTTACAATCATTTATAAGGCAGACCGGAATAGAAGGAGCATTACATCAGTACATTGTCAGATGACCACAAGTTTCTATAACAAGTTTACATTTACTACAAGGAAACCTCCTGATACCAGGTAGTTTCGGCTGAAGCCATTAGCAAGACAATCAACCAGGGAGTGGGTTATGGGAGGTACAGGAACAATAAGGACCAACTAAGAACTCATGACCCTGACCACATCCTTCCCTTCTGTAGGGGGAGTGCATGGGAAGTCAGGTAGGTGAGCGCAGGACACATAGCTCAGACCCTTCCTCAGTGCACTCAACTTTCCTGTCCTTAACCTTGTCAGGGTGTCTGGACTTTGAAGGAGACACATGTCAGGGCCTGGTTTGGTCCTCAACTCCAACCGTGCCGTGGCATCCAACAAGTTTATAATGAATTGAAAGATATATTAACAATGAAAATATTCAGATAAAATATAGTCTGATAAATGATACCTTTTCTACCACCACATAGCATACCGTAGAACAAGTCTAATAGTCCTGTGTTTGTAAGCATTGGAAAAGACATCTTAATCAAATAAAATCACATATAAAACATGTTCCTAATCACAGCTCAGGGCAATAACAGTATTAACTAGCTCCTTTTCCAAGATTTAAGGAGTGTTACGCCTAATTGATTTTACATTAGCAGTGGCCTGAATCACTTTTTAAGACAGAGTTATTCCTAATTATTGGAACTATGACTTGATTTTGAATTAAAATTGAAAAGACCAAATCAAGATACATTAAAAACAGCATGCATTCTTTCAAAGATCTAAAGAAATATCTATAGCTATGTCCATAATTCTTTTTACTATGGTTTAGCATGCCTCATGAAGTCAATATTGTTGTTGAAAGGAAAAAGGCATTTACCTCTAAATAGCTTCAGTATTTTAACCATTTAATCCCTCTATTCCTAAAACTACTCTTACTACATAATTGTGAGCTGGACTAGTGTCATGTTGGTATGAATCAGTATGTGAACCTTCACTAAGTGACTTACTCCTCCAGTCGTTGTGGTGCTTCTGGGTACTTTGCTGCCAACCGTTTTCTAAGTCTGGAGATGGAAAGAGTTTACACTCAAGACGTACCAAAGACAGACAAAAAACTTGGTCCCACTCTCTGCAATCCAGCATGACTATGAAAAACTATTTATAATGGCTATGTTATGTCTTGGTAAGAATAGGAGCAAAATAGAATTCTCAGTAGCTAATGTTAGAAGGAAAATTAGTGCAAACAGTTGGAAAGTTTAACAGAATTGAATATCCACATACAATATAACTCAACTATTCTTCTCTTAAACTATATAATGAATAGAAATGCCTATATCCTTGCTCCAAATCCATGTATAAGAACATTCATACAGGCAGTATTCAGAACACTGAAAAGACTCAAGTATCTACTTGAAGATTTTTTTCAAAAGATTTTATTTATTTATTTGACAGACAGAGATCACAAGTAGGCAGAGAGACAGCCAGAGAGAGGAGGAAGCAGGCTCCCAGCTGAGCAGAGAGCCTGATGGGGGGCTCGATTCGAGGACCTGGGATCATGACCTGAGCTGAAGGCAGAGGCTTTAACCCACTGAGCCACCCAGGCACCCCAAGACTCAAGTATTTAATAGAATGATATTAGAAAGAATAGAATAGATATCAAGTATATATTCATACAATGATACTATATGAATATGAACAAGTTATTTATGAACAAGCTACATAAAAGGATAATTTCACAAACATAATGCATATAGATATATGATTCCATAAATATAAAAACAAAGTTGGATAAAATTAATTTATGCCCTTAAAATCATGCTCGAACTTAACTTTGGGTAGAGGGAGGAACTCTTGGTTCATAGTTTGCAAATCAGGTTCTTCTAGATTTATAGTGATTTTTTGAATTGGGTAGTTGTAGATTTGTTCATTTTGTGATAATTTATTGAAATAGACACTCAGGATCTGGATATTTATATCCAGGTGTTTCACTGCACTTGAAGAACTGACTAAAAAGATTTTTAAAAAGCTTTAAAGGGCACTCTTTTATTTGTTTAAAATGTAAAATTAATTTTTGTTCTTGGTTAGAAACAAATTTGAAGGTGGAATATATTCAAATCAGTCATGAATTAATAACCAGGTGATCAAGATTCATATTCTTGTAGTTCTATTAAGTATTTGTGTGGCTTTGAGAAAGTGATTTGAATTTTATGGTTTTATTTTACCCTGTATATAACTGAAAATCTGAAGGTTTTGAGTTTAATGCTTCTACAATTGTTCAGTTTACAAATGTGCCTTTTCGTATTTGGGCTTTCTGGTAGAGATTACAACACAAGTTAACTTTTTTTTTTTTTCCTAATATATATATATATATATTTTTTTAAATTTTTTTTTTTTAATTTTCAGCATAACAGTATTCATTATTTTTTTTTCTTAGAAATACAAACTACCTGGGGCACTTGAGTGGCTCAGTCAGTTAGGGGGCAGATTCTTGATTTCAGCTCAGGTCATGACCTCAGTGTCCTGAGATCAAGCACCACATCAGGCTTTCAGTTCAGCAGGGAATCTCCTAGAGATTCTCTTTCTCCCCATGCCTCTGCCCCTCCTTTGCCATGTTCTCTCTCTCTCTCTTTCTCAAAATAAATAAATAAATAAATAAATACCAATTTTTTGATGATCTGGGCACAATATTCCCTAGGAGGAATAAAAAGGAATGTATATGCATGTTTCAGTTAGAACACAGTTTTTGCCACATTATTTAATTCTGACTAATGAATTACAACTTGGGTGAGATCACCATTGTGATTTCAACAGAAATGATTTTATAAGGAAAGGCCTTACCCCTCTTCCGTTCCTTCTTATGCTGTCCTATGTTGTCATGCTTAGAGTTCAAGAAGTTGAAGGGAAACATTATTTGACATGAGGGTAGGAACTACATGTAAAGATGGTGGATTACCACAGAGATGCCTAACTCTGGGTTGCTTATTTCCAGACTTCTATGTGAGAGAAATATAAATGCAGTTTTGATTGATTCAGTGTATTAAGTGTTTTGGCTAATATACAAGTAATTTATCTTCAATAGTGTGGACTGATGCATATAATTATAATAAACCATTTTTGGTAAAATATTATTAATTTTTAACATTAAATATTATGGGTAAATATAATGTTAACTGGTAAAAATCAGACATAAAACTGCATAATCGGGCGCCTGGGTGGCTCAGTTGGTTAAGCTGCTGCCTTTGGCTCAGGTCATGATCCCAGGATCATGGGATCGAGTCCCGTATCAGGCTCCTTGCTCAGTGGGGAGCCTGCTTCTCTCTCTGCCTCTGCCTGCTTGTGCTCTCTCTCTCTAATAAATAAAAAAAAAATCTTTAAAACAAGCCTGCATAGTCATTGCTCTTTGATTTATAACCTCAAAAACTAATTCCTGTACACCTTTGCTCCTACCCTGGGAATCTATCTAAATTTTTGATAAAATGTGCTTCCGACCTCTAATCCCTGAATACAGATTTGTTTAATCTGCAAAGTTTTTTTAGTTGTTAGAGTACATCACTGGACTTATTTTTCAGAAGGTATATGAAGTACTTACATTATTACTTGTACTTGTACTCAGAAGGTATATGAAGTACTTAACATTATTACTTGTACGCTAGTGCCGTGGGGTGGGGGGGGGGGCGTTGGTGGCGTTGGGCTGGGATGCGCTCCGGGGGATCGGGAACCCGAGGCCACTTGGCTCCTCTGTCCCGAGGCTCTGGCACCTTGGGGGGCTTCTGGGGTGACATCACTGGAGGAACTCTGGGCTCTGCGAGCGCTTGGCCGGTGGAGGCGGCCTCCTTTTTTTTTTTTTTTTTTTTAAGAGGAAAACATCTTTTTAATTCAAACTTTCATTTAATCAAAAGTCAAAATGAATATTTGATCAGTGGAATTTATGGAATTGGTGAAACAATCAAAAGATAGTAAATTCTTAGAATAATTATGTTTTATCCCATCTCATTGAATTATAACTTGATTTCTTTTTATCATATCTATAGTTTGTATCTCAATCAGTATAGCTCAGAAGTATCATCTAGACCTCTCAAATTAAAGATCACCAAGTGCTTTGTTTCAGAGCTGGGTTGTGTGGAAAGGAGTTCCCAGACCTTTAGATGAGATTCGAGAAAAGATACTGCCCAGAAAAGTTCCCCCGCAAATGCCCTTTATGGTGTTCAGAAAAATATCAGGTAATACTGGACTAGAAGCTGCCCTTCAAGCCTTACGCACTACAACTATGTGCATGTGCTTTCTGAGTATTACCAATTAATCCGGAAAGTGAATATACATATCACTGCCTTCCTTGCCAGTTTATGCTCCTGTAATTTTCTAGTGGTTGTGGGGTTTTTTTTAGTTGCTGAGGCCTCAAATACTATATTTGGATAATATTCCATATTTTTTATAGCTATCTTTTTTTTTAATTAATTTTTTATTTTTTATAAACATATATTTTTATCCCCAGGGGTACAGGTTTGTGAATCACCAGGTTTACACACTTCACAGCACTCACCAAAGCACATACCCTCCCCAATGTCCATAATCCCACCCCCTTCTCCCAAACCCCCTCCCCCCAGCAACCCTCAGTTTGTTTTGTGAGATTAAGAGTCACTTATGGTTTGTCTCCCTCCCAATCCCATCTTGTTTCATTTATTCTTCTCCTACCCGCTTAAGCCCCCATGTTGCATCACCACTTCCTCATATCAGGGAGATCATATATTTTTAACATGAAATGCTGCAATCCAACATACACTGATTTCTCAAATGCAAGGAAAGTCAGGATAACAGTTATATTATTAATATAGGGATTTGAGAATAAATAGTTTTTACTAATTCATTGATATTATACATAAAATATTTTTAAATAAAACAACACTTACTCTCTAAAGTGACAGTCTGTTAGTGAAGTCTCTTCTGCTGTATTTTCCATACCCAGTCAGGACAGTTACATTGCTCTGTTATGTTTCTCTTTTTTACAGCTACTGCATTTGTCCCATTCATTAAATTAATATTGTGATGTTTACCTCATTGCCAGTAGTATTTCTATTATGAACTTCTCACTACCATTTCAAACATTAATTAGCTGTGAGATATGTTTGTTTATAACTAAAGTAAAGGCTCTTGTTTTATTTTATTATGTAATATCTCAGATTCTTTTTACAAGTTTACTTAATCTGTAAAAGCTGTAAGCTTCATATATCTTCACTAACTGAATTAGAAAAATGAAATTGTTAACTTTTTAAAAATAATGGCAATGGTGATAATTTCATATGAGGCTTTTAAAAACAAATGGGATACATTTTTAACTGTCACTATTAGTGGTTGATTTATAAACATCCTCAGTGTATTTAAGTCACCAAGTAAAATTCATTCTTAAAACAATAAGATGGTGTTTCCTACATGGATATTCTCTTAAGAGTATTCTGAACTTGTTTGAGGTGTATATTGATTTAATGATATTTCCAGTTTTAGTTTTGCTTATCTTTATATGGACAAGTTTTAGTGAAATTAAGTATAGTTTTGTATTTGGGAACACCTGGCCCAAATCTTGGTTTGCCATTAACTGTACAGTTGAGTTTGGAAATGAAATTTTAAAAATTCTTTTTCATATCTAGAGCATATTTGTTTGTTTATAAATACAAATGTATAAGAGAACACTTTTTATGAACAAAAAATACTTCATTAAAACACAACCATATATATGAAAAAATAATATATGGAAAGTAGTAAATTAGTTCCCTTACCTTTTATAATGGGAAGTGATGTGAAACACATCATAATGTATAAAATTGACCTCTAACCCCTAAGAGCTTTTGGTATAATTGTTTTAACAAAATATGACTATCATATTAGGATCATTACTATTTTCAGCAAACAAAATGTTTCAAAATTCATAATTTTTTTTTTCTTTTTAATGAGAGAGAAAGAGAGAGAGAAGTCACAAGTAGGCAGAGAGGCAGGCAGAGAGAGAGGGGGAAGCAGGCTCACCGCTGAGCAGAGAGCCTGATGCGGGGCCTGATCCCAGGACCCCGGGATCATGACCTGAGCCGAAGGCAGAGGCTTTAACCCACTGAGCCACCCAGGTGCCCCTCAAAATTCATAAATTTTACCTTTAACACAACCCCTTTCATCTTGAGTTTGAATCTTGACCTCTTTCCCTAATCCTTAAACATTATATGTGGCTGTATTTTCTAGGAATAGAGTAGGTCAATATGCTAGAGTTGTTCTATTATGGTCTTCAGATACACATATACACATACACGCATTACATATATAAGTATAATATATAAGTTATGTATATAATATATAAATTATATCATATATACAATAAGTTGAATTAATTATAGTGATTCATAATGTCAGGTAGTAATGACTGAGTGTCATTTCCCAGTAATGAATGGCTAGTATAAAAACAATGACTCCATTTTCTGTCCCCTTATTAGATATTTAAAGATAAAAATTAAAATTAGATCTGTTTCCATAATTTGGCTGTGTAGATAATGCTGCTATAAACATTGGGGTACATGTATCCCTTTGAATTAATATTTTTGTATTCTTTAGGTAAATACCTAGTAATGCAATTGCTGGGTTGTAAGATAGTACTATTTTTAGTTTTGACGACCCCCATACTATTTTCCAGAGCGGGCCGTTTGTGTTTGCTTTCCCACCAACTGTGCAAAATGGTTTCCCTTTCTCTACATCCTTGCTAGCACATGTTGTTTCTTGAGTTGTTGATTTTAGCCATTCTGACAGGTGTGAAATTATAGTTTTGAATTGTATTTCCCTGTTGTTGAGTGATATTGAGCATTTTTTTCATGTGTCTGTTGGCCATCTCTATGTCTTCTTTGCAAATCTAATTATGTCTTCTGCCAATTTTTTTTTTAAGATTTTATTTATTTATTTGACAGACAGAGATCACAAGTAGGCAGAGAAACAGGCAGAGAGGTGGAAGTGGGCTCCCTGCTGAGCAGAGAGCCTATTCCAGGGCCCTGGGATCATGACCTGAGCCAAAGGCAGAGGCTTAACCAATTGAGCTACCCAGGCACCCCTATGTTTGACTTTTAAATTTGTCTCTTTTTAACCTTCTACAGTTCTCAAAATATTATCATCACTTTAATGCATCTTGGGTTCTCATTTGTTTGATCTTAATTTCTAATGATGTTTTTATTTTATTTTAATTTTTTCTTTGGTTCTTACACTTCATTTCAGATTATTTCTGATTTTCACATATTGTATTTTCATGTTTTGTGTAAATGTCTTAATGTCTTTTAATCATATTTAAAAGTACATTAAGCTTTGGTATTTTTAGCAAGTTTTTGGTGTGAACCTACTGTCTTTAGTATTATTTCTAATTCTCTTGCTTATCAAGATAATTTGAAGGTGGGATTAGACCTTTATTATTATTTTTAAAATTTTATTTATTTATCTGACGGAGAGAGAGAGATTACAGTAGGCAGAGACAGGCAGGACGAGAGGAAGGGAAGCAGGCTCCCCGCAGAGCAGAGATCCCAATATGAGGCTTGATCCCAGGCCCTTGAGATCATGACCCGAGCTGAAGGCAGAGGCTTACCCCGCTGAACCACCCAGGTGCCCCAAGACCTTTATTATTTTCTACTGATTTTGTGTGCATATGTGTGTGAGTGTGTATGTGTGTGTAATTAGTTTTTCTAATTTTTAGGCAGAGACTTGGTTCAGTAGTCAGTAGCTTTTTATAAATTAACCAAATTCCCTATAGTGTTAAAAATATAACTGTTTTTCTACTATTGCTAAGGTGGAGTGGCCTCCTTTTTAAACAATGGAAAAACTGGGTATATATTGCAACTGTTTTTGGCATTGAATAGTAAACAGCAAAGTGAGAAAAGTTGGAACCATGATAAGACCTCCACATTCACCTTAAATTTCATCCTTTGAATATATTCTTAATCAAGAAAATGGATCCCAAGCTGAACTGAGATGTAGAAATGAAGGGTCATTAGTTCTCAGAATGCTGGAATTTGTGGAGCAGACTATTTGAAAAGATAAGGCTATCTAGAGAAGGAATGACTGAAATACATAAAGGGGTTCTCCTCAAGTCACTGGCCATGCTCTTGGTCGTACTTTCATGGAGGCCTCTGTGAAACCTAGCAAAAAGTGGTTGTGATGGTATAAACAAATTATCACAGAGTATGCATTTCTGGAAATGCATGTTGGAGCTAAAGCCCAGCCCTTGCGGGGAGATCTCACTGATCACTTAGATTATTTAGGTTACCCTGCAAAGTCCTATTTGGGAATAAGGACAATTCTCCATTAAGATACATGACCTAGAACTAAAAGGAAGATTAAAATAGGTCTATCCTTTAAAAGCACATCTCCTGATGGATAAAGAAGATGTGGTATATATATACAATGAAATACCATGCAACCATCAAAAGAAATGAAATCTTGCCATTTGCAACCACATGGATGGAACTAGAGGGTATTATGCTTAGCAAAATAAGTCAATCGGAGAAAGACAACTATCATATGATCTCCCTGATATGAGGAAATGGAGATGCAACGTGGGGGCTTGGGGGGTAGGAAAAAGAATAAATGCAACAAGATGGGATCAGGAGGGAGACAAACCATAAGAGACTCTTACCGTCACAAAACAAACTGAGGGTTGCCGGGGAGAGGGGGGTAGGGAGAGGGTGGTGTGGTAATGGACTTTGGGGAGGGTATGTGCTATGGTGAGTGCTTTTATAAAAAGCACATCTGCCTGACAGGTACAAGAGTATCTAAGTAATTTGATTGCCTATCAGAAGGATAACAATTATATTTATATTTATATTTACATATTATAACATGTTTATATTGTATGTACACATATTTATATGTTGTATTTTATATATACATTTCACTATACATGTTTGTTTCTTTGCAAATCTGATTTTTAATTTTTTAATTATTTTTTTATTGCATTCTGGACCTTGTAAATGACATATTGTAGAGTTAGTAATTTTATTTTCCTGTGAAATAGTGTGATTTTTGTTCAAATCCTTGATTTTTGTTCAGCAGATAGATATGTAAATGTAGATGTATATATGCATATGTATATCTATTGCCATATACACATCTATCTTCATATACACATATGTCTCCATATACTTATCTTTATATACATGTTTTTCTATATATGTGTTCAAATACATATATATGTATCTATCTCTATACATATATCTCTCTAGATAGAGAGATGTACATATATAGAAACAAATACAGATATAGATATATCCCCAAAAAAGAGGATAAACTACACTTAAATAGAAACACACCAAGGGCTGACCCAAATGTTGGAATTAGTTGACAAGAACTATGTTGCTGCTATTATAATTAAGTAAGAACATAAAGACATCTTTTTATTGATTGCAGTATGAAACTGCAGGAATCAAACTTTTAAATAGTAGAAATACAATAAATAAAAATCACAATACTTTAACAAATAGATACATGTTAAGGATGAAATATACCACATTAAGAAGCTAGAAATCTGTGCTAAAATTATCGAAACAGAAAATGGAAGGAAGAAAATAGCTAAAAATGTAAGTAGAAATCAACAAAGTAGAAAATAATAAATTTAACAAGCCTACTGCTGAAAATTTTGGTAAGACATGAATCTCCAACATGACTGATCATAGTCAAACACAAAGGGGCTATAAACTACTAATGTTAGAAGTGAAGGAGGAGACACCATCAGGCATCATAAAGACCTTAAATGAATAGTAAGTCAGTATGAAGAAAAATCTTTATTTTCAAGATTTAACAATTCAAATAAAATTAACAAAAATCTGAAAACAAAATTTGTCAAAGTTTTGATTTCAGATTTTTTCAAGTTTTTATTTAAACTCCAGTTAACATATAGTGTAGTATTAGTTTCAGGTGTAGAATTTAGTGATTCTTCATTTATGTGTAACAGCCAGTTCTCATCACAGGTGCCCTATCACCCATTTAACCCATCTGCCCACCCAACACCCATCCAGGAACCCTCAATTTTTTCTCTATTGAGTTAAGAGTATGTTTTTTGGTTTGCCTCTCTTTTTTTTCTTCTCCCTCTATGTTCATCTGTTTTGTTTCTTAAATTCCACATATGAATGAAATTATATGGTATGCATCTTTCTCTGACTGACTTATTTTGCTTGCATAATATCTCTCTAGCTCCATCTCTACATCTGTTTTTTTGTTGCAATTTAATTTTTTTTCTTCCAAGAGGTCTCAAGACCCAGATGGTTTAATTGGTAAATGTTATCAAACACTTAATGAAATCATAACAATTTTACACAAATTCTTTTAAAAAATAGAGGGCAATAGAATGCTTCCAAATTCATTTTATTTATTTAATGTAAGTAATTCATGAACATAAAAACTGAATTTTCAAAGAAAATATTAGCAAATCAAATTATGAAACACACAAAATATTTAACAAACTTTGGCATGATTTCATCCCAATTATGGAAGGTTGTTTTAATATCCCAAATCAAACAAAGTAATATTCTATATTATCAGGAAAAAGAAGAAGAAAATCACTCCTCTCAAAATTTGCAGAGAAAGTATTAACAAAATTCAAAATGAATTTGTAATTTCAAATATCTCTCATAAAATAAGAAAAGTTAACTTTCTCAAGTTATAAAGATTATGAACAAACCATCTATAGCTGATGTTCTTGATGATGAAATACTGAATGGTATCTCCTAATTTGGGGGCTAGGACAAGAGTATGTCATCTTAAAAAAAAAATGTGTCATCTTAACATTTTTATTCATTATTGCACTAGAAGGCATAAATTGTGGAATAATCTAAGAAAATGAAATTAAAAGTATAACAATAAAGAAGGATAAATAAAACTATTTTACATGCAAATAATATGTCTGTTTAGAAAATTCTAAGAAACCTAGTAAGTGAATTTACCAAAGTCTAAGAATAAAGTATCAATTTTGTTTCTATAAACAGCAAACCAGCAACAAAAATTGAAAAAGTGTATTTTATTAAAAATGCTATTTTCAAGATTTTTAAAACATCAATTATTTTGGAATAACTTTTACTGAAGGCAAACCACTATATTGGAAACATACTTTATTGAGAAAAAAAATTAAAAGGATTTAAAAATATAAAGACATATCATACTCCTGGTTTAGAAGATTTTGTATTGTTACAATGCCAATTCTCTCTAAAATGATTGGTAGTTGCAAATTTATCCTGATCAAAATCCCAGCAGGCTTGTAGAAGTTAATAACCTGATTTCAAACTTTATATGTAGATACAAAGGACTTCAAACAACCAAATCATGTTGAAAAAGATCTAAAGTTTTTTTTTAAAAATTACCTTTGTAACTTTTGGTAAGAAGTATTTCTTAGGGTGGTCAAAAGAGCAACCATACAGCAACAAACGTGATGCGTTTTATCAAATTTTGAAAGTTCTGCTCATCCAAAGATACCATTTAAAAAAAAAAAAAAGATACCATTAAGAACATGAAAAAGCAACTTCAAACAGAAATAGACATGCTGTTTGAGGATTTCTTTAAGTTAAGCCCTTAAATGATAGATTCCTAAATTATATTATTAGTTATCAAAATAAAATTATTCCAGCTTTGAGGGGAAAAATGCTTTGATTGGTATTCAACTGATACTATGAAAACAGTTGTTTCCAAATAAGATTAATATGGATGTAATAAAGGGTTGCCTATACAAAATGTCCTTTGAATAACTTTGAGAATGGAAACCCCTGGAAGCTGAAGTCCATCTATTTTTACAATAAACTGTTGGGAATAAAGAAATACAGTTTCTTATAACATTACAGTTCATTTCAGGTTAGCCTGATTCTTTTTTCTCAATGTATGTTATTGGCAACGAAGTTATGAAGCAATACGCTTCAGTTACTTTTTTTTCTCTAATCAAAGAGCACTTAAAAATAATGGCAATTTATATATTCTCAGACCAGCTTTAGATTACACTAGATGTACTTTCACTATTTTCACATTACTTCTTAAAAATGTTTTAGGGGGCACCTGGGTGGCTCAGTGGGTTAAAGCCTCGGCCTTTGGCTCAGGTCATGCCCCCGGCATCCTGGGATTGAGCCCTGCATAGGGCTCTCTGCTCATCAGGGAGCCTGCTTCCACCTCTCTCTCTCTCTCTGCCTGCCTCTCTGCCTACTTGTGATCTCTGCCTGTCAAATAAATTTTTAAAAAAAATGTTTTAGTATGATCAGAGGGAATTGCTTTAACAATCTCTAAGATGAAGGAAACATATACCATCTCAAAAATCAGTTATTATTAAAAAGGATTTTTAATAAAAGCTGATGAAATCTTGTTTCCAACAGCAATTTTTATTATTACAACAGTTTTTAATTTATACCAGAAAATGGGTCAAATAAATGAGCTTTTAAGACTACTGGATTAAGCATCATTGAAGTTATCATTTGCAAATTGATATATCTTTCTATTAATCACAATAAAATAATTAAATGATAATACAAATCTAATGTTCAGCTCTTACTATTTTGTTACAAACTACATTATTTCTAAGTATTCAAGGACAAGACAAATATTTCATTGAATTAAAAATTATCTCTTTTTCTGGGGCACGTGGGTGGCTCAGTGAAGCCTCTGCCTTCAGCTCAGGTCATGATCTCAGGGTCCTGAGATTGAGTCCCCCATCAGGCTCTCTGCTCAGCAGGGAGCCTGCTCCCCCCCCCCCGCCTCTCTCTGCCTGCCTCTCTGCCTACTAGTGATCTCTGTCTGTCTAATAAATAAATAAATAAATAAATAAATAAAATCTAAAAAAATATATCTCTTTTTCTTTAAAACATTGACTTAAATAGCATTAATCTAGGTCACAAACTAAACAAGCTATGACAAGAAAATAGTCTCCATAATTCACATTTAAAGAAGAGTCTACTACTTAATGGCTATAGTTTTTTGTTTTATTTTGTTTTGTTTTTGATAGCTTCTTTGTTACTGAGAATCTTCTTTTCAGAGAGATATATAATAGGCAATAAAACATGATTTTTTACTTTCTAAATCTTTCAGTTAATAGTTTCAATTCTCTAGGTAACCTCTCAGCAAGAAATCAGGATTATAAGTTAGGCACCATGAATAAATCATTGTGTAAGATTTCTCAAGCTTTGGAACCTTCAATGTATATTGTTTATACTTTTCTTTGCTTTTCTATATTCTTGCTTGTTTTTTAGGATAAATCAACAGCAAGAGGTGGTGGGAGGTACACTACATCAAATTTTTGGTAAAATTTGGTTAAAAAAAGAAAACATATTAAATATGGACCAGTTTGACCTGGCTTAAGCTAGAGATTAGTTACAAATATTTATAAAGTGACCTAAAACTACAGTTTAAAGCCGTATGGTAACATACGACATCCAGAAGTTATTAGCTAAAACGTCATTTCTTTAACGCACTTTAGCTTTGTCACAGTAAACTCTTAAAGCTGAAATCAATAAAAATGTAGCCATCTTTCCATCATTTCTACCATCACAGAAAATGCATGTGCTTCCCAGAAAAATCCTTCCATCTTATTGCCATAGTCTGATTTAGTTTCTAGCATGTGACAAGAGGCACCAGGTCTAAGGGTTCCCAAGCACTATGAACATACATTAACCTATTTTATGGAAATAATATTCCCAAGTTAAGTTTCAGGTAAAGGAGTTACCAATTTATCCACCACTCTTCTTCCTACCCAGCCCTCTACCTCTATGGCACATATTAATTATAGCCACATAGTTTCAACCCAAAGAAGACTACACTAAGACACGTTATATTCAAATTGTTAAAAGTAAAGGACAATTGGTTATCATATAAGACTGATGAATCACAGACCTGTGCCCCTGAAACAAAGAATACATTTTATGTTAATTAATTTAATTTGAATTAAAAATAAATAATAAAATTGAAAGGGAAAAAGTCGACAGAGGATTTTGAAAGTACCAAGATAGAAATGACTTGTGATATATGAGAATGGCTCATAAAGTTATTATTCTCAGAAGAAACCTTGCAGGTCAAGAAAGAATGGGGTGATATATTCAAAGTAATAGAACATCAAGCAAATAAGAAATTTATACCAACAAAATTCTCCTTTAAAAATGAAGGAAAGTGGGGCACCTGGGTGGCTCATCTGTTGAATGTCTGCCTTCAGCTCAGGCCATAATTTCAGAGTCCTGGGATCTAGCTCTGTGTCCCACTCTTCAGCGAGGAGTCTGTATCTCCCACTTCCTCTCCCCCAACTCCCTGCTCACACTTCACACTCTCAAGTGTGCCCTCTCTCAAGAAAAGAAAAAAGTAGGAAAGAGAAAATCATTCTCGAAACTGAGGGAGTTTATCATAAGACCTTCCTTGTAAGATATATTTATGTTCTTCAAACTGAAATGAAAACATGTTAACACAAAAACATAGAACACCATTAATATAAAGATAAATATATAGACATATACAAATTAATGTAGTGCTATCAAGGTAATGTATAAGTCACTTTATACCCTAATATGAAGTTAATAGATAAAATTTTCTTAGCGGATGCACAATATAAAAAGAAGGAGAAAGCAGGAGAGGAGGAGAAGGACCAAAGAATTGCAAGACAAACAGAACCAATTAACAAAATGCCAATAGTCCTCATTTATAGAAATTTACGTTAATGTAAATGAATTAAACACACCAAACAAAAGGCACAGAGTGCCTGAATGGATACAAAAACAAGATATACTTTCACCAGTTCCATATGTAAAAGCTTAAAAGTCTGTACCAAGTCCTGACAACAAGTGAAACAATGGAGACAGTAAAAAGATAAGTGGTTGCTACTGGTTGGTGACGCTGGGGGTTGGTGAGGATGGGGGTAAACAGATGGGACACAGAGGATTTTAGGGCAGTAAAAGTACTCTGTTTGATACCATAATGAGGTATTTGTCTGAACACCAAGAATGTAAAGACCCAGGAATGAAAACTAAGATGTAAACTCTGAGTTTCTGTTACAATGATATGTCAATGTAGGTTCATCAGTTGTGATAAATCCATCACTCTGGTGGGGAATATTGATACTGGGGAGGTTGTACATGTATGAGAACTGAAGGTATTTGGGAACTCTCTATATTTTCTGCTTGATTTTGCTGTGGACCTAAAACTCTAAAAATAAAAAACAAAACTAAGATCCAGTCATATTCCATCTATGACTCACTTTAGAATAAAAGACACAAATAGGCTGAGAGAGAAATGATGTTAAGATATTTCAAAAAAGAAACCAGGAGTGCTTATGCTTATTTTTAGACAAAATGGACTTTAAATCCAAATTTGGAGACAAAGAATGCCATTATGTGGTCATAGAAGGGGTCAATTAAACTAGAAGATATAATAATGAAAAATATACACACACCAAACTTCAGAGTACCTAAATTTATAAATCAAATATTGACAGAACTCAAGACAGAAATTGACAACAATACAATAATTCTATGGGATTTCTATAACTCACTTAAAATAATGGATAGGGCATCCAGACAGAAAATCAATAGAGAAACAGCTGACTGGAATAGCACTTATAGACCAAGTGGCCTAACACATAAAAAATTTTCTACTCAACAGCAGATATTCACAATCTTATGGCACTCATAGAATTTAATCTTAATATGGATTAAAGACTTAAGTTTAAGACTTGGAACAGAAGTAAAACAGAAAATATAGGGGAAATCTTGACATTGGTCTTGGCAGTGATTTTTTGGGTATGACACCAAATGTACAAGCAATAAAAGCAAACAAATAATGGGGACTACATCAAACTAAAACCTTTGTACAGCAAAAGAAACAATAAAATGAAAGGCAACTTACTGAATGGGAGAAAATATTTTCAAACCATACATGTGATAAGGGGTTAATATTCCAAAATGTATAAGAACACATATTACTCAATAGCATGCATAAATAAATAAATAATCTGATTTTTTAATGACAAAACATCTGAATAGACATTTTTTCCCAAAGAATATTTGCCAACCACTCATCTGACAAAGGGTTAACATCCAAAATATGTAAGGAACTCCTAAAACTCAATAGCAAAAAAAATTAAAAGGTAAAAAAATAAAAAATAACCCAATTAAAAAATGGGCAAAGAACCAGCATGACATTTCTCAAATGAAAGAAATTGCCAACAGGCTTATAAATACTCAGCTGGCACTTTTATTTAAAAACAAAATAGGGGTGCCTGGGTGGCTCAGTGGGTTGGGGCCTCTGCTTTCGGCTCAGGTCATGGTCTCAGGGTCCTGGGATTGAGCCCCGCATCGGGCTCTCTGCTCGGCGGGGAGCCTGCTTCCTCCTCTCTCTCTCTCTCTGCCTGCCTCTCTGCCTACTTGTGATCTGTCAAATAAATAAATAAAATCTTTAAGAAAAAATAAAAACAAAATAAAACAAAACAAATTCAGGTGCCTGGATGGCTTAGTCAATTAAGTTTCTGACTTTTGTTTTTGGCTCAGGTCATGATCTCAGGGTTGTTTGATCAGGAGCCCTGTGTTGGGCTCCCTGCTTAGTAGAGAATCTGCTTCCCCACACTTACCCCCTCTTATCTCCCACTAAATCAATCAATCATCTATCTATCTACCTATCTACCTATCTATCTATCATCTTTAAAAAACAAATCAAGAGATTGAACAAACATGCAAAATCAAGTTAGAGATTGCCTCTGGGTTACCATAAAGGTTGTCCTTAGAAGAGTTTGTGGCACCTCCAAGAGTGCTGGCTAGGTTTTATTTCTTGACCTGGGTGGCTATTATATGATGGCTCACTTCTGCAAAATTTGTTAAAATGTGCTACTGCTACTTCATTCTCTTTTAGTGTGATAATTTACAATTGAGAAGTGAATGGTTTAGCTGTGGATCACTTCTTTAGGAGAAGGAGGTTCATGGGAAAGAAAAAAGAAACAAACTGGTTGCTTGCTTTTAGCAGTATGAACCCATTTGTCTAGACTTGCTAATGGTAAGAAGCCTGGAATACATGAATTTATGAAGCATGGCTTCCAGGAAAATGTCATGTAAGCCATTTAGCTCTCCAAGTATAAAATGGAGATATTTCATTACCTGGCTTCTGAGCCAGTATGGACACTGCCCACTTAACTTAGAAATTTATCTTTTAATCTGGGTCAGTGAATATCAAATGAAGAAAGAAAAGACTTAAGGAGCTATGTTGATAGTCCTGGCCCCTTCTGTTTTCACCTTGTACTTATTTGAAAAGCTTGATACTGACTATAGTCTCTGATTCATGAGAGTCTGATTGGGAAATCCAGTATCAATACTGTTTTAATGATACAATATAAAAACCAAGTAAGTTTTTTTTTTAATTTTTTATTTTTTATAAACACATAATATATTTTTATCCCCAGGGGTACAGGTCTGTGAATCACCAGGTTTACACACTTCACAGCACTCACCATAGCACATAACACCACCCCCCTTCTCCCAACCCCCCTCCCCCCAGCAACCCTCAGTTTGTTTTGTGAGTTTAAGAGCCACTTATGGCTTGTCTCCCTCCCCAATGTCCATAACACCACCCCCCTTCTCCCAACCCCCCTCCCCCCAGCAACCCTCAGTTTGTTTTGTGAGTTTAAGAGCCACTTATGGCTTGTCTCCCTCCCAATCCCATCTTGTTTCATTTATTCTTCTCCTACCCCCTTAACCCCCCATGTTGCATCTCCACTTCCTCATATCAAGGAGGTCATATGATAGTTGTCTTTCTCCGCTTGACTTATTTCACTAAGCATGATACTCTCTAGTTCCATCCACGTCGTAACAAATGGCAAGATTTCATTTCTTTTGATGGCTGCATAGTATTCCATTGTGTATATATACCACATCTTCTTGATCCATTCATCTGTTGATGGACATCTAGGTTCTTTCCATAGTTTGGCTATTGTAGACATTGCTGCTATAAACATTTGGGTGCACGTGCCCCTTTGGATCACGACGTTTGTATCTTTAGGGTAAATACCCAATAGTGCAATTGCCGGGTCATAGGGTAGTTCTATTTTTAACATTCTGAGGATCCTCCATGCTGTTTTCAAGAGTGGTTGCACCAGCTTGCATTCACACCAACAGTGTAGGAGGGTTTCCCTTTCTCCGCATCCTCGCCAGCATCTGTCATTTCCTGACTTGTTAATTTTAGCCATTGTGACTGGTGTGAGGTGATATCTCATTGTGGTTTTGATTTGTATTTCCCTGATGCTGAGTGATACGAAGCACTTTTTCATGAGTCTCTTGGCCATCTGGATGTCTTCTTTGCAGAAATGTCTGCTCATGTCCTCTGCCCATTTGTTGATTGGATTATTTGTTCTTTGGGTGTTGAGTTTGCTAAGTTCTTTATAGATTTTGGACACTAGCCCTTTATCTGATATGTCATTTTTAAATATATTCTCCCATTCTGTCAGTTGTCTTTTAGTTTTGTTAACTGTTTCCTTTGCTGTGCAAAAGCTTTTGAACTTGATAAAATCCCAATAATTCATTTTTGCCCTTGCTTCCCTTGCCTTTGGCGACATTCCTAGGAAGATGTTGCTAGGGCTGAGGTCGAAGAAGTTGCTGCCTGTGTTCGCCTCAAAGATTTTGATGGATTCCTTTCTCACATTGAGGTCCTTCATCCATTTTGAGTCTGTTTTTGTGTGTGGTGTAAGGAAATGGTCCAATTTCATTTTTCTGCATGTGGCTGTCCAATTTTACCAACACCATTTATTGAAGAGGCTGTCTTTTTTCCATTGGACATTCTTTCCTGCTTTGTCAAAGATGAGTTGACTGTAAAGTTGAGGGTCTATTTCTGGGCTCTCTCTTCTGTTCCATTGATCTATGTGTCTGTTTTTTTGCCAGTACCATGCTGTCTTGATGATGACAGCTTTGTAATAGAGCTTGAAGTCTGGAATTGTGATGCCACCAACTTTAGCTTTCTTTTTCAATACTCCTTTCGCTATTCGAGGTCTTTTCTGGTTCCATATAAATTTTAGAATTATTTGTTCCATTTCTTTGAAAAAGATGGATGGTACTTGGATAGGAATTGCATTAAATGTGTAGATTGCTTAGGTAGCATAGACATTTTCACAGTATTTATTCTTCCAATCCAGGAGCATGGAACATTTTTCCATTTCTTTGTGTCTTCCTCAATTTCTTTCATGAGGACTTTATAGTTTTCTGAGTATAGAGTCTTTGCCTCTTTGGTTAGGTTTATCCCTAGGTATCTTATAGTTTTGGGTGCAATTGTAAATGGGGTTGACTCCTTAATTTCTCTTTCTTCTGTCTTATTGTTGGTATAGAGAAATGCAACTGATTTCTGTGCATTGATTTTATATCCTGACACTTTACTGAATTTCTGTACTAGTTCTAGCAGTTTTGGAGTGGAGTCTTTTGGGTTTTCCACATATAGTATCATATCATCTGCAAAGAGTGATAGTTTGACTTCTTCTTTGCTGATTTGGATGCCTTCAATTTCCTTTTGTTGTCTGATTGCTGAGGCTAGGATTTCTAGTACTATGTTGAATAGCAGTGGTGATAACGGACATCCCTGCCGTGTTCCTGACCTTAGTGGAAAAGTTTTCAATTTTTCCTCCATTGAGAATGATATTTGTGGTGGGTTTTTCATAGATGGCTTTGATAATATTGAGGTATGTGCCCTCTATCCCTATACTTTGAAGAGTTTTTTGATCAGGAAGGGATGCTGTACTTTGTCAAATGCTTTTTCAGCATTTATTGAGAGTATCATATGGTTCTTGATCTTTCTTTATTGATGTGTTGTATCACATTGATTGATTTGCGGATGTTGAACCAACCTTGCAGCTCTGGAATAAGCCCCACTTGGTCGTGGTGAATAATCCTTTTAATGTACTGTTGAATCCTATCGGCTAGTATTTTGGTGAGAATTTTCGCATCGGTGTTCATCAAGGATATTGGTTTGTAGTTCTCTTTTTTGATGGGATCCTTGTCTGGTTTTGGGATCAAGGTGATGCTGGCCTCATAAAATGAGTTTGGAAGTTTTCTTTCCATTTCTATTTTTTGGAACAGTTTCAGGAGAATAGGAATTAGTTCTTCTTTAAATGTTTGGTAGAATTCCCCTGGGAAGCCCTCTGGCCCTAGGCTTTTGTTTGTTTGGAGATTTAGATGACTGTTTCAATCTCCTTACTGGTTATGGGTCTGTTCAGGCTTTCTATTTCTTCCTGGTTCAGTTGTGGTAGTTTATATGTCTCTAGGAATGCATCCATTTCTTCCATATTGTCAAATTTGTTGGCTTAGAGTTGCTCATAGTGTTCTTATAATTGTCTTTATTTTTTGGCGGTAGTTGTGATCTCTCCTCCTTCATTCATGATTTTATTAGAAAACCAAGTGTGGTTATAAAAATAATCAAAAACCACAAGTACATTTATATCATTCAAAACTATAATAACATAATGTTAAAAATACCTGATAGCTACCACATCTTCTTGATCCATTCATCTGTTGATGGACATCTAGGTTCTTTCCATAGTTTGGCTATTGTGGACATTGTTGCTATAAACATTCGGGTGCACGTGCCCCTTTGGATCAGTACGTTTGTATCTTTAGGGTAAATACTCAGTAATGCAATTGCTGGGTCATACTATGCAGCCATGAAAAGAAATGAAATCTTGCCATTTGCGACAACATGGATGGAACTAGAGCGTATCATGCTTAGCGAAATAAGTCAAGCAGAGAAAGACAACTATCATATGATCTCCCTGATATGAGGAAGTGGTGGTGCAACATGGGGGCTTAAGTGGGTAGGAGAAGAATAAATGAAACAAGATGGGATTGGGAGGGAGACAAACCATAAGTGACTCTTAATCTCACAAAACAAACAGGGTTGCTGGGGGGAGGGGGTTTGGGAGAAAGGGTGGCATTATGGACATTGGGGAGGGTATGTGCTTTGGTGAGTGCTGTGAAGTGTGTAAACCTGGTGATTCACAAACCTGTACCCCTGGGGATAAAAATATATGTTTATAAAAAATAAAAAATTAAATTAAAAAAAAAGATTAAAAAAAAAACTACCTGATAGCCAGGGTACTAAAATGTAAGACATTAATATATTCTTGAAACTATTTAACTAAAATATTAAAATTATTCACATTATTAATATAGTTCATAAAATATGTGATACAAATATTTGATAAAGGAGTATTTCATAAAGTTAAACACTCATTTGAAATTAAAAGTACTTCATAAAAAATTAAAAGAAAATCTTTAACCCAATAAATGTTACTTATCACAACCCTTCAGCAAATTTAAAGGACCAGAATGTACACATAGACACTATGTCTTCAGTATTGTTTTTGAATTCTTAGCCAACAAAATAAATAAAATAATAACCAAATAAATAACAGAAGTATATAAGAAAAGTATAAGTGTAAAAAAAAGAAAAGAAATATACTTTCCATATCAAACAATTTCCACTAAGAAAGAGTATCTACAGTAATAAGTCAAACGTTTGCTTTTTAAAAGAACCATTAATATAATTTCATTTCCAATATAGGTAAACAAAATTAAAACATAACAACAAACAAAACATATGAATAAAGTTAATCTAATAGAAAAACCATTATTTTGATCAAAGTATAAAATTTATTTAAAAACGCAGAAAAACAAGCCAAAACACAGAAAAACATACATAAAATCATGTACCCTATTCAAGAAAATAACGACTCAAAGTTAATGTAATGTGAGATTCCAATATGGCATGTTAGGGAATTTGACAAAATGTCATTGTGATTCAAATGTGATTCAGAATGTCATTGAAAGAAATAAAGAACCATTAAAATCTAAGACTGTCCTGTAGAAAGCCAAAAAGGGTCTGCCAGATACAGACATATTACAAAAAATAAAATTAATGATGTCTTATTGGCATGGAAATGGATAAACAGATCATTGGCATAATCATAGTGAAAGCCCAGAGATAGGCTCATTCCAATAATGACAAAGACCCAGGTTGTCAGTTTCTAAGTGTTTTTTTTTTAAATATTTTATTATTTATTTGACAGACAGAGATCACAAGTAGGCAGAGAGGTAGGCAGAGAGAGAAAGAGAGGAGAAAGCAGGCCTCCCGCTTAGCAGAGAGCCCGATGCAGGGCTCGATCCCAGGACCCTGGGATCATGACCTGAGCAGAAGGCAGAGGCTTTAATCCACTGAGCCACCCAAGTGCCCCTAAGTGTTTTTAGTCATCACCTCAGAATCATTTTTTTTTTTTTTCAAAATTTCTAGTTAGCCTCAAATTAATGTAATATATATGGCTTTATTTTGGGGTTTGTTTACAACTCTGTAGCCTATCCAATTATTTTCAGTTGTTATATTTTGCCAGAGTAAAATTAGTCAATTTAATTTAATCTAGTGTAAAATACAGATAGATTACAGTTTAGTCTATTTTTCCAAGGACAGTAGTCCCAGACCATTATACAAATGCTGTTAACTTCTAGTCAGCAACTTCATCCTTGAGTCAACATAGAATAGCATGAATTAAGGTCCCCATAGAGTTTTTGGCTATGATTCTCACTGAGGCACATTGAGTATCTTAGTGTTGAATGAAACAGATATATATAATCTCTGAATTAATGCTAAGACTGTCCATTTTTTGTTCTCACTTTCTGATAAGATTCAGTAGATCAAAGACAGATATTTTACTAGTACACTACTAATGGAATTCCTACTCTCTATTTGCTCATTCAGTAAAACATGTCCTCGGTGGAAAAAGATGTAAGCATTTATCATTCAGACAAATATGTCAATTAAACATTCAATTTGGAGGCTCTTGGGTGCCTCAGTTGATTAATCATCTGCCTTCAGCTCAGATCATGGTCCTGGAGTCCTGGGATGGAGCCCCATGTTGGGCTCCCTGCTCATTGGGGAGTCTCCTTCTTCCTCTCCCTCTGCCCCTCCACATGCTTGTGCTCTGTCTCTCTATTAAATAAATAAATAAAATCTTTAAAAAAAATACAATTTGTTTGAAAAACAAAAAGAGACCAAAGATTACAGTGGGAATCTGTATAATACACACTCTGCATGAGAGACAAAAATAATTATATCAGGTAGTGCTTTATTTATTATAATTTGAGTTACAATGCTCAGAGGGTACAACATTATGCTTCAGATCAAAAATATCTGAATATGTATGGCTATTAATTGATCTAAAGACACAACCATCAAAAGTATAAATAAGAAATGAAAATATAAGGAAGTTAGGTGCATTTTCTTTCTAACAGAATAATTAAAAATGTTTTGGTATTCTTTAGCTTGAAACAACAATTGAATGTACAACAATAATTAATATATATGCAAATATTAATCTAATAGAGAGGAAGTACAATATTTTGTCATTGCTCTCATTTCATATTTTTTATTTAAATATTTCATATTTTGTTTGCCATTTAAAACTATTGAAAATAATGTTACATGTCTTTTGATTTAAATGATTATATAGTCTTATATTTCCCATGCTCACATTCATAAACATTTTAATGCCTTTGGGCATTGCTTCTTCCATTCTTAGGTTCAGAGTTATTATATCCACACATAGTCTTCTACTTGGTCAAAGGGGGTTTTAACTTTAACATTCTTGGTATACTGTTATCAGCCATCAGATGTTTTTGAAAATTGTATAAAAATAAATACATATATTTAGTTTTAATGTCATATATGTAATTACGATTAACATCATGACTTTAATACGTGATTTACTAAGGCATCTGTGGTGAACACTGTAGTATATTGCTTCCATATCATCTCCTCTACCTCTTTCAAGAACAAAATACTCCTCCCCAAACTCAATTCTGCCCAGAAAATTCAGAAGGCTAAATGAATATTATGTATAATACCTCCAATCCAGTCTTTTTTTTTTACTAGCTAAATTCCATTTTTTTAAATTTTTAAATTTAATTTGATTTTAAAAAATTTTATTGTATTTCTTCAGTGTTCCAAGATTCATTATTTATGCCCCACAATCAGTGCTCCATGCAATACCTGCCCTCCTTAGTACCCACGGCCAGGCTCTCCTAACCCCCCGCCTGCCACCTTCTTTCCCCTCCAAAACCCTCAGTTTTTTTTTCTCAGAGTCCATCTCATGTTTCATGGAGTCTCTCATGGTTCATCTCCCCCTCCAATTTCCCTCCATTCACTTTTCTTTCCTTCTCCTAATGTCTTCCATGTTATTCCTTATTCTCCACAAGTAAGTGAAACCATATGATAATTGACTCTCTCTGCTTGACTTATTTCACTCAGCATAATCTTCCCCAGCCCTATCCATGTTGATACAAAAGTTGGGTATTCATTCTTTTTGATGGAGGCATAATACTCCATTGTATATATGGACCATTACTTCTTTATCAGTTCAAAGGGCATCTTTGCTCTTTCCACAGCTTGGCAATTCTGGCCATTGCTGCTATGAACATTGGGGCACAGATGACCCTTCTTTCACTGCATCCATATCTTTGGGGTAAATACCCAGTAGTGCAATTTCAGGGTCATAGGGTCACTCTATTTTTGATTTCTTAAGGAATCTCCAGTTTTCCAAAGTGGCTGCACCAACTTGCATTCCCACCAACAGTGTAAAAGGGTCCCCCTTTCTCCAGGTCCTCTCCAACACATGTTGTTTACTGTCTTGTTAATTTTGGCCATTCTAACTAGTGTAAGGTGGTATGTCAGTGTGGTTTTGATTTGAATCTCCCTGATGGCTAATGATGATGAACACTCTTTCATGTGTCTGTTAGCCATTTATATGTCTTCTTTGGAGAAGTGTCTGTTCATGTCTTTTGCCCATTTTTTGATGTGATTATCAGTTTTGTGTTTGTTGAGTTTGAGGAGTTCTTTATAGATCTTGGATATCAGCCCTTTGTCTGTAGTGTCATTTGTGAATGTCTTCTCCCATTCCGTGTGTTGCCTCTTTGTTTTGTTGATTGTTTCCTTTGCTGTGCAGAAGCTTTTGATCTTGATGAAGTCCCAAAAGTTCATTTTCGCTTTTATTTCCTTTGCCTTTGGAGACATATCTTGAAAGATGTTGCTGTGGCCAATGTCAAAGAGGTTACTGCCTGTGTTTTCCTTTAGGATTTTGATAGATCCTGCCTCACGTTGAGATCTTTTATCCATTTTGCATTTATTTTTGTGTATGGTATAAGAGAATGGTTGAGTTTCATTCTTCTACACATAGCTGTCCAATTTTCCCAGCACCATTTACTGAAGAGACTATCTTTTTTCCACTATATATTTTTTCCTGGTTTGTCAAAGATTATTTGACCATACAGTTGAGGGTCCATACCTGGGCTCTCTACTCTGTTCCACTGGTCTATGTGTCTGTTTTTGTGTCACTACCATGCTGTCTTAGTGATCACAGCTTTGTAGTAAAGCTTGAAATCAGGCAACGTGATGCCCCCAGTTTTGTTTTTCTTTTTCAAAATTTCCTTAGCAATTTGGGGTCTTTTCTGTTAACATACAAGTTTTAGGATTGTTTGTTCCAGCACTTTGAAAAATGTCAGTGGAATTTTTATCAGGATCTGCCATACCAGGCTTAATCAGTGGTAGGGAAAAAAAAAAATCTGTTTGTCCCAATTGGTCATTTAAGTTTAATAGTATAAGATCAATTAATGATAACAATACTTAGCAAAACCTTCAGAAGGAAAGGAGAGTGTTTTAAAACCATTTGTGTGTGTGTCTGTATGTCTGTGTTTGCATATATGTGTGGCAGCTTTGTTAGTTTTTATAGTCAGTACTTTTTAAATGAAAACAATTTGACCAAATAATCTGTCACAGAATTTTTGAAACCCATTAAAAACAAAGTTAATGAGGAAAAAAAAAACCCCTGCTCCAAACAGACCAACCCCACTCTTACCCTAGTTTGCAGGGGGTTTTTTGTTTGCTTGTTTGTTTGTTTGTTTTAATTTATTTGACAGAGAGAGAGTAGGCAGAGATGCCGGTGGAGAGAGAGAGGAGGAAGCAGGCTTCCTGCTGAGCAGAGAGGGAAATGCAGGGCTCTATCCCAGGACCCTGGAATCGTGACCTGAGCCGAAGGCAGAGGCTTTAACCCACTGAGCCACCCAGGCACCCCCCTAGTTTGCAGTTTTAATGATTCCTGTCTCCTCCCTTCTCTGGCTCACTGAAGAAGATCTCTACTGATCTCCCTACTTTCTAACTGATCACAGCCATTTACTTACGCAGACTTAAGTGGGGCAAAGGGTATTTAAGGAAACTAGATGTCTTCCAGGGGATGTGTTGCTAAGTGTGGTAATGATGATTACTTGCCTTACTACTAGTTTCCAATCAATTAAAAAAGAAATCTAAAACTCTGCCCTACAAAGATCACAACATGAAAGAATTGCTTAAAATCTCAGTTTTCCCATCATTTTGTCAGTCTCTGGACTGTTTTAGGTGCTAGCTGAAATTCAGGTTTACTTGAGTCAGAAATCATGTAGCTGTATTCTAATCTCTTCGCTTTCTAAACTATATTCACTATTTTTGAAAGAACTTAAAACTTTGGCTGATATAGGATATGGTGCCAGTGGTAGAGACTTAAGAAAGGGATTTTGTTTTTGTTTTTCTTCCAGTAGATGCTGCTGAGTTCAATTGATGCCTTGGAAAGGCTGAGGATGATTAATCCTCAATTAAAACCTAAGTGTGAAAGGCAGATGGCCTCATTGGCAGCATGTATTTCCTGTAACTGGAACACAGAAAATACATAGGATCAGGACTAAGACTTAATTATGAAAAAAACACAACTCCTGAGAAGGTTGTATTCTCATTCTCAGTAATATGTTACACTAAGGTCAGGGATCTTAAAGGAAGGATTGGGAATCTGAGACTTCCTATGGAGTTTTCTTTGTAAATGCACACTCAGATGTCTTCAAATATCAATTCTCCTGACAGCTTTGCACTTAGAAAAGTGTCCCTTTATGTCTTTGTGTCTATGTCTTTGTGCTCACCTCTTGACTGAAGAAAACAGAGGGGTCTCTTGTAGGAAACATCCCCTCATCATCTAACTGTGAATTTCCTCCTGGCCATAAATGTAATAATTAGCTTTGCAATAGTTTCCTGTGTCTGCTGTAACAAATAACCCGGTACTTCAGACAACAAAAATTTATTCTTTCAGAGTCCAAAAACAGTATTACAGCTCACACTCATAGTGTCATCAGGGATGTGTTCATTCAAGGGAATCCAGGGAAGAATCATTCCTTGCCTCTTTCAGCTTCTGGTACCATTCCCTGGTTTGTGGTCACAATGTTGCAGGGTAGCAGGGTTCTTGTCTCAGGAGTCAAAGAGTAAACCTTGCAGTTACAAAAGAGTGAAGTGAAGTTAAAGTTTATTAAGTGAAGGTAAGAACAGGAAAGAAAAGGAGCTCTGCAGTGAGAGGGGTCCCCAATGGGTTGCCACTGAGGGCTTTTATGGTGGGGCTTTATGAGAAACTGACCAGAGTGGTGTCTGGGTGGCTCAGTCCATTAAGCTGTGTGCATTTGGCTCAGGTCATGATCCCAGCAACCTCAGACCAAGACCCCAAGTCTAGCTCCCTACTCAGTAGGGAGTCTGCTTCTTCCTCCTGCTGCTTTTGCACACACACACACACACACACACTCTCTCTCCTTCTCAAATGAATAAATAAAATCTTTAGAAAGAAAGAAAGAAAGAAAGAAAGAAAGAAAGAAAGAAAGAAAGAAAGAAAGAAAGAAAGAAAAACTGACCAGAGAACTTAGTAAGTTTCTCATCAATATCATGGTAGATTTGTAAATATCATGTCTATATTTAGAAGAATCATGGTGGACTTGTAACTATCATGAGCACAAACAAGGCCCTTCTTCTAAATATCATGAGAACAAAGTGTTCCCTTTTCTTTGGTTAATATCTCACCCATAACATTGCTCTGCATCTGGGATTTTTGTGAGCCTGGTTTCATATCCTCCTCCCCCAACATGAGCCTGGTCATGTAGTCCCCTACATATCTCTCTCCTAGCCTCACCTGTCCTTTACTCAATAACATTCCTGTTTCTGTCTCCATCTTCACCTTGCTTTTTCCTCTTCTGTGTATGTCAAGTCTCCTATCTCTTTCATATGAAGGTTCCTGTGACTGTATATAGTGCCCACCCTGATAATCCAGAATAATCTTCCCATTTAAAGATCCTTGCCTTAATCTCATCTCAAAGACCGTTTTATCAGGGCACCTGGGTGGCTCAGTGGGTGAATCCTCTTCCTTCAGCTCATGTCATGATCTCAGGGTCCTGGGATCACGCCCTGCTTTGGGTTTTCTCTTCAGCGGGGAGCCCCTCTCTCTCTGCCTGCTTCTCTGCCTGCTTATGATCGCTCTGTGTGTCAAATAAATAAATAAAATCTTTTTTTTTTTAAAGACACCCTTTTTTCTTATAAGGTAACATTAGTTTTTAAGAATTAAGACTTGATATTTTTTGGTGGCCATTCCTTGAGTAAGTTAGCTTACTATAGGAATTAATTCATAGCACTATCTAATGTGGAAAGAACTAGAGTAAAAAAGGAACAGACTCTACTGTGAATAAACTGCAGAATTTTGTCGTCAAGTGTGTACTAGCAGAAGATGGGGTGGTGTGTATATCGTTGGATCCTGAAGATACTGAATCAAGAAAGGTGGAATGTAAGGTTGGATTAAGGAGAATTATCTTCTACATAAAAGCCCTCTCCCATGACATAGCAAGATCTCATTGAATTACAAGTTTGACTGCTTCCTGAATACTTTAGACATTTTGTGTCCAAGCACCAGAAGCTAAGAAAAGAAGTCACTAGTGACTTCTAGTCACAAGGGTGACTATTTCTCATCAACTGTAAGAGATTGGGGATGATTTTACATAATGAGGGCGTGAAGGAAAGGTCCACTTCAGCATCCTTTAGTAGTTTTCTTGCCTAAATGTAACTGTGAATGTGTATGTGCAGCTCCTAGCCTGAGAACAGTGTTGTTAACAAGAGCTTTTATCACTCAGGAATGAGGATTTAAGTACTATCATCATGTAAGTCACCAAAATCTGTAGAAATGATAATGGAAAATAAGGATTTAGAATAAATAGGAGAGGAAGATGGTGGGAACTAGCTATGGCCCTGAAAACAACTGGGCCTGCATGTCATTAACCTTCTTCCAAATTTCAACTGAGGAAGTAAGGCCCACAAGAGCCAGAGAGAAGCTGCTTCCCATATATGTGTGAAGTGATTTGTGTAGCACATGGTGCTATGAAATTGTAGAGAAGATATTTTCATGCTTCTGAATGATCAGGGATTTTCGAGCAAAAAATACAGGCAATCTAGATTAAAGAATTGTTGAATAGTAACCCTAAGAGTAAAATACCTCTGAGAGATTTATCGATTTATCTCTTCTGAGCTATGTGTTTACAGTCCAACGAAGGATAAAAGCCCAAGCCATTAGTTTATATTCCAAAAGACTGTAAAATCCTGGAGACCTCTTCCAGAGAAGATTGGAGGGTTTTCTCCCTTTCTCGGGAGAGGAAGGTGGCAGCTGCACAGCTGTTCTTCTATAAATTCCCAAATTTATTACACCAGTGTTCCTCATCAGTGATACAATCCCCTGAATGTGCTGCAGACAACTGCCCTCACTGTATTGCCCTAGGGAAATTGGGGTAAGGAGAAATGATGCTGCATTTGCTTTAATTCTGCTGTCTCATCCAGAAACAGCATGCTTTATTTTTATTTATTTACTTTTAAATATTTTGTTTATTTCTTTTGCGAGAGTGTGATCACATGCGCAGGAGGCAGTGGAGGGGCAGAGGAAGAAGGGGAGAAAGAGAAGTGGACTTCCTACTGAGCTGAGTGTGGGCTTGATCTCATGATCCTAAAATCATGACCTGAGCCGAAGTCAGGAGTTAGACTCTTAATTGACTGGGGCACCTAGGCTCCCCCCAGATACCTACATAAAACTTAACTGGGGTAGAGTTGGCAGCTGTATAGTTGTGCTGCTAAGATGTACTTGCTTTATTTAAGGAAAAAAAAAAAAGCTTTATTGAAGTATAGTTGATATGCTAAGAACCATGCATTTAATATTTACTACTGCATGAGTTTGGACATAGGCAAACACCGGTGATATGATTATCACAATCAAGGGAATAGACGTATCCAGTATCTCCCAAGTTTCCTTATGTCCCTCTGGGCATTGGTTTGTTTGTTTTGTAGTTTGTTTTTACTTTGAAGAGAATGTACTGTGAGTGGGATGGTTGGTAGACACTCTCTAGCTGCCACACAACTGGATAGCCAGCTGTGGTCATGACAAAGCTGTATTCTTTCTGGCCTGCTTGAAGACAATAAGTGAAGAGACTGGGGTCTACTGGGTCATTCCAGCCCAGTGTGGTACTCCACTAATGGCATTCTCCCGTCTGGGGCTTTCCACCTAATTGGTCAAGAATTTTTCAGAACTTCACTGAAACCTGAGAATCTTCTTTCCAATCCTCCTTTCTTCCTCTTTTCTTCTCACAGTTATAAAACCTGAATCCTGGTCTGAAGGCTCTGCTTACCTTTTCCTGCAACACACATCTCTTCATTGTCTAATTAGATTTTAGTCTTTGTTCCTCAGTAGAACTGAACTAGCATAGAAACGGTTTGCATATAGGTGTGATCCTAAATAGTACACAGTCTCCTCTATTCTGCCATAATATATTCTGTAGAAATAGGCCATTTCACATACACTGAACTACTGTATAAACATCTTTCTTTTAATTCTTCCAATAAACAAGAAGTGGCCAGTAGGTTAAAAGTGTTGGGAAGGGGCATCTGGGTGGCTCAGTGGGTTGAAGCCTCTGTCTTCGGCTCGGGCCATGGTCCCACAGTCCTGGAATTGGGCCCCACATCAGGCTCCCTGCTCAGCGGGCAGCCTGCTTCTCCTTCTCCCCTTGCTCTTTCCTCACCCTACCACTGCTCATGTTCTCGCTCTCTCCATCAAATAATTAAATAAAATCTTTAAAAAAAAAATGTTGGGAAGACACATGCACCTCAGCGAGTAGTTAGAAAAGCACATAAAGATTCAGGAGCATTGTACAACTATAAAATTATGAGGTCTCCAGTGATTTAGGGTAGCTAGAGTAATAGATTAATTATTACACATTATGCCTTTCTCAATAAGAAAAGGAAGCAAAATCTCTAATAAACATCTTTGGATTCTGGATTACCATGTTCTACAATCTGTAATACTATTTTAACACATATACCAGATGACTCAAATGGCCACCAGAACTGAGTGGAAATCAGAACAGAAAAGGGCACTACAGAAGGCCCAGTCTGTGTTGCAAATCCATGCTACTTCTTGCCATATAATCGAAGACCCTACAGTACTAAAAGTATTAGTGCTAATGGAAGATGATCTGTGGAGTTTAGAGCAAGCCCCAATAGGAAGATCACATGTGACAAAAACCATGCAATCTACAGAGGAAAATTATACATCTTTTGCAAAATAACTCCTTGTATGATGATAAGTCCAGGTAGAGATGAAGTGCCTAGGCAATGAACATCAAATAATCTGTGTTTCATCCTTTAAGTAATAAGATTGGGTGGGCCACTCAACATTCCATAGCAAGGTAAATGTGGAAAATACAGTCCAAAAGCAATATCGGAGGAGGCAAATAAATTATGTGAGCAGTAGCCACATCCTATACCTTCTACCAAATTGTACCAGTGCATCTTGCATTAGGAATATAAAACTCACCAGGCATATCAGTGGGAACTTTAACTCATCCTACTAAATGTCAACTTGTAAGTACTCCAGGAAAAGCAGCTGACCAGAATTATGAAGAATATACTTCCCTAACATATTATATGAATAAGTGGATCCAAGGAACACAAGGGATAAGTCTATATTGGATTCTCTAGGGACTTCTTAGAATTCCCCTGCTAGTAGAATAAATCATTCATTCCCTTAGTTCTGAGAGTGTTGGAAACTGCCAATAGTCAGCTGAGTACCTCTTTAGGAATTGTTCTTCTCTGAAGAAAGCTTTCTTATCCAAAGTCATCCCTCTTATCCAAAAAGCCATCATCCAGTGACTGGTCAGTGCAAGAGAGGCAGGCTAAGTTCCTTTACTTCAAGTAATGGGTCAAGTCTACAGGGCCATCCCCATCCCATATATCTGAGTTTGATGAACTGATGAACTGTTTTAACTAAATCTCCTTTCAGATTCTTGTTCTACCACTTCTTTTTCTCATTTCTCTATAATGTACATCAAAAGAGTACTTCCCAATTAATCTCCTGGACAAAACCCCCTATCTCAGATTCTGTTTCTCAGAAAACCTAACTTCCAAGTCCACTTGTTTATACTCTGATTTTTAAGATTATAAAATTGTTGATAGTTTTATATGATCTTATATAAAAACAAAACAACATTTCCAAAGTAATGTGAAAGTATTGTGGGTACTTAACATGTACTTGTTTAACATTAATGAATCTTGCAGATCATTGGCTTCCTATTAAAGTAGATGAAATGTTGAGAGATTTTTCAAAATAAATGTGATACCAAATGTCCTGCTGTCCATAGATGGTGTATCCTCATTTAGTTTTTTTTTTTTTAAAGATTTTATTTATTTATTTGACAGAGAGAAATCACAAGTAGGCAGAGAGGCAGGCAGAGAGAGAGAGAGAGAGAGGAGGAAGCAGGCTCCCTGCTGAGCAGAGAGCCCGATGCGGGACTCGATCTCAGGACCCTGAGATCATGACGTGAGCCGAAGGCAGCGGCTTAACCACTGAGCCACCCAGGCGCCCCTCATTTAGTTTTTTAATACCCAGAGGTTATTTCCAAGTGTTATTTAGATAAGTAAATCATAAATACTAGATTACATTATTCCTGTTTCCTCCAAATCCTGTAAATTGTAATTTTACTCACTAATTCAATGTATGTATTTTCTTCTTTTATAATTTTGATGAGGATTAAAGTCTTTGTGATGTCCCATTTAGAATGCCCCTTATCAGTGGCCTATATGGTCTTTGTGTAACAGCTGCATAAATTTCATATATATCTTTTTTAATTTTATTTTTTAAGTAATTTCTATAACCCAACATGAGACTCAAACTTATGACTCCAAAATCAAGGGTCACAAACTCTACTGACTGAGCCAGCGAGGTACCCCTACATAAATTAATAATAAAATACATCCAGGGAAACATGAAAACACTCCCAGTTACCTCAGCTTAGCAACTCAGATTTATGTCACTTATTTTCTCTAACAGTCTTTCTCTTTTAATGTAATCTCACCATTAAAAACAAAACTAAGACTCTTAATCTCAGGAAACAAACTGAGGCTTGCTAGGACATGTGGGAAGGGTCAGGGGAGGAATAGGGTGGCTGGGTTATGGACATTGGGGAGGGTATGTGCTATAGTGAGTGCTGTGAATTGTGTAAGACTGATGATTCACAGACCCGCACCCCTAAAACAAATAATACATTATATGTTTATTTTTAAAAAATTAAAAATAAATAAATCAGTCAGCCTAAGGAGAGAGAGAAAGAGAAAACAAAACAAAAACAAAACAACAACAGAAACCTTTATCTCATTCAGAATACCTGAACATTGGTTTACAGCTTAGGTCGCTCTGGACAGTTTTGATATTTTAATGAACCTGGAAAAAAAGGTTAAGATTTGGGGCCCCTGGATGGCTCAGTCAGTTAAACATCTGCCTTCGGCTCAGGTCATGATCCCAGGGTCCTGGGATCGAGCCCCACATCTGGCTCCCTGCTCAGCAGGAAGTCTGCTTCTCCCTCTCCCCCTGCCCCTGCTTGTGTTCCCTCTCTTGCTGTATCTCTCTCTGTCAAATAAATAAATAAAATCTTTAAAAAAAAATAAAAGATTAAGGCATGTTACCCTTACCTTTGGTAGCTCCCTACCATCTGCCTCAGGGTTTATAAGGCAAATATTTTTAAATTTGAAAGGAGAAGTATAAGTAAAATGGTCCTTTTGATGCACAGAGAACTTCATTTTTAAGATATACAGCTCTTTATCTTGGTGCTATCTCTCTTGGATCCTTTCCCAGAACTTTTTACTGTCTAGGTTGATAGTGTGTCAAGGCTTTTGACCTGGATATAGTGATTGCCCAGACTTTAACTCTTTCTGCTTTTGAATCAATCTCTTTAAATTTTATTAATTCTCTACTAGAGTTTTTATGGATTTGAGGAACAGGTTTTCAAGGAAAAAAAAAATATGATCAGGCAATTTGTCTCTGCCCAGACTATGTAATGCATCATAAACAGAGCAAGAAATTAGCTACTCAGAATCTTTCTCATTAGTCATTTCCCAAGGAATTTCTCCCACATTAATTTTGTCTCTGTTAAAAATTATTTTAATGGATAACATGAATATCACAAAGCAGATTTAAGATTCCAGTTTCAAAAAGAAAATTTTTCAAGCAGTTTAGAATTTCAGCCTCTGGGTGATCTGGATGGTAGATTAGGTTTAGTATCCTCCTTTCAACATTATTTATTTATTGATTTATTTGAAAGAGAGAGAGAGAGAGTGCACACATGAGCAGGAGGAGAGGTAGAGAGAGTGGGAGAGAAAGAATCTCAAGCAGATTCTGTTGAGCTAAGAGCCCAGCGGATACCCTCCAGACTCTGAGATCAAGACCTGAGCTGAAATTAAGAGTTGGATGCTTAATGTACTAAGCCACCTGGGCACCGCTCCTTTGAACATTTTTAACTTCATACTTTATCTTTTTCCATGGATACTGTATATGCCCAAATTGTGACTATCATCATCTCCATTGTCTCGGTCAGAGAGAAAAAGAAAAAGAGAGGGAGAGAGAAAGGGAGAGGAAGGGAGGGAAGGAGGAGGGAAGAAAGGAAGGAAGGAGAAGGAAGGAAGGAAGGAAGATGCTTCAACCACATGTGAACATATTATTCTAAGCTCTTGTTAGTGGGATGTTGTCACTGAGGTCCCTAATAGCTCCAGGTACAATAAACAAATGAATATATAAAAAAATAAATAAACCACTATGTACATATATATTCAAAGTAATTCATTTAAAACATGTACAGTATGAATATTCACTCACTTAATATTATACTTGATCTTAGCCAAAAGGCCAAGAAGTAATGAGTCACTTAATATTAAAGAGGAAAAAAAAAACCATTTACAGTTATTTGGGAAATAGAGCTGATTTACAGTTGGACTTGAGAAACTCTGTCTTTAAGTCTGGGTCAAAATAAGGACGGTGGCTGGGTGACTCAGTCAGTTAAACATCTGCCTTCGGCTCAAGTCATAATCCTGGTGTCCTGTGTTCGAGTCCCACATAGAGCTCCCTGAACAATGAGCAGCCAGCTTCTCTCTCTTCCTCTGCAGCTTTCCCTGCTTGTGGTTGCTTTCTTTCTCTGTCAAATAAATAAAATGAAAATCTAAAACAAAAAGAAAAAAAAAGAAAAAAAATGAGGACAATAGATTTATCATATTCTCTTTAAGTCTAAAACTTCTTGGAGGACCCTCAGTGTCAGCACATTTAACAACGGCTTTTAATTGGTCTAACCAGCTTAATAAGCCTGCCTTGTTTACATGATCTTGTACAGATCTTGATGATTGAAACCAGAAACACAGTACAATACATGAGTTCAATTAAAAGCCCATGAGGAGGGTGCACATAGTGTGTCTCATGGACCTACAGTGCTCACCTTCTCTCTCTTCTGCAGCCCTAAATAATAAATACAATGAGTATGCTCTGTAAAGTCTGGTGAGTCCATTCAAATATCTGACCTGGGGAATTCTTTGCACTATACGATTTCTCTTACTCATCTCAGTAAGTTCAATATCCCTTTTATAGATTTGTACCATTGAAAAAAGTCTTTCTTTTTTCCCCTTCCCCCCACCTCTTTCTTTCTTCCTTCCTTCCTCCCTTCCTTCCTTCCTTCCTCCCTCCCTTCCTCTCTCTCTCTCTTTCTTTCTCTCTCATTGGAATACAGTTTTTTACACCTATACAACTCTTCATCTGGTATGCTTCTTTTGTTTTTTTGTTTTGTTTTGTTTCATTATATATGGCTGACATGTGTGCTGATCCTTCCAGGGACAGGCATGGTCTCAACTCAAATACCTACTTGTACTCAGAAAAGCCTGGATGGGATCAAAGCAGAAAGCTGCCTTTTCTAGAGGTCATTTTTTTCCCCTCTGGTTTGTAGGCAATTTGTCTTCACACTCTGGTCTCTGAACCCTTTCTAATTAAACAAACTGAATAAATGCTGGTTAGAGTATGGGTACATCCTCTTGGGAATGTTAATTCCCTACAATTTACCAACTGTGTTTACAGACTTAAGAAAAAGGAAAGGAGTCATTGAAAGAACCTTTAGACTTCTATTATCGCTTCACCTGGTATCCTACATCAAAATTTCATTCAAATGAGAGAAAGGTTTAATTGTGACTCCTGGATTTTGGCCTTGGGTAATTGGGTGAGCACTGGTGACATTTAGAGGTAGGGGAAGTATTGGTTATTTACGTAAGTGCAGTGTTGAATGATAGAATGAAGTGTTTTAGCTGTACCATATTGTGTTTGAGTTTCCTATAGGACATTCAAGTGAAAATGACAAGAGGGCAGGTGAATGTTTGATATTCCTGAGAACAGATGTTACTCAACAGGAGTTTACTAAGATACCTATATATTTATTTTGTGTTTATCAGTATTCTAAAGTTATATGAGATGTCAGTTTTTTTTTCATGAGGAAAAATTTGGATGTAACCTGAAATTAATAAAATTATTTTGCACATCATCATTATTATTATTTTAGTTTTGCCTCAACTATCCCTCGTGTGCATAAACCCCAAGTAAAGAGCTATTCATCAAGATAAAAATCAATGGTTGTCCTCCCATTTCAATCCATCATCAGTGAGGACTAGAAAGGACAATAATAATGGATATAACACAATTTGACTTGAAAATTTTCTTGAAGAGAACAAATAAAAGCTGTTCAACATAGAGCACTGCCTAAATAATTTGTCTTTGAGCTTGTTTGGTTATTTCATCAGAAAATATTCCCAGCCTTCCAATCACTTTGCATTATACTGATGGTTTTTCTAGCCCAGAGCTGACCAATTATTATGGGGAGGATTTACAAAACCATAATAAAATATCAGAAGTAATATCCTGAGTGACAATTTATAATTAGGATGAATGCGGTAGTGAGGAGAGTAAGAGTAAACATAATGTCTCTTGGTTGAGACTCTTCACTATATTTTCGTAAGATGTTTGATAAACTGGGTCACCTGGGTGGCTCAGTCACTTAAGTATCTGACTCTTGATCTCAGCCCAGGTCTTCAAACTGTGTATGCAACCCTTGGGCAAGGGTTATGGGAACACTACTCAGTCAAAGAGCAAGCGTATTCTCCAATGCCCTCTATAGATTTAGCCAAGTAAGAATGGAGAAGGGAAAAAAAAAAAAAATCTTAGAAGACAGAGTCAAAGGTCAGGGGAAAATATCATATGGGGAACCCTTACCCCCTGAGGAGGAGTACCTGTGGTGCAGGGGCCTTGATTATAACTGCCCAGCAGGATATCAGCTTTGCTATAAACCAGTGACTTCTGTGTCTTCCACTCTTCCTCTTTCCTTTCAAATGGGAGTTTTGATTGTGGTGTATTGGGTGTTTAGAAGGTAGATAATTTGTCTCCTCATTTTATAAATATCTGGATAAAGTCTGCCCAATACAGAGGTTACATGCGGGAGTCCTCGACCTGAGCTACCTCTCAGTGAAAAAGTTAGTTTTTGTTTGTTTGGGGTTCTAAACTGAACCAAATGGTTTAGGATGATAGGGTATTCATTGCTTCCATTTTAGAATAGTTCTGCTTCTCTATGACTCTGATGACATTACACTTTCTGGTTCCCTTTCAGTGTGTGTTGAGAGGATAGTTATATTCAATGAATTACAAGTGCCACTTCTGAATAGCAGCATATGAGCGTTCACATGAGATCCTCTAGTGATCCCTCTTACTCTGCCAAGGAGAATGCCAGTATTTATTCGGGAGATTCCTCTTTCAGCCAGAATCCTACAGTAGCATGTGAGAGAGTTTCTTGGTTAGGGATATGCAGTGTGAACAATAAGAAAGCCTTTGTTATTTTATGTCATTTTAATTTTAGAATTGATTGTTACTATAGTCATTATTAGCTTGAATAAAACAGAAATAAATTATTAGAGCATTTTCACATTAATTATTTCATTTGAATCTTTACAACATTATTGGTAAGTTTTTGGATTCCCTAATTGTCGATGGAAAAATAAAGAAAGCTTTAAAAATACATATTCCTTAATTTTTAACCATATGTCTAATTGCTTACCTTTTATTAAATATCGTGATCAATCACCATATTTGATAGTATATTTGTATGAGTTTCGGAATGGGGAAGAGATGTTAGTATATTACCCAGGAGGCTAATGTAAGGATCCTTTAGAGTTAAATGAAGATCAAAGGGTATCACTTTCACAAAGAGACCTTTTTAGATTGTTACATTGTTTTGGGTCCAATCAGAAGAGGAAACTACATGGCTGTTTGAACAAGGAAAGTTTAATATAAAGTGTCATTAATTACAACAAGTGACTAGAGTAAGGAGGGATTGGCAGCTAAAAAGTCAAGTGAAATCATGATGTAGATAACAGATTTAAGGAGCAGTCACTAACCTTGTGGGTTGAGAGAAACTACTCAGGGAAAAACCAGCAGAATTTTCTGGAAATATGCCTCTGGAACTTGCCACAAACTCACTTTGGTACTTGCTACTGGCTAAAATTGTTCACTGTGGGATTCTGCTGCCTACCGTGCACAGTAGCAGCCAGGTACTGTGAAAGAACCCATAACTGAGGTGCTAGGGGAATCTGTTGTCTACTGAATGGTGCTGGCAGACATGGACTGCCTGAGCTGGACCCTGGGAGTCATTGTTCTACAATGCTGTCATGAGATGTGAGGTGTCAGAGGAAGTTGCTGGTTGCCAGATTCTGCTTCTTGCTATGTGCTGGGAGATAGGCACTAGAGAAGTTGGGAGCAGGGCAGGAAACTGCAAAGAAAGCCAGCACAACAGAAACAGGAAGCAAAACTCTTTCTCTGACAGCGGGCTCTACTGACAAAACTTTATGCCAATGGACAGAGGAAAAGCAAATATTTAAAAGGATCCATTTCTTTGGTGTTAGTTGTGATCTCTCCTCTTTCATTCATGATTTTATTTATTTGGGTCCTTTCTCTTTTCTTTTTGATAAGTCGGGCCAGGGGTTTATCAATTTTATTAATTCTTTCAAAGAACCAGCCCCTAGTTTTGTTGATTTGTTCTATTGTTTTTTTGGTTTCTATTTCATTGATTTCTGCTCTGATCTTTATGATTTCTCTTCTCCTGCTGGGCTTAGGGTTTCTTTCTTGTTCTTTCTCCAGCTCCTTTAGGTGTAGGGTTAGGTTGTGTACCTGAGACCTTTCTTGTTTCTTGAGAAAGGCTTGTACCGCTATATATTTTCCTCTCAGGACTGCCTTTGTTGTGTCCCACAGATTTTGAATCGTTGTATTTTCATTATCATTTGTTTCCATGATTTTTTTCAATTCTTCTTTAATTTCCCGGTTGACCCATTCATTCTTTAGAAGGATACTGTTTAGTCTCCATGTATTTGGGTTCTTTCCAAACTTCCTTTTGTGGTTGAGTTCTAGCTTTAGAGCATTGTGGTCTGAAAATATGCAGGGAATGATCCCAATCTTTTGATACCGGTTGAGTCCTGATTTAGGACCGAGGATGTGATCTATTCTGGAGAATGTTCCATGTGCACTAGAGAAGAATGTGTATTCTGTTGCTTTGGGATGAAATATTCTGAATATATCTGTGATGTCCATCTGGTCCAGTGTGTCGTTTAAGGCCTTTATTTCCTTGCTGATCTTTTGCTTGGATGACCTGTCCATTTCAGTGAGGGGAGTGTTAAAGGATCCAGATCCATTTTCACAGAGCTATCTAAAAAGGCGAATTTGTAACTAAGGCAATAAATTTATAAGTGGCACACTCAAGAAATACCAATACTTTTTACAGTTGGTATAATATCTCATATTTTTCTGGGCACTACACCCTACAAATCCATACATTTCAAGTGTGTTTGCCCTGAGTAATCTAGACGGCTCAGGTGTATCCTGCTAAATGCTTTCAATAGAAGAAAATGTCTATTAATAAATGTTATCAAGAGATCCATTTAGCACATTTGGAATAACATATGATTAGACGCTTTTCCCCCAGGTGACTTTGGGATAGGAAACCTGAATCACATACCAGCTGGTAATCCTTTAATTCACTTTTGGTCTTTGGGTAATAGTGTTGGCCATATCATTTGAATAATGAAGAGAAAGAGCTTAGGTTTGGAATATAATCAAGGCTGTTACTACCAAAATGTAGAAACTTATGAGAAACAACTGAGAAAAGTACCTGTAGGAGAGAGGCAGAATAAGTATTATTTCAGAAGATACAGAAATGTTGATGATTAAGTTTTAAAAAAATTCTTTGAATATATTCCAGGTTTTCCAGAATCAATTTTACGCATTTATTTATATCATTACTTTAAAATGCTGTTTTCTTCTCATTTTCCAAACTATAACTTGTCATTTTAACTGTGTTTATAAGTTGACCAAAATGCTTACTGAAATTAAATTATTTTCCATCTTACAAATTCATATATTATATTGTGAACATGATATTTTACACTGTCACCACTCACTATATTTTCATAACAAATAATTATAGACAATCAATCAAAATGTCCATTGTTTGTATTATAGCATTTAAAAACCTATGAACATTTCAACAATCAGAAATATTGAATGATCAGTCTCAGTACCATAAAGACACAAGGCATCATGAAATAAAGTTAGCTTCATAGATTTTTGCCTATTTCTGTCATTTCTTTGCTTTTGGATATCTTCTCTGAGTAAATAATTTAAAAGGAAAGAAATTTAAAAATCTATATTGTAATGAAAAGCAGGGCGTATGTGAAGTTATTTTTGTTTGTTTTTCTTTTACAAGGAATAATACTAAAGACATCATCATTTTCTTAGGGAAACTCAAGTGCAGTATAGATTTCTCTAAATAAGGAAAAGTATCTAAGTCTCACCTGCTTTCTTTGTCGGTTTGGTTTTGTTTTGTTTTGTTTTGTTTTGTCTTTCCTTCTCAATGTGGTCATGGTATAAAAGAAAACTGAAAATGATTATTTCTTAGTGGTGATGCATGAGGGAAAAGACTAGGTAAGGATAAATTTATGATTTCAGATGTTATACTATTATGTGAAATTTTTAAATGTGACTTTCATGCAAGGCTTTTTTTTTTTTTTTTTTTTTTTATAAACATATATTTTTATCCCCAGGGGTACAGGTCTGTCAATCACCAGGTTTACACACTTCACAGCACTCACCCAAGCAAATACCCTCCCCAATGTCCATAATCCCACCCCCTTCTCCCAACCCCCCTCCCCCCAGCAACCCTCAGTTTGTTTTGTGAGATTAAGAGTCACTTATGGTTTGTCTCCCTCCCAATCCCATCGTGCTGGCACTCCTAAAGTCTTCATCTATTAATTTTTTATGGGCATAATTTTGCATACTTCTTTGGATGTATCATTAGAAGCCACACAGTGGAGCCTGTACCCAGCACCCAGAGGCCAACAGTCCACAGTCTTGGTCACAATTGTATGATAGTAGGGATAACAATCCAAATAAATGTGTTTTCCTTAAATATCTGTAATAGTATTTCTCGAGTGAGGCCCATTTTAGAGTGGAAGTTTCAGAGACCGCGAAAACTGTAATAATTTTGAATTGCAGAGCTGGTATGTCTCATATAGGTCAACTTCTGCCACCTAGTAAATTGCAACTTTAGTATGTTAAATGGTGCTTGGTAGCCTGACAAAGTTAATTAACTTCTAAAATATTAAACTTATTTTTACTGAGTGACTTCCAGGAGGAACCTTGCTGATTATGGAGTATAGCATGAATATATTACTATTATTAATAAGACTAATTATGTGATAATTACTTCATAATTTGATATAGCTTGTGTATTCTAAAGACATAACTCACTAAATTAATTCTTCCTGAGCAGCAAGCTGCCACTTAGTACCCAGAGAGTAGTAAATTACTAATACCCTATGTCTTCAGAGTTCCAGATCTTGTGAGTATAAACACTGTATCCCTAGAATATTTTTCTCATCATTGTTTGTCATGGAATTATTCCTAGCATTATAAAAGTGAAGCATATAGTTATAGCTTTATGCTTCAGTGTATCATTTTCATTATTTCTTTTACATTTTTTTTATATCCCATGTGAAAAATTCACCTCTCTTACATTGTTCTGCATTTCATGTTGTTTTGGATAGTTGGATTTGAACCTAATTATTAAACACATTTAATTCTCTATCTCTGTTGGTACCAAGTATAGGAAAGATGAACAACATCTAAAGACTTGCCAGTCTTGTTTTTGTCTTCCTGTTACTTGATTTTATTTATATAAAAATCAGGCACTCAAAAAATTGGAACTATCCTATTGTATCTTTGCTTCCTGCTACTCTGTGATTTCCTTACCTTTAAACATGTTTGTGACTACAATAATATGTCTTAAATAGTTTAGAAATCACAATTTAACTGTCAATAGTTCAATGTCTCAATATTGAGTAAGTCCGAACATATTCTTTATATAAGATGTTTCCAATAAGTATGTTAACTCTTTGCCTTTTTTTGTGTAAAGTTCTTCTGTTTGGGACCTTATACCTTAGGATAGATTTTTTTTTCTCTTTTCATATTACATTTTTTTTTCATAGTGATGAATCCTGAATGGTAATAAATCTGTTTTTTGTTAGTTTATTTTATATTAAATAATAAATTTTTACAGAGTATACACCATACTAGGCATTTTAACAAATACAAAGAATGTATATATAAAGTATCCCTTCTTTCAAGAAACTCACTGTCAAGCAGCAGTTGCAAATACATAAATAACTTTAGTATGATATGATGAGTGATATGACATGGACAAGGTACAAAATAGTAGAAAAAGATGTGATCAGTCTGGTGGGATATAAGTTATTAAAATTGTACATGACTTTCTGAGCTTAAGGATCTTTGTCAGTGGAAGACTCTGAACTGTATTTGATAAATAGTATACAACTTAGAATGATTTCTGACTTAGAATTACTAATGAGCCTGAATCATAATAGTATTATTACTCTATCCTTTTAACAAAATGCTCACCTAACATTTTTACAAATCACTGTTGAATCCAAACCTTCTTGAGCAGGACCCCTGAACGTGCTCTTATATTTAACAGTTAATTTTAATTATATTTCCCATATCTAACTTATCATACTAATATTAAAGGTTATGTTCTAAAATTTGTCTATTACATCCTCAACTCTAGAATAATGACATAAATTTCAGAATATAGTGGGCCATATATTTTTTTCTGTTTTTGTTTGTTCATATGCAGTCCCTTCGTTTATTCTTAGAATAGTCCCTTCTACTACATCCTACTCCTATCTTTACTCTATGTGGTTTAGAAAAATCTTTCATATTTTACTATAGTCACATCAGCTGAAGATTCTTGGCATCAAGAATCAGATTGTCTGGCATAAGATAAAACAAAAAGAGCACATTTTTGCAATTTTTTAAATCTAATTCTTTAAAAATCTTAAGTTGCAGAAATATTAAAACACATATCTTAAAAATTTTGGCAGCATGATATTAAAGCCAATATTCAGTGAGAAAAAAATGAAACATTCAGAGAATTAAAGGAAAAAGTATAGAAATATCTAGAAACATTTAAGCCAATGATTATAAATATTACTGAGTACAATTGCATTCCTAAACTTTCAACATTTTGATTTGACAGATTTTTAAGAATTTTTCTAAGTCAACTTAACTAACAAAAATAATTCACCTGCAATCTAAAAAGTGTTGAATAATGTGTAGCTATAAAACACTAAAGGCATAGACTTCAAGGGGCCATGTTTTGGAGAACAGTACTGGAATCTAGTAGATACCCATCCACAGAACAAATCATTTTTTTTTTTCCTCATCTTCTGAGGTAGTATTTTTTCCTAATAATATTTGACCATTTCAAACAAGTGATACTGAATTAAATATGATAGACTTATGACACTGAGGTTAATATAAGCACAAAATAGGGGTGTCTGGGTAGCTCAGTCAGATAAGTGTTTGCCTTCAGCTCAGGTCATGATCCCAGGGTCCTGGGATCAAGTCCTGTATCAGGCTCCCTGTTCAGTGGGGAGTCTGCTTCTTCCTGTCCCTCTGCTGCTCTTTCCTGCTTGTCTTCTCTCTGTCAAATAAATAAATAAAATCTTAAAAAAAGAAAAATATAAGCACATGTTATTTAATTCAATTCTTTAAATGATGAGAGCCAATGACACGCACATTGGCTGCAAGTTGAGATCAATGTACTAAAAGCAATTTCAGAAATACGATCAAGAAACAGACATTTTTTATCATTATATATATATATATATATATATATATATATATATACTTTTTAAAAAGATTTTATTTATTTATTTAATTGACAGAGAGAGAGATCACAAATAGGCAGAGAAGCAGGCAGAGAGAGAGGAAGAAGCAGGCTCCCTGCTGAGCAGAGAGCCCTACCTGGGGCTCAATCCCAGGACCCCGAGATCATGACCTGAGCCGAAGGCAGAGGCTTAACTCACTGAGCCATCCAGGTGCCCCTATATATCTATTTCTAACAAAATGTCAGTTTACATTAGGGCAAACAAGAGAGCAGGAAAAAGTTACAAAACAGTATTCCCTATTTGTTGATAAATTTAAGTACTCCCTATCCCCCATGACTAGCACTAAATAGAATAGGATGGAAATTATGACAGCAAATGTGTTGTGTTTAGAGTAATACTTTCGTTTGTGTGATTTAAGTTCTTGGAGAAGTAGATGCTAAGACAGGATTAGACATGCAGGAAAATTTGGGGGAGAGAAATACCTGTGAGGGATAGTGGATGTGCGCAGGATAGCTAGAAAAGATTTCAGACTGCAAATGAGGCTTGACCACTGTAGGAGAAAAAAGGCAGGACAGTTAACTAGAAAGTCTCTGACTGCAGTGTGTTACAAGAAAGTTTCAGTCAGGCCAATGGAGTCCATGACCCAAAGCCAGGCCCATCAGAAGATTCCCGTGTCTTGTAGAAATGGACCTACATTTGCATCCTTGCTACATCCAGTCACTCTGGGAACAGCCCTGGGGATACCTGGCCTAGTGCAAATGCATTGCTAGATTCAGAGAGAAGCAGCTGGGGCCAATAGTCAATTATATTGCATGAGCAGTATATCTGAATAGTGTGTTTTATGCCTGCTATTAACTCTAGATTTCTTATTGTCCCTCAGCAGGGTACTGGTGCAATTTAACAGAAACAAGCTAGCTCCTCTGTCTGTGTTGATATCGTTGCCCATTTATCTTTTGAATGCTTGGATCATTCCACTTCAGTGGTCCTCTCTTCTAACAGGACTTTTTGGCATCACTTGGATTAGCTGGGGTTTTCTGAGAAGCAGACACTGAAGCTGAACTAGACTGACAAAAGATTTATTGAAGAAAATTTCTTTGATGAAAAAAAAAAGAGAGCTAGCCAGAGATAGTGAGGAGAACCTTCAGAGCACAGTGCATGTGTTACCTCTGTGGCAGAGTGGGAGAGAAGAAGGGCTGGGTAGAAAGGCATTCAGATTGTAGCACACATCTAAAAAAGATTTATCCAGGCTAATGAGTCCTGGAGCCAAAGTCTCCCATCAGAGTAATCTTACATCATTTTGTATGTATGGGTCTGCATTAGTCTTTCTGGATACTCTCAGTTATTAGCTTCAGGCAGCTTTTTTGGGTGTGGCTTACGTGCTAACATGATGGTAGATTCAAAGTACAATAACAGGGACCTTTTGTTAATGTCCTTTCCCACAGCAGGAGATCTGAGTGGTGATAATCATTGCCATCATATAATTTCTGTGGCATAACTGAATGCATGCTCCCCAAATATGAGAATAAATGAGCAGATGGTAATTATTTGAAGTATTTCAAATTCTTGTTTAACATTGAATTTTCTCCTTGCCCTGTCTTCCTTATGTTGAAGTGATAGATAACATTAGGGCAGGAAACAATTTGATTTCTGGAGAAGGGAAAATCTTGTAGCTCTCCAGGCGAGTTTAAATTTGAATTCATAGTGAATCTACCTAGCAGGTTCTGCCTAAAGACACAGTCAACACAAAGGAAACCTGAGCTGCCTCACCCTGTGGTACTGGTACGGTGTTACCAGGTGCCTAACACCACTGACCACTCTATAGTTCCTAAGACATAGTGCATTTGGAGTTAGATGTGCCCAAATGCACATCAAATTTTTGTTATTTATGTCTACAGAACCTGGGGTGAAATTTATTTCACCAAATCCCAATGTAATATAAAATACTTAACATAGGGATTTTTGCGGGGGAAAGAGGGATTTTAAGGGATCACATGAAGAACCTATGGTGTTCAGTTTGTATTACTTTATTGACTGGTAGACTAGCAATGTTTTGCTGCAAACTTAGGCATTATATTGAAGCTGAGTACACTTTCAGTGGTTCTTGTATTATATGAAAAGGTGTTTTAACACAACATTATGTCTTGCATTTGACTTTATAATAGTTATGTTCCAGTAAGAGTATATTATAATGTTTTCATGCATTATATACATTACATTAATAGTATAATTTATTAATTTATCATTGTATTGCGAACTTATCTATACACCATAATCATTGAGGACTATTTCCAGATTCTTGTATGCAGGCAGTCCGTGGCTTACAGTGGTTCAATTCAGGATTTGTTTACTTTATGATGGTGTGAAAGCAATATGCATTCAGTAGAAACTGTACTTCAAATTTTGAATTTTGATCTTTTCTCAAGCTGGAAATGTGGAATATGGTATTTTCTGTTGATTCTAGACAGTGGCAGCAAGCTACAGCTCCAGTCAGTCACGTGACTAGGAGGATAAACCGCCTATACCCCTATAACCATTCTATACCCATACAAACATTCTGTTTTTTATGTTCAGACAGTAGTCAATAAATTACATGATATATTCAATACTTTATTGTAAAATAGATTTTGTTAGGTGATGCTGTCCCACTGTAGGCTAATGCAAGTGTCCAGAGCAAGTTTAAGATAGTCCAGGCTAAGTTATGATGTTTAGCATGTTAGGTATATTAAATGTATTTTTGACTTACAATATTTTCAATTCGTGATGGATTTATTGGCTATAACTCCATCATACATTAAAGATCTGTACTTGCTCAGATGAGCTTAATCTGAACCTCATAAGACTGAGTTTTTAAGTGATACTTAGTTATCTATTTAGAAAATAGTTTTATACTATAATTTGATAATCATCCTCCTATCATATTTAGATAAATGAGCAAAAGTATAATTTTCTGATAATATTCACAATAATAAGTAAAGTCACAACTTTAAATGTCATCAAGCCTTTCATTTTCTGATCATTAGGCCCTTAAAAACAAGGAGTTACCCCTGGGTGAAAATGAGAAAGTTACGTATATTAGTTAACTAATACTATGGAACAAATTATCCCAAGACTTAGAGGCTTAATATAGTGTACATTCGTTATCTCACATTTTCTGAGGGTCAAAAATTTGAATGTCATTGACTCAGGGTTACTAACAAGGCTTTAGTCAAGATGTTGGTCCTGTCTACCTTCATATCAAAGCTCAATTTGGGAAGGATGTGCTCTCAAGCTCATTCACTGTAGGTTGGTCTCAGATCTCCACCAGTTGTTGGCTAGAGACATCAGAACCTTGCCAGATGGACCTCTCGATAATTCAGCACACATGTCAATTGACTTTCTGTAGAGTAAGCAAGTAAGGGAATTACAAAGGGGCCTGAGTCAGAAGCTAGAGTATATCTGTCATCTAATCTCAGAAGTCTTAATTAACTTACAACTTCATTTCATTAGAAATGAGTTGATCTGCCCAGTTTACATTCAAGAAGGGAAGATTACCCAAGGATGTGAATACCAAGAAGCAGTTATCATTGGGGACCATTTTTGAGGCTACCTACCATGGCACTAACCACTGAATTCAAGATCACTGACTTTCTCTCCACTTCTGTTTATGTTAGTGTTATAATTCATTTACTCATTTATTCATTGATTTTACTGATATATTGAAGTCTCTCTTTAAGACATAAGCCCATTATGAGTTTGTGCACGTCTTAGTCTGTTTAGGCTCCTATAAGATACTACACGCTGGGTAGCTTATAAACAACAAAACGTCTTTTGTCATAGTTCTGCAGACTAGGAAATCCAAGATCAAAGTGTCGTCAGCAAGGTCATGTTCTGGTGAGGACTCTTCCTTGTTCATAACTGGTGCCTTCTTACTCTTTCTGCACATGGCGGAGAAGGCTGGGTTCTGTCTGGAGCCTCTTTTTTAAGAGTGCTAATCTAATTCAAGAAGACTCCACCCTCATATTCTAAGTATTTCTTAAAGACTCCATCTCCTAGTACAATCAAATGGGGCATTAGGATTTCACTATATGAATTTTAGAAGGACATAAGCATTCAAGCCATAGCAATGCTCTTTAGAGAATAAGCCTATATATTTCCTATTCCTTCTGTTATTCTAGAATAATAATGGGTTTATGTATCTTGAAAAATATTACATGACTATTCAGTTGATTTCTCCACAAAGTTGTCAGCCTGGTTTTATTTATCACATTGCCTGAATACGTGCCTAAGTTCTGACATTTTAGATCCGTTTTCAAGAAGCCCATGCAATTGGATGAACTACTGATGCACTTTCTAGTGCTCTCCTCTATAATCCACCTGGCAAAATTTTTAGTTTTAATATTTGCTCTAATTACCCTAAAATTCAGATGCAATTTGTCATTATCACTAGGCTGACACTTAAATAGACATTCTGAAAATAGACATTCTGAATAATATGGATTTCTTTAGTTTGTTTTCATTTGGCCAGATACTTTGTAACTAACTTATTTATGACTGTTCTCAAAAGTAGAAATTTAAGATATATTTATTTGCCTTTATTCTACTGAATAGTCCTCTCATAATTCACAAAAACATGCAGTCTGAACCATCATCCTTTGTCCTTTTCTCACTATTCACCTTTTGGAACCCAGGTCCTATCTCAGTGCAAACTAATATGGAAAACTTCCCCAAAGCCACTATTTTACTTAACAAAATATTAAAGACTTTCTCTATATTATCCCATGTACCGGCCAATATGGACCCTTTTCAGTTGCCACATATAACTTTGAAGTAATAATTCATTCCTCACCTGAGTTTATGTAAATTAAGTATATCAAATCAGATACTATCAGTTGTTGTAACAAAAAAACAATTATTGATATGTACAGTGGTTGAAACAGACATGAGAAATATTTATGTCATTTATACAAAGTCCACCATGGCCATTCACATTTGATGGGCAGCTTATCTCCAGTGGTAATTCAGGAACACAGGACTCTTCAAATATGCAGTTTTACCATTTTCCAGATTTGAATTTTAAGGTCAAATAATCATGTACAACAAACTAGGAGAGGAGAAAGAACATGGAAGATTGTGCCTGACGGGTGTTCATGAGCCAAGATTAAAAATGGATCACATAACTTCTTTTTTTTTTTTAATATAATTTTTTATTTTTTATAAACATATATTTTTATCCCCAGCTCACATAACTTCTACTTACATGTTACTGACTAGATTTCTTGAAGGTAGAAATATCAAAGAATGTGCATATATTTTGAAATCCCTATTATTACCTGCTGTAAGTTATATCAGATTTGCTTAAGGAAAAAAATTGTGTCTAGGGCAAGATCATAACTCAATAAGAGAAAATTTAAAATGCATAGGCAATTAAGCAAATCCATATGACATGCTGAACTTATTATTTAAAATTATAGATATATAAATGAATAAGTATTAATGTTTTCCATATGGGACAGAGAAAGGATTTTTTTTTAATATAGCCATATGTTGCTAAACATTGAACAATAAAATCAATCTCCATAGGTAGATTAGGTGAAGGATATTTGATCACTATTGGTGATCATCAATGTAATAATTATTTCAGGCAAAAGTCATTGATGAATGTTAAGTCCAGTTGGTGAGAGCTAAAATGACAGTACGTGTATCTCATATTTACTCCATACAAAATACTCACTAACTTTAAAGAGAAAAACTTTATATTATAAAACCTGGCAGACTCCATTTAACCTGAGTAATCAAATTAATGTCAGTAGTAATTAGAAAGATAGACATATGTGCTTCCTGATATAACATATTAAGAAGGAAAAATGACCATTTTTCAAATTCCTGACCAAAATGCATTATCTGTTTCTGTTTATAAGGAAGTTGTCTCACATGTACCATGGAATTTTAATTTATAGTGGTAGCTGAATGACAAATCAAAGAAGCCAATGCTATTGAATGCTATTGAGTCTGGCTCCATGCTTAAGGGTGAATCTGCTTGAGATTCATTCTCTCTCTCCCTTTTCCTCTGACCCTTCCCCCTCTTGCACATTCTTTCTAAATAAATAAGTAAATAAGTATCTTTTAAAAAAATACGAGCTAACTGTGAAAGATGTGACACATTTCATCACTTAATGTTCTATTAGTAGTACCACTACTAGTAGTAAGTAGTAGAAGTAGTAGCTGTGGTAGTGATGGTAGTGGTAAAACTAGAATATTTAAAGAATGTTTTATGATATATCTGGACTTGTTGAAATTGATAGTTCTGGAACTTTACAACATGATATCTAAGAACAAAATATGCTTAAAACTTTAAAGCAACTGCAGTGTAATTATCTGCATAAAATATCATGGCCTGTGAGTTATAGGACATCTCCAAAACCAGTTGGTATTTAATATGTATAGGTCAATGATGAACCAATATTTTCATAGTAAAGAATCCTATATCTGGCATGAATTTGTGGCATAACTTGGAAAACCTCCCAGTTTATATTAGAATTGATCTATGTTAACAAATACTGTCAGTTATGTCATCTGAATGTTAAATTATCTATGTTAAATAGGTTAACATGTTTACTTATTTTCCCTTCACATAAATTTGATACCTTTTTTCCAATTATGTAGGCATCTGAGATAGACAATCATTTTTTATAAGTCTAATTGAAATTAAAGTCAGTAATGTTTTTTAAAAAAATTTTTAAAGATTTTATTCATTTATTTGAGAGAGAATGAGAGAGAGAACATGAGAGGAAAGAGATCAAAGGGAGAAGCAGACTCCTTGGCGAGCAGAGAGCCTGATGTGGGACTCTATCCCGGGACTCCAGGATCATGACCTGAGCTGAAGGCAGTTGCTCAACCAATTGAGCCACACAGGCGCCCCACAAAGTCAGTAATTATTGAATGACATTTAGAGATACATGACAAATGATGTTAGAGATGCATAATAAAAATTCTACATAAAGTTATATATGACATTCAGTGAAAATTTGTTTTATAAACTTACATACATTAGGGTGAAATCCAAGGATACAGTATGTAATTTGTGCAATTAAAAAAAATAAATCTCAACAGGAATTTTTCCCCTTTGTTTATTAACTTGTCATAGAATCAGAAGATAAGCATTCAGTTCCCACTCTTTGTTTCATTGTCATTTGCTATCTGTCCACCTTCCTGGTTTTTCCTGCAGTCTCAGGATTGTCAGAGACTGATAAATTGATGCTTTCACTTAGAGCATCTCCCTTGCCCTCTAAATCCCCAATCCATCTACTACTATCTGTGATTCCTGACTACAAGGCTTTGTGGGATATTCTGTAAGCACTATGCAGCTAAACTGAGTGAGGAGACAAGTTTATTACTGCAAAATTTGTGAACATGTAAAAAATCCATATTTTTGAGCATTTTTTCTACTTGTTTTGGGGGGGTGGTACTATTCAATTTCTTTAGCCATATTTGATTATATGGCTTTTTAATTTTAATTAATATTTTCACTGTATGATTTACTGATAGATTTTCTTTTCTCAGTAATAAAGTTCAGGAGTATATCTTTTTTTTTTTTTTTTTTTTTTAGGGTGCAAGAGCAGATTTTCTTTTTTTATATTTTTATTTTTTATAAACATATATTTTTATCCCCAGGGGTACAGGTCTGTGAATCACCAGGTTTACACACTTCACAGCACTCACCAAAGCACATACCCTCCCCAATGTCCATAATCCCACCCTCTTCTCCAGGAGTATATCTTAATGATATTATATGAGTAATGACATTTTACAAGGGGTGAATGGGTAAACATGAACATATAAAAGAATTTTAATTAGCTGATTTGTTTATTTTTTATTTTTATTTTAAAGATTTTATTTATTTATTTGACAGAGAGAGATCACAGGTAGGTAGAGAGGCTGGCAGAGAGAGGGAAGCAGGCTCCCCGCCGAGCAGAGAGCCTGATGTGGGACTCGATCCCAGGACCCTGAGATCATGACCTGAGCCAAAGGCAGCGGCATAACCCACTGAGCCACCCAGGCACCCCAGCTGATTTGTTTATTTAATTGAAGAACACATGCAATGATTATTGTCCTATTAAAAATGGTAAGAAGATATTTCATGAATATGACTGTTTAGAAAACTAAATAAAAATTCCAATGTATAAATATTAATTTCTCACTTTTCATGATAGTGTAATAAAAGTTTGATGGATGTTGACATCTATGAACTAAATTATTTAACATAGTTGAACAAAACTGAAGTTTAATAAGAAAATAGTTCTAATATATTGTTTTTAAATGTTTATTTTGTTTAATACACAATATTGTCTTATACTATAATATAAAACATCATAACTGTAACACATGGATTGTGGCCGAGAAAGGACTAGACAATGAGTAGCCATAACTCATTCTGAGTTAAAATATCCTGACTGAAATCCCAGCTGTCTCTAAAAGATAAAGGCTTCAGTTCTTTCTTGATGAAAATTATAAAAAAAGGTACTGACTATAGAATTGTGTTTTCTTTAGGCATGTGATGTCTGTGATTATATTGTTTGCATCCTAAAACTATTGTTCTCCTGGATTCATTTCCTATTACAGGATTTTGGATATTTGGATATTTATGCTCACTATATGTGATTAATCTCTGTTTGTTGACTGTTCCTTTATTATTGTCTGTTATGTAAACACACAGTCTTTTGTAGCCAGTCTCCAAAGAAATTTTAAAATGTTAGTTTATAGTGACTAACTAATCAATGAATGAGTATTGTTTAGTTAGTTTAAGAAGGAATTATGTTTCAGTCAACAGTCTTCCAAAAAATGTGGCTGTATTCTTTATTTTCTGTAAAAAGATGTTTGGTAAACTTACCTGTGATTATCTTTATGATTGTTGTTTCCCTTTTTTTTAGTCAAAAAGAGCTTCCATGAATTTGTTAAATATCTGAGTCATCCAGCCTGTTTATTTGAATGGTCATTCCAATATGTGAACCTTTTTTTTTTTTAAACTACACTGAAAATAGTTGAATGGATATACCATATCATTTAGTCAACAGGCAGTCCTAGCTCAGTAAAAGCTCCAGAATTATTTTCAATGAAATGCAGTTGCTATTCAGTATTTGATCTATATTACTTAACTAGAAAATATGCACTTTGAGGACAGTAATACAAGAAAAAGTAATTCACATGAGCTGAAAAATTTAGGACAGTTTTAATGTAATTGAAGGTTTCTGAAATGTCTAAGATATATATGTTTAAGTTATTCATCACCCTCATGTTATCTGTATATAGTTTTTGTTAAATATTCAGGTTCATACACAAGTATAAAATAAAGGATTGTTTTTTAAAGAGTAATTTTAACATATTTCAGAACTGTTCAAAGTTTTTTGGAAGAAAACAGAATCAGAGTACTCTACTTTTGGAAACTGACTAATATTTCTAAAACACCACTAATTGGATTCAAATTTAATTTATGTTATGAAAATCTTGAATAGAATCTTTTCTTTAAAATTTAAAATAAATACTTTTTAAAAACAGCAATCCTGATGAAATTTGCTTACTAGTGATTTTTTTTCCTAACAAATATATTTGTGATTAGCTTGTCAAGTAAGTGATTTTTTTTTCCCCTAACTGGTATAAGAAACATAATTCAAAGCAAATTACTACCATGGGCCTACAATTTAGAGAGTCTCTGAATCATTGTTGGTCCTCAAAGCATCATTTTTGTTTTTTCATGTCTCCACTGAGTATTTTGCCATTATCAATTATAGCCTACACACCAGGATTCTTCTAACATTTCAAACCTCTGTGGTACACAGTGAGATCACTGCCATTTGTTGCCCCCCAAACACTCAGTAATTTCTGTTATTTTATTATGCTATAAACTTCAACTGGTGTAGTTGCCCTTGTGAAAATATATCTTGTGATTCCTTCACCCTAGGTCTAAAAAAGCAATAAATTTCCAATCTGCTTTCTATGTATAAATGAGCTTTAAAGGCACAACTGAGAATTGAATTAGTTTTCTTTCTTTACTTCAAGCCACTAATATGTGTTTTAAAGGGACTTTCAAACTTGGTCAAGTCGCATGTTATATCTCACAGTTTATAAGTAGAGATACAAATATGCATCTAAAACCACCTACACAATAAAGTACTGAATTCTGGGGGTTTGGGAGAAGGGGGTGGGATTATGGACATTGGGGAGGGTATGTGCTTTGGTGAGTGCTGTGAAGTGTGTAAACCTGGTGATTCACAGACCTGTACCCCTGGGGATAAAAATATATGTTTATAAAAAAAAATAAAATAAAATAAAAAATAAAAAAAAAAAAGTACTGAATTCTTATGAGCCTGTGTGCATCTACACACACAGGTTTCTTACCAAAAACCATTAATGTTTAAACTTTTTTGCCTCTTCCCACATTGCTACTTTGAGGGTTAAAAAAAAAGGGGTTGGAGTGGGTGGAGGACTTTTTTTTTTTTAAAGGACATATATATTAGGGAAAGTTGGATCAGTTATAGAAATCGAAGTCACATTTGCAATCCTTGTATTACAAAGATACTTTAAGACATTCCTCTTAGAAATATGTAAGTGATATTTCCAGTCAACCTATATTTTAATGTTAAATTTATCATGTAATTATTTTCCTTTAACAAATAGTTCTGTATCAAAAACAGTTAACTTTGCTGAGAGATCAATTTAAATAGCATAATTGTGTATAGTCTAACCAGAACAGCAAACCCTCGAATTAGCTACTATTATTTTCCCAATTTGAGCTTCAGAGACATCAAATGACCAGCCCACCCTTGCACGGAGTCGATAAGTGACCCACATGTTCTGTAGCACAGGCATTACCCAGAGCATGCTGGTAATCTCTGAGCTCTTCAGCTTTTGTAGGAGTTGGAACAAATTGGGTTCTATAATATCTCACTTAGTTTAGCTTTCATCTTCAGAAGTTTGGCTATGGGCCTCATATCCCTCAGGTATCACTCCTGAGATTTCATATGGGGGAGTTAGCATTCACTTGAACAATGGAATAAATGCATGCTTGTGAGGTTGCTTAGACAATCGTGAAACCCTGGAACCATAAAAAGAAAGTCCAAAGGATCACTCAGTTGACCTTGCTTGTCCTTTGTAGCATTGATTAAGCAGACTCTATCTGCAACATGTTCAGTCATCCTTTTAGAGGTAGAAGAGATTACAGGAAATACTGGATCTTGAGGCTTTTATCAGGAGAATTTCTCTTCAGTTATTATTCCATTGGTCAAAACAAATCATGCAGCTGATCATGGAAGAATAATCAACTCAAGAGATGAGACATGTATACTAGAATACATTTATAAAATCTTATACTACCTCTAACCTTCTGTCTTCCTTCTTTAACTTTTTTTTTTTAAAGATTTTATTTATTTATTTATTTGACAGAGAGAGATCACAAGTAGGCAGAGAGGCAGGCAGAGAGAGAAAGGGAAGCAGGCCCCCTGCTGAGCAGAGAGCCCGATGTGGGAATCGATCCCAGGACCCTGAGATCATGACCTGAGCTGAAGGCAGCGGCTTAACCCACTGAGCCACCCAGGCGCCCCATTCTTCTTAAACCCAATGCCTTCCTCATCCAGCCGAAGTTTCCACTGAGTTTGTTAATACACACTGACTATCCATATTTTCTCTGTTATAGCACAGACTTTCTTGCAGTTGGGTTAGATTGAAGTGATACGTGTCCAACTGAGGCAACTAAAAGCCATTTCATCTCTTCTTCCCTCTCCACTAGTTGAGTTCCACATGTTGAGATGATAGCATCATATGCAGTGTAGATACAGTGTGGCAATCTATCACTGTATTTAAGAGCTACTCCTCAGACCTATAGTAGATTTTCTGTAAATAGTAAATAAACATTTCTTGTTCTACAACAACGTAATTTCAGAATTTATTAGTTAGTCTGGCTTAACCTGACTCAGTTGCCCTTCTCCATGAACTTTTATCATTTACATTTATCTCAAAAGCCAACAAGAGGTATGTATTTTACTTTGGTACTAATTGCTCTGTTAGGAGGACATGGATTTCTATTTCTCATTTTGATTTATTCTTTTTTTCCCAGCCAAACTTGCGAAGTTACAGAAAGGGTACAAGATGACTTCATAGCCTAAGTAAACAATATAAACATAGTAAAATGCCTGAAATTTTCTGTCGCCCTTAATAGTTTAATAATAAAACTCCCCTTAATTATCAAGTCAAGTCCTGTGTCCTTAGAAAAATCAAAACATCAAAAGTATATCCTCTACTTTTTCATCATAAAAAATTAAAAATAAAATATGTAACTAAGTATGCATATAGTTTGTTCTAATTTGTTTAAAGTAAGTAGCATCTTGTATTTTGCATTTTGCAAATGCAATTTGCAAAAATGTGTTTTTTGCATTTCTATTCTTTTGCATATTTTGCCCACATTTTCTACAAATGCACATATATATACACACAAAAAAATACTAGTTTGCACATCTTTTCTTTCAGAATATATATCTCAGTCTCTCTATTGTCTCACTACCAAAGACAAATGTGGCAGATGCTCTTAGTGGTTAGTGGTTTGCAATCAATTAATGTTAGTGAACTGTTAGTGGTTTACTTAGCAAATAAATTCCTTGGTTCCTTCTTCCTAACAGAATCCCTATGTAGGCTTGAGGTAGGCTAACCATACTCCCAGATCCAGTTATGAATTCTTACCAATCCAAGTGAGTCCTGGTGCTCACCAGACCTGTACTGGTGAATGGTTTGCCAATGTGATTGCAATCTAAGTCTGCTAATGAGACATGAGGCAATATTACCTGTTAAAGAGAGTTAAAAAGAGTAAAATTTCTTCACTCCATTAAATAACATGGACATTTTCCCCATTTGTGCATATTGTATTTGATATCTGTCACATCTGCAATCATCTTGATGCCAAATGAATGATAAATCCAACATTTGGAAAGGGAGAAATTAGAACACTCAAAGAAAAAGAGAAAAAAAGCAAGGATGATTTTAGCCAAAGATTTCTCATGTGAATTTATAAATGCTTTAATTTTTTGATTGCCTTTAGTCAGGACTATATAATGTTTGTACTGTGTGTGTCCTTAATGACACACTAGAAGTGGACATCTTAAAAATCAATAATATAAAGCAAGAGTAAATGTATTATTTTGTGAAAGAAATGAACATTGAACTTGTATTGGGAAAGCGTGCTTTGAGAGTTGCATCATTGGACAGTGTTGAGTTAGGTGCTTCAACTCAGCTAATTTTCAGTTTCTTCATTTTAAGTGAGGACAGTTATGTAGACTAAATTATAAGATTTCTTTACCTATTTAACTTTGTATAATATGAGAGAATCAACATGCTATCATGTTTGGCACGTATTTGGAACAAAATAAATTATTTAAGGTGAAAAATTCTCTTTATTATTTTATTGTAATGATAATGAAATAAATGAAACATTTATATTAAGGTCTTATTTAATGATACTAAAATAAGTCTAAATTATGTCAAATGTTTTCATTTGGAAGAAAATGCACCACTTGTTTTAAGGTAACATTAAACATCACTAAAAAATTGGAAAAACAAATGATTTGTTAATTTTTTAAATTGTGTCACTTTACTTGTTAGAAAATAATGAGTAAACAAAAAAAGGTAAAAATTTATTAGCTTGAACAAATATATAACAAGAAATATTCTCATAATTTTGAATTTCAGAAAAGAAAATACTGTTAACAGAGGTCTAATACTACTATATTATTGCAACAGTATTTCCATTATTTTTTGTAAGATGCAATTGTATATGTTAAACTCATAGCAAAGATCTATATTTAAATATAGACTATCAGATATTCTAAAATAAAAGCAATTTTCAGAAGGAATTTTCAGTATATTAGCTATCCTTTTCTTCATGAACTTTTAATGAGAATTCCTTGGGAGCAAGACAGACATGTTTTCTGTTTGTGAAGATTGCCTGAGTAGGTTAATATGCACTTACCGTCACTGTGGGGGAAAATAAGATCATAGCAACTTATACCTTCTAGAATTAAGAAAAAACATACTGGGATTCTGAAACCACTTTAATCTAGATAGCCAGTTGAGCTCTAACATCATATTAATACCTCAGTTTATTTCTTTATAAATTAGCTAAATATTTGCTTCATAGAACGGCCAAGATTCAAAACTTTCATAAGAATTGAGTTACTGGAATAATTTAACAGTTCATCAAAAATCTACTTTGCATTCTTTTCTACCTTGTTTTTGTTGTGCGTTTGTCTTCCTCACACATTCAGTGGCATGGTAGAGAACAAATTCCATTTTCTGAAGATGGAGCTTGCCATACTCATTCTCCATAAAAATATGCTTGACTTCATATCATCATGCTCACCTTTTGCCCATACTAGAGGCATCTTGCAAAGTTCACATTGATGACTCTCTCACAGTTGGTGCACGTAAGGAATCACATGAGCAGCTTGTTAAATATTCTGATACCAAGGGAGTACACTAAAGTGTTCTGATTTAATAGCTATGGATTTGTATTTTAATAAATACTCTAATAACACCAGAAAAGGAAACACTACAGCTTGTCATTACATACAAGTCCTGAAACCTTTTCACTATAACCAAGCCATAGTTTATTGAAATAAGGGAAACATTAGGAATGTAACTTGATAATATAAGAGAAGTCAAAGAGTATCTTCCTCCATGCAGGTTATGAGGATAATCATTCAATTGTAGAGGTAGCAGGTCAAACTTGGAAATCATGGGCATCTTAGATTAGAGTTCTGTGTTGTGCAGGGAAACTGTGTCATCACTTGATTTAGGGTCCTGCACAACTAACTAATTCTCCCACACGTATTTTATGAGAGTAGTTCTACTGGTTGGCCCTGAAGATCCTGTTCTATTATGATCATGAAATACCATTTTTTTACCTTTCCCATGCTATTTAGGACTACCCCTTCATCCAAGAATGGTGTTTTCTTCTCTGTACTGGAATTTTACTTATCCTTTTATATTCAGATAAAACATCATATCTTCTGTGACTTGCAAAGTCTTCCCAAGTAGTTTTAGTTGCTACCATATTTATATTTCTCTAACATCTCCAGAACTCTTACAAATTCTGTATTTTTTTTATTGTATTATACACTTTGGTTCTTGACTTTGGTCTATGGGTTTTTTTATTATGTAAGTACCAGCTAAAGATTAAGTGCAATAAGAGTATTAAATGCATCTTAACATATGCGTCACTCAGTCTGTCATACTTACATATGACAGAATGTCATCAACACTATAGAAAGTTAATTGTCTGTGGAAATGACCTTTCATGAGTATAGTTGACCCTTGAACAACTTGGAGATAGGGGCACCAACCCCTCATGCAGTTAAAAATTTGCCTATAATTTTTGACTCCCCCAAAACTTAACTACTAGTATCTTAGTATTGATCAGAAGCCTTACCAATGACATAAACAGTTAAAGCAGTTTTATTTGTTTATATATTATATACTGTATTCTTACAATAAAATAAGCTAGAGAAAAAAATGTAATTAAGGAAATCATATGGAAGAGGAAATAGATTTACAATACTCTGCAGTATTTATGGGACAAAAATCCATGTATAAGTAGATCTGCAGTTTGAACTACTGTTGTTCGGAACCAACCTGTATTAATAAGAGCTTAACATCTAAAAAAAAACTTAATAATAACGGTTTACTAATGAATTTCTTTAGACTTGAAATGCCCCAGTTATAATTTATAAATAACAAATGTTTAGTATTTTAATTACTATATTTAACTATATTTATATCATGATATACCCCTAGAACACACCCTTTTCCTCTAGAAAATTTTACTAATTGTTTATAAAATCATGTTAATATAAAGTCTTCAAAAGTTTACAATATATAAATCTTCTTTGTTAAATTATAATTAGTTAAGTAGCTAAAAGTAATTGCAATTTAAACAAAATGTGTTATTCAAAGCAAAGTATATGGGCATGATCTGTATTCATTTTAATGATATGTTTTCTCCTCCAAGGAAATGAAGTACATTACATTAACTCAGCTTGAAATCAAATCATGGAATTAATGAGCTTAATCTTTCCTGAAATTTACTTTAAAATATAAAATAAATACAAATTATAAACTTTCATCTATAATATTTATAAAGCTATAAGTAAAAGGTCTCACATATGTGATATTATTAAAGTTCCAGATTGAATTTAAAAAGCATTTAAATTTTATTTTATGGTCACTGTATACATTCTAACATCTTTTAGAAATATTTCTAGAGTTCAGGCCTGGTTAGTACTTGGATGGGAGAAATATTTCCAGAGTAAATAATACCACTTTATTGTTTGATTTTTTTTTTTTTTTAAGTAGGTTCTTCACCTAGTGTGGAGCCCAGTGTGGAGCTTGAACTCACAACTCTGAGATCAAAACCTGAGCTGAGACCAAGAATCAGACACTTAACCAACTGAGCCACCCAGGCGCCCTTTGTTTTCTAATTTGAATTAGAAATTCATTACATTAACCAAACATAATTTGGAATTCTAATCATTTATAATTTGCAAAAACAAAAGTAGGCATTCTGAAATTTACATGTAACTTACTAGAAATAAGAACCCAATATTTAATTATTTAACTTTAAAAATTAATGATTATGTGATTCAACATATATTTATAGTCAATAATGCAAAGTTAAGATATAAATAATAGAGGCAGTACAAAATAATGAAAAGTTTAAGGTTACTAGAAAATTATTCTCTTTAAAAGAAAATGAGTAAGGGGCGCTTGGGTGGCGCAGTCTGTTAAAGCCTCTGCCTTCAGCTTGGGTCATGATCCCAGGGTCCTGGGAATGAGCCCTGCATCGGGCTCTCTGCTTAGCAAGGAGCCTGCTTCTGCCTCTCTCTCTCTCTGCCTACTTGTGATCTCTGTCAAATAAATAAATAAAATATTAAAAACAAACAGAAAAAAGAAAACAAGTAAATATTCATTTCAAAGTTTTGTATCATTTGATTATAGGTTTCCATTTAGGAAGTAGATTGCATAAAAGACTGAAAAATAGTTAGTGAATGAAAGTATTGATTCTGGTTTCCTAACAAATTAATATTTGCTCTATTTTAAGCTTGGGCTCTGCTTTGAAACTTAACATTTCAGATTTTTTTAAAGATTTACTTATTTATTTTAGAGACAGGGAGGGAGGAGCCAAAGGGAGAGAGAGAGAGAATCCTCAAGCAGGCTTGCCAGTGAGCACTGAGCCCAACATGGGCTTGATCCTATTGACCCTAAGATCATGATCTTAGATTTCAGCTTATATGAAAGCTTGAACAGATATGTTGGTTCATGTAGACATGGGGTACTTACAATAGTGCTAATCAGAAAACAACTAGAATAAAATTTTCTCTGAGGATAAACACTTTAAAACCATCTTTATGGCAAGTTTTGCCTATACACTCTGACTCTGTAGGTTACTCTATGTACCTCTGTGCTTTTATAGACCACATGTCGGTGGGCATTAGATTTCTAAAGGCTGCTGACCTATTGATTCCTCTTGATTTTTAGTGATGTTACTTCGCAAAGCATCACCATGTACAAGAGATATTGATTTCAGCTTCAACCCATCCCCAATTTGAACAGCAATGCTTTCTAGCAAAGAAAGCAAATGTAATCTAGGTCAGAGCCACAGTCTAGGTTAAAACACTGATCTTTGCGGCAAACACAAATGTGAAATTCTAGGGACCATTACAGAAGAAATTAAAAGTCCAAAACAGATTTCAGAATTAATACTGAAAGAAGGCTACTGACATGCCAAACAAGGATTTTATATAAATTCACTGATAAAACAAATGTACTATTATAGACTGAGCATTGTCTGTAAAAAGTAATATGTATCAAGTTGAGTAGCAAACACCTGAAGTTAAACTACTGAAAGAGAAAATACAAAAAGAAGAGTATGGTAAAGAATCAAACCAGAGGGTTTTTTTGCTAGAAATCTGGATTTTCAAAAATCCTCAGGGAAAGAACTTACAAAAGGACTATTAGAATGTAAGTATTATTATACAACTGTTTTTCCAGCTCTTAGTTTTATCATCTTTTATTTATTTTTTTATTTTTTAAAAATATGGGCGTTTGTCTGTTTTTTTAAAATATTTGTCTACTTATTTGAGAGAGAGAGAGAGTGTGTGTGTACACGTGAGCAAGGGGGAGGGGCAGAGGGAGAGAATCAAAAGTAGACTCCGCACTGAACGTGTGGGGCTCCATGAGTGGGAGCCCTGAGATCATGACCCCGAGATCATGACCTGAGTTAAAATCAAGAGTCAAATGCTTAGCCAAACACCCAGGCACCCAAAGTTTTATCATCTTTTAATGCCCCAGATTGAAGTACTTCTTACCAATCTATTTTATTTATATTATTACACATTTGAAAATATTAAGCTAAAAATGGATACCTGGCTAACTCAGTTGGTATAGAATGTGACTCTTGATCTCAAGGTTGTGAGTTCAAGCCCCACACTGGTTATAGAGATTACTTAAAAATAAAACATATTTAAAAATATTAAGCTAAAAAATAAAATGATTTAATACAAGCAGATGAAGCAAAAGAGAAGATAAAACAAAGTTTAGCAAGAAACTTTGCTAATATAATACATAAATACAATTTGAAGGAAGCATCATAAATCAATGGGAAGGGGTGAAGAATATAAAAATTTGTATAAAAATAGTTCTTAAAGAAAATCCCATATCAAATAATGTTCAAATCTATTAAATATTTTGATGTAAAACAAATAAAAATCAGAAGGAAACTGAAGTGAGTATTTGGTTTTTGATATAGAATGGATTTTGAAGAATGAGCTCCTTGGTGCCATATATATATTTATTTTATTTTATTCTATTTTTTTAAAAGATTATTTATTTATTTGACAGGCAGAGACCACAAGTAGGCAGAGAGGCAGGCAGGGAGAGAGAGGGAGAGAGAGAGAGGTGGAAGCAGGCTCCCTGCTGAACAGAGAGCCTGATGTGGGGCTTAAACCCAGGACTCTGGGATCATGATCTGAGCCGAAGGCATAGGCTTTAACCCACTGAGCCACCCAGGTGCCCCTTATAATATTATTTTATTTTTTATTGCCTATGTCCCAGAACCAAATGAATAAAACATGTTATAGATGTTCAATTTACTAGGTTTACTAGAGAAATAATACTAAGGGGATTTACTAGAGAAATAATACAAAGCAATTCATTAATAACTTATAGCTTAGTTAACTTAAACCTAATTTCCTACTTTGTTTTATTTATTTCTTTTGGTTTTCATTCCCTCCAGATTTACATGACTCATGGAAGCAAATTAAATCCATCTTTTAAAAGATTTAATTTATTTATTAGAGAGAGAGTGTGAGAGAGAAAGAGATGATAAGCAGTGGGGAGGGAGAGAGAAGTCTGCTTGAATATTCTCTTCCTCCCTCTCCTTCTGCCCCTCCCCCTGCTCCCACATACACTCTCTCTAAAATAATTAAAGCAACCTTAAAAAAAGAGAGAGAGAGAGAAAAAAAAAAAAGATTCTTAGCGGGTGCCCGGGTGGCTCAGTTGGTTAAGCATCCAACTCTTGGTTTCAGCTCAGTTCATTACCTCAGAGTTGGGAGATCAAGTTCCATGTAGGGCTCTGCTCTCTTCACAGAGTGGGTTTGGGATTCATTCTCTTCCTCTGCCCTTCCCCCCGACTCCTTAAATAAATAAATAAATAAATAAATAAATAAATAATTTTTTTTTTTTTAAGAAAACATTCATGGTATAACAGTTCTTTTAAATTTGTCTAGACTTGTTTTATGACCTAACATGTAATCTATTCTGGATAATGTTCCATGTGCATTTGAAGCAGTATCCTACTGTTTCAGGTTGGAATGTTGTGAGTATTTTGTGAAATCCATGTGGTCAAGTGTATTATTCAAAGCTACTGTTTCCTTGTTCAGTTGTTTTCTTTATGTTTGTTATTAACTGTTTTATGTATTTGGGTATTCCCAAAATGGGTACATTAATATATATGATTGTATATCCACTTGTTGGACTGTCCCCTTTGTTATTATACAGTCTCCTTCTTTGTCTTCTGTTACAGCCTGAGTTTTAAAGTCTATTTTTGCCCAATATAAATATTAATACCTCCACTACTTTTCACTTTAATTTGCATGATAACTTGTTCCCCAACCCCTCTTTCAATCTATAGGTGTCTTTCATTCTGAAATGAGTCTCTTGTAAGCAGTATAGAGATTTTTCCCCCCCATCCAATCTGTTACCCCATGTTTTTTGGAGTGTTTAGTCCATTTGGAAAGTAACTAATGATAGATGTGTATATTACCATTCTGTCACTTCTTTATTGATTGTTTCTATAGATTTCTCTGATACTTTATTCTCTTACTCTCTTTCATGATTTGTTGTCTTTCTTTAGTGATGTACTTGGATTCCTTTATCTTTATTCTTTGATATCTATTACCAATTTTTGATATATGGTTACCTTTGGGTTTGTATATAACATATTTTGCATATAGCAGTCTATATTAAGTAGATGGCTACTTAAGTTTAAATCCATGCTTGGGGCTCCTTGGTGGTTCAGTCAGTTCAGTGTCTTGATCCCAGTGTTCTGGGATCAAGCCATGAATCAGGCTCTGTTCTCAGCAGGGAGTCCGCTTCTCCCTCTCCTTCAGTCTCTTCCCCTGGATTGTGCTCTCTGACACTCATTCTCTTTCTCAAATGAATAAATAAAATCTTTATTAAAAAATTCTTTACTCTTCTCACCCCCACATTTTAGGTATATGGTGTCATGTTTTACATCTTTTTATTTTGTTATTTACTTGACTCATTTTTAAATTTTGTTAAATTTTTTAAAATTTATTTTTGAGAGATAAGAGAGAGAGTGTGCCCATGGGAGTGAGCTTGACTGGGGGAGAGGCAGAGGAAGAAGCTAATTCCCCGCTGAGCAAGACTCTGGGATCATGACCTGAGCCAACAGCAGCCACTTAGCCATCTGAGCTACTCAGGTGACCTCTTAACTGATTTTTACATAAGTATTTATTTTTACTGCTATTGTGTGTTTTACTTTTCTTACTCTCACTTAAGGTCTTTCCTTTCCAGTGAAAGAGTCCCTTTTAATATTTCTCATAGGGCTGGTTTAGTGGTCATAAACTACTCTAGTTTTTGTTTGTCTGAGAAACTCTATCTCTTTCTATTCTGAATGATAGCCTTGCTGAGTAGAGTATTCTTGGCTGCAGATTTTTGCCTTTCAGCACTTTGAATATATCATGCTTCTCCTTTCTGGCATGTAGAGTTTCTGCTGAAAAATCCACTGACAGATTTAAGGGGTTTCAGTTGTAGGTAACTGTCTTCTTTTCTCTTGCTGTTTTATTTTTGTTTAATTGCTATTTTTGCCATTTTAATTTCTGCATGTCTTGGTATGGACCATCTTGGGTTAAATTTTGGGGGGAATCTCTGTATCTCCTGGATGTAGATATCTGTTTCCCTCCCCAGATTAGGGAATTTTTCAGCTATTATTTCTTCAAATAAATTTTCTGTCTCCTTTCACCTCTCTTCTACTTCTGAAATCCCTGTAATGTGGATGTTATTATGCTTGATGGAGTCACTGAATTTCCTAAGACTATTCTTAATTTGCTTACTTTTCTTTCCTCTCCTTTGCTCAGCTTGGTTACCTTCCATTACTCTGTATTCCAAGTCATTAATTAATTCTTCTGCTTCATCTAGCCTGCTATTTATTCCATCAAGTATATTTTTAATTTCATTATTGTGTTCTTAACCTCTGATTAGTTCCTTTTTTATCTCTGTGTTAAGGGGCTCACCGATATCCTATAGTTTTTTCTCAATTCTGGTGAGTACCTTTATAATCATTATTAAAATTCTGGATCATGTGTATTACTTACATCTGTTTCACTTTGGTATCTTGCTGTGGTTTCTCAGCACTACACTGGTTCCCCAAGGTGGCCTTTATTTATGGAAGGGGATGAAAGAGGGAAATGGTACAACCAAATCATTTTCTGTACCCTCTCCCCCTGGTGTTTTTCAAACTGCTGGTTCTACACTGTATCTGCTCTGGTTGTTTGTCCTTCTGGCTCTTTAAGGGTGGGGACTCTGCTATCTAATGCTCTCTGGCTCTCCCAGAGAGAGCCAAGACTGCTGACTTTTAAAATTCCAGGCTTTAACCCTTGCTGGTTGTAAGAACTCACAAAATTTAGCCTCTCTCACTTTCAAAGCAAATGATTTGGAGTTTTGTTCTCCATTTGCGGGCTCTGCATTGTGAAAGTCTATTTTTCACCCACCTCCATGCCACTGGCTCTCTCCCCATCACAGACAGGCCATAGTCCATTTCATTCTTAGACCATGTATTCATCTTTTCTGCCTTCCTCATTGTGGCTTCTTCTCTACCTTTAGTTGTGGAGTTTGTTCTGCCAGTCTTCAGGTCACTTTCTGCATTATTTATGCTGATGATGTGAGTGTTATTCATTTGTATCCATGGGATAAGGTGAGCTTAGGGTCCCCTGCTTAGTCATTTTCCCAGTCAAGCACCAGTACTTGTTGTTTCTTACATTTTTGATTTTTGTCATTCTGATACATAAAAAATGATATCTCAGATTTCAAGTATATCTTGAAATACTACAAAGCTATAGTAATCAAAATAGTGTGGTACTGCTGTAAAAATAGATATATAGATCAATGGAACAGAATGGAGAGTCCAGAAATAAGACCAAGTTTATATGGTCAGTTAATCCATGACAAAGGAGCAGGAATATACAATGAGGAAAAGACAGACTCTTCAATAAAAAGTGCCAGGAAAACTGGACAACTATATGCAAAAGAATGAAACTGGACCACTTTCTCACACCATACCTAAAAATAAACTCAAAATGTATTAAAGGCCTAAATGTGAGAGAATAAACCATAAAACTCTAGAATAAAATTTAAGGGAATAATTTCCTTGACATTGTCTTTACCAACATTTTTCTATATATGTCTCCTCAGGTTAGTGAAACAAAAGCAAAAATAAAATATTGGGACTACATCAAAATAAAAAGTTTTTGTACAGTGAATGAAACCATCAACAAAACAAGAAGACAATGTATAGAATTGGAGCAGATATTTGCAAATGACATATCTGATAAGGGGTTACTATAAAAATATATATATAAAGAACATATAACTCAGTACCAAAAATAATCTAATTAGAAATAGGCAGAGTACCTGAATATTCATTTTTCTGAAGAAGACATGTGTATAGCATACACATGAAAAGGTGCCCAACATGACTATTTGTCAGGGAAATGTAAATCATAACAATGAGATATTACTTTAAAGTAATTCAACTTATAAGGATATTTTATGGTAATGATGGCTGTTTATTTTATGCCATTTAAAATTAAATTACTTTAAGGTAATATTGTCACCAGCTTGGTATGGTAGCCAGTCGCTCCATATCCTACCCAAAACTTAACATGAACAACCATTTTTAATTTTAACTTTTCTTCTGATGTCTTATAGAGAGTTTGCTTTATATTTATTTAATGACTAATTATGATAAGCATGATTGTGTCTTGTGTATTTACATATAAAATCATCTTTGTCATGTGACTATTTTCTCGGTGAGGTATCTGTGCACATTTTTTTTCCATTTTTAATTGGATTCTTTGTCTAATTGGAATGTTGAAGAAGGTCTAAGGTTCTTTCCCAGAATCACATTTATGAATATAGTCTCCCTCTTTGTGGCTTCTCTTTGTTTTCTCTTCATAATGATTTAATTTTTTATTTTTAAAGATTCTTTATTTATTTATTTATTTATTTATTTATTTAGAAAGCACGAGTAAGGGGAGGGGCAAAGGGAGAGGGAGAGTAGGAGTCTCAAGCAGCCTTATTGCTGAGCACAGACCCTGATGTGAGTCTCAGTCCCATGATCCTGAGATCATGACTTGAGCTGAAACCAGATGCTTAACTGACTGAGGCCCTAGTATCCCTTCAGAATGGCTTCAAAGGAGAAAAAGTTTTTAACTTTCATAACATCTGATTTATCAACATTTTTATTTATATTTCATATTTTTTACCCATTCAGAAGATGTGTAATTCTAAGATCTCTAAAAATTTATTCTATTTTCTTTTTAAATATTAGTAATTATATCTCTTTCCTATAAGAGTATAATCATTTTCAAATTATTTTTATGTAGTATGAAGTAAATATCAAATGTTATAGTTTTTCATATGCCTATCCAATTTTCCTAGTTCTATTTGTTGAAACAATTACAATTTGACACTGAATTTGACAAAGGCAATTTGACACTGAATTGCCTTGACCAGTTTGTTGAAAAATTGACTAAAAATGTATGTATAGGTCCATTTGTGGACTCTATTTTGTCCCATGAAGCAGTAGGTCTTTATAAATACCCAATCTACATGACCTTGGTAACTGTAATTTTAAAATAAATCTTGGATTCATGTAGTATAAGTTCCCTAATTTTGTCTTTCTTTTCATAATGTTTTGACTGTTTTAGATTCATTTAAGTTTCATGTATATTTAAAGCAGTTTGTCAATCTCAACAACAAAAAAAGCCTGCTGGGAATTTCACTGGGTCCAGTTTAATTTATAGATCAATTTGGGTAGAATTGGCATCTTAATAATACTTCTCCCAATACATGAATATAGTACATCTGTCCAAGTATTTAGACCCCTTCTCATTAATAGTTTGTTTTTTCAGCACACAAGTGTTGAAAATATTTTCAAATTTATCCTCAAATTATTTATTTGTTTTCAAAATTCCTTCACTTCTTTATTTTTACTGGAATTAACTTTTTGGTGTATACATTTCTGTGTATTTTATATTTTGATAAATGTGTATAGTAATCACTAACAGAACTAATACACAGAACACTTCCACTGACCTTCAAATTTCCCTTAAGCTAGCCTGCTTCCTTGCTTTCTTTTCCTTCCTTCCTTCCTTTCTATCTTTATCTTTCTTTTTTCCTTTTTTCTTTTTTTTTTTTAAGTAAGCTCCACACACAGTGTAGAGACCAGTGCAGGGCTTGAACTCACGGTCCTGAAATAAAGACCTGAACAGACATCAAGAGTAGGACATTTAACCAACTGAGTCACCCAGGCCCCACTAAGCTGTCTTTTTGACCTCAGCTACCTCACACAAATATACATATAATAATATGTATAATAATAATAATATAATAATATAATATAATAATAAAATAATATAATATAATAAAATAATAGGATTTATTTCCTGTCTCTATTATTTTGTCTCCTCCAGAATCTCATGTAATTGAGTCATACAGTATTCAAGATTTTTAGTCTAGCTTCTTACATTTAGCATAATTTTTTCATATTAATTCATGCTGTTGTATATTTGTAATTCATTCATTTTTACTATTGGATAGTATTACATCATTGCTATGTCTTATATTGGCTGTCAGTTCACCATTTGGTGGTCATCTGGATGAGTTTTAATTTGAGGTAATTGTTAATAAAGGTGTGAGTGACATTTGTTTATAATCTTTTATGTATTTTTCTGACATTTTGTCATTATCTAATATTTCATTAATTTTTTTCCTTACTCTTTTTCCTTGTAACTTTGTATAAATTTGATCATTATTGCTTTATTTTGAATTGTGGGTGAAATTTTTTGACATGATTAAAAGGAATTTTAGTACATCAAAGTACTTTATAAAATATGCTTTCATATACATCTCCTGGAATACTTCACCATTTTGATTTTGATCTTCTCTTTCCTTTCTCTCTATTGTACGTGCCCTTTTCATTTCAGTTTCTACTCTCAATTTTTTTTTTACCTTAGTCATTCTTAGTTACTATATTTTTTCTTTGATTTCTTTAGTTGCTAATACAATAGGAGTCTTGTATCAGTGGCATTTCCCACATGCCCACTCTTAGTTTTGTTTAGATATCTTGTCACCAAGTTCTTTTTTTTAAAAAAAGCTTTTTTTTGTCCTAGAGATTTTTGACTTTACTACCTTTATTGCTCTCACTAATAATAATCTTAAATAAACTGAATATTTTGCTACTACTGCTAACTTCCTCCAAGTATACATAACATTTTAAAATACATAATAGTAATTGGTTATAGTTCCAGCTATATTAAGATGGTAAACTTTATTATACCTCAAAAAAATTAAGTAGACATGAAGATAAAATGAATAATTCTGACAAGCTGGGTATAGTAATAATGAAGAAGAAAATTTAAAGATGCATGTGAAAAGCTTGAGTACACCGGCTTTGTGAAATGAACATATATAAAACAAGTTTTTTTTTTATTGTGGTAGTTTGTGTTAGATACATTTAAATGTATGCTTTCTAGTAAATCTATGAATTATGCATTATTGTAAGAGATTTTCTATTTCCTTTATACTTATTAAAGCTAACATATTCAAGAATTTCAAAGAAAGACATAAACAACCAAAAAAAAAATAGAGATTTTTCTCTTTGGAACAGGAACACATTTCTTTATATTGAAGATGGCTTAATATACAATAAGCCCATTTTAATTAAATACTGGATTTTTTACCAGGTACTATGTTATTTAAATAAGTATATTTTAATTTTTTTTGTTAGTTCCAGCTAGAAGAAAACAAGAGTGCTAACAGATGATAAATGGTGACACCCTCAGCCTCAGATTCAGGGAAATAACAGGGAATAATAGGGAATATTAGAATGGAAGCAATGCCTTCCCCAAAAGGAACAGATAATTCTCAGCTTTGTCTGATTGTTTCTGTGCAACCATATAGGTTTTGTGACACCAGATTCTATTTTTCACCAATGAAGCTATAAAATCAGAGTTTTAAATAAAAAATAAATATTGTCATTTATTATTTGAAATTTGTCAAAGGAAATGATGAAGGTTGATAGTGCACACCTCCAAAAACATCTTTTAGCCTCTATTTGACAAATTTGAGGCATCTGTACAAACATTTTGCTCTTCTCATACTTAGAACTTTATCACTCTTTACTCTGTTAAGGATCACATATGAATCTTTTTCTAAGTTTTTGAATTTTGTATTAAATCTTAATGATGTTGATAATGTCCATAGGAAAAAGAGGAATTAAAAAAAAATCCACCACAATAAAACTGAGAAAATGAAGTACTACTGAGTGTAGGTTACATGTGTGTTATCGTATCAGGGCTGTTTAAGATTTTGTTAGAAAGCCTGGCCAAAATATACCCCAGATTTATACCATGGATAAAAATAAGCATGTATACACAATTTAAAATATAACTTTGCTATGTAATACAATATACTGTAAATCCAATGTAATGTAAATTATTTTGTTTGATGCCACCAAAGTTTTTTGAAAAATACAAGTATAAGACATTTGTATTTTGGATTATATAATCATAGATATTAAAGTATATAGATGCCACAGTATTTAAAACATGTATCATTGTATTGATAACCTTACTCCAACATAAAAACATTATACTAATGAACACTGAGGAATGTACATTATTGTTGAATCATTATTTTATACACCTGGAACTAATATAACACTGTATATTAATTATACTTCAGTAAAAAACATATTGATTAAAATAATTTAAATTGTAATAGTTCAAAGAACAACTTACTTATAAAAGCCTAAGTGTATACATAAGTAATGTCAAGTTTCTTAGTCTTCTAAAGAAATATAGTGAGTAATATATTATTACATTTGGTCTTTAATATGCAAGGATTAGAGTTTTCCAATTACAAAAGGGTAAAATCTCTTATAGAAACAAATTCTTATCAGAACTTTGCCGAAGAGAATATTTTTTCCCCTCTACTCATTAAAGTTTGTCATACTTTTATATTACAAAGTCTGATAAAATTTTATTGCAATGACAAGTACTCATTTATTAAAGAGGTCAAAGTTTTATAAACTCATTTTTCCAAATTACTATTATAAGTTTGGATATTTCTTTGAATACACAGTGGAAGTGTAATGAGAATGACAACAAAAAGAATGTTAAAAATAACCATCAAAGAACCACCTAGTCATTCAATATATTTGAGATTTGTTCTCACATTGATGCTGAGTTTTGAAAAGAAATTCCCCACTCTGATTACATGAATAAAAAATAAAAATAAAATACTGAAATTAAATTTATTATGAGTCAATTGGAATATAGAACATTAAGTACTAAAATTTGAAGGTAACATAATCTCTACCTTATTTTTAAATAACTGAAGCAAAGTATATTTGTATTATATATAACATATATACATATGTATATGTGTATATGTATTATATATGTGTATATATGATATATATTACGTGTGTGTCTATATATGTATATATACACAGTTTTCATTTACAGATTGGAATTCCTCATATGTATCACTAAATCATGGTTGCTATACATGACAATGTATAGTAACTAACATAACATCCCATCTTTTCCCAAGTTTGTTGTTGTCAGACCGAGAAAGAGAAATAGCATATGATGTCACTTATAAGTGGAATCTAAAAACATCAAATTCCTGGAAACAGAGTAGAATGTTAGGGGTGAGAGATGTACGAAATGGGAGATGTTGGTCAAAGGATACAAAATTTCAGTTATAAGAGAAATAAGTTCTGGGAACCTCATGTACACATAGATAAATATGACTATAGTATCTATATAGTATAGTATCTATATAGCATAAATACGATAGTTATACTATCTCTCTGTAAATATAGTTAACAGTAATGCACTGTATACTTGAAAGTTGCTGAGAGTAAAGTTTTAATATTGTCACCATAATAGCAACAACAACAAAATGGTAATTATGTGAGGTGAGCCTGTAGAGCATGCTAATATTGGTAAGCATGTAGAGCAATGGGAGCTCACTTTGTTTGTTATAGGGAATGCAAAATGATACAGCTACTTTGGAAGACATTTTGGTAGTTTCTTAAATATAAAATAAAACAAAATAAAATAAATATACTTTTACCATGCAGTCTAGCAGTTTTGATTTTTGATGAGTGAAAACTTAAGTCCATACAAAAACCAGCATGTGAATATTTTGGCAGCTTTCTTCATAATTGCTAAAACTTAGAAGCCACCAGGAGGTCCTTCAATAGATAAGTGCATCAATATATTGTGATACATCCAGACAATGAAATAGTATTCAGTGCAGGGGTTGGGGGGGGGGGGAAGAAAGTGAGATATCAAGAAATGAAAAAAACATGAAGGAAACTTAAATGCCCATTACTAAATAATGGAAGCCAATGTGAAAAGGGTATAATACTATATGATTCCAGATATATCACATTCTAGAAAGAATAAACTATAGGGAGAGTTAAAATATCACTGGATATCAAGGCTTTAAAAGAAGAATGAATAGTCAAAGTATAAATAAGAATATATACAGCCCAGTGAATTTGTAGGGCAATAGAACTTCTCTGTATGATTGAACCTTTAATAATAGAAAAGTATTGATTACATTTATCAAAACCCATGGAATGTAAACACTAAGAGTGAGCCCTTCTGTAAATATGTGTCAGTGTAGGATTCATGGATTGTAACAGATGTACCACCCTGGTGAAACTTGTTGATGTTAGGGAGGATATGCATGTGTAGGTACAGGAGGTATATGGAAATTCTGTACTTTTCAATTTTGCTATGAACATAAAATCACTCTAAAAAATAATGTCTATTTTTAAAAAATAAGTGTATGTGCAAGGCAGTGTTTGGTGTGACAATATTATTATATTCTTATTCCTTCTATGGCATGCCTTTTAAAAATTCCACTTCATATTTTTATCTGGATACCCTTGTATATTTGAAAATAACATGCATTCCTTGTACAGATCAGAATTTATTCAACTTTGTTGCTGTTTTTATTGGATTTTACTTTATGCCCTGATGTTTTCATGGAAGAATATCCCAAATATTTAGGGGAATATTGTTATTTGTGGCTTTATAAATTAAAGAAATTCCTCTCTGTTTAGCACTGTCTTCAATGCCATTTATGAAAGCTTTATAAGTAACAAATTCCTCACTCTTTAGCACTGTCTTCAATGCCAGTTCATGAAAGTTTTCATAGTGAGTATTTGTATCTATGATATGAATTTGTTATGAAAAGGTTTTTCAAATAATTGGGATAGAGCAAGGTCAAGGAACGTTTCATTTTATTTTACCTTACTTTCCAAAACCATCCCCACCCCATGGAAACTACAAGCAAAGAACTTTATTTTAGTCCCAAATTTAAGAATAAGTGCAAAATACGAAGGCATTTGAGGAAGATATTTAAATTGGACCACATTTTGAAATAGATGAAGTCATCTATATAATAAGGCATATTGCTGTAGGGTAAAATGCATATCAAATTTCAGATTGTTCAGTATCATGGGATTTTGAGCTATAGGCTTAAAATGTACAACTATTGTCAGATGGTCCTAAGCCCATAGGAAAACAAAACAAAACAAAACAAACAAACAAACAAAAAAGGCAGTCTCTTCAACCATTAGTTGTTGTGACAACCACTATGGCACTTCAGGGATGAAATGCCTAAGCACAGCTATAATAGTTTGAGCAGCATGTCACTATCATCCAGGAACTTGGCACAGCTTTCAGATTAAAAGTCTTCTTATTAAAATATTAACAATATGAAAGCAGACCAGCAAAAGCTGGACTTTAAACAAAGTAAATTTATTTTATTTGATGTTCTTATATGTGTCATATATGAAGTTAAGTATATAATTAAGAATGTGAGCTTTGGGGGCACCTGGGTAGCTCAGTGGTTGAGCGACTACCTCTTGGTTTTGGCTCAGGTCATGATCTTAGGGTCCTAAGATCAAGCCCCACATTGGGCTCCCATGCTCAGCACAGAATCTGCTTGGGATTCTCTCCCTCTTCCCCTACTGCACTCTCACCCTGTAAAATACTTAAATAAAATCTTTAAAAAAAAAAAAAAAAAGAAAGAAAGAAAGAAAAAAAGAATGTGAGCTTTGATGGAAAAAAAAAAAAAGGCAGTCTCTTCAACAAATAGTGTTGGGAAAACTGGATAGTCACACGCAGAAGATTAAAACTGGACCACTTTCTTACACCATACACAAACATAAATTCGAAATGGATGAAAGACCTAAATGTTACTCCATCAAAATCATAGAGGGCAATACAGTCAGCAACCTCTTCGATGATGGCTATAGCAACTTCTTGCTAGACACAGATCCAAAGGCAAGGGAAATAAAAGCAAAAATGAGATATTGAGTCTTCATTGGGATAAAAATCTTTTGCACAGCAAAGGAAATAATAAAACTAAAAGGCAACCTATGGAAGAGGAGATGTTTTCAAATGACATATCAGATAAAGGTTTAGTATCCAAAATCAATAAAGAACTTATCAAACTCAACACCCAAAAAATAAACAATCCATTCAAGAAACGGACAGAAGACATGAACAGACATTTTTCCAAAGAAGGAGTACAAATGGCTAGCGGACACTTGAAAAAATGCTGAACATTCATTCATCATCAGAAAAATACAAACCAAAACCACAATGAGATACCACCTCACACCAGTCAGAATGGCTAAAATGAAACAACAGATGTTGGTGGGGATGCAAAGGGGAACCCTCTTACACTGTTGGTAGGAAGGCAAACTAGTGCAGCCACTCGGAAAACAGTATGGAGATTCCTCGAAAAGTTGAAAATACAACTACCCTACAACCCAGCAATTCTTCTACTAAGTATTTATCCAAAGGATACAAACACAGTGATTTGAAGGGGTACCTGCACCCCAATGTTTATAGCAGCAATGTCCACAATAGCCAAAATATGGAAAGAGCCCAGATGTCCATCAACAGATAAATGCATAAAGTAATATGTCCATTAACAGATAAATGGATAAAGTAATATGTATATGTATACACACTCCATTGTGTTTATGGAATATTACTCAGCCAACAAAAAGAATGAAATCTTGCCATTTGCAATGACATGGATGGAACTAGAGTGTATTATGCTAAATGAAATAAATCAGTTGGAGAAAGATACCACATGGTTTAACAAATATGTGGAATTTAAGAAACAAAATGCATGAACATGGGGGAAGGAAAAGAAAATAAAATAGGATAAAAACAGAGAGAGAGGGGCACCTGGGTGGCTCAGTGGGTTAAAGCCTCTGCCTTCAGCTCAGGTCATGATCGCAAGGTCCTGGGATCAAGCCCCACATTGGGCTCCCTGCTCAGAGGGGAGCCTGCTTCCCCAAATCTCTCTCTGCCTGCCTCTCTGCCTACTTGTGATCTTGTCAAATAAATTTAAAAAAAAAATCTAAAAACAAACAAAAAACAACAACAACTAGAAAAAAAAAAAACAGAGAGAGAGACAAATGGTAAGAGACTCTCAATTTTAGGGAATAAACTGAGGGTTCCCTGGAGGGGAGGTGAATGGGGGAATGGGGTAAATGGATGATGGGCATTAAGGAGGGTACTTGATGGTAATGAGCACTGGGTGCTAAATGCAACTTATCAAACACTAAACTCTCTGCTGAAACTAATATTACACTATATTATAATTTAGATATTGAATTGTAATTTTCATATTGAATTTAAATTTAAAAAAAAGGCAATTTGACCTTTAGTCCTGTTTGCCTATGTTCAAACCTTGGCTTTCCAACTTTCTAGCTTAGAATCCTATACTAAGGGTGCCTGGGTGGCTCAGTGGGTTAAGCCTCTGCCTTCAGCTCAGGTCATGATCTCAGGGTCCTGCGGTTGAGCCCCTCATTGTGCTCTCTGCTCAGTTGGGAGTGTGCTTCCCTCTCTCTCTCTGCCTGACTCTCTGCCTATTTGTGATCTCTCTTTCTCTCAAATAAACAAATAAAATCTTAAAAAAAAAAAAAAGAAGAAGAATCCTATACTAGTTACTTCCATGCAACACAGCTTCATCACCCATATCTTAGAGTTGTAAATAGTGTATTTTTCAAAAAAAGGCTTTAAAATTAAATTAGTTAAGTCCTATAAGGTTCTTGGAACAGTGTTTAGCATAATTAGTGATCAAAAATTAATTACTGTTAGTACTACTTCATTACTTATTGTTGAATAATTACAGTAATGTTATGAAAAGGTTTTTCAAATAATTGGGATAGAGCAAGGTCAAGAAACTTTTCATTTTATTTTACCTTACTTTCCAAAACCATCCCCACCCCATGGAAACCACAAAATAAATAATAAAATAAAAATAAATAATAATAATAAATAATAATAATAAAAATAATTTACCACTTATTTTGAGTTACATGTATGTACTCTCAAAAAGTAAAAGATAACAAGAAGTTTAATAGCTCTCATTTCTTTCTAAACACCTGACCATTCACAGAATTCTTATCTAAAACAAAAGTAGAAAAGAAGTTAATTTAATTATAAAATAAATATTTGAAAACTTTTTTGTATATAGATTTTATCTTTGTTATTTCATACTTATTCAATAACATTAAAAAATATATATATATATTATTTAGTAACACTTAGCAAGTTTACTAAATTGTTGATATTTTCATTACTAATGATTATATACTGTAAAATATACTTCAGTATTTATAGAAGTATTTTATTAATTATTAATTCTTCCAAACTGTTAGAATTTCCTCAAATATTGGCTAAAAGCAGCTCAGAAAATTTTGCTGATCGAAAGCACAATAGAGATGCTAAATGCACATTTACGTGCTTTAAATGTTTTTTTAAAGAGGTTAGGCAAGTAAAAATGAAGAAATTATGTCATTTGACAACTTTTGAACGTATCCTATGGTTAAATATATATCATTCTTGCCCAAATGACATATTTAAATCATATTTATCTCCCATGACTTAAAGGAGATATTCCAAATTATTGTGCTTCTCTGTAGTTGTGTTTTTCTGATGAGCTAAAAAACAAAGATCTCAGCTCATGCACCTCATGCCTACAGGGAAGGTGAGATTTATAGTTATGAATTCTAGAAAATTTTACTTAATGGAAATCTGGATATTCAAAATAAAAGAAAATACAAGGAATTATGAATATGTAGGTAAATATAAAACATTGTTTTGTATCTTTTCAAGAAAGTTAAAAGACTGACATTTTAGATTAAAAATATACACAGTGTATTTTGTGGCTTATAACAAAATGTGGCATGAAACAGCACATAAAGAAAAATAAATAAATAAAAGTAAAATAAAATAATAAAAACAGAATCAAGAACAGAAATGGGCATTTATAGTTGTATAAATCTTTTTAAAAATTAGGTGGAAATATTTGAATGTAAGTTGTAGTACGTTGATAATGCATAATATGCATTTTATTTAGCTTGTTAACAGCTTTATTGAAATATAATTTGTATACGATAGACCGCATGTATTTAACATGTACAAACTGATGGGTTTGGAAGCTACAATCAAGATCCTGATGTATCTACAATCTCATAGAATTCCACAGACTCTTTTGGAATTCTTCCCTATTAGCCCTCATGACCCTGTCCTCAGTAAACCATAGTCTATTGTCACTACACGTTAGTTCGCATGTTCTGTAATTTTACATAAATTGAATCATACATTATGTTATCTTTTATGTTGTTGCTGTTAGTGGTTAATAGTCTGGCTCCTTATGCTTAGAAGAATTGTTTTTCAAGATTCATAAATCTATTGTGGATACAAATGGTCCTTTTTGTTTATTGGTGGATAATATTCCATTGCACAGATACACCAAAATTTATTTATCTATTTTTCAATTGATAAACTTTTGGTTAGTTTCCAGGTTTTAGATACTACAATAAACCAGTTATAAAAATTTGTGAAAAGTTTTTTTTAATGCATATGCCATCATTTCCCTTGGACAATTACTTAGCAAGAAAGTGACTGGGTCATATGGAAGGTATGTGTTTAGTATTTGTGGGTTTTTAAAGATTTTATTTATTTATTTGACAGAGAGAGATACAGTGAGAGTGGGAACACAAGCAAGGGTAGTTTGAGAGGGAGAAGCAGGCTTCCCATTTAGCAGAGAGCCCAGTGTGAGGCTCGATCCCAGGGCCCTGGGATTATGACCTGAGCCAAAGGCAGATGCTTAACAACAGACATTCAGGTGCCCCGACTTTTTAAGATTCTGTCAGATTTCCTGAGTGTTTGTGCCATTTTATATCCCTAATAACAGTGAATGAGAAAAGCACTCCACACCCCTGCTTAGACTCGGTATGGTCATGGAGATTTCTGACAATGAACAAAGTATATGTCTTCATTTATTTATGCATTATGTGTTTATTTATTATGTATTCATGAGTTTACCTCAATATTTGTAGTTCCAGTTATATATTCTACTTCTTTTGTTATATTTATCTCTAAGTATTGCATACTTTCTGATGTTCTGGTAAGTGATGACTTAAAATTTTAATTTCCATTTGTCCACTGCTCTTACATATAAATGCAATTGATGTGTGTATATTGGTATTGTAGCATACGAATCTGTCTAAACTCATCTAATAGCTTTAACTAGCTTATTTGTAGATCTCATTATATCTTCTGCTAGAACAGAGTCCCCCAACAGCAGCTCTATTGGCATTTTGGACTGCATAATTATTTGTTGTGTGAGGCTGTTCTGTGCATTGCAGCATCTTTAACAGCATCCTTGGCTGCTACACACTAGATGTCAGTAGTAACCCACTAGTTTTTATAATTAAAAATCTCTCCAGGTATTGCCAAATATCTCCTGGTGGCAATATCACCCCTAATGTAAAACCACTGATATAGTTATTCACGGCAACTGTGAATTAAAGACAGTTTTCTGATTCCTTTCAATTGTAGATGCCTTTTTTTCTTTATTTATTTGCCATATAGCATAGCAAGAACTCCTAGTACAATATTGAATAGAAGCAGTGAAGAAGAATATAATTGTTTTGTTCTTGATCTTATGGTAGATATATCATTCTTCTGACATTTGGAATGATGTTAGCTAAAGGTTTTTGCCCTTCTTGAGGTTAAGAAAGGTACCTTCTACACCTAGAGTGCTGAGTTTTTATCAGTAATGGATGTTTGGAATTGATTAAATGTTATTTGTTATTATCCCATCATTTAAGGTTATCATACTTCTTTTTCTTCTAAATCCTGCTATTACTGTAGATTGCATTCGTTGATTTTTTTAATGTAAAGCAAATTTACATTAGTGAGATAAACTTCACTTGGTTATAATGCATTGCCCATTATATTTATAACTGAATTTGATTTGTAAAAATTTTATTTAAAATATTTACATTTATATCCATGGAGGATAATAATCTGTAGTTTTCTTATAAAGTCTTTGATTTTGTTTAAAGGTACTACTGACTTCACAGAATAGATTGGAATGTATTCCCTCCTTTTCAATTTTGGGAACACTTTCTGCTAGATTGTTTGATGTTTGGTAAGATTCCACAGTGAAGCTTGTGAACCCATACTTTGCAGAAAGACTTATAAATAAATACAAATTTAATTTGCTTAATAGATATGAGACTACACATATTATACATTTCTTCTTGAATGACTCATAATTTTGTCTCTTGGGCAATTGTCTATTTGTAGAATTACTAACATGTAATTAATTATTCCTTATTCTCCTATAAGCTGAATATCTGTGTCTACTCAACATTCATACACGGAAATCTAATTTCCAGTGTGTTGATTTTTGGAGGTGGGTCCTTTGAGTCTTTTGGTCATGAGGACTTCTCCCTTATAAAGATTAGTGCTCTTATTAAAACATATTCTAAGGGTTTCCTTGCCACTTCTACCATTTTGGGACACAGAACGGGGGAAAAAACGGCCACCTTGAACCAAGAAGCAGCTATTACCAGACACTGAATCTGCTGTCTTTAAGAACTATAAGAAATAAATTTCTATTGTTTACAAGTAACCCAGTCCATCATATTTTTTATAGCAGCCTGAACTGACTAAGACATTATGCTTTGAACAACTACAGAACCATATTTTATTATAATTGGTTTTCTCTACTGTCTTTACATTTTCTATTTTAGTGATTTTTTTTAGCTCATCTTTATCACTGACTTTCCTCTACTTACTGTAGGTTACATTTACTCATCCTTTTTTTGTTTATTATGTTGTAAGCTTAAGTCATTGGTATGAAACTATTTTTCTTCTCTAGTATTGGCATACATTACTATAAATTTATCACTACCTCATCCTAAATAGCAGTCTACAATTTTTTTTGTGTTGGTATTTTTTATTTTCACTGAGTACAAAATTCTTTGCATTTTTAATGCCATCTTCACTTTCATTCAATAAAAACATACTCTAACTTCCTTTTTAAAACCTTCAATCTATGCATTATTTTTTATGCATTATTTAAAAGTTGTTAATTTGCTTTACATTACTTGAGATTTTTCTAGAGCTCTTTCTGACATTGACTCCTAATAAAACTCTATTGTTATCAGAAAACATACTTTGTATGATTTAATTCCTTTAAGTTTATTCAGAGATATTTTATGGCCCAGAATATGGGCTATTTTGGTAAATCTTTGTACAGTTGAAACAATGTATATCCTTTTATTATGGGGTAGAGAGCTCTGTACATGTCAGATAGGTTAGGGTGATTTATAATATTCATCTATACTTCTTGTTTGTTTCTTTTTGGTATTACCAATCTATCAATTGTTAAGAAAGGAATATTAAAATTCCTAACTCTACTGTGTGACTTCAATCTTTACTTTTAACATATTTATGACTTTATATTTAATTTAGGTTCTTTTTGGTCTTGCTATTTCATCAAATCTTATAATACCTATCTTTTAAGTTAAGTTAGACCATTAACATTTATTGTGACTAGTCATATTAGATAAATCTATCTCTTTTTATTTCTTTTCTATTCACCCCAAATGAAGATAAGAGTAGTAAACAATAGAATAGTGACTCAAATTCATGGTGAGTGTATTCTAATACTGATGTTTTAATTTTTCTTAACATAAATTAACTATAATTAACAAATTAACTATAAAGGAGACAAATACTAATCATTCATTCATTTATTCATTAATCGTATGGACATTTATTGCTTTTCACACATTGTCCTTTAAGGTAGCTGCATGTAACATGTTGTCGTGACACAGAATTGAAAAGTAACAAATTATATGATAGTAGTTTCCACCCTTGATCAATTGCATAAAACCATTATTGCTAGGGCTTTAACCTACCACACTACAAATGACACACTCTTTTGTCAAAGCCCTTTGCCCTCCATCTCAAAGGATTTGAGTAGGATATCAAATAGTAGGATAGTTTGAATGGTACTCAACAAGGTTTTGGGTGAAGGAGAGTGCTTCACAATTGAATGACAAGCTGTGTGCACATAACTGTGTCTTTAAGACCCACACCCAAAATTCAAGAGAGAATGTTTATGGATCCCCATTTTCTTCAATACAAATTTCCTGAGGACTTTTGGTGGTTTCTCTCTCTCTCTCATTTTCTCTTAGTCTCATTTGTTAGATTTCTAACTTCTAGTAGCATTTCCCTCAGACATTCCTTTTTAATTTCCAAATACCTTTGCTATGTGTCAAAAAACTGAACAATAACTAACTTTTGTTTCTTGAATTCCAATATTAAATCTCTCTTCCCACCAGTGTGGATGCCTCTGACTATCAGGGGAGAAGTTACTTATAAGGAAAGGAAAAAAGCACTAAGATTAACATTCAAACTACAAGAAAGAGTTAGGGATCCAGTAAATGAATGTGTAGTTGGTGATACATTTGGTTTGGATTTAGCAGGACATGCAGATGTAGATGTAGATGTACATGTAAGTGAATACCAGTTTCTTTAGTATATACTTAAGTTATTCTTAACCATTCTTGAGTGCAGATGTTGTCTAGGAATATCCCTCATTCATTTTGTGGATACACTTCCAACCTTGAGGGAAAAAAAAAAAAAATGTGGGCTTTGGCAATGCATACTGGAAGGATGAGGTATAGTAGAGGAAAAACAAAATTTGATATGAAGACAGTCAGGAGGCAGTTGGCAGAAAAAAAAATACCAATCATATTATGGAAGATTTAGTTCCCTTTGAGACCTAGTTGCAATGGAAGTTCTCAACCAACAGGAACTGATAACTGTAGTAGGTAGAGGCCACTTTTCAACAACAGGATTGAGCATTGAAAACTTGAACAAGGCAAAGGGGCCTGTAGTGACCACCCAGCTTAATGCAAAATGGCTCATTAAGTGACCCACCTCAAAATAGCCATAGGCTCTAATGACCAATTAAAACCAGTCATAGTTCCCAAGATTACCAAAAGGGAAGATTCCATTTATCTTCATACTCACTCCACCCTGTATTTGTGGCCCCTCACACCATATAGTAGCAGTCTCTCCTTTGCTGTCCTGCCCATCACTCCCTTGTGGTATATTTAATAAACTTCTATGTCTTCTGGTCTGCCTTGGGTGAGTTCTTTCACCATGTGCACCCCTGGCCCCCACCCAATTAGGATGCTCTACATTTGATGGCCCCCCATCTGATTGGAATGTTCCACATTGTATATAAAATTATGAACACAGAATTTATTTTTCTGTTTTGATTGAAATAACCTGAAATTATAATGATCAGAATCTGTGCATTTGTTAGGTACATAAACCAGAAGTATTTTTAAATGCTCATAGCTTATGCATTGAATAATACATAATAATAAATAAAGGTCAATCATATAAGACTGAATTATCTTTCTACTCTTTCTTTAGAAAGTTATATTACAAAATTATTGTGATATGAAAACACAATTAGAGTATCTTATAGAGTAGTTCAAGCAGGTAATTAATAATAATATGTTGTTTTCTTGTATTTTCTGAAGTTATAGACTTTGTAAGTCTTCAAAAATATGTAATTTGGGGGCACCTGGGTGGCTCAGAGGGTTAGGCCTTTGCCTTCGGCTCAGGTCATGGTCTCAGGGTCCTGGGATCTAGCCCCGCATCGGGCTCTCTGCTAAACAGGGAGCCTGCTTCCCCCTCTCTCTCTGCCTGCCTCTCTCCATACTTGTGATCTCTCTCTCTCTGTCAAATAAATAAATAAAATCTTAAAAAAAAAAAAGTAATTTGTTGTGATTTCTATGCTCATTCTAAATTAGTATTCATTCTCATATATAACATGTTTTCAATATTTTTATATTTATATTCTTTAAAGAGTCTCACAGTACTGAATCCTGTATGATTATGCAGCTAAAGCTGACCCAGAAAAGGAAGAGTGTTAGAAAATGATAGGTGAAAGCTAGTGCATAGATTCAGTTGAACTCTTAGGCTACAGAAATGAATTTAAGTCATATTCTTACAGTACTGAGCTTGTGTTGGGTGGGGAAGGAAGAAGTCATCCTGGTTCTGGTGTGAAGAATAGACTAGAGAGAGACAGCAAGCGCAGAATCGGACAACGGCTGAGAATGTATAATATTATCCAGGCTTCAGATGATGGTGACCTGGTTCAGGATTTCATGATGAGATTAAGAAGGTGTAGAAAGCTTAGATAAAGGGATGAAATAAAGTGCTATAAATGAACAAGAAGGTTTTTGTTTTGTTTTGCTTTTAAAGTAAATTGTCAGGACTACATAGAGCAAGTTATATAGATTCATGAGTATTTGTCTTGAGCCTCTGGGTAAATTGTTGGTCCATTTACAAATATAAGAAAGAATAAAACTTAAAAAGACATCCATGGGTTGTGTAAAGTATCTATCAGGAGAACTCATGAAAGAAAAAGAGAGGAAAATATCTGAGTGGTTCAAAGCCAGGGAAATGCAAAGGTTCACAAGAAGTTGGGTGTGTTCAATAAAACCAAATTGTGCTGATATTGATGAGGCAGAGATGTGTTCAGTGGATCTAAAAATAGTCACTTTAGCAAGAACACATTTAATAATTTGTAAAGGTTAGAGATTTTTTTGCAGGATTGGAGTGGGTTGAAGAGTCATTAAGTTGTTAGGAGGTGATACTCTATAATTAATGCTATCAAAAAGTGTTTATTAATTGTGTTTCCCCATAGGCCCTCACCTGTGGCTACAGTGAGCCCTGAAGGGTTCATACCCTGAACCAACCCATGGAAGGCTCCCTGCAGGTTGCAATGAGGAGCCAGCTCATGTGTCCTTTTTCTCACTGTACCTCCCGCTCTCCTATTTCTGACACCGCTAGGTTGTTGTGAATCAGGGGCCAAGTCAGCTCATTAGTCCTTCTCTCTGTAGCCTGGGATTGTTCCCACAGGGCTTAGGATGCAAAGAAAGGCAGAAGTTTGAGTAATAAACCTTGTGGTCCTGTGCCCAGGAAGAGTAAGGGCTCCTAGGTGATATAAATTTTTATCAAGTGTTTATTGATGCTGAGTAGAGAAATGAGAAAATCTGGAGGAGAATATGATATTTCTTTTGGAAGGGAGGGGAATATGATGTTTAAAAAGAAATGGACTGGGAAGCTTGGGTGGCTCAGTCAGTTAAGTATCTGCCTTCAGCTCAGTTCATGATCCCTGGCTCCTGGGATGGAGCCCCGTATCAGGCTCCCTGCTTTTTCCTCTCCCTCTGCCTACCCCTCCCACTGCTTGGTTCTCTCTTTCTCTCTCTCACTCTCAAATTTAAGAAAATAAAAATTAAAAAAATTAAAAAGAAGTGGATAAGGGAGCTCTTCTGGGTTATTATAAGAATAGAGAAATTAACATAATAAAAAAGAAATTCATTTATCTTGAAAATAAACAAATGGAAGTTGAAAATTTGTTGATGCAAAGGAAAGACTACCAAAAGGCTAACTGATGAATGTTTTAAACCACACTGAGGTAAGAATTCAAGAAGCAATTTTTTAGAAGGTGCAGAAACACTAGTAGGGCAGTTAAGAAATTGAAATTAGAGCAGATAGAGGCCAATAAAGTTGTGTTATCAAACCAGCTAGCACAATGAGAAATAGTGTAGGACACACATTTGTTATTCCATATAAGAGACAGGAACTTGGTACAAACTTATTTGAGAGCTTCTCCCGGTCCTGAACTCTGTCTCTGACAGCATGCAGTAGCCTTCCCCGGAGAAAGCCCTCAGGCAGAGGTAGAGATAGTGGCAGCTGGAATTTGTCCTGGACACCAGAATTGTTAAGGCCTAAGGGCTGTAGATGGAGCGCCTATAGCATCACCCAAGTCAAAAACTAGATACAAGCTATAAAACTGAATATTATAAATCCTAGGTTAAAATACACATTTCTGCTTGAGAGGGTAAATGTTACAGTTTTTATCCATCAAGTTACCACATTGGAACAATTTTTAAATAGTGCAGTGATTAAAACAAATGATGTGTCATATTTAAGTTATTCTCTTCAATTGAATATTTGGGTGGAATAGATTGCAGGGTAAAAGCAATGGTTATTCATATAAATTGAGAAATAATTTTTCATTAATTTTAGATTTAATTATGGGATGGCCTGTGCAACTTACCAAATAAGTTTTGTCATTTTCTAATACAACTACCTAGTGTTAAGCCTGGAGATGACAAAACTGGAAGAGACAGGACACCTTCTTTTGTTACCATTTAAATTAACTTTTAAAACGTTTAGATAGAATAACTCTAATTGTTCTTGAGTCACAAATACTTAAACTGGAGAAATAATAAAAAGAAAAGTATTTTATAAAGTCAAGCATTTGGGAAAGGAATACAATGATTAAATTCATAGTAAGCCTATGAATGGTTTTGCCCAGAGTAAAAAACCATCAACTAACTCAATTCAGGGAAATATAAAAGAGGGTGAAAACCACCATTTTAAATATTAATTCCTTTCCCTGGAAAGGTAACAGTGCTTCTTTAAACTCTTATATCACAGTCCCAGTTGGTGGTTGATGATTCTGACAAGCTGTGATGCTATCTACTTAACAAAGCCCAGAGCTTTCAAGCTGTTATACAACAGTGATTTTCTGATATGCTTGATATGAGTATAAGGTTTTATTCTAATAATGCTATCTTGAAACTCTGACACCCCTGTAGTCTTTCTTAGAAAAGAATGTGACAGCCCCTGGGCCCACGAGAATCACATTGTTTAAAATGCTAAATATCAATGACTGATGGAGAAAAGGAGACTATTCAGATGAGTATAGATTTCTAGGCATCACTTCCATTCATTTTACTAAAGAGGAAAAAAAAACCCACTAAAAAAATGTGTGTGCATGTGTGTGTGTGTGTGTGTGTGTGTGTGTGTGTGTACTGCTTTCCACTGGAAACATTTTTAGATAAATCTTATAGTACTATTCTGATTTCCTTATGACAGGTGAACAACTAACATTTGATACTACAACTGTAAATATTCTACAAACATCTGAAATTTTGCAAATTCATTTTTACTGGTAGGCCATCTTTTGAATTATTTAAAATTGTCTTCATGATGCAGATGTGAAGGGATGGCTGAAAGCTCTGAGGGAATGTGACACCTTTGATGATTCTGGAGCTGATCAAATAAAAAGTTACCATGAGAAGGCAGAATTGCACAGTAAGCTTTATTGGGTGACTACTTAGGAAGGATTGCCTGAGGGATTCATTCACTTCAAGAGACCTTCCAGGGGCAGCAGTGTAGGGCCATGGTCTAGAAATGGAAATGGCCAAGGGAACTCCCATGGGATAAGGAATTTGGAGAGGAGATTTAATATGTCTAGATGATGTTGCTTAGCAGCAAGGTAGGGAATATGAATCACCAAGCTCCTAAGAGCAGCAGCAATTTGTGGTCTTCTATAAGTTACAAGTTTTGTTTTTTCATGGCTATTGTATGTTGAGTGAATTTTTGTATATTAAAGAAAGCAGGTAGGATCTATATTTCTAAAACTTTGCTGATTTGAGCTGTATTTCAGGTAATTGGATATTTAAGAATTTGAGTTCTGTGCCAGCAGTTTAAGCTAATGATCTGAGCTTGCTATGAATGATCAACAAAGGGGCCAATAAACACCATCTTTGGCCCATTTGTATAATAACTAAACTCCATGTTTTTTATATATAGCTTTGTGTAGATAATCCCTTGGACATGGCTATCTGGTGTTTCCTTTATCTGTTGCGTGGTGCCCCATACATGCGCTATTCTTACTACCTCGAAAACCATGGATCCTTGGGTGAATAATACCAGGATGGCTACTAGGAAAGCTGCTTTATGGCATTGGAGGGTTGCAGCTAGTATGGTTTTTAGGATCAAGTACTTGAGGCTTTTACTGCTCGGTAAAAATCTATTGGAATTTTGAGTCAAACCCAAGTACAGGAAATACTGTCCAAAGTTGGATGAAGGAAGCTTATGACAGACGTGACTTGCAGGTTCGTCAGACTCCCTCTGTTGCCTGTATTCTGTGCTTTTATGAAAGTAAGTTTGTATAGTTTAGTGCAGCTCTAAGGGGTGCTAATTGGAGCTCATAATATTGTCTAATAAGCTTGGGCTTTATCTCCCTTGTATTCAGACTTGGGTCAAATAAATTGGTTATGGATTCATCCTACCATTGCGCATATATTTTTGTGAGATTAGCCTCTGGATATTGTTGTTGGATGTCAGTGGTTAATGGCATAATCTCGTTTTGGTAAATGAAGTTTATTTGGGAAATTGGCCAGGAGAGTTGTACTACGCTAAATGTACTAAAATTAGTTTGGCAATATCCTATATCTGTGTTGTGCAGCATAGTAGCCACTGACTACAAGTGGCTATTTAGTAATTGAAATGAGACTAGTGCCACTGAGAAACTGGATTTTTAATTTTATTCAGTTTTTAACAAAAGGTTGGTGTGTAGTGACATCTCATTGTGGTTTTATTTTACATTTCCCTAATGACTAATTATGCTGAACATCTTTTCGTGTTTATATGCTCTCTGTATATCCTCTCCATTGAGATGTCTACTAATAGCTCTTTTCATCTTCATTGAAGTGTATTGGTATACAAAAAATCCAAATGTAATAATGCACATAATTTGGTGAGTGTAGACAAATGTATACACTCCTATTGCCATCATCACAATGCAGGTAAGAAATATACCTGTCACTTCCAAAAGTTTCCGTTGTGCCCCTTTGTTGATGTGATCTTTTTTCTATTTTTTCCTTCCTTCCTTCCTTCCTTCCTTCCTTCCCTCTTTTCTTCCTTTCTTTCTCCTCTTTTCTCTTCCATTGTTTTCTCTTTCTTTTGTAGTAAGAACACTTAACATGAGATCTACCTTCTTAATATATTTTTAAATATGCAGTAATTTATTGTTAACTATAGGTACTTTGTACATCAGATCTCTGTAACTTTATTGTCTTATATAACTGTAACAGTATGCCCACTGAGCAGCAACTGTCCATATTCCCCTTTCCATATCCTCCATTAATCTTAACCACCATTTATTATATACTTCTGTACAATTGACTAGTTAAGATACCTACATTGCAGTGTTCGTCCTATGACTGACTTATCTTACTTAACATAATGTCATCCATGTTCATCCATATTATCATAAACAGCAGGATTACTCTCTTTTTAAGGGCTAAATAATATTCAGTTGTATGTATATACATTTTCTTTATCTGTTCATCTTTTGGATATTTATTTGGTTTCCACATCTTGGATATTGTGACTTTTGGTGCATTGAACATGGAAATGCAGGAATCTCTTTGAAATCCTGATTTCAGTTCTTTGGATGCATAACCAAAATTGAGATTGTTGGATCATATAGTAGTTCCAGTTTTAATTTTTGGGAGAACTTAAATATCGTTGTCCAAAAGAGTTATATCATTTTACATTCCTAGTAACAGTATAGTATAGAAGGATTTCTATTTACCCACAAACTTGTCAAGCTATTTTTAATAATACCTAACCTGATAAGTATGAGATGATGTCTCATTGCAATTTAATTTGCATTTTTCTGATGATTGGCCATAATAACATGTCTGTTGGCCATTTGTATGTCTTCTTTGGAGAAATTAAAAATCTTTTGTTCACTTTGACCAGTTTGTTTTCTTATTATTGAGTTGTATGAGTTCCGTATACATTTTGGAAATTAATGGCTTGTCAATTATGTGGCTTACAAATATTTTCTTTCATTCAGTTGGGAGATTGGTTGTCTTCTCACTCTGTTGTTTCTTCTGCTGTGCAGAAGTCTTTTAGTTTGATGCAATCCAACTTGTCCATTTTTGCTTTTGTTGATTTCTTTTTAATGTCATATCCAAAAAATTGTTGCCAAAACCTGTGTCATATAGCTTTTTTCCTAGGTTTTCTTTTAGTAGATTTATGGATTCATATCTTATTTTTAAGTTTTTAATTCTTTGAGTTTATTTTTGTGTATGGTGTGAGACAAGGGTGCAATTTCATTCTCTACATGTGGATATCTCTTTTTCTCAGCACCATTTGTGGGAGAGATTATCCTTTCCCATTGTATATTATTGGTACCCTTGTTGAAGATAGTTGACTCTAAATGTGTGAATTTATTTGCAGGGGGGACCTAAAGCTTTTCCTCTAAGATCTGGTAACCACTCTCACTTCTGCTATTTAATATAGTATTGGAAATCTTAACCAGGGCAATTAGATGAGAAGTAGAAATGAAAGACACCAAATTATTAAAAAAAGGAGTAAAATTATCTATTTGCAAATGACATGATAATATATGTAAAAAACCCTGAAGACTCAACTAAAACAAAACGAAAATCTATAAAGAACTTAGCAAACTCAACACCCAAAGAACAAATAATCCAATCAAGAAATAGGCAGAGGACATGAACAGACATTTTTGCAAAGAAGACATCCAGATGGCCAACAGACACATGAAAAAGTGCTCCATATCACTCAGCATCAGGGAAATACAAATCACAACCACAATGCGATATCACCTCACACCAGTCAGAATGGCTAAAATCAACAAGTCAGGAAATGACAGATGCTGGCGAGGATGCAGAGAAAGGGGAACCCTCCTACACTGTTGGTGGGAATGCAAGCTGGTGCAGCCACTCTGGAAAACAGCATGGAGGTTCCTCAAAATGTTGAAAATAGAACTGCCCTATGACCCAGCAATTGCACTATTGGGTATTTACCCTAAAGATACAAACGTAGTGATCCAAAGGGGGGCACGTGCACCCGAATGTTTATAGCAGCAATGTTCACAATAGCCAAACTATGGAAAGAACCTAGATGTCCATCAACAGATGAATGGATCCAGAAGATGTGGTATATATACACAATGGAATACTATGCAGCCATCAAAAGAAATGAAATCTTGCCATTCGCGACAACATGGATGGAACTAGAGCGTATCATGCTTAGCGAAATAAGTCAAGCAGAGAAAGACAACTATCATATGATCTCCCTGATATGAGGAAGTGGTGATGCAACATGGGGGCTTAAGTGGGTAGGAGAAGAATAAATGAAACAAGATGGGATTGGGAGGGAGACAAACCATAAGTGACTCTTAATCTCACAAAACAAACTGAGGGTTGCTGGGAGGAGGGGCTTTGGGAGAAGGGGGTGGGATTATGGACATTGGGGAGGGTATGTGCTTTGGTGAGTGCTGTGAAGTGTGTAAACCTGGTGATTCACAAACCTGTACCCCTGGGGATAAAAATATATGTTTATAAAAAATAAAAAATTAAAAGTAAAAAAAAAAAAAAAACGAAAATAAAACAAAACAAAGCAAGACACCATTTCAGAACAAATTCATTAAAATGAACAATGTTGGATAAAGCCGAATATTCTTCTTTAAAAAAAAAAAAAAAATCCTTCTGTTTTTCTAGACCATAGAGAGATCTTAGGGAGAAAACATTAAATTTTTAACCCACTTAGCAATAGGTTCACTGCACGTGCCATACCTATATGAAGTTAGTAAGATTCCTCTCTATTTAGTTCTTTGAGAATTTTGTTAGTTGGATTTTGTTAAATATCAATTTTTGTCAATGATATAATTTTTTTTTCTTTAGCCTTTTGTGGTTGGTTACATTGATTTTCTTTATCTTTTTATTTTAAGGTTGGGGTTGGGGGAGGGGATGAAGGAGAGGGAGACAGAGAATCTTAGGCAGGCTCCATGCCCAGCATGAAGCTCCAAGCCCAGCATGAAGTCCATCTCACAGCCTTGAGATCACCACCTGAGCCAAAATCAAGAGTTGGATACTTAACCAACTGAGCCACCCAGGCACCCCACATTGATAAATTTTCTAATGTTGAACCTGCTTGCAATCCTGGACTAAATTCCACTTGTCATCACATATAAATTATATTTATACATTATTGGATTTGATTTACTATTTTTAAATGAATTTTTCATAGAAGTTCATTAGTAATATTCATCTGGAGTTTTCTTTTTTTGTATTGGCTTCTCTCTTTTTGGTAATAGGGTAATAACAGCCTTAGAAAATGCAGTGGGCAGTATTTCTTTTTCTTTGTTGGGATGGGGGAAATACTGCATAAATCTTATGTTAATTCTCCTTTAAATGTTTGGTAGAATTCTGCAACTGAAATTTTTAGCCTAGAAGTTTCTTTCTGGGGGATCTTCATTTCTATATATTACCCATTTTGGGGTAATATAGATATATATATATATTTTTTTCTTTAATGATTTTGTGTGTGTGTGTGAGATTGAGCTCCATGCTAGGTGTAGAGCTTACTTAAGATTCTCTATCTCCCTCTCCCCCCCAAAATAATAACAATAACAATAATAATAATAAATGTGTTTCATATATTTTAAGATCTCCTATCTGAAGAATACAAAGAAACTACTTGAAAAATCATTACAAATAATAAATTAATTTTGTTTAGGATGAATATCATAATCACATATGCATATATTAATGATGTCTATGTAGCCAAGTAATATGATTCCATAAACAACAGTAGGAAGAAAAAGATAGATTACTAGAACAAAAATAATATACCTACATAGAAAAACCTAAAACACTTAGAACTGAAAAAATAATCTGGAAACAAATGGAGGAACATACTACTTTCCAGCATGTAAAATTCATTTTCTATATACTTTTTATAATGGAAGAGCATCCTCTAAAAATAATCTATGAAATTATAATTTGAATAAATTTTCCAGTAATATATTTCAAAACTTTATAAAATATTTTATAAACTTTATTTGAATGAACAAGTACAACTGGAGTCAAAATATTAAAAAAATGAAAAGAAACACACCCTGTCATTAAAATATATTAACAATTATATGCAGAATAGTGTTTAATTTATGCCACAACAGACAAATAAATATGAATAGTAAAATGCCAAAAACTTCAGGTGTTTATATGAATTTAGCACATGATAAAGATTCACCTAAAAACAGCTGGTTTCACATGCTGAAACCTCAATTTTGGATACATTTTTTAATCTTATCTTAAAAACATAGATTTTTGTCATGAAGTGTTACTACTTTTTTTTTACCCAGATGTTACCACTTCTTAGATCTTTGTTTTATCATAGTTTTCCTTTGTTTTAGTATCCACTGTATCCAAACATTGCCCATATGTACATTTTAAGAATTATCAGTGATACAGTGGAGATAAAGAATGAGGTTAGCGAAGACAGTCAAGGAAGACTGAGACCACTCAAAAGAGAATCACATCTCTTGATGTTTGAATCAAGAAAAAATTAAGATAGCGCTAATCCCATACATACCTAAGGTTTTGTTGCTGAACTCTTTTCTTTTTTGGATTTTAGATAGTAAAACTTAACCTGAAAAATGATGAATGACAAAATATAATTGGTATTAAGAATAATATAAAACATTATTATAAGTATTATCAATTGACAGAAAAGTGGAAACATAGTACAAACCTGTGCAATGGTATCTAGGAGATTTGAAGTTGTACAAAAAAAATAATTGCATTTTTCTAATAAACTCTTCAAGTACTTTCAAAACTAAAAGATTATACATTCTGAATAAGTGAATTCATTGTTTGGAAGAGAAGTATTTAAATGTGAAAGGGCTTTAGATCTAGCTTTCTTTTGCCTCATCTACAAGTTTGCCTTTTCTAGGCAACGCAGTTGGTACTCTGTATGTCAACTGAAATATTTACAGAGTTCTGTGTTTAAGTTATAAAAAGGTGTCTGTGTAAATTCAAATCTGGCTACTAGAATGAAAAAGGAATAATACAAATCTATTCAATAATGATGAAACAGCATAATTTCCTGTCAGGAAAACAAATTATGTTCTATCTTAGCTGGCATTTGTTGTATACTTTACTGATGTTTTCTTATTTAAATCATTTTCTTCTTGACTATTTTGAATCATTTAACGAGTTCCAGAATTTCATTAGTTACTAAAGCTGAACAGAAAAAATTGTCATTAGTAAATATTGCTTTCAAACATCTTTAACATATTTCCTAACCTCCTAAGAATTAAAAAAAAAAAAAAAAAGGAAAAAAAAAACAACCTATGGTTTACTTTAAAAATGAAGCTCTTAAGTAATGTGCTGTAAACATGGAGAATAATAATGATTGTGGCTGGAAAACAATAGTGATAGATATGTTTTAAGAGTTAGTGTATCAAATGACTGGGTTTTGTAATTCTGATACCATTCAAAATAGAACCTTTACTGAGGCAAACAAAACAAAACAAAGCAGAAAGACAGAAAGGAGAGAAAAGAAAAGGAGAGAAGTGAGGACAGGGAAGGGGAGGGAAAGAGAAGGGAGGAGAAGGGAGGGGAGAAGGGGGAGGGGAGGAGGAAAAAGAAAAAGAAAAAAATGCTTAGCTATTGTACACTGAAGATGTTAAGGGAATTGATCCTCCAAATTGCTCAAGGAAATACTTGAGCAAATTGCTTAAGCTCTCTAAATTTACTTTATCCTTTAAAACTCAGTACAATACATATGCATTTCTTATAAATAAAAATATAGAATTTATATATAAAAATATAAATGCTATTAATTATGCTTTTTGTATTGCTCCTCACCACTTTTTGTGAATGTACTTATTAATCTATGATGTTTACCTAATGAGGCTTTTAACTTCTTTATAAAAATGTATTTTACTTTCACTTTTCTTCAAAATTTAAATTTTTTACTATATTATTATAGTTAACTTTCTTGGGAGCATGTATTAAATAAATTAACTTTTTCTTCTTAAAGGTCACTATTAACCTCTATTATTATCCTTAAATCCATCCCTTTTCTTTCTAGATTTTATCCAACTCTTCTATGGGTACTATTCTAATTAATTTAAAAAAATTTTCTTGTGTGTGTTTCTTCCCTTCCCACCTGGCCTTCCTTCCTTACCTCCATTGCTCCCTTTCTCACCCACTTTCCCAATTTTTCTCTTCTCTCTTTCCATCTCTCTGTTTTTCTCTTTGTTTCTCTCCTTCTTTGCCTCCCTCTCTCTTTCTTTCTTTCTCTTACCAAAAGCCTTGAAGTAGTTTTTCACATGCCTGTATTTTCTGATTTTAATAGCTTCATATTTTCCACTTTAATAATTTAACTATATTTTAATATTTAGCTTTCTTGTTTCTTTTACATATCTTTTTTCTAATATTCTTTATTTCTTTTAATGTCCTTTTCCAGAAACCTTCTTTTCTCAATATGGAAAGACATATTTTATAATCTCAAATTCTGAATTTTTAGATGAAATTATTTCTAAATCCTAGAATTTATTAGAGATGAATACTCTGCAACCAAAAGACTTTATACCAGAGCCAGAGTAATGTTTCCCGATACTAAATATTTTAATTGAAGCCTTGTAAAATAAAACTTACCTACTATTTAAATCTAGTATTTATTGCCAGTCCTTCTAACACTCATCACAAAGAATCCAAGTACATAAACTCCATTAGTAAGATAAGTAAAAATTCAGTTTATAATAATAATAAAACATAAACTGTATAAGGCATTTAATGAATCTACAAATTGTCAGATTCTTTTTTTTTTTTCCTGAGGGTAAAGATTGATATATGATACATGTTTGGGAAAACTGAAAATAATAAACTTTTCTAAATAAAATGAAAATATTATTTTCTGTCTTTGAAAGAAAAAAATTAAGATGGTTTATCTGAAGTCAAATTTGTAAGGACTACAAAGTCCAGACTACATATATATGTAGTAAAGTAAAAGAAATAACAATGAAAACTTCTCTTAACTCCTTGAGAGATACATGGATGCACTTTGTGATTGTCTTTATACTCCCAGAAAGAACCCTGAGTTCATTGGGGAAGTACATGATGATGGTTCCAAGTGTCAGAAGGCCTGTAATCTTGCACTGTTAAATAAAAAAGTTACTCTGACTTCATTGGCTGCTACGTTTTAAAGAAGACACACTAAGGTAGAGAAAGGTAATCTCTCCGTCAAAGAAAATATTGTCATTTTATCCTTAAACATGGCGTTATTCTTGCTCTTCACAAATAGGCAATAATGACTCGTTACCAAGTATGTTCTTAAGTAGGCAGCCACAACAATGATGTGGAATAAAAGTCACAATTAGCTTTGCCAGGAGTGAACATTTTAAGGAAAGGGATTGGTGGAAAGAGCCAGGGAGGAAGTGCATTGCTATTAGCTGCAGGATGATGATGTCTGGCAAAACTTCCAGGGACTCCCAAACAAACATGAATGACATTTTCGAGAGCTGGGAGCTGGGATTCTGTATGAAGTAGAGGCCAAAAAAGGGAGATTTTAGGGTTATACACACATTAATAGTTATTTAGCTACTTAACAATGCTTGAGGTATGCATTTCATTCCATCAACCCATGAAACACAGCACACACCATCTGCAGTGATGTGCGGATGGAGCTAGAATGTATTATGCTAAGTGAAGTAAGTCAGTCAGAGAAAGACAAATACCATACAATTTCACTCATATGTGAAATTTAGGAACAAAACAAATGAACATAAGGGAGGGAGAAAAAAAAGAGAGAGATGCAAACCGTTTGAGCCTATTAACTATAGAGAACAAACTGAGAGTTGCTGGAGCGTAGGTGGATGGAGGGATGAGTTAAATAGGTGATGGGATTAAGGAGGATATTTGTTCTTCATGAGCAGTAGGTATTCTACTTAAGTGATGAATCACTAGATTCTACTCCTGAAACCAATATTACACCATATGTTAACTAACTAGAATTAAAATAAAAATTTAAATAAAAACCACAACACACATAGGCATGCAAGCACATGCACACACACACACACACACACACACACACACAAATGAACATGCAGAAATAATCAAGCTCCTTTAGGATAAGAGACATAGAAAGTAGAAACAAATTTGAATTTTGATTTTATGTGGCATGCTCTTTCATATCTTTAAAAATATTTGGTATATCACTATAAAATTACCTTTATTATGAAAAGTATTGATAACAGGGTCTATAGAGTAAACAATAGAACAAAAATCATATTTGAATTCCCTGACTTTTTCTGAATGCTATTGGTAGACTTTTTGAAAAATAAAGTTTTTAAGTATATTAAAATTATCACCCTTATAGGGAAATATCATGTTTCAGAATTATTTTAAAAAATCAAGAATTAAGTTATAATATTTTGAACCTTTTACTCTATCCATTCATGACTAAGTCAAATCTTAAATTAATTAAAGACAATTAATGAAGTACTAGAAATTTCACTAACTACAATGAAGTATAGAGAAAAATGTAATCAGTGAAAAGGTTGTATACTCTATACATTTTTTAAATTTTAATAATACATTTGAAAAGATATGTTAATTGTAGTTTCTCCAGCTGGTATTTCTTAGGTAACCAATATCTCCAAAAGATAATTAAAACTATATTTCCTTATGACTATTTGAGTACATTTCATATATCATTGCTCCATTACTATTGCAAGAATGATTAAAAGTTTTTTAAAAATATTAACTATATTTAGTTAATAACCAGTTGACTAAAGAAATGATTGAATGTAGGGGCACCTAGGTGGCTCAGTGGATTAAAGCCTCTGCCTTCAGCTCAGGTCATGATCCCAGGGTCCTGGGATCGAGCCCAGCATCGGGCTCTCTGCTCAGTGGGGAGCCTGCTTCCTCCTCTCTCTCTCAGCCTCCCTCCCCACCTACTTGTGAGCTCTGTCTGTCAAATAAATAAATAAAATCTTAAAAAAAATGATTAAATGTAGGCATATATGCATTTATTATGTATTGTATTATTTTAACATCTTATAGTAGAAATTCTGTGCATGGAGATAAATTTTTTACTGTTCTAAAAGAGAATGGGATATGGCAGACAAAGAAAGGAGAATGGAAGTCATCAATAGGAATGAAAGAGACTGATAAGGACTGAAGGAGACTTGAGGAAGGGTTATTTTTGGTACAGTCTCCAATGCTCTCTTTTGCAATTGCCATTAACAAAAAACATTAAATTATTTATGGTGATTTTTTTCTGGAATAGTTATGATTTTAACTTGAACATGTGTATCTGCTCACATGTGTGATCTCATGTTAGACTGGCATAGTTTTACAAGAAGCACTACAGGTAAAATGGAAGCAGAAACTGCAAGGAAAAAAATATTACAAGGATAAGAGCCTCTCTATCAATTAGATTTCAACATTTTTCAACATTTGTAGAGATCTTTAGAAGTGCTTTACATTTCTGAAGTTTATAGAACTGTAAAAATTCAAACCAAAGATAGGGAGGGCTATCTAAAATGTGTATTACTTTAAAAATTGGCTGAAATAAATGGTAAAGAATATAATTAAATAAATTATCCCATACATGGGTGCCTGGGTATCTCAGTGGGTTAAGCCTCTGCTTTTGGCTCAGGTCATGATCCCAGGGTCTTGTAATCGAGTCCTGCATCGGGCTCTCTGCTCAGCGGGGAGCCTGCTTTCCCCTCTCTCTCTCTGCTGGCCTCTCTACCTACTTGTGATCACTCTCTCACTCTGTCAAATAAATAAATAAATAAAAATCTTAAAAAAAATATTATCCCATACAATAAAGTTTACCCACTTTGTATAGAGAGATTTTTCAAATCTCTCTTCATAATACAGTATGAGGTCAACATAGATGCTGGTTTGTATATGTTTGTCTCCTTTTATTTTGTGAACTATGCATCAACCTTGAGCAAATTATTTGACTGTTTTTTTAATATTTATTTATTTATTTATATGAGAGAGAGGCAGTGAGAAAGAGCATGAGTGAGGAGAAGGTCAGAGGGAGAAGCAGACTCCCCATGGAGCTGGGCGCCTGATGCGGGACTCGATCCCGGGACTCTGGGATCATGACCTGAGCCGAAGGCAGTCATGCAACTGAGCCACCCAGGCGTCCCTATTTGACATTTCTTAACCCTAGTTCCCTATCCGTAAAATGTGATTAACAACCACACCTCAGGGGATCCTTTAAGAATTTAACTTTATAATGCATGTAAATTCATAGAAAATGACAAGCATACACTAAACATCATCTAACAGATGACCTTGTTGTCATTATTACTATAGAATTGATCAAATTTGGTTGTTCTTACTTCCCATTATAGCATCCAGAATAATCTTACTTCTCTTATACTTTATTTCAGATACTTTAGAAAGGATTGTGTTCATTCTGTTCAAGGGAAAATATGAAAGTGTTGTCAAAGAAAATTACAAAGATAATTATCTGGATGAATAATATATACATAATGAATTTGTATTGAGGACATAATATTGATTATATCGGTGATACAAAATGTTAGGAATCCTGCTAAATATTATGGAAGTTATAAAGGTAAGCTTTTTTTTTTTTTAATTTTGATGTTGATGTTTCTCGTTAAAGAGGATGTAATAGCTTTCATCACTAAAAATAGTACAATTCGCATTCAGGAAGGAAGAAATTGCTTCTAGCTGAGGGACTGAGTAGAACAATGGAGGATGCAGCATTTGAGTTAGCATTTAGAAGTGTATGATTTTTACAGGTGGAGATATTCTAGGACACATTATTCTGAATAGGGAAAAGGGGCCAGGTGAAAATGTGGTGTTAGGACTATTTATTCATTCTCTTAACTAATATTTATTGCCAGTCTACTAAATACTAGGTACTATGCACGATGATAGGAATAAAATGTGAGTATAATATCAACCAAGATATTAAGTCTAAGACAGGTATTTAAGTGGAGATCTGAAAGATGAGTTAATAGAGGGAAAAAACATGGAAATGGGTGTCACAGTAGAAACATAAGAACAAGGTTACCATTGTGATTAGAAGAACTAAAGGAAGCCAGGATATCATGGGTCTGGAAATCAGGAGGGATGTGTTGATGGGTGACTAAAAATCTGGAAGTAGTCAAACTGCACAGCATCTTGAAAGCAAGCAATGCCAGGGGCCTGATCTTGATGACAAGGGTAGTATAAAATCATTGAGGATGTCCAAAGAGGCAGGGCTTCATATGATTGCATCTCTGTCTGAAAATTTTGCTGTGAGTACGATGGAAAATGAACTGGAAAAAAGAATACTCAGGACAGGCAACCAGTTAGTGACCATTACAATATTCTAGTTGTGAACACCTAGTGGAAGGCATACTTGAAAAATATAAATTTATTTTTATTGAAAAATAGTTGACATACAATGTCATATTAACTTCAGGTATACAATGTAATGGTTCAACAGTTCTATATATTATGCTATGCTCACCATAAGTACAGTCACCATCTTGCCTTCATCAAACATTATTATATCATTGACTATATTCCATATGTTGTACTTTTCATCCCCATGATTTATTTATTTTATTTTATAACTTGAAGTTTGTACCTTTTAATCCCTCTCACCTATTTCACCAATTTCTGCATCCTCTGGGAACCACTAGTTTGTTCTCCATATTTAAGTCTGTTTTGTTTTGTTTTGGTTTGGTTTGGTTGTTTTCTCATTGTTTTTTTTTTAAGATTCTATACACAAATGAAATTATATGGTATTTTTCTTTTCCTGTCTAAATTCTTTCACTTAGCAAAATGCTCTTTAGGTACATCCATGTTGCTGGAAATGGCAAGATTTTGTTCCTTTTTTATAGCTGAATAATATTCTGTTAAATATATCACACATCCTCTTTATGCATTTATCTGTTGATGAATATTTCTGTTGCTCCTATAATGTGGCTATTATAAATAATGCTGTATTAAACATAGAGGTGTGTATATCTTTTCAAATTATTGTTTACATTTTTTTTTTTTTGGTATAAATATCCAGTCATGAAACTACTGCTACTAGATTGTATAATATTTCCGTTTTTAATTCTTGGAAGAACCTCCCTACTGTTTTCCACAATGGCTGCACCAATTTACATTTCTACAACAATACACAGGGGTTCTCTTCCCCTCACATCCTCAGTAACACTTATTTCTTGTCTTTTTGATTCTAGCCATTCTGACAGGTTGTATCTTATTGTGGTTTTGATGAAGTCAGTTTTAATAAAACAAATTTTGTCTTGAATAAAATATAATACTCAGTTGAGAATACAAATTTAAAGCCAAAATATTGTGGGAACAATAAAAAATAAAATTTTGAATATAATATGATGGTGATAAAGCCCAAAGATACTGAACAAAGTGTAATATAAAAAAGGATTCTGAAAAAAAAAACATTTCTCTAATCTAGCTTCTTTACAAAAAGGATTTGCAAGGAGACCAACTGGAAATCAGTTGGTCAATTCTAGAGCACTAGAATATAGATATAAGTTGATTGGGAGTAAAAGAAAATATAAATTAAAACAATTTAAAATTCAAAGTAGATGAAAATAGAAAAATTATTCCATAGAATGATATACACCAACTTTAGAATATTTTTAAAATTAAGACAACTTTTTGCCCCATTTTATTTTATTTTCAGTGTTCCAAAATTTGTTGTTTATGCACCACACCCAGTGCTCCATGCAACGTGTGCCCTTCATAATACCCACCACCAAGCTCACTCAACCCCCAACCTCCCTCCCCTCCATAATCCTCAGTTTATTTCTCAGAGTCCACAGTCTCTCATGGTTTGTTTCCCCCTCTTGATTTCCCCCATCTCACTTCTCCTCCATCTCCCAATGTCCTCCGTGTTAATCCTTATGCTCCACAAGTAAGTGAAACCATATAATAATTGACTCTCTCTGCTTGACTTATTTCACTCAGCATAATCTCTTCCAGTCCTGTCATGTTGATATAAAAGTTGGGTATTCATCCTTTTAAGATAACTTTTTAAAGCAGAGTTCACAGCAAAATTGAGAAGATACACAGATTTCCCATGCATTCTCTGCCCCCCACACATACATAGTATCTCCTGTTACACAGTATCCCTCCACCACAGCATTCATTTATTATGAGCAATGACCTTACATTGACAGATCATAATGAACTGAAGTCCATACATTATATTACAGTTCACTCTAGGTGTTGTACAGTCTATGGGTTTGGGCAAATGGATAATGATATTTATCAATCACTATGGTATCGTGCAGATTATTTTTACAGACCTAAAAATTGTCTGTGCTCCTCCTTTTACTCTCTCCCTGCCCAGCCAACCCCTGTATACCATTTATCTTTTTACTGTCCCCATAGTTTTGTTTTTTCCATACTGACATATAATTGGAGTCACAACACAATATAGCCTTTTCACTTAGGGATATGCATTTAATTTCCCTTTGTTTATTTTCATGCCTTAATACTAATTTCTTTTTAGCACAGAATAATATTCCAGTGTCTGGATGTACCACAGTTTACTTATTCATCCACCTACTGAAGGACATCTTGGTTGCCTCCAAGTTTTAACATTTATAAATAAAACTGCTGTAACATCCATGTACATGTTTTTTTTGTGTGTGGAAATAAGTTTTTAACTCTTTGGTAAATATTGGGGACTGTGATTTCTGGACCATATGGTAAGAGTATGTTTAATTTTGTAAGAAACTGACAAATAAATAAAAACACTGAAATAGGGATTTTTTAAAAAACTGTGTTAGTTAAATATACATTTGTGTATTTCCAAGCATGTGCCATATGTCAGACATGTTGCTAAAGAAAAAGACACTCAGTTGCAGAAAGAAGTAAGCATGCAGGCAGTTTATTTGGGTGTGCTTTTGGGATCAGCACCTTTGAAAGGGAAAGAAAAGGAACAGGTCTAGATGAAGGGAATAGTTAGGCCATGATGTGGTCCAGCAATATATACATCTGTCACCACAGGAAACTTTGAAGGCAGAATGGCCCTTCATTGTTGTCTCAAATTTGGGTGGAAGGTCAGGTCTTTGTTCCCTTGCATTAACCAGTCATTAGATGCAAGGGTAGCTAGAGAAATCTTTTCAGCTGAGTTCCTAGAGTTCCTAGAGAGGTGTGACAGTAGAGGGTTATTGCCAGCAGCACTTCCAACAATAGGCAGAATAATTCCCTCAGTCTTGAAGGAGGATCTGGGTGACATATCACAATGTGATACACTGCATATCATTCTTAAGAAAACAAATGTAGAGAAAAGTTAATATCCTCTCCCACAGTCATTCTCCACCTTTTTTTTTCCCCCTAATAGAACCTCAATTTAGTGGAAATTACTCTAGCCATTATTTATGTCAGGGAAGACGTTTGTATCCCCAGATCCCAGACTCAGAGAAAAAATTATGGTTAATACAAACAACTCTTTTCCACTGGGTTTCTGGGAAAGAATTAAATCCTAATACCCTGAGACATTCATTTTGTGTAATAAAGTAACTTCTCTCCCATGCATCTGAAATGGTGCTGACCATGTACTGTCCTTGAAAAAATTGAGAATATAGTGTTTTATAGAGCTTTATTCTATCCTGTAAACCTAAACCATCCATGTGGTTTCATTAGCCTTTGTATGGTGGGCATTCTGAAATAGTTCTGTGAAAAGTGAGGGAGCATGATTCTTAGGGGACTTCTTGGAAGGCTTTTCTTAGGGTTAAAGGGCAAGTCAAGACAGGGATATTTTCATACTTATATCTGTACACTAGGATATGAAGATAAATTACCTAAATATTGTATCTCCATGAATAAAACTGAGAAAATGCTAAGAATGACAGAGAAAAGATGTAGAACACAGGTCCTTGAGGACTGCACTTTGGAATTAAGCAAAACCCGGATTCTCCCTATCAATACCCATCAGCATATGTTAAATTAAGGAGGGAAAACGTATATTATTTAAACACATTTTAAAACCCACCCAGAGGTTAAAAACATCTTAATTGTCACAATAAGTAAGAACTTACATATTTATGACTAATCCTGAATTCTGTACACTTTCCATTATATGTGTTGTCTCCTAAATGCATCTGATGCCAACATATATCTGATAGTGTTTTACAAAACAAAATATATTTTTATGAAGCAAACAGATGTGTTATTTTTGCAACAGTTTCTATTTTCATGTATCCTCAGAAGCCAGATAAGGTTTTTGAGGCCCTTAAACATATTCCTCCCCCATCAATGGGTCTGGGTACATTACTCAGCCATCAGAGGCCTCAGCTTAAAATACTTTTCCTGTTACTCTTAGGACTCTATTCTTTGCTACTTGGATCCCAGCACCTATCCTCTACCATACACACACTTCTTTTTTAATTTTAATTTTATTTTTTTTATTTTTAGCAGCAAATGTCATGTGTGCTGTTCTTTTTGAGGGGTATATAGATTATAGAAAGCAAGGATTTAGAAAGAGTGGATGATAGAGAAATGGGTTATTGCTGGTTGTATTCAGATTTAACCATGTGTTAAATTGAGAACTCTGTTCACATACTACTATTATTTCAAATATAAATTAAGAAAACAAACTAGTTTTAGGCTGGAGATAAAGTGTGATAAAATTTAATGAATATTGAAGTGTTAATTCACCATTTTTTCTGAGCTCTTATGTGTCTTTGAGGCACAATGTCCTAATTCACCAAATGAAAGCTGTGGATTTCATGATTTCTAATGCTTTTCTAAATCCAAATTCTGTCAGTTCTCTTCCTATTGCATGAAAATATTAATGACATGACAGTCAATTTTTTCTTATATGTGAAACCTCTTTAAAATTCTATATTTTTGATATTTGAATAGAAAAAGAAACAACAGGTTGATTTGTGAACCTTTTATGGAGTATGAGCAAGAAGAACATTTTGAAATACTTTTAAGAATCACCGTAGTTAAGAAAAAAAAAAATCCCTAGAAACTGCATCTTAAAGTGTTTTTATATTTTAATAGAGACACTTTTATAGTTGGAATCATACAGTCATGATTTTAGGAAAAAAATAAATTCAGCTCCCATATATTAGTTACTTCATTAAATTACATTATAAAATAAAAACAAAGAATGAAAATTCTTTAATTGGAATACCAACTAAAAATTTATTTCATTTCTTGAGAAGTGAGTAGTTAAAAAGTGAATGAATTCAGGGAGAAATCTAAGAGCTATTATAAATATAGGGTCATATGTTATATTTGATAAACTTTGCTGTTTCTTATCATTCTAGGATTAATATTATTGAGCATGGCATTGAGTCAAGAGATCTTCTGTCATATTTTTCTATTACTGTTCTAATGCTATATTAAAACTATATAACTCATGATTATTTTCCTTTCTTCTTGGAAATAATGAAATAGACAAATAGAGGCTGTTAAAATAAAACTCTCTAAGAATTTTTTCTAAGATTTCTGAGCCCAAATTTTAAAGGTAGATTTGTATATAAATTGTATATAAAGTTAGATTGTATATAACCTCAAAACAAAAAACAAACATTTCTAGCCACGTTTTTATGTACTATTTCTACTTATAGAATGGAAAGTTGGTACTTCAACCCATGTTAAACATATGATAAACGTATGATTGCTTATAACTAGTGCCAATAGACCATCCGCTAAGAACGGAGTCAAAATAGATTACTTATACAGAAGGCATTCCTGCTTCTTTGAAACAAATGCATTTATGGCTAATACCTTAGGTATCTACTAACCCCCAAAAAGGAACAGTTGTCATTAAAACAGTCTCATGCACACATGTCGCAGCCAGCATGATGACTTGGCCAGGGATACCGTGAGGGCTAAGAGGATGGTGAAAATAAAGAGACAAAGAGATGGGGGCAGGAGGGACACTGAAGATGATGTCCAACAGTGCCAAATTTATTCCACATCTTACAGTCATTTATGAGGCAGACCAGAATAGGAGGAGCATTACATCAGTACATTGTCAGATGACCACAAGTTTCTATAACAAGTTTACATTTACTACAAGCAAACCTAGTGATACTAGGTAGTTTCCGCTGAAGCCATTAGCAAGACAATCAACCAGGGAGTGGGTTGTGGGAGGTACAGGAACAATAAGGACCAACTAAGAATTCATGACCCTGACCACATCTTTCCCTTCTGTAGGGGGAGTGTGTGGGAAGTCAGTAGGCAAGCGCACGACACATAGCACAGACCCTTTCCCAGTGTTACTCAACTTTCCCGTCCTTAACCTTGTCAAGGTGTCCGGACTTTGAAGGAGACACAAGTCAGGGCCTGTTTTGGTCCTCGACTCCAACCGTGCCGTGGCCTCCAACACACACAGTTTTTAGATATCCCTCACCCCAGGGAAAATAAGAATGGACTATGGGCCTGGAATACTTTTCTTAAAGAGGCCACATAGCCTGTGCTGGGTTTATCACCTTGTATGAGAACAACTTTCCCTGGTTTGTGATCAATGACGGTTCCTTTATTCTGCTTAAGCATTTGTGTCGATGGTTGTCAGGCAAATCCCCAACTTTTAGCACTTCAGACTCTAACGGAGAGGAAAGTGTCCTGCTCCTTCAACAGGAAATTCATGTTTAGGATTATTTCACTATGTTGCTGCCAGGCAGGGTCACCCACTAGTCGTAAGATAGCAACACAAACTATTAGAGCTGACCTTTCTTTGTGTGACCAAAAGTGTTGTCAATCTGGTGCTTGGCTGTGCTGTGTTTTCTTTGGCAACTCTTATACCAAGATGCAGTGGGCAGAAGTCTTCGGGCTTCTGTTCCTAATGGCTGGCATGATGACCTTTGCTATCTTCTATGTAATTGGAAGTCTTTCCTTGTCATTGGTGACCATCCATGGTGCTCTGCTTAGCAGCAGTCATGCTCAGACACAGCCAAAAGAAAAGAAGTAAAAATAAATATAATAATATGAGGGCAGAAAACAAGGTGATAATGGGTAGTGCCATCTGTTAAGCACTGAACTCGGTTTGGGCTCAAGTCATTATCTTTGGATCATGAGATTGAGCCCCATGATGGGCTCAGTGCTCAGTGCGCAGTGTGCTTAAGACTTTCTCTCCCTCTCTCTCTGCCCTTCCCCCTGACTCTCTCTCCAAAATAAATAAATTAATTAAAAAGAAAAGAAAAAAGAAAAGAAAATAATGTGGTAAATATAAAAGTTGTGCGATATTGTTTTTAATGCAAACTCAGTAGTGGGGCTAAATTAGCCCTAGACAAAAGATTATTTGCTGAAATAATATTAAAAGCAAGCCTCAAAATAATAAAATATGTCCAAGTAACTTAACTGCATACTGAATAAAGCACATTAATATTTAAGATTTTATACAAGAAAACCCAATCCACAAATGTAAAATTCACATGTGACATTTATTAAAAAATTGTAATGCATTTTAAAAAGCAAGAAAATATGACCTATTACCAAGAAGATTTCAGTCAATAGAAGTAAGTAAAAGAATATACAAGTATTTCTGTTAGTGTTTTTCATTTCTAGCATTTCTTTTTGGTACCTTCTTAGAATTTCCATCTCTTTTCATACATTGCCATCTATTCTTGCATGTGATTCACTTTCCTTTACAGCCCTTAGCATATCAATTATAATTGTTTTAAATTGCTGGTCTGATCATTCCAGCATCCTTACCATATCTGCACCTGGCTTTGATATTTGTTCTCTCTCCTTAAACTGTGTTTTTGCCTCTTAAGTAAGTCTTGTAATTTTTTTTTTTTCTTGATAGGCAGACATTAGGTAAAACCCCTGTAAGAAAGATTTTTGTGATGTGGTGGTAAGGTATTAGGGAAGAGCAATCTTTCTGTAGTTATGTGATTAGATTTTAGTCTTTCGAGCCTATGCCTTTGGACTATGAACTTTACTTGTGCTTCTCAGACTTCCTTCCCTGAAGTCAGAGAGAGGACTAAAGTGGGCTGCAGTTGGATTTATCTCTTCCTCCATGTGGAAGGCTAGAGCCAGCTGAAGTTGGGTATTTCCCTTCCTCCAAATCACTTAGGTTCTGACAAAATCCAGACAGATTCAGCTCTGCTTAGTTTCTCCTGAAGGCAGACCTTGTTAAAAAGAACAGAGATGTTCTATTTAAAAAGTGGTTCCTTTTCCCTCCCCCCTGCTAGAAGCACGAGGGGATTTTCCTCAGATATTTACTGCCAGGGCCTGGTAGATCTCCTAGAGGTAAAATTTATAAAAGTGTGAAGGTCCCCATATGCTGATTCCCTCTGAAGTTGTTAACTCTCAGATTTGTCCACACTGAGTCCAGCAATGGATCAACTACATTTTAGGTTTCCCTATCCCAACACTGATGTCTATAGCGGTTTCAGCTCATGGTAAATTGCAGTTCTCTGTATTTGCTATCTGTCTCTCCATTTGGTGGAGGCAGTGGTTTACCGTGTAACCTTACCTTTCATGAATTTAAGAGTTGTTGACTTTTCAGTTTATTTCATTTTTTGTTTTGTTTCTTTTTTTTTTTTTTTAGTTGTTGTTAGGACAGAGTGGTAACTTCCAAGCTTCTTACATGCCAGATAAGAAACTACAAAATTTTATTTTGTTTAATGAATAAGTATATCCAGTAAGCCCTTACCTTGTTTTAGAAAGCCTATAATGGAAAACTGTCAGAAAACTAATACTCCTCACATTCAGTCTTCCAAACAGAGTAATTATCTTTTAATTATTTGGCGTTGTGTAAACTGATTTAATTATGATGTTTAAACATTAAATTTCCTAACTTACAGATGATGGAAAAAAACTACTGGCAGCCAATATGGAAAGTTGAGACTATGGGTTCTTTGCATGACTCCCTAATGTATCCCTCCTTGCATAGACAGATATGTCTCATTAAGGCTTATTACAGTAAATGGCCATTGATCTTCCTTGGTTCTATTACATTTTTATTCATTATCATCCTTCATTCTAATAGAAATGCATTAAACATGATAAATATCAGAATTTTAGGAAATTCTTTGAAAGTTGGCAAATATAGGTTTAAACTCAATAGCTGGTACCTAAATGGCAGATGAGTGAATTTCACTGGCATTGGTTATTGCAAATGGGTGAATTTCACTGGGAAACTACAATGGCAAATGGTTATTTCTCTATATTTTAATATAAAGTAGATAAAAAAACATAAAGTCCATGAAGGAGATATAGGGAAAGAATATCCCTGGCCTAGGAAGTTATTGAGTAGGGAAGAGTGAATTAAGAGGACACTGAATTTGGCATAAAATCATATTTGCTTGAGACATCCACCCAGAATTTTCAAAGCATTGTAGAAAGTGGGAGAAAGTATGATTCTTAGTATGTAATTGAGTAGAGTTTACTATAAGTATATTGTTAAGCAAACAACCTGCTCTGAGCGAGAAACATTTCCAAGTTCTGACAACTAACTGCCAATTGAAACAAAGTAAGCAGGTCTCCAAGTGACCAACAGCAGGAAACAGATATTTAACAATATATGCAGTCAAATTACTCAGGTTAACTGAAGATATGGCAGTCCCTACTCTTGTTTTTCTGAGACATCTAATGATAAAACATGACTGGTCACATTTCAATCTTTCCTACATGTATTAGAAGGGAAATGTTTTTGAATAGGTACATCTTCACAGAATTCCTTAGACCTCCATAGATTCAAATGTGAAAGCAAGTTTGAGAAGTACTGGAAAGAGCTGAAACCTTTATTTCATGATCAAATACATTATCATCATGATTCTGGTTTTGGGGTTGGTTTTTTGTTTGTTTCCACTTGGATTTTTTGATTTGGTAAAATGAAACCTAATATTGTTTCTTCCCTAGGGTATGAATTCCTGGAGAAATATTGTGATGAGTTGGTTAAAAACGGAAATTTTAGAGTTACCAATTTCTGGATTTAATCCGTACTTTTTGTTTTGTTTTGTTTTCTGGTTTTGTTGTTTTGTAAGTAACCCTTCTGAAACAATGGTGCATGAGGAAATTAAAAGATGCATATGAAGGTGGAAGATAGCAGACTCCTTGAGTTATTTTAGTTATTTACTATATATAGTAGTTATTAAAATTTGGTTTGTTATGTTGGTAGCAACAGTTGAAGTTATAGGAATTGTGAGAGTGTGGGGATATAGGACTTTGATGACATTTGTGACAAGGGGTATTTTGGTAGCTGTAGGCATTAGCAAGTTGAACTTTAAGTGGGGTTCAATGGATAGGAAACATGATGTGAAACATTAATCTTAAAGTTGTATTCCTTGGCCCCTATAAGTCACTGAGATGTATTCAGGGGCTCTGTAAGGCCCAAACTATTTTATAACAGTTTTTAGATAATAATACTAAGGCATTCTTTTCCTTTTTTTTTTTCTTCATGTGTTAATTTTTGCATGCATACAAAAGCAGTGGTCGGCAAAATTATCAACAACTCAGCACAAATAAAAACACCTCTGCCATTGTGTAATAGTCATTATATTTTAAACTGTCACCTACTCATGGGAAACCAAAAGTTTCTCCAAGAATGTTTTGATGAAGCAGTAAAATAATTAGCTTTCTAACATTTTGAACTTAATATATTTTAAAAAAATATTCTCTGTAACACATTGAGAATATAGAAAAATCTCTTCTGTGCACTGTAATAAAATGATTGTCTTGGGGAAAAAACACTTGTGTGATTGATTTGTCAGCTGACCTAGCTACTTATTTTATGGAATGCCACTTTCACTTAAAAGAACAACTGACAGACTAATGATGGTATTCAGATTTGGGCACTGGCAGAGATATTCTGAAAAACAAACAAACAAACAAACAAAGCTTGAAATAAGCCTGTCACTGCAAGGGGGAAAAATCTGTACTTTTGGCATCAGTGACAAAATTTGAACTTTTAAGGAAAATAAGAATTTTGAATAGCACATCCAAATAGATTTTCAATACTTAAAAAACCTTTCTAGTGAGATGGGTAGTGAAATTAATAAATGCGATTGTTTTAGATATTGTACCGTGTGATTTGGCAATATGTGAAAGAGGTTCAATATCAGTGATTCAGTGTTTTCCAAAGGACCAATTTATAATGTTATAAAATGAGCATGGGTGTGATATCCTCACAAAGTACAAGATAGAGCAATGGATTTTAAAGTAACTGAATATGAAAAAATTTTAATGTGATTTCAGGATTCAACTTGCAGCTATCCTTGAAGAAACTACCATTTTTTTTTTTTTTTGTCTTTGAGTTTTGGTGTACTATCAAAGTAGGATAGTTGTAATCACTTCAAGGGAAGAATAAAATAGTCCTTATTTTTCAAACTTCCTTATCTGTGAGAAGTCATATTTTCTTACTATTCTTCCATCAAAACAAAAATATGATGGAATATGGATGTATGTTCTGAGAATTATACTGAATTTTTTAAAAAGCCAGTAACAAAAAATTTTACAGATAGTATCATTCTATTTACATAAAGTTCTTAAAATGACAGTTTTAGGTTTGGGTGGCAAACCAGCTTACTGGTGGCCAGTAGCTAAAAAGTAGTAGGACGGGAGGGAAGAAGGTGTGGTTATTAAAAAGATAGTGGGAGAGATCTCTTCGGTGATGAAAATATTGTATTTCACATTTTACAAATACAGATTCTGCAGTATTGTAGTTTGGCAATATCCTGGTGGTGGTATTTCATTATAGTTTTGCAATATGTTAAATTGGTGAAAATTGAGCAAAGAATGCCTGAAAGCTCTATGTGTTATTTTTTTTAGAACTGCATGTTAATTTACACTTACCTCAAACTAAAAACTCAATAGAAGTTATGGACAATATTCACTGCTTATATATAAAATATAGGTGGTGTTTACAACAGAAATTAGAAAACAAATCTCCAACACCTGGGAAATAGACTAAATCATATTTATAAATTGCTCTTATTAATAGTATTTTACCTATAGGTATTTTTAATTTAATTTTTTATTAAGTTTTTAATTTTAATTCCAATAATTAACATACAGTGGTATGTTAGTTTAAGGTGTATCATATAGTGATTCAACAATTCTACACATCATTACTCAGTGCTCTTCATGAGAGTACTCAATTTCCTTTGCTTATTTCACCCAATCCCCACCCACTTTCCCTCTGATCTGCTTTATTTTAAACAAGTACTCTCAATGAAGTATTGTTGTTGTTTTTCAATAAGAACATTTTTTACTTAAATCATACTTCAAAATACATGGTTCTAAAAAATATATATGTAAAACATTTTATCCAAGAAAAATAGATACACATTTTCTTCAAGTACACACAGAAAAATCCCTGGTTAATATCCCATAAAAAAAGACGTAACAAATATTTCAGATTTAAGAAGACTGATATGATGCCAAGTATATTTTTCAACCAGAATGATTAAAAACTAAATATCAACAATAAAACAGCTGAAAAACTCTACAATGTAAATGTTAAATACTTAATATGTAAATAATAAATGGTGCATTACTATACAAGCAATGGACCAAATAAGAAATGGATCAAAATGTGTCTGAAGGGGCTCTTGGGTGGCTCAGTTGATTAAGCATCCAGTCTTTGGTTTCAGCTAAGGTCATGGTCTCAGGGTCTCGAGTTTCATCCCCCATGTTGGGCTCTGTCCTCAGTGGGAAGTGTGATTGAGATTTGCTCTCTCCCTCCCACTCTGCCCCTCCCTTTTCTCTAAAATAAATAAACAGAAAATCTTTAAAATATATATATCTCAAAAGAAAAAAGGCAATATTCTAAAACCTACAGGATGCAGCAAAAGCAGATAGAGTAAAATTTATGCTATAAATGCCTGTATTAAGAAAAAAAGTTTAAATAAACAGTATTATACCACAAGGAACTGGAAAAAGAAGCTTCGCTGAAATTTAGTAGATGAAGGAAATAACAAAGAAAGATCAGAAATAAATAGAGAACAAAATAAACAAAAACTTAATGTTGAAGGTAATGACCAGTTTTCCCAAAATAAATAAATAAATAAATGGACAAACAAAATTAGCAATGCTTTAACTACGATAACTAAGGAAAAAAAGAGAAGGCTCAAAAATCAAAATGAGAAATGGAAAAAAAAAATACCACAGATTACCACGGAAATACATAGTGTAATAACAGATTACTATAAACAATTATATACTAAAAAATCAGATAAATTAGAAAAAAAGAAGAGATAATTCCTAAAAACACACACGTTGTCATGATTGAATCATGAATCTTGAATCCAAGAAATAGGAAATGTTCTTGTACCAATAACAAGAATGAAAGTTGAGTCAGTAATCAAAAATCTCCCACCACAGGAAAGTCAAAGACTACATGGTTTCATTGATAAATTCAACCAAATATTTAAAAATAATTAATAACGATCTTTATCAAAATCTTACAAATAACTGAATAGAGACAACACATTCAAAATCATTCTATGAGGCCAGTGTTACCCTGATGCCACAACAGGATAAAGCAATACAAGAACAAAAAAGTCTAGATTGTTATCTATGTATTACCACTGACTTTTGATATCCATTGTGTGATGTTTCTCCATTCTCTCACTTTCAATCTTCAAGTGTCTTTAGGTCTAAAATGAGGCAGGCAGCACATAGGTAGGTCTTCTTTTTTTTTTTTTTAAATCCATTCTGACACCCTGTGTCTTTTGATTGGTGCATTTAGTCCATTTACTTTCCAAGTAATTACTGATATGTATTTTTTACTTGTTTTTTCATTGTTTCTGAAGATTTTCTCTGATCCTTTCTTGTCTTTGTCACTTTTAATCTCTCCTTTGCACTTAAAGGGTTTCCTTTAATGCTTCTTGCAGAGCTGGTTTAGTTGTCATGAACTCATTCAATTTTTGTTGGGAAACTCTTTATCTCTCCTATTCTGAATGATACCCTTGTTGGTATCATTTTTTTTTTTTTAAGATTTTATTTATTTGACAGACAGAGATCACAAGTAGGCAGAGGCAGTCAGAGACAGGGCGGGGGGGGGGGGGGGCGGGGGAGAAAGCAGGCTGCCTGCTGAAGCAGAGAGGCCTATGTAGGACTAGATCATGTCCTGAGCTGCAAGCAGAGGCTTTAACCCACTGAGTCACCCAGGTGCCGCTGGATAGACTATTATTGACTGCAGATTTTTCCCATTCAGCACTCTGAAAAGATCATGCCACTCTCTCCTGATTTCCCAAGTTTTCTGTTGAGAAATCTCCAGCTAGCCTTATGGGTTTTCTCTTGTAATTTAAGGACTTCCTTTATCTTGTTGCTTTTAAGATTTTTGTCTTTATCATTATGTTCTGTAAATTTCATTACAATATATCCTGGTGCTGACCTGCTTTTGTTGATTTTGATGGGAGTTTGCTGTGCCTCCTGGATCTGGATGTCTGTTACTTTCTACAGTATAGGGTAGTTTTCTGCTATTATTTCCCCAAATAAATTTTCTGGCTCTTTTTCTCTTTCTTCTTTTTCTTGGAATTCTATAACACAAATGTTATTATATTTGATGGAGTCACTGAGCTCTTTAAGTCTATACTCTTGTTAGATAATTCTTTCCTGCTTTTGTTCAGTTTCTTTATTTTGATAATTTTGTGTTGTAGGTCACTAATTTGTTCCTCTGCTTCTTCAAGCCTGCTGTTCATTGCATCAAACTTATTTCCAGTCTCCTTTATTGCATTTCTCATCTCTCATCTGATTCTTCCTGATGTCTTCCATTCTTTTCTCAAGCCCAATGAGTATCCTTATGATTTTTGCTTTAAATTCTCCATTAGGCATGTAAATTATATCTGTTTTGCTTTGATCTCTGTGGCATTATATTGTTTTCTCATCTGGGATAAATTCCTCTGTCTTGGCATTTTATGCAGTTTACAGTCCTCCACCATACCAGCTATCCTATCAAAGGGTGCTTATTTTTTTTTAATTCTAATGAAGTCATCATGATTATATAACATGGTAATGTATGGGAAAGCTGGGTAAAGGGAATATAGATTTTTTCTTTCATTACAGTTCTACATATTTAAAATTATTTCAAAGTGAAAATTTAAAGTCAACTAAATAAAACTAAATAATCAAAAAGTAAAAATTATAAAAAATGAAAATTGAATTTAGTAAAATAACAATGGTTGAAAAATAGATTAATTTAGCTGTACATAGGAGGGAGGAAAGGAAGTGTTAAGACAAAATCTAGCAATGAGAAAGTAATATATGTAAAAAAAGAAATTCTGAAAATTAAAATCACTGTGAGGTACTTTCACTCCAAAAATAGAAATTTAAAATAAAACCACAAACTATAATTTATGAACATTTATGAACTCTCCACCAACTAAAGTTACCCAGATACATGTAAAATGTTGCCTTTTTTTTTCTTCTAATGATGAAAAAAATCTCAATATGATATATTGGATAATTTTCTAATTATGGTAATATGTAAAGGCCATAAGACCACATTGACTAAGTATTAAATTTTAACTTTGATCTTGATTTTCAGAAATTACATTAAAAAGTATAACAAAAATAGAAGCAAAACAAAAAAAACCCACAAAAATTATTCTAACTCATTCTAACATAACAGCTAATACATGAAATTTGGGGAAATTTATATTTAAATCAAGAATAATTCAGAGAACTTTTGATAAAGTCAAAAGCATTATTATCAATATTCAAGAAATTTTATAAATATATTTATATAATTATATAAACATGAGTAGAAAGCAATGCAATTGTAGGTTTCCATATTGAAAATAAAGAAGAATCAGCCACATTTTAAATATATACTATATACTTGTGTTTATGGCCAGATTTATCGAAACACATCTTTGGTAATCAGAGCCTTCTTTTTCTATTTAGCTAGAAGGTCATTCAAACATGTATTGGTTGTTAGTGTTCCTTTCTTTCTCCAGTAACCACAAATTTATGAATATGATTCATATCTATAATTCAGAATATTTTGGGGATGCCTGAGTGGCTCAGTCAATTAAGCATCTGATTCTTGGTTTGGGCATAGGTCATGATCTCCTGGTCATGGGATAGAGCCCTGTGTCCAGCTCCCCACACAGAGTAGGGTCAGTTTCAGAGTCTCTCTCCCTTTATTTACCCCTATTCTCCTTCCCCCGCTCATCTATATGTGTGTGCACTCTCTCTCTCTAAGATAAATAAATAAAATATTTTTTAAAAATATTTTCCACTGTTAGTTATGGTAATTCAGGAATGGGCACACAGATCAAGGTAAAAAAAAAAAAAAAAAAAAAAAACCAGAAAATTTCCTGGACTTCATTTGCCAGATATTTTGCCCTTTGGAATTTTCTTAGTGTAAATAAATCCAGTCCAGAGATATCTTTGAAAGGGAAAAAAAAAAAAAAAAAGGAGAAAGGAGAGAATGGAAGAGAAGAGTTTTCAAATAAAATTGTCATCATAATAAATAGCAAAAACAGATTTCAAATAGACAATTCTTCATTGACAGATTTACTGTTTTCTCTATAGACCTAGGTCTCTATACACCTAGAATTACCATACTGGCATGTGACTTCAGATACACATATTAATTTCTAGTACCTCTATGAAGGTAACTGAGCCAAACACTTGTTTTGAAAGAGAGCTTATTGTCCCCCTTATAATTTTTTCCATTTTATTTTATTTTATTTCTTTTCAGTGTTCCAGCACTCATTGTTTATGCACCACACCCAGTGCTCCATGCAATACATGTCCTACATAATACCCACCACCAGACTCACCCAAAATCCTACTCCCCTCCCCTCTAAAACTCTGAGTGTGTTTCTCTTTTGGGACTTCATCAAGATCAAAAGCTTCTCCACAGCAAAGGAAACAGTCAACAAAACAAAGGCAACCCTCGGAATGGGAGAAGATATTTGGAAATGACAGTACAGACAAAGGGCTGATATCCAAGATCTATAAAGAACTCCTCAAGCTCAACACACACAAAACAGAGAGTCACATCAAAAAATGGGCAGAAGACATGAACAGACACTTCTCTGAAGAAGACATAAAAATGGCTAGCAGACACATGATGAAAAAATGTTCCTCATCATTGGCCATCAGGGAGATTCAAATCAAAACCACATTGTGATATCACCTTACGCCAGTTAGAATGACCAAAATTAACAGGACAGTAAACAACAAGTGTTAGAGAGGATGTGGAGAAAGGGGTACCCTCTTACACTGTGGAAATGCAAGTTGGTGCAGCCACTTTGGAAAACAGTGTGGAGATTCCTTAAGAAGTTAAAAATAGAGCTTCCTTATGACCCTGCAATTGCACTACTGGGTATTTACCCCAAAGATACAGATGTAGTATAAAGAAGGGCCATCTGTACCCCAGTGTTCATAGCAGCAATGGCCACAGTCGCCAAACTATGGAAAGAACCAAGATGTCCTTCAACAGATGAATGGATAAAGAAATATGGTCCATATATACAATGGAGTATTATGCCTCCATCAGAAAAGATGAATACCGAACTTTTGTATCAACATGGATGGGACTGGAGGAGAATATGCTTATGAAATAAGTCAAGCAGAGAAAGCCAGGTATCATATGGTTTCACTTACTTATAAGGACTAACAAGGAGGAGATTGGGAGATGGAGTGGAGTGGTGAGTTGGAGGAAATTGGAGGGAGAGACATGCCCCAATATATTTTTTAAAATACTAATATCAGGTACAGTTTATATTTTTCTTTAGTGAACTTAAATAATTTTGGAGAACTTAAACACATTTTGATATTCTGGTAAAACATTTTAATGAATAAGGAAATATATTCATTTGAAAAAATATGAAAATTTAACTATCAAACATCTTTTATTTAGTCTCCTAGAAATTCTTTCTAATATGGTAGTTCTTTAATGAAATTATTGAAGAATATAAAATTTATTTCTTAAATTGAAAATGCAAACTAATATGGAAAAAAATGACTTTTAAAATAAAATCTTCTCCAAATGCCCTTCATAGGGCTGCACTGCATTTTTATTTGGCTTTTATGTCAATCTTCTCAACTTGAAGCTGTCACTATCACAGCTGCATATGTATTTTAGTGGATTTAGTAGAAAACAGCATGCAGAAAGCAGCATAAATTTAAGGGACGGGAATACTACAACTAAATGTTGAATTATGTTTAAGCCATTTCCTATATGACAGTTATGTAGCACTTTCTCCACTGTCAAAGAACTTTATGATTATTGTAAATATTTAGTTCCTTTCCATGAGGCCAAAATATTTAGTGCTCTTCATCTTAAACAGCTCTCAAGGAAACTTTAATATAGACTAGATAAAAGGATGCCACAAGGTCATCTCATGAATGTAGGAGTAGAGGAGTATTTAATAAGATTAAAGGAACATATACTGACAGAAAAATTAAACGACTTTGGTTAGAGTTCAACAAGGAATATACATCCTTTACTATATAAAATAATTTTAGTTATAATAGATAAGTGAATTGTGTGTATATGTATATTTTCCTTGTGCATAACTATGTAAGCTGTTCTAAGCAAAAGGTGTCTTTATTGAAAAATAAATGCCTTTTATTGAGGATGCCTTTGGTAATTTGTAAAAGCATCATTTGAACTGACTTAAGGTCCATCTCAACTGGCAATTTTAAAGCATATCTTTTTCTCCTGTTATGGAATATAACTATTAAATATTTGGGGCACCTGGGTGGCTCAGTGGGTTAAAGCCTCTGCCTTCAGCTCAGGTCATGATCCCAGGGTCCTGGGATTGAGCCCCGCATTGGGCTCTATGCTTGGCAGGGAGCCTGCTTCCCTTCCTCTCTCTCTCTCTCTGCATGCCTCTCTGCCTACTTGTGATCTCTGTCTATAAAAAACAAAAAACAAAAAACTTTAAATATTTGATGAATACTCTGGTCCACATTCCAGGACATATACGCTTTAAGTCCAGTTATTTCCCAAAACTGGCCATGTCATATCACCTCTACCACTGTGATTTATGACTAAATAATATGGTATCTCTTTGAAAAACACCCCCTTTAATTTTAGTAAAGAATGAAACCCCAATTTTTGTTTTATGTACAGTGGCAAATTGAGTTTAAAAGCAGAAAATCTTTGGGTACAAATTGACCCATTAGCAAAAGAGCTAACCCAGACAGAAATACATATACTACCCTGGATTTCCTTCTCTAGGATTCCAGTGTCCACACAGATTTGTGGGAGTCTCTTCAGATATGTGGGAGTCTGGAGAGTGTGCCCTGAAACAAAGCCCTCACAAACAATACATTTTTTTTATTAATTTTTTATTTTTTATTTTATTTTTATTTTTTTTATTTATTTATTTTTTTTTTGGTTTGCACCAGTAATTCTTTTTTTTTTTTTTTAAATTTTTTATTTTTTATAAACATATATTTTTATCCCCAGGGGTACAGGTCTGTGAATCGCCAGGTTTACACACTTCACAGCACTCACCAAAGCACATACCCTCCCCAATGTCCACCTCCAGATCTCATATGCATATTTGTCATAATCCCCACACCCTCAACCATCACTACTATAGTAAAATAAAAGTATCAAGCCATGCTACTTTTTTATTACTTAATACCATTATAATTAGCATACAATGTTTTATTAGTTTGAGGTGTGCAACATAGTGATTCAACAATGCCATGCATTACTCATTTCTCACCACAATAAGGGTAGTTACCATTTGTCACCACACACGTTATTACAAGACTATTCTTACTACATTATTACAATATTATTAACTATATTTGCTATGTTGTACTTTTCCTTTCCATGACTTACTTATTTTATAACCAGAAGTTTGGACTTCATTTCTTTTTAAAATTTTGTGTTGCGAGATTACAGATGCACAGAAACCTGCAGTGCCATGTATTGGGAGTCCCCTTCGCCCTTCACTCAGCCTCCCCTAATGTTAATATCTTGCATGCCTATAGTAGAATATAAAAATTGGCTTGGAACAACCCAAATAGATTACTAGATTTTACAAGTTATATGTGCACTATTTGTGTTGTGTGTGTGTGTGTGTGTGTGTTTTCCTGTGTCTGTGTGTTTGTGCATAGCTCTATGCAATATTTTTACATCTATAACTTCATGTTAGCACTATACTCATCACAATACTGTACATTTACGACCAGATGCTACAGTTTTTAAGTAGCTAATATATCTGAGGTACTCTGTTAAGCCTTTTTTGTGCATTACTTAATTTACAAATCACAAGAAGTAAATCATATTTTTCTATTACTAATGGGGAAACATGTCTCAAGATGTTTACTTATTCAAAATCATAAAACTAGTAATAAAAGTTGAAGAAGTCAGAGCTTTTTATTAACTCCCAAACTTGTACAAAGCATTTCATAGCTCACCTCCAAGCAGCAGGCACTTCTGTTTCTCCAGACAGCCAATATTTTGGCAGTTGGGGAGCGGGGAGTGAGGACAACAATCATGGAGAATGATCTTGATCCTCATATACATATGTATATGTAATGTAAAAGACTAAATTTTCTCCTTTGCTTTTCAAACCTCTCTCCTCATTTGAATCACCTGCAGAACTGGAGGGTGAAAAAGAGAGAAGAGGGCTATGTGGTAAATGTATTATACATGTAACATATTATAGATATTATATGTGTGTATATATATATGATATATGCATATACAAATATGTGAATGTACCCACAGACATATTCATATGCATGCGTGTATATGTTAAGGACACTGAATGCATTCATATTATTGGTAATATTTTTAAAAATGTTTTCTCTTTAAGAGCAAGACTGAAAAGTCATCAGTCATACTTATATATTTAAGAAGAATAGAACAAACATTGACATATAGTTGGGTAAGTTGGATAACTTTTCTTATTCTTTTTTTTCCAGTTTATTTAAATTTTTTAAAAAATTGCCTATTTCTCTGACCCCCCACCTCTGGAAACCATCAACCATGCTGTCTGCATGTTTGAGCTTGCGTATTTCATGGACTTTCTATTCTGTCCCTTTGTTCTGTGTGTCTGCACTGAACATGAATATCATACTGCTTTAATTACTATAGCTTTGTAATATAGTTTGAAATCAGGCAGACTGATGCCTTCAACTTTGTTCTTTTTCAAGATTGCATTGATTATTTGAGGTCTTTTAAGATTTTACACAAATTTTAGAACTGACAGTTTGTTCTTTTTGCCATAAAAAATGTCATTGGAGTTTTAATAAGGATTGCATTGAAATCTGTAGACTGCTTTGCATAGTATGAACATTTCAATAATATTAATTCTTCCAACCCATGAATATAGAATATATTTCCATTTGTCTGTGTCTTCTTCCATATTTTTCCATTAATATCTTCTAGTTTTCATTATATGCAGGTGTGTCACCTCCTTGGTTAAATTTATTCCTAAGTATTTTATTGTTTTAGATGCAATTGCAGATGGGATTGTTTTCTTAATTTCTCTGACTGATAGTTTATTACTCGGGTATAGAAATGCAACAGATTTTCATGTATCAATTTTATGTCCAGCAAATTTACTGAATTCCTCTATTAGATTTTAATTATTTGAAGGAGTATTTAGGGTTATCTATATATAATTTCATGCCATCTACAAACAGTGACAGTTTTACATACCCCCTTTCAGTTTGGTGTCTTTACTTTTTTCTTGCTTAATTACTGACTGACTGACTTACATACAGAGCCCAGCCCCCTTCCTTCAAAGTGAGAAAATTTTATAATGTAATGACATTTCTTTATATTCTCTCAAATCAGGTCTAGGCTAGAAGGCACCTAAAAACATACTTGTGCAAAGTTTCCCTGGTTCTCTATTCTGTTTTCCCATAGACAACTCTCTTAATCAATTATATGTGTTAAATTCTTGTCTCAGATTTTGTTTCTAGTTAAACTTGTGTCCCAAGGCATAAACTGTGTTCCATCCATCTTATTTATGCTCCTTCTTTTGATTTACTTTGTATTTCTCTCACTTTTTGAATTTAGAATTTCAAAACCACAATGAGATGTCACCTTATACCTGTCAGAATGGCTAGAATCTTAAAACATAACAAAATGTATTCATGAGGATATAGGGAAAAAAAAAAACCAGAATCCTCCTGCACTGTTGGGGGGAATGTAACTTGGTATAGCCACTATAAAAACCAATTTGGACTTTCCTCAAAAAATTAAAAATTGAAATACCATATGATCAAGTAATTATCATCTATAATTAGTGTGAAACTGAATTTTTTTCCCTGAATCTACTTCAGTTTCTGCTCTGTAAAAGTTGTTACAGTTTTATCTGGTGAATATTTAAAACTATGTCATTAACACTGCAAATTGTCACAATTCTGAATGCTTTATGATTTAAAACTGTGTCTTGTCTATTAGCACAAAAGCATGTCTTCTTCCTTATTTTTCCTTATTTTTTGAGTATTTACCCAAAGAAAACTAAAACATTAACTTGAAAAGATATGTTCACCCAGATGTTTATTGTGGCACTATTTACCATAGCCAAGATGTGAAAGCAGCCCAAGTGTCCCTTGATAAATGAATGGATAAAAAGGAATATTACTCAGCCATGAAAAGGATGAGGTCTTGCCATTTCCAGTTACATGGGCATTATGCTAAACTAAATACATCAGGGAAAGACAAATACCATGTGTTTTCACTTTTATGTGGGATTTAAAAAACAAAATAAATTATCAAAACGCAGAAATAGATCTGTAAATACCCAGAGCAAACTGAATATGGCCAGAGAAGAGGATGGTAGGAAGATGAACAAAATGAGTGAAGGGGAGTGGGAGATACAATGTTCCAGTTGTGGAATGAATAAGTCATAAGAATGAAAGGTACGGCATAAGAAATATAGTCAATTTTATTACAATAGCATTGCATGGTGACACATGCTAGTTACACTTGTAATCCTAGCATAACATGCAGAGTTATGAGTCACTAAGTTGTATACCTGAAACTAAAGTAACATCCTGTATTAACTATACTAAAACAAAGAGAAATTTTCTTGTATTATATTGTTTCTGTTACATGCTGTACATTCTCTAATTGGATATAGAATAGTTCTATGATTTTTTCCTAAATTCTGCTTTTGCTTTTTACCTCTTCAATCAAAATTATTAAATATTTTTAAATTTCCCTATAGGTGAGTTTTCGTTATTAGTGTTATTATTATTAGTTTATTAGTGTTATTATTATTAGTTTTATTATTTTGTGCTTATTTGTTCTTGTTATATGAGACTTATTCACTCTTTGGTTCACCACTTTATGTGAATGTTTAATGTACACTTGAGAAAAGATGTATTTGTTAATATTGGAATGTTAACAAGTATCCATAAAATCCACCTTATAGATTATGTAATCTACATATTATATGTACTTTTTAATCTTATTATTAGATGTGTCAGGAATTTGTATGGGTGTGTTAAATATCATCTATAATTAGTGTGAAACTGAATTTTTTTCCCTGAATCTACTTCAGTTTATGCTCTGTAAAAGTTGTTACAGTTTTATCTGGTGAATATTTAAAACTGTGTCATTAACACTGCAAATTGTCACAATTCTGAATGCTTTATGATTTAAAACTGTGTCTTGTCTATTAGCACAAAAGCATGTCTTCTTCCTTATTTTTCCCCATTTGATTCACATGTCAATATTAATTTGATAATAGCATATTTAAGTTACTCCATATTTGTTGGTCACAACACTACAACAGTCTCATTGCTTTGTAATATTTATTATGTGTTATACTGTATTTAATCTATTTTTCTGTCTAAATTTTCCCTTCCTTTTTTATTGTGTAAATGTTACACCTAGTGAAATTTGTATTTTTGTTTCAATAATTATCTTTTAACTAATATTATTTAGAATCTTTTCCCTTATGTATATTTTTATTCTTATATGTTTTTAATTATGTTTTTTGGTCCCATAGAGTATACACAACAATCATTGATTAAATTTGTCCTACTTTTCCATTTTTCTTTTCCCTTAGTTGCATTATTTACACTTAGTGCAAAATATAGAATTTACACATTATTTTTATACCCTTGTTCCTACCTGAATTTTTTATCTAATTCAAATATATATGCTCACTAGTACTCATATTTTTTTAATTTTTTATTTTTTATAAACATATATTTTTATCCCCAGGGGTACAGGTCTGTGAATCGCCAGGTTTGCGCACTTTACAGCTTATCTAAAGATAGTACTCATTTTTTTAACCAGTATTTCTAATCATCTCTTTCTTGGATGAATTTCATCCCCTAGTAGATTCCAGAGGGAAGATTTGTAAGTACCATAATTTATAGACACTTTATTTCTTACGCTAACATTGACACACAAAGAGCAGCTTGACTGGATATTAAATCTTAGGCAGATACTTTTTTTTCTCCTCAAGTTTGTTGAAAAGATTCTTTTGCTTTGCTATTTATGTAGTCTCCAGAATTTCAAAACCACCTGCTTCTCTTAGCATTGCAAGTTACCTGTTATTTTTGTCTAAAAGCCCTGGGCATTATTTATACATCATTAAAACTTTTTTTTTTTAAAGATTTTATTTATTTATTTGACAGAGAGAGAGATAACACAAGTAGGCAGAAAGGCAGGAAGAGAGAGAGGAGGAAGCAGGCTCCCTGCTGAGCAGAGAGCCAGATGCAGGGCTCGATCCCAGGAACCTGGGATCATGACCTGAGCCAAAGGCAGAGTCTTTAACCCACTGAGCCACCCAGGTGCCCCTATTTATACATCTTTAAAGTCTAATAATTTGACTAGTATGTAATTTGGAGTGACTATTCTGGTCTGGTCATTCTTTGGTCAAAATATCTGCTTTTTAAGTTTTTTTCTTTTTAAACAGCTTTATTGAGATATTATTGACATGTAACATATGTAAGTTGAAAGTATACACCATGATGATTTGATGCATGTATATATTGTGAAGTGATTACTACCATAGGGTTTGTTATAATATCTCTCTTCTCTCACATAATTATCGTGTGTGTATGTGTGTGTGGGTGTGGGTGTGTGGGTGTGGGTGTGTGGAGATATAATTTATTCTCTCAGGGTACCTGGGTGGCTCAGTCAGTTAGCATCTGCCTTCAGCTCACGTAGTGATCCTGAGTAATGGAATCAAGCCCTGTGTCAGGTTCCAGGCTCAGTGGAAAGCCTGCTTCTCTCTCTCCCTCTGCCTGTATCTCTGCCTACTTGTTCTCTCTCTCTGTCAAAACAAATAAATAAAATCTTAAAAAAAAAAAAAGAACTATTCTTTCAACAACTTCCAAGTATATAATATAGAACTACTAATTATCACCACAATGTAAATTAAATCTCCAGAAATTATTTATCTTATAACTCTAAGTGTGTATCCTTTGATCAGCATCACCCCATTTCCACCACTTTCTAGCCCCTGGTAACAACCCTTTTCCCTCTATTTTTATGAATTCAGTTTTTTTTAGATTACACATAGAAGTGAGAACATATAGTATGTGTCTTTCTTTCTGAAATATTTCACTTAGCATAATGATCTCAAGATCCATAAATGTTGGGCCACCTGGGTGGCTCAGTGGGTTAAAGCCTCTGCCTTCGGCTCACATCATGGTCCCAGGGTCCTGGGATCGAGCCCCACATCGGGCTCTCCACTCAGCGGGGAGCCTACTTACTCCTCTCTCTCTGCCTGCCTCTCTGCCTGCTTGTGATCTCTGTCAAATAAATAAATAAGTATTTTTTAAATAAAATCCATAAATGTTGTCACAAAAGAAAGGATTCCCCTTTTAATGTCTGAATGGTATTTGAGTATATATGTACACCACCTTTTCTTTATCCATTAATCTTTATCCATACCAGGGGGTACTTGAGTTGCTTCCATATCCTGGCTATTGTGAGTAATGCTGCAGTTAACATAAGGGTTCAGATATCTCTTTGAGGTAGTGATATCATTAAAAAAAATATATATATATATATATATATATATATCCAGAAATGGGATTGCTGAGGCTATATCGGCAGAGGATAGAAGCAGTAGAAGGAGGGTGCATAGGCCAAAGCCTTTATTGGTATTTCCTGGAAAAGGCACTGTAGAACAGTGTAAACACTTAATGATTGGGTAGTTTGAATGCTTTCAGCAGGTTTTAGGTGATAGGGTTGATCTCTAGTTGCCTGGTACCTAGCCCTGGGAAGATAAAGGCTGAAAAATATTGCCTCCTGGGGTACACTGGTCAGATGGGGAAGGTATGACGTTGAATTTGTTAGTTTACATATCAAAGATATATTCCATGCAGAGCCATTTGCTATCTCTAAGCTAGTCCAGGAAAAAGGAATCTCTCCTGAGCTAAGAACTTTTTTTTTAAGATGTCAAAACAAACAGAAAATTTTATACGCACATATACAGACATTACAAGAATTCTGGATGTTATTTTCAACAAGATGTGAAGCCATTTTGAAATTTTTGAGAGAGAAATTACATAATCCTCATGTTTTTTAAAGAATCAGTCTGCTGGCTGAGAATAGGATGCTAAGTGCAGGAGCAGAGGCTTTTGAGAAAATTATTGCCATGATCAGTGAAATGTAATAAAAGCTTAGTCAGGAGTGTTGGTAAAGGCAATAATGGTGAGAACTGGTATAATTTTTTCATGCCTTGGATGTGGTATGTGAAAGAAAAAGAGACCTAAGTGGTATCTTTAAAATTTGGCCCAAATACTTGGCAGTGTAAATTTGCCTTTTACTAAAATTGGAAAGAAAAAACAAAAGTGAAAAACAAAGAGTTGAGGATGGTATGTCAAGATTTCAGTAATTGGTGAGCAAGTAAGGAAGCATTTGTAATATGAGCTCAGCTTTCATCAAGAGATCATGAATGAGGATATGTGTTTGAAAAATATATGTGATAGGCATTCCAAAACAGGAGCTTGGATGAGATCACCAAAAAGCATTTTATTGAGAGCGGTGGCAGGATGGTTCAGTTAGTTAAGGATTGGACTCTTGATTTCAGCTGGGCTATAATCTCAGGGTCTTGACATCAAGCTTTACACTCTGCACTGGGTGTGGAGTCTGCTTAAGATTCCCCCTCTCTTTGCCCCTTCCCATCCCGCTCCTATATGTGTGTGCATGGTCCCTTTCTCTTTTGCTCTATCTTGGTCTCTGTCTAGTGGGGGGGGAAAAAAAGACATGTACTGAGAGACATGGGGAAAATTTTCAGGACCGATTCTTGAGGCCCTCTGAAATTCCATTTTCACAAGAGGAAAGGTAGAAAAGAAAGCTAAGAAAGAACATTCAGTAAGAGTTAAGACAAAGAAAACATTTCAAATAAAGGAAACGATGTGTGAGAAACTATGTCGAATAAGTCAAGTGAGATAAGCCCTGGGAATAACCATTGGGTTTCCAGAATAAAGGTCATTGGTATTTTATACAAGAGTGGTTTTCATGGACTATTACAAATAAGACCTTCCTGAAATGGGATACTAGCAAAATTGAGGAGAGGAATTAGATGGAAGTAAAATACCTAAAACATTTTAGGTATTTCTTTTGAGAAAATTTGATTTTTCAAGGATAATAAATAAATGGAGCATTAGCTAAATGGAAATGTGGAATCAAGAGGGTTTTTGTTGTTGTTGTTGCTTCTGTTTTATTTTAGTTATGTCTTGTTTAAGAAGAATAGAATTTCATCATATTTGTTTAATGGTGAGAATAAAGGAGAGGGAAAATAAATAAAGGAGAGGGAAAAATTATTCAAGAAACAGAGAATAGAAAAATGCTGGAGTGCAAATGTGGAAGGGTTGGCCTACTATAGAGAACATAATAGGAGAAAGCAGAATGTATGAGCAAATGTGCACATAGCTGCTTTGCTGTTGGATTATGGTTTATGGAAATTATATTCTAATACTTTCTATTTTCTCAGTATATAGGAGACCAAATTATTAACTAAAAATGAGGATGTTAGAAGCATTATTGTAGCTTTGAGTGGAGAAGCTATAATAATCAATAATTGTGTAAGACAGTAAGAAGTCTTATGAGATTGGAAAACCCAATAGCCATTTAAGTGTGCTGGTCCTGAATTTAAAATATGATCAATCAGCAATGGCTATTTGGTTTTTAGTCACATACAACCCTCTCAAATAAGCTCCTTATGAGGAAAAGAACAGAAAAATGAGGGTCCGAAAATAGTAGTGAGTATTAATAGATTGTAGTACCCATGGAGACTGAAATTTATTTGTGCCAGGATTTGTAAGATGAAACAGAAATTGTGTAGCTTTAACTGATAGTAGAAACTATAGTTTTGATATTTTTAAAGTCAATGTGTGTGAATAAGGGAGGAATGGAGGATGAAAGAATCACAGAAAAGAAGAGGCCATGTCTTGGTGAGGCCAGAATATTTTAAGTATAATGTACATACATTTTGCAGTTTCTAGAGGTTTGAAAATGAGTAGCATTAGGAAAAGTGATGGCAAGACAAGAACCAAAATCTTTATGCGGTTAGGAGGATAATGGGAGAAGATTTTATAAGTGACTTGTAATAAGAAAGGCCAGTGGTTCAAATAGCCTAATTAATTAAGATTTTTTTCCCCTAGAATCTATTGTAAATAGCAAGGGAAAATGTTCTAAAAAGAGGAGAGAAGACTTCATCAACCTGCTATCAATGACATTTGTGTTAGGATAGAGAACAAATTTTCAAAGGAAGATTCTTAAGGAAACACTGCCCTATGAAGTAATCACATTTCAGTAAAAGTGAGAAAATTATGACTGACTTAAATTCTTAGGGTATATTAAAAGCAATTATTAGATGGGTAGTTGGGAAGAGGTAAAAATTGGTGCTGGTTTTATACTTACGTTGTCATTGTGACTTCTCAACTGTGTATATATAAGAGTAGAGTCAATGTGTGTGTATGTGTATGTTGTTGTTTATGTGATTACGGACAATTAAATATTTATTGACTGAAAAGGTCTAATGAAAATACTTTTAAATAAAACTTTGGGAATAGGTGATATATATCTATGAAAAATTTAGAAAACATATCCATTTACTTTATACTTGTGGTAGAGTTAAAATTTACAGTTATTAAAGTGTGAAAATAACATAGCTCATTTATCTTATCTTCATTCTCTAGCATTCCCATTAACAATAATGCTGGAAGATAGTTAATTTTACTTCTTAAAATATGTGTATCAATGTTCCAGTCCCAGGTGGTTTGGAATAGCTGGCTTTGGACCATTGTTCTTCCAGAGGACAACCTAAGAATTAATGTACTTGAATTTAGAGAAAGCTTCCAAAGTATGGAAAATGCAGGGCTATATTCCGGAAGAAGAAGAGAAAGAGGTGATGTTTGCTGTCACTTTTTTCCCAGGGGGGCAGTTGGTCATCTAGGAGTCAAGTAGGTAGCTGAAAATGTGGATCTTACACCTGTGACAGGCTCCTGCTAGAGGAAAGTTATATTGGAAAAACTTCACAGTCCTTAAGGATACAATTAATTTTGCCTCAGTACATTTGGTGAATTCAGGCTCTGCATAGATGACTAAACACCAACAGTGAGTGATGTAACTTAAATAATACTAATTACTCTAAACAAAATTAAAACCTGGAAAAATGTGAAAACATTTTTTGTAGGCATGGGAGGTCAATTAAAGAAGAATGATGTGAAGGTTATGGTTCCTTAAAGAAGGAATATATATTACAGAAAATTCCACATTCAAACCAGGTTTTTCTCTAAGGCCATTTAGCAATTAACAGTCTAGACTCCAAGCAAAAAGTAGACTGTACCTGGGACAAGAGTCCTAGCAGAAGGCAGGTGGAATTTACACTTCCAATTTCACAGGAACTTGAGGGACAAAATCTTACAAAGGAGAAACCACAAAAGGCCAGCCCTGCTTGAAATGCTTGAAAATATGTGCTGTTGCCCTTGACATATTTAGTAGTACCTAAGCTATAAGGGACACCAAGAAAAGAGAAAATAGTATTGGGATATCAAGAGATTTAGTAGAGAATTCAGCAACTGCATGGTATTAGGATAATAGAGTTTGGAAATCAAGGTCTGCCAAGAAGGTAGGGCCCAGTAAACACCCTAGGCTTTCAGTTACATACAATAAAGCCCTAAACTCGGCTAAAAGGAAATATATGACCAGAAACAGAATTTAAGATTGTTAACAAGTTTCATCTTTAATTTCACATAAAAGACCTTTAGTATGACATTATTTTCTGAAGCTTTAAAAAATTTTAACAAATGTAATATATTTCATCAATCAATCAATCAATAATATGACAAAGGCAACAAAATGGCAGAGTCGGTAGCTCCTAACTCCTGTTCCTCCACACAAACATGAAAAAACAAGTGAAAATTATCAAAAACAACTTTGTTAGAACTCTAGAAAAAGTCAAAGCTTTGTAGCACTAAGTAAACCCTGAATTTCTAAAAAGGCAATTAAAAATGTCCCTACATAAAGCTCCTGGATGACTCTGTTGCTTTAGCCTCTGATTTGATCTCAGGTAGTGGGATTGAACCCCACCCATGTCAGGCTCCGTGCTTAGCAGGGAGTCTTCTTGAGATTCTTCCTATTCCTTTCCTTCTGGTCCTCTCCCCCTGCTTTCTCTCAAATAAATAAATCAGTCTAAAACAAACAGACTCACATGGGGAAAATAAGAAACAGGGCAAAGGACTGTGGGAGAAGGGTGATAAAACAGAATGGGAATTCCACAGAGAGGGAGAAAAACCATGAAAGACTCTTAACTATAGGAAATAAACGGAGGGTTGCTGGAGGGGAAGTGGGTGTGGGGATGGCTGATGGAGTAATGGACATTAAGGAGGGAACATGATGTGATGGGCATTGGGTATTATATGCAAGTGATAATTTATTGAACACTCCATCTGAAACTAATGATCTACTATAAATTGGATAATCAAATTTAAATTAAAAAACAATGAAATAAAAATGCTCCTGCCATTCAAGAAAATCTCTGGTAAAATTCTATTTGAATAAATGCTAAAGGAGTAGGGACTTCAATGACCACACATAATGTGGAATACATTTTTGAAAAAGTAGTTTCGAAAAAGTAAATAAACAAATAGATGATAGCAGCCTTCAAGAACCAAGAACTGCAAACCCTGGGGAAGAGGAAGAAATGGATTTCTATAGTTACTACATTAGAATATTCAGGTATTTGCTTTTCAGCATAATATCACAAAGAATTTAAAGATATAAGAATGTATGTCCCATTTATAGGAAAAATATAAGTGAATAAAAACTACCCCCTAAGAAAAACAGGAATTATATTTACTAGACAAAGATTTAAGTTAGTTACCTTAATTATGCTCTAAGAGCTGAAGGAAACCATGGAAATCAAGGATATACTGCAAGAAAAAAAAAATTAAAATATGAGAAAAGAGAACTAATTTATAAAAAAGAAACCAAATAAAATGTCTAGACTTAAAACAAATGGAAAATAAAATTCATTAGAAGGGTTCATTGATTTTCAACTCTTCTAAAGAATTAAAGAAAATACTTTCTAACACATTCTATGAGGCCAACATTGTCCTGATACCAAAGCCAGATAAAGATATCACGTGAGAAAAATTATAGACCAATAATTATTTAGAGACCCCAAATTGCTAAAGAAATGTTGAAAAAGAAAAACAAAACTGGGGGTATCACGTTACCTGATTTCAAGCTTTACTACAAAGCTGTGATCACCAAGATAGCATGGTACTGACACAAAAACCGACACATAGGTCAGTGGAACATAGTAGAGACCCAGATATGGACCCTCAACTCTGTGGTCAAACAATCTTTGACAAAGCAGGAAAAAATATACAGTGGAAAAAAGAAAGTCACTTCAATAAATGGTGCTGGGGAAATTGGACAGCTATGTGTAGAAGAATGACTCTCAACCATTCTCTTACACCATACACAAAAATAAATGCAAAATAGATAAAAGACTTCAACATGAGTCAGGATCTATCAAAATCCTAGAGGAGAGCATAGGCAGTAATCTCTTTGACATTGGCCACAGCAACTTCTTTCAAGATATGTCTCCAAAGGCATGGGAAACAAAAGCGAAAATGAACTTTTGGGACTTCATCAAGATCAAAAGCTTCTGCACAACAAAGGAAACAATCAGCAAAACAAAGAGGCAACCAAGGAATGGGAGAAGGTATTAGCAAATAACACTACAGACAAAGGGCTGATATCCAAGATCTATAAAGAACTCAAACTCAACACACAAAAAACAGATAATCATGTCAAAAAATGGGGCACCTAGGTGGCTCAGTGGGTTAAAGCCGCTGCCTTCGGCTCAGGTCATGGTCTCAGGGTCCTGGGATCAAGCCCTGCTTCGGGCTCTCTGCTCAGCAGGGAGCCTGATTCCCTCTCTCTCTCTCTGTCTCTCTCTCTCTGCCTGCCTCTCCATCTACTTGTGATCTCTCTCTGTCAAATAAATAAATAAAATCTTTTTAAAAAAATGGGTAGAAGACATGAACAGATACTTTTCTGAAGAAGACAAAAAAATGGCTAACAGACACATGAAGGAAAAATATTCATCATCTTTAGCCATCAGGTAGATTTAAATCAAAAGCACATTGAGACACCTCCTTACACCAGTTAGAATGGGCAAAATCAACAAGACAGTAAACAATAAGTGTTTGAGAGGACGTGGAGAAGTGGGAACCCTCGTACACTGTTTGTGGGAATGCAAGTTGGTGCAGCCACTTTGGAAAACAGTGTAGAGATTCCTTAAGAAGTTAAAAATAAAGCTACCCTATGTCCCTGCAATTGCACTCCTGGGTATTTACCGCAAAGATACAGATGTAGTGAAAAGAAGGATCATCTATACCCTGATATTCAGCAGCAATGGCCACAGTCACTAGACTGTGGAAAGAACCACAGATTCCTCATTTCAAAAGATGAATGGTTAAAGAAATATGGTCCATATATACAATGGAGTATTATGCCTCCATCAGAAAAGATGAATACTGAACTTTTGTATCAACATGGATGGGACTGGAGGAGATTATGCTGAGTGAAATAAGGCAAGCAGAGTCAGTTATCATATGGTTTCACTTACTTTGGAGCACAAAGAATAACATGAGGACATTGGGAGATGGGAGAGGAGAAGTGAGTTTGGGGAAATTGGAAGGAGAGACAAAGCATGAGAGATTGTGGACTCTGAGAAACAAACTGAGGGTTTTGGAGGGGAGTGAGGTGTGGGGTTCAGTGAGCCTGGTGGTGGGTATTATGGAGGGCATGTATTGCATGGAGCACTGGGTGTAGTGCATAAACAATGAATTTTGAAACACTGAAAAAAATTAAATTAAATTAAAAAAACCCCGAAATACTAGCAATTAAATCCAGCAACACAGTAGAAGTGTTATATCCAATAGTGAAATGAAATTTATCCTAGGAATGTAAAAGCTGTTTAACATAAAAAAATAGCTCAAAAAAACCCCATAAAGAATAACTCTATGTAATATATCACATTAATAGAATGAGTGGATGGGAGAGGGTGGTTGGGTTATGGACCTTGGAGAAGGTATGTGCTATAGTGAATGCTGTGAAGTGTGTAAACCTGGCCATTCACAGACTTGTACCCCTGGAGCTAATAATACATTATATGTTAATAAAAAATTTGAAAAATAGAATTGATGAGGGAGCAGGAGGCTGGCTGAGGACAGAGCAAAAGCTGGCGCCTTGCACCCCCTCTTCACCCGCTCCCCTCCATATGTGTAGCATTCCTCAGGCACCCCTGACCGCCATAAAACAATAAATAGTTAACTTGCAGGGATCGCAATCCTGCAGAACAGGAATCACCCTTGCTCTACAGATGTCCTGGAGACCTAAACAGGGAGGTTACCTTATCAATAGCACAAATTTCCAGAGGCAAATAACTCTCAGTTCCTGAAGCCCTAATGTCTCCCTCCCCACCATAAACTGGAGGAGGCTGAGGTAGAAGGGAATGTAAATGATGGCAGGATCATAACACTGCACCAAGAATCTCCCAACTATCTTGATGTTAGTGCCTGACCTAAAGACGACATTGATCAAGCCATAAGGGCAAGGCCTCCCACCGACACCTTGTAGGCCCTCCTTAACATGTGAAAACTCTGTTGAAACCTCCCATCCCTTCACCATCCCCCCAACCGCAAGGTATATAACATGCCTACCCTCACAACCCGGGGCAGCAGCTCTTCCTGCCCACGGGTCCTGTCCCCGTGCTTTAATAAACCACCATTTTGCACCAAAGGTGTCTCAAGAATTCTTTCTTGGTCATCGGCTCTGGATCTCAGCCCACCGAACCTCACCTAAGTTCTAGAACTTTTTGTTCATGAGTGAACAAAAATACATGCTCATCTTAACTGACACATAAAAGGTGCTTGACAAAATGTAATACCCTTCATGATAAAAAAATCTTTAAGAATACTAAGACTACTGGGGTGCCTGGTGGCTCAGTGGGTTAAAGCCTCTGCCTTTGGCTCAGGTCATGATCCCAGGATCCTGGGATCGAGCCCCGCATCAGGCTCTCTGCTCAGCAGGGAGCCTGCTTCTTCCTCTCTCTGCCTGCTTCTCTGCCTACTTGTGATCTCTGTCTGTCCAATAAATAAATAAATAAAATATTTAAAAAAAATACTAATACTAGAAGGAATGTTTTTCAACATGATGAGGGACAATTTATGAAAATCCCAACAGCTAGCATCATAAGCAATGATGAAACCAACTCTACTCCACGAGTAAGAAAAATGTCAGGATGTTTTCTTTCACCATTGCTATTAAGATTGAATGGCAAGTTTTACCCAGCCAATTAGACAAGAAAAAATATATTAAATTAACCCAAATTGTAAAAGAAGTGGTAAATCTCTCTATTCCTATATAACATTATATGATATATATGATATACACTCCATGATAATCCACAAAAAGCTATTAAAGCTAATAAATGAACTAATAAAGATAAACACACAAAAGTAAGATGTTCCTGCATATCAATGTAAATAACTCATAAAACTATAAGCCTAAAATCTATGCTTTTTGTAAATAAACTATACCTCAATAAAATTTATTTTTTTAAAAGATTTATTTGAGAGAGTATGTGGATGAGCTTGGGGGTGAGGGAAGAAGAGAGAAAAGGAGAGGGAGAAAAGCTGACTCCCCTCTGAACAAGGATCTCCAGGTATGGGGCCTGGATCCCACAACCCTGAGATCATGACTTGAGCCAAAGTCAAGTTATATGCTAAACCAACTAAGCCAGCCAGACTCCCCACAATAAAATTTATCTTTAAAAATAGTTGAGATACAGCAGAAAATATATTTAGTCATTTGCAAAGGATTAGGAGAAAATATGCAGAAAGAATTACAAAGAGAAAAAAGATGAAATACATGAAAACCAAGTTTATGTGACAAGTTAGAAATAGTGAAAGTATCTTAATATAGGTGATAGAGTGCTGGGAGATGAAGGAATGGAATGGTAGCAAAACAATATTTCAGTAATGTCAGTCAAGGATTTTCCAGAACTGATAGGAAATATAAAATCACATATTCAAGAAGTTCTAAAAGTTGAAAGGAGGCAACATACTAGCATTGCCCCCAAAATTAGAAATTATATGTATGTTTGTTGTATTGCATTATACCTTATATTAACATATTTACCTCTTCCTGAATAATGTGATTTATATAAATTTATTTAAATTGTCACAATTTTTGAAATATTATCACATATTTACAACAAAACATTACTATACTACTATTGCCATTTAATTATATGTGACATTATAGTCATTGCTTTAAAAATTAACATATTCATATGTCTGCCTGAAGTTTCATTTTTCCAGTGATATTCCTTCTTTCTGGCATTTCTGTGATACCTTCAATGACCACTGATGATCTACTAATTTTATTGTATCTCTTATTGTGAATCTGCTCAAGAAAATTTCTTCTAACTTTTGGTCTACTAGGACATATTGATCATAAAGGTAATAAATGAAAAAAATATATATATGGTTTAGCCAAAAGACGTTACTATCTGAGAAAAAGGAATAAGGGAAAAATTCTATAAATAGAAAAACATGGTTAGAGATTCATCTTCCACCTAGATGTATTGATAATACATTAATATTCATGAGCCAAGTACTGTAATTAAAAAAAAAAAGATTGTCAAATTAGGATATGCATGTATGTATATAAACATGTATAAAATTGTATTAACTTTAACATGATTGCATACTAGGGTATATACATTCTGTTCATAAAAAATAAGCTTTAGGGGCATCTGGGTGGCTCAGTGGGTTGAAGCCTCTGCCTTCAGCTCAGGTCATGATCCCAGGTTCTGGGATTGAGCTCTGCATCCGGCTCTCTGCTCAGCGGGGAGCTTGCTTCCTCCTCTCTCTCTCTGCCTGCCTCTCTGCCTGATTGTGATCTCTGTCTGTCAAATAAATAAGTAAAATCTTCAAAAAAAATTTTTTTTAAAAGAGAAAAAGTTGATGTTAAAAAAATCACACATTTTAGGAAAACCACTATATGCAGAAACACATCTGATTAAAAAAAACACTGTTCATTTCATGTTATAAAAACTGAACAAATTAAGAATAAATGGAAACATTCTAAATCTATTAAAGTTGTCTAAAAGTATATAAAGTAACATACATTAATACAAATTCAAGCCACCGACATGGGGAAAATATTTGCAAAACATTACACTGACAAAGAATTCAAAGTGCTAAAGAATTGATCAAATATTTTTTAAAGGAAACCACCAAAATAATCAATAAGTATTTTTAATGCCTCGATTTCATTATCTATTAGGGAAATGCAAATCAAGAACAAAATGAAATACCACTACACTCCTACTGGAATGGATATAATTAAAACGATTGAAAGGACCAAGAAAGAATGTGAATGGACTCAAATACACATTGTTGTTAGAATTTTTAATTAGGGTAAACTTTTTAGAAAACTTTTGCAGTATCTACCAAGATTTTATTGTGTCTCCTATATTACGTATATCTAATCTGATTTAGCAATTTCAGATCTCAGTGCATTTCTAACAGAAAGGAATTCTAATGTCCTTCAAAAAATGAATACAGCAATGTTCATATCAGTTTTACTCTTAATAGCCAAGACTTTAAACAAAGATTTCCAATAAGAACAGAATAGGTACATAAATTAAGAAATTGTTAATCTACACAGTGGAATACTACACTATAATGAAAATGTATGAAACACAATAAGGAGGATGAATCTCACAGATATGATATTGAGCAAAGTAAGCCATAAACAATAAAGTTTATTTATACTCTATTATTCTGTTTATATGGAGATCAAAACCAGAAAGAATTATTCTATGGTGATAATAGGTTAGAATAGCAGTTAATATTTTGGGATTACAGACTGGGAACTGATGCTTCAGGATTGTTGATAATGCTATATACCATAATCTGAATAGAGACTTCATGGGAAAATACATACCTAAAAATATATTAATCAGCACACACTGTATGTGTTTGTTGTGTTGCATTTATTTCCAAAATTCTCTCCAGAGATCATGAATCAATTCTTATATATCCGTATTAGAAAGTACATGGGTCTTCGGAAAAGAAAATAAATTCTACAAAATGACAGAGCAGAAACATTTTATATCTATTATTCATTTGAGATATAACAGCTCTATTGCTTTTTCCTCACAATAAAAATCTTCAACAGCCCCATTGTTTATCTGCACATCTGTTTCAAAATAAAAATAAATGTATAAATAATCCACAGATGTGTAAGTGCCTTCTGGGATTTAAAAAAAACAAAGGTGTTAGGGTAATAGCAGGTGTTATAGCTTAGTACTGAGGCATGGAAATAAATGAGTATAAACTGGAGGATTATTCTTCCCAGACAGTTTTTTTGTTTGCTTTATGACAAATAAGTCCCATCTGGCCCTTAAACCTGGGACTTCAGATCTTTGAAAAGCAATAACTTTATATCAAGAACTAACAGATAATACAGTTTACTCACTAATTGTGGAAACAATTCTGATAGTATTTTGGGCAAGGATAATGAATTTAACTACCTCAGGATCCCAGGGGTTATTTGAATAGGGTCTCTGAGTATTGTTGTGAATATATTGGAGGAAAGTGACCCAAACCAGTTGCTAGGTTTATGTTAAAAATGGTACAATGAGATATTTTGTATCCAATTTCTTGACCCTGATTGTTGAAGTTTTCCTTCTCCACGGTTAGATTTTATTTTTATTTTACGGTTTTTATTTAAATAACCACAATTTCCTCTGTGTACATCATCACAAGGAAATCTGTTCACAAGCCACAATTTTAAAAACAACACTGTCAAGGACTTCTTTTTTTCTCCTATTTTGTATTTATATCTTTGCCCATCTTTCCTTTTATAGCACAGGTATATTAGCTGGTTAGCTCATTAACTCTCTATTCATGGAGCTATACTTATGAAAACTCTTCTATGAGCCAGCTATCTCATACCCCTTACTACATGTTCATGAATAAGTTGTATTAAATGAAATCAATAAAACAGTAAAAGGGAGACAAAGGATTTATGTTCTAATGGATGCCTGTACCTTAAAGAAAGGCCTCTACTCATGCCCTTTTCTCACCTTGAAAGAAGACTTCTCAATTTTTCATGTATCTCCAAAACTTCTAAAAGATTTAGGTAGAAATGTGTGTTTCTACCTAAAGAAGATATTATATCTTCTACCTACCTACGTACCTTCTATTATATCAAGAAAAAGACACTTTTATTACATACTAAAATTTTAAAATATATAAATTTCCTATTAGTCCTCTAATTTTTCATCCCCCAATCTCTCTCTTGCTAACGCATTTCTCTCCATTTCTCATCTTCCATATCTTCATCTATTAGTTGAAGGCATTTTTCTCACCTTGTGAATGGTACTTACAAAAAAGTCTGTGGTCTTTTGATTTTGTTAACTGTTTCCTTTGCTGTGCAAAAGCTTTTGATCTTGATGAAATCCCAATAGTTCATTTTTTCCCTTGCTTCCCTTGCCTTTTGCGTTGTTCCTAGGAAGATGTTGCTGCGGCAGAGGTCGAAGAGGTTGCTGCCTGTGTTCTCCTCAAGGATTTTGATGGATTCCTTTCGCAAATTGAGGTCCTTCATCCATTTTGAGTCTATTTTTGTGTGTGGTGTAAGGAAATGGTCCAATTTCATTTTTCTACATGTGGCTGTCCAATTTTCCCAGCACCATTTATTGAAGAGGCTGTCTTTTTTCCATTGGACATTCTTTCCTGCTTTGTCGAAGATGAGTTGACCATAGATTTGAGGGTCTATTTCTGGGCTCTCTAGACAACTGACAGAATGGGAGAAGATATTTGCAAACGACATATCAGATAAAGGACTAGTGTCCAGAATCTATAAAGAACTTAGCAAACTCAACACCCAAAGAACAAATAATCCAATCAAGAAATGGGCAGAGGACATGAACAGACATTTCTGCAAAGAAGACATCCAGATGGCCAACAGACACATGAAAAAGTGCTCCATATCACTCGGCATCAGGGAAATACAAATCAAAACCACAATGAGATATCACCTCACACCAGTCAGAATGGCTAAAATCAACAAGTCAGGAAATGACAGATGCTGGCGAGGATGTGGAGAAAGGGGAACCCTCCTACACTGTTGGTGGGAATGCAAGCTGGTGCAGCCACTCTGGAAAACAGCATGGAGGTTCCTCAGAATGTTGAAAATAGAACTGCCCTATGACAGCAATTGCACTATTGGGTATTTACCCTAAAGATACAAATGTAGTGATCCAAAGGGGCACATGCACCCGAATGTTTATAGCAGCAATGTCCACAATAGCCAAACTATGGAAAGAACCTAGATGTCCATCCACAGATGAATGGATCAAGAAGATGTGGTATATATACACAATGGAATACTATGCAGCCATCAAAAGAAATGAAATCTTGCCATTTGCGACAACATGGATGGAACTAGAGCGTATCATGCTTAGCGAAATAAGTCAAGCAGAGAAAGACAACTATCATATGATCTCCCTGATATGAGGAAGTGGTGATGCAACATGGAGGCTTAAGTGGGTAGGAGAAGAATAAATGAAACAAGATGGGATTGGGAGGGAGACAAACCATAAGTGACTCTTAATCTCACCAAACAAACTGAGGGTTGCTGGGGGGATGGGGTTTGGGAGAAGGGGGTGGGATTATGGACATTGGGGAGGGTATGTGCTTTGGTGAGTGCTGTGAAGTGTGTAAACCTGGTGATTCACAGACCTGTACCCCTGGGGATAAAAATATATGTTTATAAAAAATAAAAAGTTAAAAAAAAAAAAAAAGTCTGTGGTGGCAGAACAAAGACCCACCATTGCTCCATAACCATGGCCCTTATGAGTTTCACCTTCTAACCCCAATGATTATCCCAGTATTGCCCCCAGGATGCTATTTTGTATATTCTTTGTAAATAACATAATGGAGAGTTAGGAAAGTTTTCCTTTTTCAAGAAAACAGTCTTTTGTATTACTACCCTTATGACAACTCAACAGAACTGATTTAGCTTATCACATACAAGATCTTGTTATCTCATTCCTAATGTAATTACTCATCTGAATGTCCAAGTATATCTATAGATAATGGATAATAGTCTGATATTTTGGTTCCACTCCACAGAAAACTAGGTAAAACATACATATGCATGTACTTAATATGCATATTAATGTGTGTATATAGAGAAAGTACATTTGTATATGTTTATTCATTTTCTATGGATTATAACCAAACTTCTAGCTAATAATGTGTTGAAGTACTATCCATCATTCTAAATAACTGCATACACACACACACATACACACAGAGTCACATATACACAAGTTTTTAAAAAATAATTTTTCGTTAGTATATTTCATATATTGATCTACACATAACTGCATAATATATGATAGGTCATTGTATCAGTATATTGATGGATCAAGGAAAGGAAAGGAATCAGTTTTCTTCCTCTCACCTTTATCTCTGGTTCACTTCATTTCATGCAACTCCTGTTAAAGGAATATTTCTAGAACCAACATTTATATTTAGTTTCCATCAGACTGCATCATTTATCCTCTTGTAGCAAATCTCAATATAATAAGTATTTTATTTTTTTCTCTAGACATGTTGAAAAGGAATTGTTCCTATAAAAATACTAGGTAGCTAAACTTTTTCAATGTTGATTAGCTAACTGTCATCAAATTTCATGTGGATAGTAAATATGCAACTTGTAAACAGATTGCATGAAAAGTTCTGAAAACAGAAAACTAATGTCCAGAGATCTTACCCTACCAGATAGTAGACTATATTAAAAAATGCTTAAATTATATTAAAATATATTAAACTAAAGGCTGTTAATTCCAACTGGGTAACCATCTGGCAAAAACAAGAAATCTACATCTTTATGCAATGTTTTGAACACAATTTTTATTTTTTTAGTACTTTTAGTATTTAGATATACATATATACATATGTATAACTTTATACATTTTAATATATTTATATAGCTTTATTTACATATAATATTCATTACTTTAACATTATTTCATAAATCCTAAATTAAAGATTAAACCAAAGTAATAAATTTTGACATACACACAAAGAAAAAATATATGCAAATAAAGCCAAAAGTAATACTATATTGGGAAAAATATGGACAATGTATATAGCAAACACTTTATCTCTTTAATATAATAAACATTCTTACTATACAGTAAGATTTACAAAAATACATTGGGAAAAATGAAATAAACAAAATACACAAGCTTACAATTTACAGATATTTCTAAAATGTTTCAAAAGTGATTAAAATATCCCCAAACTTTCTTCTGATAAAGGAAATTTAAATTAGAAGAACAATTCTCTATACAGAAATTATTTACAGGATTGACAAGGCTCTACAATTTTGACACAAATGTGTGTGATGGTGTACAGAATCTGATACTGGCGCATACTGTTGATGGTTGTATATTTTGATGATACACAATCCAGAAGAATTATCAAATACTTATTAATATTTTAAACAGAAACAAATTTTTGGGCGCCTGGGCGGCTCAGTGGGTTAAGCCGCTGCCTTCGGCTCAGGTCATGATCTCAGGGTCCTGAGATCGAGTCCCGCATCCGGTTCTCTGCTCAGCAGGGAGCCTGCTTCCCTCTCCCTCTCTCTCTGCCTGCCTCTCTGTCTACTTGTGATCTCTCTCTGTGAAATAAATAAAGTCTTTAAAAAAAAATAAGACCTGAAATTTAAAATAAAATATAATTAGTAGGGTATAGAGTAAATATGTACACATATAATGAAAACTCTACAGCTATGACAAAGAAGTGAAGATCTATAAGTGACAATATGGAAAACTTACACCTGATAATTTTATTATTTTCAGTTAGCCAACATATAGTATATCATTAGTTTTTGATGTAGTAGCCAACGATTCATTAGTTGCATATAACAGCCAGTGCTCCATGCAATATGTGCCCTCCTTAATACCCATCCCTGGGCTAACCCATCCCCTGACCACCTCCTTTCTGAAACCCTCAGTTTATACCTTATTTTTAATTAAATATAGTCAGATAAATATATTTATCTGATATTTTGGTTCCACTCCACAGAAAACTAGGTAAAACATACATATGCATGTACTTAATATGCATATTAATGTGTGTATATAGAGAAAGTATGTTTGTATATGTTTATTCATTTTGTATGGATTATAACCAAACTTCTAGCTAATAATATGTTGAAGTACTATCCATCATTCTAAATAACTGCATACACACACATACACACAGAGTCATATAAACACAAGTTTTTAAAAAATAATTTTTCGTTAGTGTATATTTTTTTAAAATTTTATTTATTTATTTGACAGACAGATTACAAGTAGGCAGAGAGGCAGTCAGAGAAAGGAGGAAGTAGGCTCCCTGCCAAGCAGAGAGCCCAATGCGGGGCTCAATCCCGGGACCCTGGGATCATGACCTGAGCTGAAGGCAGAGGCTTTAACCCACTGAGCCACCCAGGCGCCCCTGAAACTCTTTATAAGTAGTCCAAGTTGATGTATAGATGTATAAATGTTATTAATGCTACTTTCATCAGGCCCTAAGATTTAAAAAAAAAAAATGAAATTTCAAAGCCAGATCACTGCAGAATGGAAAATGTCTGAGAACCCTCTTCCTGAACTCTCATTTCCATTCATCACTTCAAGAATAAAAAGCCTGTAGTGAAGGGAAGGGGAAGAAATACATTGGAGACGGTTATTTCCTCATCATGTTTGCTAGGAGTCTCACATAGTGTGAAGAGTAAGTGTGCTAATTCTTCACCTCTGCTCTGATAAGAAAACTTCCAGAGACCTTTGAAATATATCCCTGTGATTGAGACACAGAGAGGATTGGTGCTGCATTTATACCTAAAAAAGTTCATCCTTGGAAACAAGATAGAAGGAAGTGCTATTGGCTTTCTTGCACTCATAGAGTTTTTCAAAGAAGGAATAATTTTTTTAAAAAATATTTCTATTTCCCCAGTTCCTTTGCTTTGGTCCATGGGCAAGATGTATACTACAAAGGAGAAAGAACTGAGATTGGGAAATATTGAATCCTGTCAAATAGTCCATCTAAGTAAAAGTAGCAGTGCTGGCAGCAAAAAAGTTGAGAGAGAATGCTGGATTAGTCATAAGCAACAACCAGCAATAGAGTTAAATGGGGTAAAAGTAATCTCAGTTGGAGAGTCTTGCCATCAGGAATCTCTAGTGGTTCCATTCAAAAACTCAATGGTAAACATCTACCATGCCCAGGGAGTACAAGTTCAGCCCACAAAGAAAGGAACATCTGCAATTAAAATCTTAGCATTCCTCTAAACCTCATATCTTAGACCTGAAGGTATAAAATGACAACAAAAACAAAAAACAAAGACTCTCAAAGTAGGTGTAATGTAGGAATAGAGGAAAAATTTTTCTTTCTTTCCCCATGCTGACTTCCAGGCTGCAGCAGGCTTACACTGGAGAAGATGATGCAGTATTGAATCAACTTCAGACATTGATCGATATCTTGGACTGGATATTCTAATTAATTATTGAGTTTCTCTTTGCGACTCAACTTCTGTAACAGAAAGTGAAAACAGATCTGTTTCTTGAAAGTCCACATAAAATACATGAGAGTTACTTATGTTTTCTACTAAGATTATGTAGTTATGCCAACTGAATGATGAACAATGTAAATGGCTTATTCAATGTACAGACACATAATGTATGCCTGTGTGCACTTGTATACATATTCATAATAGAATGACAATATATGATTAAATATATTTATCTGTGAAAACTGAAGTTTAAAATAGTTGCGAAGAGGCTTATTGGCCTTTTAGTATTTTTTGAGTTTAAAAATCCTTATTTCCATCAACTATTCTTTCCACAAATTTCAGGAAAGAATTATTCTAAATAAAACAGAACATATTGGGCGCCTGGGTGGCTCAGTAGATTAAGCTACTGCCTTCGGCTCAGGTCATGATCTCAGGGTCCTGGGATCGAGTCCCGTATCGGGCTCTCTGCTCAGCAGGGAGCCTGCTTCCCCCTCTCTCTCTCTCTGGCTGCCTCTCTGTCTACTTGTGATTTCTCTCTGTTAAATAAATAAATCTTTAAAAACAAACAAAAACAAAAACAAAAAAAAAACAAACAACAAAAAAAAACAGAACATATTAGCTCAATAAAACTTAATAAATTAAAATAACATCCTTTATTGATAACTCCATATATTAGTCTTTTCGCTATTATGCATCTCACTTGGATAATCACATTTATTTTTTTTTATGGGATTCAAATTTCAGTGTTTATTTTTTTAATTTAATTTAATTTTTTTAGTGTTCCAAGATTCATTGTTCATGTATCACATCTAATGCTCCATGCAATATGTGCCCTCCTTAATACCCACCACCAGGTTCACCCATCCCCCTGCCTCCCTCCCCTCTAAAACCCTCAGTTTGTTTCTCAAAGTCCACAGTCCCTCCTGGTTCATCTCCTCCTCCAATTTCCCCCAATTTATTTTCCTTTCCTTCTCCTGATGTCCCCCATGTTATTCCTTATGTTCCACAAGTAAGTGAAATCATATGATAATTAACTTTTTCTGCTTGACATATTTCACTCAGCATAATCTCCTCCAGTCCATTCCATGTTGACACAAAAATTGGGTATTCATCCTTTCTGATGGATGAGTAATATTCCATTGTATAAATGGATCACATCTTCTTTATCCATTCGTGTCTGTTGACAGGCACCTTGGCTCTGTTCACAGTTTGGTGATAGTGGACATTGCTGACATTTAAATCAATGAGATCTTTTAACAACAACAGCAAAACACCACCCTAAAATAAATACATAAGTAGGGGCATCCAGCTTCCTCGGTTCATAGTGTATGCAACTCTTACTCGTGGGGTCATGAATTCAAGCACCAATCTGGGTATAAGCTTACTTAATAATAATAACATAATAATAAATATATCACTATCAAGTACAAAATTAAAAAATCAAGTAAAAAACCAAGTACAAAATTTAAAAAATACAAATATATTTTAAGTTTAATCCAAAGCCCATACACTTTTTATTAACACCTACTTACTTTCTAAAAAATAACATGATATTTGAAAAAATAATCTTGTACTTCTCTATAATAAATGATTATTTAAATAAGAATTATTTCCCGGTAAATTGGACATGTCTTGTAGGAGTTAACTATAATTTATATGGATAAAATAATGGAAGACCACTATAACTATACAAATCCACTTAAATTTTAAAATTCAGAAATGAAAGACAACATACTTACAACATTATAGCAAGAAGTTACTATCTAGTCTGTTAATTTTCTTCTTCTTTAACTACTTATTTTTTCAATTTATGTTATAATCTTATAATTTTTCTGAATCTATAATTTTCTTTAAGAACTTAGATAATTGAATTGTGTCCATGTATCTACCTAGTTTTTCATATTGCTATCATTAGGAAGACAAGAACTTAGTAGATTTATTCATTACGCATGTATTTAGGAGATGAAAGGAAAGAGTAAAAATCTTTACTGCTTTTAGTTACTCACTACTAAAAGCTGAAACATTTTTTCTAAGAGAGTACATGTGTAAATATTCAGTCCTTTATAAAAATCAACAAGATTTAAGAATATGCCTTGAAATTATCTCAAGTATATTGTTTTGTTATGATGTATCCCCAGCAAATGTGCGAAGATTGATAACTGATTCTAGGACATCTCATTTTAAAACTATAATGGCTTATAAAGTATTGTTTCAACAAGATGATTGAATAACCTCTAAACATTAGATCTTAAGGTTAATTATATTTTATTGCATCGTTACATTCAGTTAAAAAACTAATCATTAGGTATATTTTGAGTCAAATCTGTGTCCAGATGTAACCATAATGAGTTCAAATGTGTATTCACTAAAAAGTCATAAATGAAAGATTTTTCCTAGTATGTCTTTTTAAGGTAACATTTAAAATGTTTAAAATAGGTTTGAAGTTTGAATAATATAATACTAGAAAAACAAGTAAAAAGTGGTAAGAATCTAATTGTCCATAAGCATGAAAATTTTACCTACTTCAATGGACATTATCAAATTGAGACAAGTTATATTCAATTTAATGAATTTCTTGATGAACTACTAAATGAATTCTGCATATTTTTAAAAATTAACATTCATAGAGCCACTGGATATTTTCTCAGTAGTAATGTTCAATTTGAAATAAAAAGGATACTATGCTTTTTTAAAAAATTTTTTTATTTTTTATAAACATATATTTTTATCCCCAGGGGTACAGGTCTGTGAATCACCAGGTTTACACACTTCACAGCACTCACCAAAGCACATACCCTCCCCAATGTCCATAATCCCACCCCCTTCTCCCAAACCCCTCCCCCCAGCAACCCGGATACTATGCTTTTTAATTTTTAGTATTCCAAGAAAAAAATTCTTAAAGAAATGTTTAAAGTTAAGATATAATACATTGCTAAAATTATTACATTTGAATATATAGAACCTAACAAAATGATTTTTAATTTTTTAATACAGTAAGAGCAACTTAATATCTACTTTCTACAAATTTTTAAGTTAAAATATTGTACAAAATTCAATGTTATTAATGATATGCAATCTATTTTTTATCAGATCACTAGAACTTATTTATCTTGCATAACTAAAACTGTATCCTTGCAACAACTTTGTGTTTCACCCTCTCCCAACTCCCTGGCAACCACAACTCTCCTCTCTGTTTCTGTAAGTTTGACTATTTTAGATACTTTGTATAAATGGTTATGACCAATTAATCTTCAACAAGGGTTGAAGAGTATATAATAAGAAAAGGATATTCTCTTCAACAAATGCTATTGGGAAAACTGGATACCCACATGCAAAAGAATGAAAGTGGACCCTTATTTTACACAATAAAACAAAAATCAATTCAAAATGGATTAAAGATTTAAATATAAGACTTGAAACTGATATTTGATGCTTAAACATAGAAAATAAAATCATTCAATGGTATATTAAATATTGGTAAAATACCTTATCAGAATTATATTCATTTGTATTTATTCTCTCTCTAGAGCCCCTACATTCACAAAGATGGTATGTATTAGGCACACACAAGCAGAAAATATTTATGGCTAATTTCCATAGGAATATACAGTAAAAAAATTGTATTGCAAAGAATGGGAGAGGAAGAAACTAAAGTCTCTTAAGAACATTTAATATCATTTAATATCATAAAATAAACTGGTGCTTTTATTTGTCTTAATGGCAAACCAGTAAGAATATTTTTTAAAAGCAGGATGATAACATAGTTAAAAAGTTGTTCCAAAATTCTAAGGTTAAGATACTCACAAGAAAATAGTGAGACAGCTGAAGCTGTCAAATCTTTTTGTAGACATCTTTATGATACACTTCCTGATGAGTAATCTAAATGCTTTTTGCTGGGAAGATAATCTCTTTGTGCAGAATGCTTTCAACAGAATGGACTTATGTGTCTGGATTTATTTTAAAAAAAAACATGGACTCTAAGAACTTATGAGGAGAATATATTTGGAAAATACTATGGAACTTGTATAAATATCTGAGTTTAAAATGGTGATTTTTTCCATGATTTAATTGCTCCTGTGTAAATAAGGTGACTACGCATCTCACTTACGGATCCCATCTGTTAACTTACACCAGAGTATACTGATGGCATGTCAGATGTCTGTTTAGAATGGCTAGTATTTAACTATAAAGACAGAAACTTCCAGAAATATTAAGAGGATGAGGCATGGAGAGAGAGGGGTAAAGTTTAACATTGGTATTTGGGGGAAATAGACTTAATTCGGAGAAAGTGGCTAACTGGGTAGATAAAAGGTATAAAACTGAAAGGGATATAAGTGAGTATTTGTATTTGTATTTCTTTACTCTTGCTAACAACTGGGTTAAAAAAGAAAGGTCAGGACCAGAGTCCATATAAAATTCAATTCTGTCAGTCTTCATCAGATTCCATAAGGTAACAACTTATAAAATATTTGTTGATTGAGTAATATGCAAGTTTATAAAGATCACATTTCAGACACAAATACTCAGAATGTACCTGTTCGGATCCTTTGAGACTTACAAGCAAGGATGTGAGGTTTACTTCAGGTTGGATCTTTAACTCATCTCTGATACTTTAAAGCTTTCACAGTAATCACTAAATGTTGCTTTAATCATGTTTAGGTTTGGGAGAGGGACAAGCCCATAGTTCTAGACAGGTTAGGTAGCTGAGACAAGAACCCCTTCCATTGACATGGATGTTGAAAATTAACATTAGTGTTTTTTCTCTGAGGTTTAATATGAAATAATTTGGTCAAACTGTTTCTTGAGGAGTACCTGGGTGGCTCAGTTGGTTAAGCATCTGCCTTTGGCTCAGGTCATGAACCCAGGTCCTGGGGTCAAGCCCCATGTTAGGCTTTCTGCTATTTCTCCCTTTCCCTCTGCACTTCCCCCTGGCTTGTGCTCAATTGCTCTTTCTCTTGTTGTCTCTCTCTCTCACAAGTAAATAAAGAAATTCCAAAAAAATAAAAAAAATAAAAAGAAGTTTCTCAAGGTTATAGTGAAAAATTCAAAGAGTTTATTTCACATACCTCATATTTTTTAATGTTCTATTTTTAGAGTTTGTTTTTCATATTGGAGTTAATGGAGCAAATATGACTTCCTGAGATAACCAGAAAGATATTACTACTGAACCATGATTAATAAGGCCACAACAAAAAAAACCAAGTCTACTATCTTTGTGTCACAGTAGAAGAAAGATAAAATTTTAAGTAAACATTTTAAAAAATATTTTAAAAAGCAATAATACTTGGCACTAAAAAATGAAAAACAAATGATGAATTAAATGTTTGAAAACAGATTTCAGTTGACAGTTCTTTTTGTTAAATATATTAACTGAAATAATTTAAGATACGTATTTGACTTGAGTGACTGCAAATAATTACATGATAAAATTAGAAGGGTCTTATTACTTAAATTATGATATCTTTCTTTCTTTTTTAAACATATTATAGCTTTTATAAAAAAATAAAATTTATTTATTTGACAGATAGAGATCAAAAGTAGGCAGAGAGGCAGGCAGAGAGAGAGAAGAGGAAGCAGACTCCTCGCTGAGCAGAGAATCCGCTGCAGGGCTTGATCCCAAGACCCTGAGATCATGACCTGGGCTGAAGGCAGAGGCTTAACCCCCTGAGCCACCCAGGTGCCCTCTTTCTTTCTTTCTTTCTTTCTTCCTTTCTTCCTTTCTTCCTTTCTTCCTTTCTTCCTTTCTAGTTTTATGTTAAGGGAAACTCTGAAAAAGAATAATGCACAATTTTCATATGATTACAATAACATCAAAGCAATAAGAGCATATTTTATTTTATTTTATTTTTTTGAGCACATGATATTTTAAAGCGGATATACATTTTGTATAATTTTTAAGCAATGTATTCTGAAAATGTTGAGGCTATATACATATCTGAGTTTAAAATGATGATGTTCCATGATTTTTTAAAAATATTTTATTTCTAAATAATCTTAACACCCAACATGGTGCTTGAATTTACAACCCTGAGATCAAGAGTACCCTGAGATCAAGAGTCACATGCCCTACCATCTAAGCCAGCCAGGCACCCTGATGTTCCATAATCTTCATGGTTCTGTAAATAAGATGATAACACATCTTACTTAGATGCAATCAGTTTCCTAATTATTTAGCAGTAATATATCTTTTGTGTAAACCAAAACATTTAAATGGCTTAGAGCCCATTTATTAAAGTCCTGCTACTGATGATCTAAACTTGATAACCAACATGAAAATGGTAAAGCAGGTAGGACCCTGAGTTTATTTGCTGAATTTTATTAGCAATAAATTATTTATTTGATGAAAATTATTATACTCTGATTCTGGTTATAAGTGAATCCCCCTGCCTTAACCGCCAACCTTCCAAGCCCAAACTGGTGAAACCTGTGGATATGTTACTTTTCTTGCCCAAAGTGTCTTTAAGATGTAATTAGGGTTATAGACCTTAACATAGGAAGAGTATCCTAGATTATCTACCTAAATCCAATCTAATCTGGCTTGACCAATTCCAAGATTCCCATTTTTTTTCTTTTTCTTTTTAGGATTTTATTAATTTGAGAGCACAGATGGGGGAGGGGCAGAGGGAGAGGGAAAAGCAGACTCCCCCTCATAGTTGAAGCATATAGCATGTAGCCTTTTCAGCTTGGCTTCTTTCACTTGGTCATATGTGTTTGAGGTTCCTCCATGTCTTTTCATGGATTGATAGCTTATTTATTTTCAACACTGAATATTATTATAGTCTGGATGTACCAGTTTATTTATCCATTCACTCACTGAAGGACATCTTGGTTGCCTCCAAGTTTTGACAGTTCTGAATAAAGCTAATATATCCATCCAAGTGAAAATTTTTTGTATATATAAATTCTCAACTCCTTTGGGTAAATACCAAAGAATGTACTTGCAGGATTCTTTGGAAGGAGTAGGTGTAACCAATTCTTGCAAAACTATACCTACTCTTCCCACAGAAGATTCCTATTTCTTTCTTCCGACAGAGATCACAAGTAGGCAGAGAGGCAGGTAGAGAGAGAGAGAGAGAAGCAGGCTCCTTGCTGAGCAGAGAGCTTTATGCAGGGCTCGATCCCAGGACCTTGAGATCCTGACCTGAGCCGAAGGCAGAGACTTAACCCACTGAGCCATCCAGGCACCCCAAGATTCCCATTTCTATGCAAGATCATGCACTGATGCTTGTAACCACTATACAAATTCCATAAAACTTACATGATGTGGATGCTGTAGCAGTATGATAATCCAAGAGAACTACACCTTGTTGCATACTTACTTAAACATACCATATTAAAAAACCAATCAACATTTGATTTATCATAAGCTCTTTGACTTCTCTGTCCAGGAAAGAACATGCTAATGGGAGAATTTGAAAGAAAGGAGACCAACATGATTTACTAAAATTGATGAGGACATAGGAATATCTGATGAAGGAAAGTACTAGAATTTGAACAAGCAACAACTAAGGCAAACAGTGAAGAGTGGATTTGAGAGACAGTTGAGGGAGTGTGAGGGATGAAAGGAAGCAAGATTTGGGAGAGTTCTTGTGTTGAAGCCATTAAATATTTAGTGATATATAATTCAACTGATCCAAAGACTTCCTTTAGCTTAGAAATATAATCCTTTTTTTTGACATTTTTAATGAAAACATTTAAGTTAACTTTTAATTTTGCTTGGATGTATGGATCCATATTCTATATTTGATCAGTGCTGAGATAAGACATGGAACAGCTTAATTTTATCCCAGCTTCATATCAATATAAAATAGACTATATAGCCTACATCTTTCTAGGAATCAGATTCTGAAAAACACAAAAGAAAAGCTTATTCTGTCTGATTGGGCTATATTAATGTCCATATGTATCAAATGTCTTATTTTTATTTTTCTCTTCCTTAAGAACAAATTATGTAGCAGTGGTCAAAGAAATTCAATTGGACAAGGATTAGGCAAGAGAAATATCAAAGGGGAAAGGCATTCAAGAAATCCCATTTCTATAGTTGAAAATTAATATTTAATTTTTTAAACTCCATTTTTCTTAAAAAAGAATTAGATATAATTTGCCTAGAACAGTCTATGGTTCTGGTAACACGTCTATAATGGACAATTTCTAAAGTAAAATGAATGCGAAGACCATCTCTAATTCCTGTTTCTGTGAACACCACCATCCAACCACTTCTAATCTCTGCTAATGTCTTTCATATAATCACTGAAAAAAAATTGTTTCTATTGAATGTAACTGAATTGATTTAAAGACATTCACCTTGATGTAGGAAAATGGGAAGTTGCCTTATCTGAAACACTTGGTTTATTACATAAAATGCTTCACATGCTTCTCAGCCTTTAACCAAGAATTATGAGCAGACTGGGGAACAGATACATTGCTCTATAAATCTGGCTAGCATAGGAAAACGCCATGATCATACACTTTTGTGGAAAAAACAGAGGAGGACATTTCTCAACCTCCTTGCTTGTCGCACAATTAGGGGATTCAGCACATAGACTGTGAAGAAGGTATAGGTTGATCCTCCTATTTGCCCTATGCCTGGTATAGAGCTAGCCCAGTAGTCACTGTCACTGCTGTTGATGCAGTCATTATTTTTTTTCATATTTTTCTTTTAAGGATTTTATTTCTTTATTTGATAGACAAAGATCACAAGTAGGCAGAGAGGCAGGCAGAGAGAGAGAAGGAAGCAGGCTCCCTACTGAGCAGAGAGCCCGATGCGCGGCTCAATTCCAGGACTCTGGGATCATGACCTGAGCCGAAGGCAGAGGCTTTAATCCACTGAGCCACCCAGGTGCCCTGATGCTGTCATTATTAATTACTATGTGTGCTACATGTTTGTTTGTGTTTTCTTCAAAAATACCACATCTAGAATATTCCTATCCCAAAGCAATCATCTCCTTAGATTAGATGATTATGTGAACTAAATATTTGTCCTTACTGCAAAATAATGAGGCTTTCTTATTAAATATACCGAATGTCCTTATTTAGACTTAATTAGCTCTGATGTTTCTCTAAAGGGATATATCAATTTCAAACAATCACAAAAAACATATTTCATGTAAATTAGTCCAGATGTAAGTCATGAAGCTGGATAGAGAAAAGAAAGATAAGGAATAAATGATTATGTTGTTCCTAAAAGGATGGGGTAAATATTTAAACTGGTTGTATAGGACAGCAAATGATACAATGGGAATTTATGTAAGGACCATCAATATATATGCCAAGTACTTTCACATAAAATATCATTTAATTTTTATAGCAATACTATGTACATTTTTTTCATTTATATGTACAAGATTACTGAGTTTAAGTATATTAGGCAGCATGTCCTAGTATCTTAGTTCAGGCTGCTAAAACAAAGTGTCATAGATTGAATGGCTTATGAACAACAGAAATTTATTTATTTTAGTTCTGGAGACAGGAGGTCTGAGATAAAAGTGTCTGGATAATTGAATTTGGGTGAGGGACCTCTTCCAGATTGCAGACTGCCAACATCTTCAATCCTGACCTGGTGGAAGGAGTGAGGAAGATTTTCAGGGTCTCATTTAAGGGGACTAATCTCTTTCACCAAAGTGTAGCCCTCATGACCTAATCACCTACCAAACCCCAAACTCCTAATACCATCACTGGGGTTTTAAGATCTCAGCAGATGAATTTGAGTGACATAAACATTCCAGGCCTTAGCACCAAGGTTTTAGGTAGTACATAACAACACAATAAGTGTAATTCAGTCTGTGTATGATCTTAAATCTCATGTCCTATGTATTAATAGTATAATTTCTTATTTTTGAAAATAAACCCTGGAGAGAATAAGGCTTACAGATGGTTAATAATGGGGATATAAAGGAAAGTACAGATTTACAGTTCATATGGCAAAGTAGAGTTACATTAGTGACCAAAGAGAAATAATGGCTAAGAGGAAGGTATTGTCATTCCTAAGATTTTGATTTATTTTTATTTTTATTTTTTTAAGAGATGGGGAGGATGGGTGAGAATAGACAGAGAGAGAGGGTGAAAGAGAATCCTAAGCAGACCCCATGCCTAGCTGGGCACTCCATCTCACAACCCTGAGATTAGGACCTGAGCTGAAATCAAGAGTCTGACTCCCAACTGACTGAGCCATCCAGGTACCCTGTGATTTTGAACCTCAGTGTTTGGGAGGTTGTTGATCTAGTTAAGTAACTCTAAGGACTTTCCATTTGAGCACACTGAACTGAAGGAATTCAACTTCAATTGTTCTGTGTAGGAGTATGTTATATTTGTTACAATTAATTAACCCATACTGGTGGATGATATAAATGTTGATAGATTATCAACCAGAATTTATATTTCATTTCAGATTTCCTTAAGTTTTATCTATTTTTATTTTCTGTCCTAGTGTCTCACGTAGGAAGTCACTTTTTTTTTTTTTTTTTTTTTTTTTTTTAAGTTATCATGCTTCCATAGGTTCTTTTTGGCCATGACAGTTTCTCAGACTTACTTTGTTTTTGATGACTTAGGACCTGGTGAAAAGTTTCTTAAACATGACAATACATAAAAGAAAAAAATAAGAAATTGGATTTTATCAAAACTGAAGTTTTATGCTGTGAATTATTTTAAGAGGGTAGAAGTTGAGCTATGAACTTGGAGAAAATACTACCAGACCACATATCTGATAAAGGACTTACATATAGAATATATTCTCAAACTCAATAATGGAAAAAAATTAACAAAAAAAATTATAGAGATAAGAGACATTTCACTGAAGAAGATAGATGGATTGCAAATATACACATGGAAAGACGTTTACCATCACTAAGTAATAGGCAATTTCAAATTAAAACCATAATAAATCAGTACACACTCATTAGAGCAGTTTTTAAAATAGTGATATAAATGCTGATGAGGATGGGAAGACACCACTCATACATTTCTGGTCAAAATGTAGAATGGTGCTACCACTTTGAAAAATAGTTTGGCAGTTTTGTGAAAAACCAAACATAGAATTGCCATAAAATCCACCAATAACATTTCTTGATATTTATCCTGAGGCAACAAAGATTCATGTCCACACATAAACCTAATTGGATTATTTAGCAGCTTTATTTGTAATAGGCAATATTTGTAAACAACCAAAATATCCTTAACAGGTGAATAGTTAAATGTGGTATATTTGTGCAATAAAAAAGAATTGACTACTGATACACACAAAATCTCTGATAGGTATCATTAGGAATGCTGGTGTTGGGGAGGTGGGGAGTATAAATATAAAGGGGTAGTATGAAGACAGTATTGGTGATGATAGTACAGTTCTATATCCTGAGTGTAGTATAGCTTTCATAGCTTTCATAAATTTACACATATTATGAAATAATATAGGATTATATAAAATGTACCCATATCAACTTCCTGGTTTTGTTGTCATACTATAATTTTATAAGATTTATCCTTTGGGGGAAACTGTTTGCAGGTGAGAATAATTGATGAACCATGGCACACAAACAATTATTCAAGCCAAGATTGGAGTATTGCAGCAAAACTAATATTAATTAACTAATTAATACTGATTAAAAAATTATGAGAAAGAGCAAACAATATTTCATTTTCCACTTAAGTGTTTTTGTTGTAGTTTTCAAAAAGCCTGGTAATTTATGTTTTCCTCTATTTTTAGTTACTCTGGACTCAGTTACATGTTTTTATTTTTACAGTTTTTGCTTCATTTCCATTGCCATTAATACATTAATATATCAGATGAATTAAAATCACACTGATATTGTAAATTAAATGAAGAAAATATTAAGCAAGAAATCTGAAGACATAAAGGACTTCCACATTGTTTAATATTAAACATAATGAGGAAGAGGATTTGATTAGAGCAGCTTTGATTCCACCTCCCTACAAATTAGGCCGAGATATAAAAAGAGCAATCTCATGCCCTGTTGAGATCGAGTCTATATTCAAACATTGTTTTAAAATAAAGAGAAAAATAATATCATAAGGTGAATACTTCTACTTGATGTCAAAAGATGATCTGCAGAATTAATCACCATTAATGTAGATTTTTATAAAAAGAATCATTTATTTTTATTTCTTTGTACTTTTCTGAACTCTGTTGTTCAAAATTCCATCCTGATGGAACAGTGGATATAATTATTTTATAAAAAGATTTCAATAGTAGTAGCATTGTCTAGTACTCACCAGCATGTCATTTACTATGATGATACTAAGCACTTAGAATAATGGCTCCTTTCATTTGGATAATTATTAGATCAGAATTTATAGGATTTTACAAATATCTTCTTTTGCCATTCTATTTTTATTATTTCCCAAATTTTGCTCCTTTTAAAGTAAATATACATAAATTTTTTAACTTCTGCTGGGTCACTATATTGTATCTTATATTTTGGAGAAACTTCTATACCCCAACTATATTATACATTCTTTCAGAACTGAATTAAATGTTATCATGGGGGAAGATACTCATTCGTCACCAATTAAAGGATTTTAATTTTAATTTAATAACCATGTTTTTATGGTAAGGCTACCAGACAGTACTCTCTGATAGCCATTTTAACCTTGTTATCTAACCACATATGTCCACTGAAAGGTAAAAGCCAGATTAATTGGAATTTTGTAGTGGAAATGTGAATAGATGCATTTAACAATCCTTACATATGTTTGTTTATTGTTTGTTGTTTATTCTGCTTCCTTATCTTTGCCCCTTGAATCTTTATAGTGTTCTAATTAAGAGTAACCTTTCATTTCATTTCATAACCATGAGTGACTAAATGAAAAAAAAAAAATGTTCTCTGATAGTGGTGTTTAGAGCACAGAGATTTGCTGGCTGTTGGCTGTTACTGTTTTCCTAGCAAATAAGTTCACCTTTGATGTATGTCATAGGTCCACATATTTAAAACCTCATAATTACAATCCGAGTTGTATTATAGCTCCAGCTATCTACTCTTCCCCAATTGGAATGACAAAGTAGTCTCTCAAGGCTCTTTTACTATCTACTACACGTGATAAATATTTCACTTTACTTACGGATGGCATAAAGTGCTCCCTAGGGTACTTGTTCTTTTGAAAAAGAGTTCAATATCTACTATGAAACTATACAAAATATTGGCTTATTAAAATATATCAAAGAATGCAGGGCTTCCATATGAGTCTATAAGGAAAAAAAATTTCTGTGCTGCAAGCTGACAAGATAACCCAAGTCATACTTGTTCAGATAGCATTATAATATATTTTAGCCTCCTTTTTTTAGTAATTCTTCTCCTGATCCCCTTTCAATATTAAAGCAAATGCTATATGTATGTAGCAAATAAGGTATATAATAATATAGAAAATATGAAATGTCATTCATTTTTCAGTTTTCCCACAACTATCTCATCTCCTCAAGCAAAAATTGGATTCATTATTGTGAAAGTATATCCCATTTTTACATATTCAGTAGAATACAGATGATAGATAAGACACTTTCTTAAACAGGAATATTTAACATTAGTTCACCTAGTACCATTGAAAAATGGAAAAGTAGGAAAGTAAAGACATAGACAACTTTAGCCTTGCATCTGTTGTGGGGCAGGGGGGGTGGATCTTGAATAAGCATGACTGTCCTGTTATTCCCTCAGAATAGCAGACCTCCACTCTACTTCAGTTCAGTACTCTGACAGTGAGTAGGTTTCCCATCCTTCCCACACGGACCTAAAGGTTTTGCATCTACTCCTTGCTAAAAGGTGGTTGTCATGAATTGAACTGTGTCCCCCTAAAATTCAAATGTTGAAACTCTAACACCAAAGTGATGGTATTTGGAGATGGGACTTTTGGGAGGTAATTGATTTTTAATGAGATTGTGAGGGTGGAGTTCTCGTAATGGAACCAATGCCTTTATAAAAAGGGGCACCAGAGAGCACTTCTGTCTCCTTCTGTACCCTCCACTGCCCTCTAACTTCATCTCTGTCTCTTTCTGTCTGTCTCTCTCGTCTCTTCTCTCTCTTCTCTCCCTTCTCTTTTCTCTTCCTCTTTTCCATACATATATTCCTAGGAAAGGCTATATGAGCACTCCATAAAAAGGCAACTATCAGCATGCCTGAAAGAGCAGCCTCACCAGAACTCAACCATGTTAGCAACCTCATATTAGACTTCTAGTCTCCACAACGTGAAAAATGAAGTTTCTGTGGTTTGAGCCACCCAATTTATCGTATGTAGTTATGGCCCAAATAGATATAGACAGCAGGGCATGTTTGTGTGGGACCTAAGTGATTCTGATCAAGAGCACACAACTGGAGGAAAAACAAAAACAAAAGAATAGTCTAGGTGCCATGATCACAATAAACATTTATAACAATACATTCTTAATGTAGAATGTGGGGCATAGGACATAGGATCAAAAGAAAGAATTTACATGTATAGCAGGACACAAGGTATAAAGAATTATAAATTTTATCTCACACCACAGAAGATCCTAATATCTGTCAGAGCCTTTAACATTATTAGGGAATGGACATCATCTAATAAAGACATATCAGGTTACTAGAGAATGGCTGAATGAATAGCCCACTTCATTAGGGGCATAAACATTCCTTAAACTAGTTTATACTCATTCTGTCCTAGCAATGTTGTCACCCTTACTCTAAGTTTCCATACACATAAATATGCAACATTTCCATTTGTTCAGTTTCTAAGTTATGTCTGCAGGAATATATATACATCTTTTAAAATTTTAAAAATTTTCATGACCTGAGAGTGCCTGGGTGGCTCAGTTGGTTAAGCATGTGCCTTGGCTCAGGTCATGGTCTCAGGGTCCTGGATTGAAGTTCTGCATCAGGCTTCCTGCTCAGCAGGGAGTCTTCTTCTTCTCTGCCTCTCCCTCTGATTGTGTTCTCTCTCTCTCTGTCATATAAATAAATAAAATCTAAAAACAAAACCAAATCCTCATGATCCAATATTGTACTATCTTATTTATAATGGGACATTATGTTTAGGCCAAATAACCATAGTTACACATAATCTCTCCTAAGTCATTTCACAGGGATGTATTTCCCCTCTCAAATTGTGCAGTATTTATAATTATAAATTGTTTTACTTATCTGATATATTAATTTATAAGAATGCTTCTCTGTTATCTTTTAAAATGTGTTACTGGGGCTTCTGGGTGGCTTAGTCAGTTAAGTGTCTAACTCTTGGTTCCTGCTCAGGTCATGATCTCAGGGTCCTGGGCCTGAGATCTGCTTTCAGCTCCCAGCTTAGCGGGGGGTCTCTTTGTCTCACTCTCTCTCTGCCCTCCTCCCACTTGCACTCTCTTTCTCTCTCTCTCTCAAATAAATAAATAAATCTTTAAATAAAGTAAAATTTATAAACGTGTTGCTTATGTAAAATATCTTTGGGCTGAAGTATATTATGATATCTTGGAGAACAGAGATTATTGCTCAGGTATCTTTGATTATCTCCAAGTTATCTTGCAAAATTTCTTGAACAGAAATTACTTTTTATGAGGTTATTTATTTTTTGTTGTTATTGCTGAGTTATAGTTCTCTATTCTAGCTATTAGGGAACCACAGATTTTTGTAAAGTTTTAATTCTAGTATAGTTATCTTATAGTCATATTAGTATCAGGTGTATAACTTAGTGATTAAATAATTCTATACACTTCTCTTTGCTTATCATGATAAGTGTACTCCTAGTACCCTTCACATATTTCCCTGATCATCCCCCACCAGCCTCCCTTCTAGTAACCATCAGTTTGTTCCCTACAGTGAAAAGTTTGATTTTTGGTTTGTCTTATTTTTCTTTGTTTTGTCTCCTAAATTACATACTGGAGTGAAATCATAAGCTATTTTTCTTTTTCTGACTGACTTATTTCATTACACCCTCTAGATATATATATATGTGCTGCAATTTAATTTTTTGTGGAACCTCCACATTGTTTTCTGCAGTGACTATCCCAATTTGCATTCACACCAACAGTGCACAAGCATTCCTTTTTCCAAACATCCTCACCAACACTTGTTTCTTCCGTTTTTTATTTTAGCCATTCTGAGAGGTGTGAGGTGATTTCTCATTGTGGTTTCAAACTGCTTTCCCTGATGATTTGTGATGTTGAGCATATTTTGATGTGTCTATTGACCATCTATCCGTATGTCTTCTTTGGGGAAATATCTTTTCATGTCTTCTGTCTTCATGTCTTCTGCCCCCTTTTAATTCTATTATTTGGGTTTTTTGTTTTGATTCATATAAGTTCTTTTTTTTTTTAACTTTTTTTTTTTATAAACATATATTTTTATCCCCAGGGGTACAGGTCTGTGAATCACCAGGTTTACACACTTCACAGCACTCACCCAAGCACATACCCTCGCCAATGTCCATAATCCCACCCCCTTCTCTCAAGCCCCCTCCCCTCAGCAACCCTCAGTTTGTTTTGTGAGATTAAGAGTCACTTATGGTTTGTCTCCCTCCCAATCCCATCTTGTTTCATTTATTCTTCTCCTACCAGACATTTCTGCAAAGAAGACATCCAGATGGCCAACAGACATATAAGTTCTTTATATATTTTGGATACTAACCCTTTATCAGATATGTCATTTATAAAAATCTTCTCCGATTCTTTTAGTTTTGTTGATTGTTTCCTTTGCTTTGCATAAGATTTTCATTTTGATGTAGTCCCAAGTTTATTTTGCTTTTGTTTCCCTTGTTTCAGGAGACATACCTAGAAAAATATTATTATGGCCAATGTTAGAGAAATTATTACCTGTGCTTCCTTATAGGACTTTCTGTTTTCAGGTCTTATATTTAGGTCTTCAATCCATTTTGAATTTATTTTTGTGTATGGGATATGAAAGTGATCTAGTTTTATTCTTTTGCATCTATTTTTTGAAATAGTTTGTGAAAATATGTGTAACTCTTATTTAAATGTTTGAGATTTAATGTTTGTTAGAATTCACCTGTGAAGCTGTCTCAAACGATTTTTGTTTCTCAGGAGTTTTTAGATTACTGATTCAATTTCATTGCTGGTAATCTGTGTGTTCAAATTTTCTATTTCTTTCTGATTTCATTTGGAAGGTTATATGTTTCTACAGATTTATCCATTTCTTCTAGGTTGTTCAAGTTGTTGGCATATAATTTTATAATCCTTTGTATTTCTATTCTGTCAGTTGTTATTTCTTCTCCTTCCTTTCTGAATTTGAGTCCTCTATTTTTTTTTTTTTCTTTTAAATGAGTCTGGCTAACGTTTCATCAATTTTGTTGACCTTTTCAAAGAACCAGCTCCTGGTTTCATTGAGCTGTTGTACTTTTGTTTGTTTAGTTTCTATATCATTAATTTATGCCCTAATCTTTATTATTTCATTTATCCTACTGGTTTTATGTTTCCTTTGTTCTTCTTAGTCTAGCCCCTTTTGGTATAAAGTTAGGTTGTTTATTTGGGATTTTACTTAATTTTTATTTTTACTTATTTATTTATTTTTGCTTCTTGAGGTAGGCCTGTATTGCTGTATAATTTCCACTTAGAACTGCTTTGGCTATATCCCAAACAATTTGTTGTGTTTTCATTTTCATGTGTTTCCATGTATTTTTTAATTTCCTCTTTGATTTCTTAATTGACCAAGTCATTGTTTAGTATCTTGTAATTTAACTTCCATGCATTGTGTTCTTTCTAGATTTTTTCAGTGGTTGATTTTTAGTTTTATAGCATTGTAGTAAAAAAAAGATGCATGGTATGACTTCTATCTTTTTTAATTTTTTGATACTTGTTTTGTGACCTCAGATGTTTATTCTGAAGAATGTTTTATGTGCTCTTGAAAAGAATATGTAATCTGCTGTTTTTGGATGGAATGTTCCAAATATATATGCTAGATCCTTCTGGTTCAGCGTGTCATTCAAAGCTATTGCCTCCTTGTTGATTTTCTGTTTGGCTTATTTATCCACTTATGTAAGTGGGGTGTTAAAGTCCTCTACTATTGTATTATTATTGATTACTTCCTTATATTTCTTATTAGCTATTTTATATATTTGAGTACTCTTATGTTGGGTGCATAAATATTTACAATTATTATATCTTTTCATTGTACCGTTCCCTTTGGTCCTTTTCTCTTGTTACAGTCTTTGTTTTAAAATCTCTCTTGTCTATTTTAAACATTTTGAGGAACCTCCATGCTGTTTTCCAGAGTGGCTGCACCAGCTTGCATTCCCACCAACAGTGTAGGAGGGTTCCCCTTTCTCCGCATCCTTGCCAGCATCTGTCATTTCCTGACTTGTTGATTTTAGCCATTCTGACTGGTGTGAGGTGATATCTCATAAAATCTCTCTTGTCTGATGTATGTATTGCTACCTTAGCTCTCTTTTTACTTTATATTTCTCCATCCCTTCACTATCAATCTGAATGTCTTTTTAGGTCTGAAATGAGACTCCCATAGGCAGGATGTAGATGGGCCTTGCTTTTTTTTTTTTTTTTTTTAATCCATTCCATCTTTTGATTGAAGCATTTATTCTGTTTATTTTCAAACTAGTTATTGGTAAGTATGTATTTATTGCCATTTTGTTACTTGTTTTATTTTATGATTGTTTTAATAGTTCTTCTCTTTTCCTTTTTTCTCTTGCTCTCTCACAGTTTCCTGGCTTACTTAGTGATATACTTGGATTCCTTGCTCTTTATTTTCTGCATAGCTATTACTGGTTTTTGATTGGTGGTTACCATTAAGTTTGTACATACAATCTTATGCATAAAGTTGTCTATATTATTTGGTGGTCACTTAAATTTGAACTCATTCTTACTCTTCTCCTCACCGTGTTTTAAGTAGATGGCCTCCTACTTTACATCCCTTGATTTTGTGAATCTCTTGACTGATTTTTATAGATGAACTTAATTTACTGCTTTTATGTTTCCTACTATTCTTACTTCCGCTTATGGTCTTTCCTGAAAGAGTCTTCCTTAACTTTTCTTGTAAGGCTGTAATAGTGGTGATAAATTCTTTTAACTTTTGTTTGGGAACTCTATCTCTGAATGATACTCTTGCTGGATAGAGTATTCTTGGTTGCAGATTTGTTTATTGCTGTTGTTTTTCTTTCAGCACTTTCTATATATCATCCACTTTCTTCTGGCCTGCAAAGTTTTTGCTGACAAATCAACTGATAGCCTTTGGGACTTTCCCTTGTATGTAACTGTTTTCTTTTCTCTTGCTGCTTTTAAAATTCTCTTTATCACTATACTTTGCCATTTTATTTACTATGTGTCCTGGGGTGTGGACTACTTGGGTTGATTCTGTTGGTGGTCTCTATGGTTCCTTCCCCAGATTCAGGAAGATTTCAGCTATATTTCTTCAAATAAATTTTCTGCCCCAATTTTCTCTCCTCTTTCTAGGATCCCTATAATGCAAATATTGTTACACTTGATGGTGTTACTGAGTTAATTTATTATTCCTTTTTCTCTCTCCTATTGAGCTTTATTGCTTCTATTACTCTGTCCTCCAGATCCCTAATTCATTCTGCTGCTACTTCTAGTCTACCATTTATTCCATCTAGTGAATTTCTAATTTCAGTTATTGAGTTATTCATCTCTGATTGGTTCGTGTGTGTGTGTGTGTGTATGTTTGTGTGTGTGGTGTGTGTGTGTTCTATCTCTTTGTTAAAGTTCTCACTGAGAATTTCACTCTTCTCAAGTCCATTGAGTATCTTTATGATCATAACTTAAAGTATCCATTATGCATATTATTTATCTCCATTTTGTTTCACTCTTTTTCTGTGATTTTGTCCTATTCTTTCATTTGGGACATATTCTTCTGTCTTCTCATTTTGTCTGACACTCTATGTCTATTTCTCTGTGTTAGGTAAGTCAGCTCTATTTTCTGCTCTTGAAAGCAGTGACCTTATGAAGAAGAGTTCCTACAATGCCTTGCGTCATAATGTCTTCTGTTCACCAGACCCTGGACATTCAGGAGTATCTCCAGTGTGTGTTGCATGTGCCTACTCTTGTGGCTGAGCCCCTTTGCTTTCAATCTGTTCATCTGTAATGGCTCTTTTTTTGCCTCCTGTGGGCAGGGTTTTGTCCCTTTGTTGAAGTGGGCCAGTCTGGGCTGGCTTGGGCTTGAGTTGAGTTAGACCAGGCATTTTACAGAGGTGTGGTAGCATTGAGTTTTAGAGCATTTTCTCTATTTTTCTCTTTGAGAAGCTTTCATTGATGGTCAGGGCTTGCAGTCTGACCAGAAGTCTGCCCCAAGGCCACTTCTGGGGCTGTAGCTGGACTGGTATATATAGTTATGTTCCATTCTCCCCAGGGTTGGAGGTATTTTGAAGTGGGGCTGCTCTTTGTCAGGACTGTTTTCACACTGTCAGGCTTATGGTACTGCTTCAGATGGGCTTTGGCTAAAGGTATATTGGAGGGGGCAGGTCCACAAGAGAATATGGGGTGAAGTGGTGCAAGGTCTGCTGTGAGGGGATACCTAGAACTTGGATCTGTCTGGAGGGGATGTGTTGCATGAGAACAGAGTGGTAAAGCATCCTGTTTGCAAGTCAGGTA